>NC_079557.1:18287374-18963952 GCF_015846415.1 Triplophysa dalaica | reverse complement strand
TGATGATTTAAGCTGAATAGAGCGAAAGCTATTAAAGATAAAAGCTGGACATGGTCAATGATGTCAGAGTGATTCAATTCAAAGCTAAATTGCATGAACAAAGTAAACAAAAAATATTCCATGTCAAAATTGAGCAGTGTATGTTGACACCTTTGAGCTGTGGTGTGCCTACACGGGAAGCAGATTTTAAGTAAAGCTCATTTCTTCTATAAATGTTCATGGACACCAGCTGAGGTCTACACTTCTACACATTCTTGCAAGTCTCTTCTTGCTCTTTTTGATTCTCAAAAGTCAAAGTGTTTTAATTTAGATTAAAGTGATTGAGAACAATACTAATCGGAAAGTATATTAAGTAGTAATTAAATCTACAGTAAATTACTGGTAAAACTACAGCAAAGCTTTACAGTGTAGTTTTTAGGTTTAGGTATTAGGTAGGATTAAGGGATGTTGAATAAGTTTATGCAGAACAAGGCATCAATATGTGCTTTATAAACAGCAAATATGTGTAGTACAAGGAAGTTGATCGTGAGAGTAGACCTAATCTAAAATTGTACAGATTTTTTACAGTTTATGTAGTGAGGGCGTGTAAATATAAGATAACTTACCACGAAATATCATAATCAAAACCATTTAACATTTACGGTGTGATTATTAAAAACAAATTCTTCATTTCATGACTTTTTGGGCTCCTCTTTTGTATCCACGTTTCAATGCGGTCATTAGCTTGTGTAATTGTGTGTGAAAAGGATCAACTGTTTCCTTCTGGTTACAACATATGCTTTTTATTTTTAGTTTACACAAGAAGTGTACATATTGAGGTTTTCCATTTGAGTTGCTCAAATATGGAGTGTTATTGGATCATTTCAACACAAAGCAGGCAGTGTATTTTGACAGCGTAGTGGGCTGTGATTATTTAAATTGTCGCAAAACAACCAATCAACACTGCTTTTAATGCTTTTAAAGTATAAAAACACACATGCCGTCTTCAGTGTAGTGGAGCCAATTCGTTCGGAAAGAGCTTAATGTATGTAAAACTGTGTAAGGAGACTGTGACCAGATTTAGTCAAGTAATGAACACATTTTTTATCTTTAGTTCCTCAAGAGACAGCAGTTAATTACACAGAAGGTACTGTATGTTCACAAGGTGTCTTGTGTTGAACAGTAACTTTTGGCGGAGGGAATTAAACAATTCAAAGGTCAAAGTCTCTTTTGTAGAAATTGTGCCCCTAATTACTCTCAACATAATATCCATATGCTTACATTAATTCATCTTACTCCAGCATATTTAGAGAATTAATCTGCACTCGGGTGTCGTGTTAGAAAGCTTGGGGTTAATTGTAGTGGCTGAAATCTAGGTGAAGAGTTATTTCTATTTGTTCCCTACCCCATTGCTCTACCTCATCTAAAAGTGTGCAGGGAACATTAGGGAAATTCTTCCAGCACTTACATTGCAGTAGTAGTCTATAAGAAACATTGTGGTGTCAGACCGAAGTCAAACCCACATCACAGTCATAGCCTTGTGGTGTGAAATATGGAAAAATACTTCATGGCTCATTTGCTAAGTTAACAAGTTAAAAGTGCTGTGTGTGTATTTTTGGGTGAATCTATTGATAGAAATACATAACTATTTCTTCAGAGGTGCATAAACACCTTACATTATGAAGCGTTGCGTTTGTATTACCTTAGAATGAGCAATTTCTATTTACATACACTGCTGGTCCCCTTACATGTAATGCGTCATTACATTCGCGTTTCTACAGTAGCCCTAAACAGACAAACTGTGTTAACTCCTTCGGCAAAGAAGTAAAAATGTGATGACATCTTACATTTAGGTCATTTAGCAGACGCTTTTTTTCTCATTTGTCTGTCAAATATTCACAGAAGAGATAGGTTATAAGTAGTTTTTGAATCTTGGGAGAGATGTGGTTGACCGCGCTGAGTTTGGAAAGACGGAGTGTGGAGAGAGATGAAAAGGTGTGTCACATGAACCCTTTTGGGCTGTTGAAAGACGAGGCATGCTGCTGCGTTCTGGACCAGCTGGATTGGTTTGATAGCTTTTGCTGGAAGACCAGCAAGGAGAGCATTGCAGTAGTCCAGGGCCTGCACAAGGAGTTGTGCCGCATGCTAATTGAGATAGGGTCTAACCTTTCTAATGTTGAATAAGGCCTATTGCCATGACCACGTTTGTCTTTGCAACGTGAACATTGAAGGACAGCTGTTCATCAAATATGACTCTGAGGATCCTAGCTGTTTTGGAAGGAGTGAATGTGGTATTGCCAATTCAGAAGTTAAGATCGTGTTGCATTGAGGGGTTTGCCAGAAGCACGAGTAGTTGTGGAGGTGATGCTCTTGCATCCAAGCTGAGATGTCTTCTAGACAGGCTGTAATGCGAGCTGCTACAGTGGTATCTGGGTGAAACGAGATGTAGATATGGGTGTCGTCAACATGACAGTGAAACGGAAAGCAGTCTTCCCATATGATGGGTCCTAAGGATGTTGTGTAGATGGAAAAAAGCACCGATCTCTGAGGGACCGCAGTGATCAGGTGAAGAGCAGTGGAAAGTCTGAAGGATCTGATGAAGTGGTATGATTTGAACCAGTGGAAAGGAGTGCCTGAGATTCCGAGCGATGGTAAGGTTGCTTGAAGTATCTGTATAATAATGTTCAAGAATGCTGCTTTCGATTCCACTGTATTGATTGTGAATGTACTGTTAGCTTGATGGTTCACCTTAGCAATAAAGATATCTGTCAGGCATTTTCAGATTAAGATCATGTCATTATCCAAAAATCTAACATTATCATGTAAATCAAAAATATTCAATAAACTGTAAATTGATTATGATTCAATTGAACTTGAAAATAAAATAAGCGATACATTGTTGCATGGAGCTGATGTAGTGATTATTACACACTTGACTTTACAACAGCTCATGTGGGTGAAGCAGGAGTCTGCCCTGCATTGTCCCCTTCCAATAACTTCCTGTCACTCTTCCTTATATCATTCCAATAAAAGCTCAAAGAAAGCGATTACAAATCTTCCACAGTCCCTGTACTTATATTTCATCATGTGTTCGGTTTAAAAATGAATCTAATATCTAAAGGGTCACAATCAGAATTCACTGAAATTAAACTGCTGATGAAATCAGCAGGACGTGTTTTCATAGACAGACTGGATTCATATCACATTAGTTGCACGCAGTCTATTTGATTACATTGTGGAATTGGGGTCTTGAGCTAAATTTGCATTATGTAGTAGAACAAAGAAACATGCGGCCTTCTGGGAAATGCTGTTAATTAGAAAAAAGATGAGGCCAGTGACTTTTACAGTCAGGCTTAAATCACACAAGCATGTCACAGTGTGGGTGAAATCTTGCTTTTCTCGCGCTGACTACTAAGCTTTGACGGTGCAAGTCTGCCGCTTCTGCTCCAAGAGTTCTTTTGCAAGGGACAGATTCATAGGCAGATTCAAATCTGTCTTAAAACATGTTAGTTAAAGTGTGGCCTGTAGAGTATCTCTTTAGAAATGAAGAAATGTTTTTCAGTCCTTTAGATTTATGCTGTCAGTATTTCCAAATGTAATCAATTGGAGTTTTCAGATGATTCATCTCTCTTTTGTATGACAACATGCTGCTGTATCAGTTTCCAGTTCTCCTGGAGTTCATGCTCTTAAGAAGGCTGATGTCAAGACATGAATAAGTCCTTGTCCACAAGCATCACAGCTCCAGTCAGCTTGAAGTGCGCTTCAAAGACAATGTCCAGAGCAGATTTGATCAGTACAGTTCTCTGAGGCGTAGTAATAACAGTTTCCTCTCTAGCAATGACTTGGGAACAATGAGTCCGAGTTCCTCAGACAATTGAGTTATTACCGTACTGCAAGTTCATCACTTGAGTGACACACGACCCAAAAGTTATTTTCTCCTGCCACAAAGACATCAGTACAGCAGATGACTCCACTGTTTCAACACAAGCAGTTTCAGTCCCAGAACATAAAAATCTAGATATCAGCAAGAGACACAAATTCATAGTGAAGATCATGATCAAACCATTAAGAGAGATTCAAAGGCCATCATGGTCGTTTCCTTTAATTCTTCATTTAATGGCACGTATGAAGCTAAAGATGGCCTGTTACGATGATAGTAACAGTGTGCACATTCCCAAAATCTGGTAAAATATGGGGATTAATACATGATAAATGTAAATTTTATTTCAATTTTGCAGACGCTTTTATCAAAAGCGACTTACAGAGAGGTTGAAGAAAACAATAGATAGTTTATCTAGTAAGTTAACATTTACCAGTCAAGTATTGTTGAAGAATATATGTTTTAAGTTGTTTCTTGAATGATACGAGAGATGTGGTTGACCAGACTGCATTTGGAAGATCATTACACCAGCAAAGAGAAGTGCAGGAGAATGAACTGAAAAGTGTTTTGGTACCCTTCTAAATCACCTCAATTAAATAAATTGACTAATAAAAAGTATTAATTAATATTCAGTATTTGAATGCTCGTCTATTATGAAAGAAGCTGTTGTATTAGCAACAAATGGTTCAATTGGAATACTGACTACTTGGCAAAATAGGAACTGTTATGTGGCCGTGTAAACCATTCCTATACAGCTCAGATAAGCATGAGTATTTTCTGTCTGCTGTAAGGGGATTTCACTACTGTAGATCTTATTATTGAAATGTCAAAATGGCTGGAATGTTAACAGCGTGATCATATAAAACTGTACATTTCTGGTTACAACCGATTCAGTTAGCAGTGCTAGAATAGAGTGGACTATTCTGATTTAAAATTTCACAATGCAAAACACTACACATGCGTTTAAAGTGTGGGTTGCCTAAAATGACTGCTTCAAAATGTTACAGTTTATGTAAAATATGGTATGGAATATCATAACCCTAACCCATTGAATGGACATTAAGTTTTGGAGAAAACATTTGTAATTTAACAACTTGAGTTAAGCAATCATGACATCATAATGAACCCTCACTGTACTGAACACACCCTCACTGTTCCAACATCTCGTCTTGCCTGCTTATTTCTCCATTGACAAAATAAATGTGCAAGTAAAATACCCAGAGGAACATTTTTGCTTGTGAGTTGTTACTTCATAGCTCGAGAGACTTAATGGAGTTCTCACTTGTTTCATTAAGCATCAGTTCAGATAATTAGGTCTAGCAGTGGCTAGTTAAGTGCTTGGGGCTGTGTGTACCATCAGTCTGGCAGCACTGTCATGACCAGGGGCGTGTTTGGCTTTTTATTTCTGCTGGGACAAAATCACAAACGTCCACAGTCAATTCATATTGAGCAAAAAATGCAAAAAACATCCACATTGCTCAGCCTTAGGGAGAGAATATTCTTGTACACAGCTCACTTAATGAAATATTATAATTACAAATAAAACAAAGTGTAATTATTGAGGATTTGAACCAGTCACATATTTTCCTCGGAGTCTCAAAAACAACATCAAGCAATTCATTACTTTCGGTTAAAAATAAATAATAATATGCAATTATTTTAAGGGCAATATTAAAAAGGAATTGCAAAGTGCATTTGCAAGTGTGTTTACTATTTATTTTGTGTAAAAATTGCAATGAATTCAAACACATTTACGAGAACGTATGATTTTCAAATGGAAAAGCAAAGTCAATTTGCAATTGAATTGCCTCTGTTTTACGAGTTATGTCCCTGCTATATTTAAATCACAATAGCAATTCCTCATATGCAAGTCCTCTGACTTGTACAGAGACCTGTCAATCAATGGAGAGGGTGGGCTTACGCTATGAAGCATGTTTGTTTCAGAAAGTGTAATCATTCTCTGTCAACAAAAGTAATATTATACAGGTAATGCTTGCTATTTTGTTAACAATTCAACAATCTGTGTTGAAAACAGTGCAGTTTTCAGTTTTTTTTGTTGTTGAAAAAACACACGCAGGAACTCTGGTCTCAGAGCAGCATTGCTTAGCTTGTGTGATAAAAATCACATTCTGCATCATTCTTCTACACGTTTGTTTGTTTATGGTCTTTATTTCCACAATACTCCCAAGTTAAGATGAGAACATGACTTTTATTGTCAACTTTATGTGACCTTATGTTGAATCATGATGAATGTGTATTGTAAAACATAACAAAATATTTTCACTTTGATTGAATGAACAGCATCCTGCATTATCATTATCCATATTACAAGTAAATAATAAATGACAAAAGTATGTGAACTCTACATCTCTTTATTTTTATATGGTAACATAGTGTGACAAAGGGTGTATCTCAATCAGCTCCTTTGTTCGGTAGTAAGGGCAACATTCAATCCCTAAAAAATCCCACAATGCAATGCAAAAGTCAGGGAGCATCGATGCTCACTGTGTGCCCTTACCAGAAATCATGTGACTTTTTGTATCCGTTTAACCGAAATTGCACAAGCCAACTGAATAAACTTATAAAAACATGACAGACTTTTGAAAAGACAACCGTTTATTTTATTTTATGCATAAACACACATTGTTAGATAATCAGGGAACACAACCAACTTAACAGTTACATTTAATGTTTGACCAAATTTGTGCAGGGATAGGATATGTATTAAATAATTAAAAAGTTTCTTTCATTTGTATTTCAAGTGTTTTTAAATAAATAAAGCCAGAGAGATGTCGGTTTTGCCTGTCGTTGATAATTTCCAGACGTGAAGTATCATAATGCGCTCACGCAGTCACATCACAGGAACATATGTGAACGGTGTTCCAATGTGAAGGGTGCCTGGGTCCTTAGCAGTTCCCGAACCTTTGTGCACGATATACCGATTGTTATAACAATTCGTGACCTCGGGAGCTTGGGATATGATTAAGACGCAGCCAAAGAAAAAGCTTGTGCTCCAGTGTTTAAGTGAGTTTGCTGGACCTTGAAGTAGCTGTCATCTACACATTACTGGATGGAGTTGTTTCTGTATTTAAACATATACTTATATTCCGAACAGCCTTTCCCACAACATGTGCACTTAATGAGCCTATCAGGTGATGAACCAACCTGAGAAATGAATGAATCATGTAAGTGTCAGAACTGAAAAGGCCCTTGTTACTGAGATTATATCTGTTATTGACACCATGCCCAGCGAACACCAGGTTCTGGAATGCACCTATCTGTGAAGACATTGATAGGTTGAATACCGCCTCCATAGAAAAACATCAACGACTACTTCTCTAGCCGCGTCCTCTGGTTTGCGCTTGACAGTACTGAAGTAACAAGTTGCTCGGAACCAGGTAGAGAGAGCAAGCAACAAACAAACATACCGTTAAATATATCTAAATATTGTGCCATCCCTGGTTGTGGAAGAATACATAACCGGTGCATCACCTTCCTTTGGATTCCGACATTAGGAATGCGGGATTAAAGTTTATTTTTAAAGACGTTCCAGCTCATGTGGGAAAAACGTATAGTGTTTGTTGGTTTCATTTCTCAGTCGAATCCTTTGTCAATAAGACAGAGATCGACACTGGATTTGTGGAGAGTTTAAAATTAAAAAGCAGTGCTGTGCTTTCAATGGATCCGACTGAAATGGGGCAGCAATCTTTTGTGTGAGTGACACATTTCTGGACTATGCCTCACTATGCTTTGTTAGGCCCTGTTTACACTACAGGTCTTGATGCTCAATTCTGATTTCTGTTTACACGTACTTTCAATTGTGACACATATTCGATTTACGCGTCTACACTTGCCAAACCATTTGAAACATTGCGCATGCGTGAACGCGGTTTATTGAGCCAAGAATACTCTCTAGCCTAAATGGACGAATGGGAAATGTGCTTGATGTTAGATATATAACTATAATTCGCCAAACATTAAATTGATTTTGAGGCGGAGGAATAGAGCCATCATTGCAGCCTGCGCATATGCTTTGATTGTTTAATCAAATTGTTTATTGTCTTTGGTTTAACCGCATCCACACGTTCTTCCTCCTGATCATACATCACAAACATCACCGTTTTAATTATGTACAGACTGCAATGCCTCCGAAAATCCGATCTGCCTGTTTATATGACAATCACATTGATACATATCTGATTTATATCGGATTTATTTCAACATATAAGACCTGAGACTGATGTCGAAATATCAGAATGCATGTTTTTTTCTTGTTTACAAAAAAATGGGTGTTAGGTAAACAGGGCCTTAGAGATCACTTGATGTGCCCTTAGCACTATTGACTCGAGATTAGTATTACATGGGGACCTTTCGTCATTTGTATTAATTGCAGAGGTTGTCTATGATCTTAATGCTGTGCGAAGCGGATCCCTTTGATTTGTTGGGCTCATATATATATTTTTTAAAATTTGAGTAAATCTTGCGAATGTGTCACAAGAAATACTGATGTGGGGAGGTAATTTATAAATCACAGCAGGTCTCCAGATAATTCTAATGCCTTGCGAAAACTGTGAATGGTACTAATGTGTAACCAAACGTTACGTCTCAAACCAAATTCACAGAGGGCTCCAACTACACAAACTGCTATCCAATCATAACAGTGAGTGTTTACTTATAAAGTCTTCAATGTGGCACGCCCATTAAAACCGATTATTTCAGAATAAAACAGACATCTTGACAAAACTGGAGTTTCTGGAAGTAGAACACGACAAGCTGATAACACAAAACAAACCAGCACAGGACAGCAAACACAAGGGCATTAAATTGGGAGACTAACAAAGGATAATTAACAAGGGACAGGTGTCGGGGATGAAACACTGATGGAAAGCTAACCAGGAACGAGGGGGGCAGGAACAGAGATAACCCGAGAGAGCATATTGATCGCCAATTGGGACAAAAATGCTTCTCTCCCTATAAAACAAGGGATCCTGCCATGATTCTGCCACAAGACCAAGAAAGACATGATATGATAAGGGAATCATGGAATCTTGACGCAAGAATTCTTCAAGATCTGCCAAAAATAAGCATTAATGATGTACACTGCATCGTTGATGCCTTGTGGTGTGGCGACAACGACAATTTGTGTGGTGCGAGAGCAAACCAAACATCCCGACTTCTGGCGACAGCGGCAGTTCGTCACTACGCTTGTGGAAATCTTTGTATTTCAAGCAAATGGGAAAAGTTATATATTGCAGCTTTTACTACTGCTGATAAAAAAAAGAACTGAATCAGAAAATACAAGATGCACAACAATCTTTTAATTGACAAACTTTTTAGTTAGCGTTAAGACGTTGCTGTGCATTAGTGAATTTATTTGATCTAAAATCCTATAAGACTCCTGTAGATCCATGCCATTTATTTTACAGTTCAAATCTTAACCATACTCTTACACCTCAACCACATTTACATGCATTGAAAAATTATCATATGACATTTTTATATTCATACTTTTATTCAAAACGATTTAAAGTGTAATTGGGTATACACTTTTTCAGTCCATGTGTTTCCTGAGAATTTAACTCAAGATCTTTCTGTGTTAGTACTGTGATCTACCTGTTGAGCTGTTGGAACACTTGACGCTATTGTGTTCAAATGTGCTTCTATTTGAAAAGAACAGCAGGAAAGGAACGCAGATCTTAGTTCAATCAAAATGTACTCAAGACATAATACAAAAACATTGTAGCTGTGCACTCAATCAGGCATGTGAAAAAAATCGCTTAGGTGTGGAAAGACAAGTGGTCTGCAACAGAAACTGCACATTTGGTTACAAAAGACATACATTAAAATAAGCTTTGTGAAGTGATTACAACTTTTAAATTAAATGAATTACATGATGATGAGATAAATCACTCTAATTAATCGCAACCTTAATCATACGTCACACTTGGGGCCGACATATCATTTAAATCCATAATAAGACAATACAGAAAGTAGCTTCAGATGTCCAGAAGCTAAAACTTCCATAAAGCATTTTTTTTAGAAGCCGAATTATCATAATTAAAGACCAAAACAGTTTGGTTACTAACATTCTTTAGAAATATCCTCCTTTTCCCCAAAGAAATGTCAATTCAAGTTTATATGGACATAAGGTTAATTAAAAGTAAATATGCAGATTTTTTTATTTTTTTCCACACAAATTTATTAGTATTTTTATAATTGTATTATTAGTATTATTATTTTAATACTGTTTAAATTAATCAAAGAATTAAAAACTGCCATGGCAGTAAATGGCATTAATAGTAGGTAGAAGTAAATGCAATAAATGAATAAATTAATTCAATAGATTCACTGAATTCGTTCAGGAACGCAGTAAATGACTCTTTATGAATAACACTGATTTAACTGATTCACCCAATTGATTTGCTCAAGAAATGTATTCATTTAGAAACGAAACCAAGCGGCGTGTTCCTCAGAGACTTTTTATTTTTTATATATTTTCGTAGAAAAATAAGGTCTATAAATATTTATATTGTCTGTAAAATAGAGTTTAAAATCAATTTCTAATTTAATTAACTGTTGTATAAAATCAACATGACATGTGCACTCCTAGTTTTTTGGACAAAAATAGCACTGATATTGCCTTATGTGATTGCATAATTAAATAAATATGAGAAAGAAGCTTATTTTGGGGTCATCTTAAATTGTAGGTTCTTTCTGACAGTATATACTGTATGGTCTATACAGCATCATATTTGTCACCAGTTAACGGTGTGAAATAAATAAATAAAAAGTTCATAACGCCTTAATTTTAACTAACGCATAAATTTGACACTTGTAACAATATATATTAAAAATGATAACAATATAAAAATAATAGTATTAGTAGTCCCAAGGTACAGCAATGGCCAATAAGAAATGTTGCCGTGGCTCCGAATTGGTTAGTCACATGCCATTTATAGCATGGTAGCAAATATAGCAAATTTCAATATGAGACAGTGGGTGGTCCCCCACCAGCTGAGCTTCTGCAGTTAGGAACGGTAACGGATGGCTTTTTCCAGATATAACAGATCTCTCTAGGCAGAACTGGCATTTGTCTTTATTGAGGTTCGGACCAACCTCATTAATCTTGCTCAACACTGTACACAGGTCAGCATTGTGTCGTTAAGGTGATGCTCCATAGATGATCGTGTTGTCTGGGTAACAGTGAACACCCTACCTTATTAGGATCGCCAAGTCCGTACACCTGCCGTCTGTCTGACAACATGGCAGGAACAATCAGGGTCCCGTTTTTTCTCTTTCTAATTTTATTGTGTGGCCTTAACATCCATCCATCCATCCATTTTCTACCGCTTTATCCGAACTACCTCGGGTCACGGGGAGCCTGCGCCTATCTCAGGAGTCATCGGGCATCAAGGCAGGATACACCCTGGATGGAGTGCCAACCCATCGCAGGGCTGGCCTTAACATAAGTGTGTTAAAAAAAACTTTTTGGAACTGACATCCCCATAACTGAAGAGAGTGTGATTATATTAGACAATACATTTATAAACAAAAAAAGGTTTCAAGGCTTTCATGCAAGTCTATAAGCTAACATTTTTAATAACCAGATCATATAAGGTCCAGAAATGATTGATGTCTCGTTGTTAAAACCTCACACGCTGTTATTAAGCGAGATCGGTATAAGATGTGCAGGGGAACACACTCAATTTACTAGCTCTTTGTTTTTTGTCCTGTGCACGTTTTACATTTTTGGTTCACAGCTGGCCATAGCAATACATTTGCCCACAAAGACACAACAAAAGCACTGCAAATTAACATAATTTTATCTCCCTTCAGGTGGCTTCAAATGCTATTTTCTCAGCTTCATATTTACTTTCTTTACTTGGCGACACTTTATACGTCAAAGTTGACGGACTAAAAATGGCTTCGCTAACATTGATGTCTTTTCAAGTGCCAAATCAGACTCCAGTGTTTGATGTAAGTGAGGTATACACGTGTCTTCTGCATTCTGGTCACGTCTCATTTTACTACGGTTCTGAAGCCACATGTTGTGACAAGCTCATGTAGTGCTGCCACATCCCGATACATAAATTCACCAACAGCTCGTGTCCGTTAGCTGAAACGATTCTACTGTGTGAGTATGTACCATCTTTAAAACGCTCTTTAGATGTTTCAATGATTCACAGTTACATAGATCCATCAGGACAATTGTTTAAGCAAGTGTTTTTTATTTCTGCATTAGCATCACCTGACGGAATTGTAAAATAACACTCCCATTCGAATATGGTCCCACCTCAAACTCTTGGATGCTGTCAATGCTGCTGTGATGGATTTGCCGGGATGGTCAAACAGAGCAATCATTTTAAAATCTCCATATGTAGCACCATGTATGGAGGAATCAGCATACAAACGGGTTTCTTATACTTGCCTCTTTATATTAAGCTGAGGTAGCAGACATCATTTTAAAGTTTACATAAAAACACATTTGAAGCACATGACAAGCCGACAACTTCTGCAATTACATTTGAATGACCAAAAAGTTTACGTTAAGCTATGTAGGCCTATCATTTTTTAATCAATATGGCTCAGACATAGTAATGCTATACTAAAATAATAACTTTGAGTTTCATTGCACAGAAAAACGGCTTTAAGTTTGTGTGAAATTAAATGTTTTATTGATTTCCGTTTTGGTTTCAGATACTCTGTAATTGTCAAAATCTTTACAGTCCCTTAAACAATGTGACAATGTGGCTGGTTGTGACTTTGTTCTGCATATCAGTGAAACCGTTTCAGTGACACAGTGCCGATGTATATCAGAGTGATTCTTATCCACCTTCCTCTCTTACTTATGGAGGTTAATGATGTTTGCTAGACATTTTGGGGAGGAAGTGTAAAGCAATTCAGTCTGTGATGATGAATGTAGCTAATGGCTTTACTTGATGTCTTATCTTCTTTGTACAACATGAATGGAGGAGAATATAAGAGCTGGCTGATTTACTAATGGAATCTGTTGTTCACATTTATTGATTGTTGCTGTGTGAAATCAGTACCGTTCGAAGTAATTGGATATTTGTCTTCCCACGGGCAAAGAAATGAAAATGTGAAGTTTAAAGAAAACAAAGACAATGACATTCAGAGTGACACAATGTAGAGAGAGAGAACAATCCGATTTTAAGAAAGATCCGTATTAAACATTAAATAAATGCCAAATGTAGTTGTAGTTGTGATTTAAGTGGTCATAAATCATATATTTCATGTATGATTTATGCCCTTGTTACAACGGCAAAAGAGACATGCAATGTCACATTAAAAAGTTTGGTGTCTGTCTACCTGCCAAAGCTGTCAGTGACCTGGTATGTGCCAAAAATATATTTTATGCAGCAAAAATTATTTAAATGATGATACAATAAAGAAAGACGAATGTGTTAGTTCATAAATGTCTTTATTGCAATGAAAACTATACTTCCACAAGTATATTATTGTTATTATGCATATTAAAAAATTGGATAACTCAAAATGTGATAAATGATTTTTACATTTACATGTTTTTGTTTCATATTCAAGGAAATATGTAAAACATAATTTTTATAAAATTCAAAAATTGAATCTCAAAGTTTTTTAATGTACTTGCCGTTAAATTTTATTTACCCATCTGCCATCATGTTCAAAAATTCTATTGGACAAATCAAATTGACATTTGTAGTCCTCTACATAAAGAGGGGCAGATTTGAGGAACAGATGCAGCACAGTGGCTGTCACGTTGAGATTTATATATTTATCACCGAATTTTGACTGTCTTGGAACTCAGTCCTAATGGGCAGCCCAGTCCTGTGTGGCACGCATTGGTCTCATAGCCTCTGTATTGATCTGTTTGGTTGCATCAGCACCAACCAAATTGCTGCAGTCAGAGGTTCTGTAGCCAAGAATGCAGTGAATATAACGTGCTGTTATTAGCTTGGCAAGTCCTGAATGTTTAAATCCCTGAAGACCTGACTTTTGGCTCAATCACTGTGCAGAGAGTCTACGCCAGATAAGCAATACTACGATTGAAGTTACACAGTATTAGAAAGCTGTGTTAGGTCATCTACCACTTTTTCTGAGGGATACTGTAGATTCAAGAAAGGAAACATGTCTTTAAGGAATACTGGATCTCACTCAATAATGATCTGTAATTATTGGCCTATGCAACCTAATATTTAGGGCTGCATGATATTGATAAAAATAATGTATTATATATTATATGATATGGCCATGCTTTCAATTTGGTAAATCAATTTGTACTATATAAAAAATATGTTTAGACTTTATATTAAGGTACACAAATTCATAATTTACTACTTGTTTATTAACATGCAAATGTTGTATATTAGCATGTATAAAGCACATACGAACCCCTTATTCTGCATTGCCTTATTCTACGTCCCTTAATCCTACCCAATACCTTAACTACCAATACCAATACCAATAACAAACCAAAACCCCAAAACTACCTTATAAGCAGTAATAATGAGTTTATTGAGGCAAAAGTCGTGGTTAATAGTTAGTGAATATTGAATTGGTCCATATTCTAAAGTGTGACCAAATATATTTGAAAACTGAAAGTTAGATAACCATCATCCATTTTTCTGAATGTTGATCATGTTAGACTTGTCATACACACACTGAAAATTACATGCATTGCATGCCATTCTCTCTCCAATCTGAATCCACCTAAAACGTTGACTAAAGATAACCTTTTATTTTTTAAGTCAATTTGTAAACAATAAATACGTTATTATTGTTAGTAATAAATACAATCAATGGATAATAACAGCTAAAACTGAACTTTAAAAGTGAAAGTTTGCAGATATTGCTTGTTTTTTTTGCATGTACTGTTGCTGATATTACAAAAATGTTTTAGGTTAAACATTTACTAATACGTCCTTTGTTGGCTTGATTGGCTATGTGTGTACAATACGGGTGGCAAGGGTGTGGTTCCAAACTGTCTGTGTGTTCTCTTAGCAGCTTTAATGAGCTAGAAGACATGCCAGTTATCCAACTTAATAAAAAAATCTTAAGCTCAAAAAGTAAAAAAAATATCCGATGTCCTCTTTAAAATAAGACAGCAAAAGTCACGTAGTCTACTTTAATGGAGCTTGACATCCCCTATTCAACAAAACAAGCAGTCACCATCTTTCTTAAAACATCTCCTTTCCACAGAAAACATAGTCACACAGGTTTAGTACATAAATAATGCCTTCCTTTTAAAAAGAAAAAAACAGCAGCTTTCAAGGCACTTACTAAAACAAGCTACGATTATTTCAGTCCCCGCTAAAAAGTCAATTTCACACGTCACAAGTCATTGAAATCCTAAGAAAGTTGAAGTGTTTGGATTAGTTAGCTGCAAAAAAAAACACTTGCCATGTCTAAATATGGCTGTCAAATTCTTCTCATAATGAAGCTCACCATAATTAATGATTCAATTCTCACTGTATTAATTCTTTGGTGACGGCATCTGTTGAACAGATAACCCAGAGCCATAAACAGCAGTTGCTTTAGAAGGAAGCCTTTAAATGGGATGAGTACATCGCTCTCTGGCTGCATGCTTGGTTTAAGATGAAACGTAAACTAGCATTTGTCAGAGAGATAATTATAGAACGGGGGATTAGGAGACGACTCATTGTGCCCTTGTAATCCATGCATTTGGTTGCCATGGCAGCGATAACAAAGAACGTACTTGTGTGGAAATGCCATCACACGAGTTTCAGGAATGTAAAGCAGGTACCGTGTGTATGCATCCTTTTTTTTAATACGTACTGCAAGACATAGTTCGACTCAACGCGGATTATGCGAACTGAAAATTTATTCAAGAAGCAAATGAAAAAGGATTTATAGCATTAATGGTCCTGGATTATATCTGGAATTGTTTGAGGTTTTTACACATATAAGTGATAGGGCACTGTTTGCTTTTAATGGTCCCTCATGTTCGAATAAAGCCTCAAAATATGAGGTGAATGGACTATAATGCACTACAAAGAGACTTGTGGTCACTGTTTATTCAATACACATACATGATAAAATTATCAACACAATCCAGTGGCAATTTGTAACAATTTCACAAGTTGGGAAATTTGTATAAATTCGTCTGATCTCTTGTATAAGCAATCTGTTTTGCTCAGATTTAAGGGAGGGGTTCAATGACATCTACCCTAATTTTGCTTTCAGGGTTCGTTCTTGCTTGTCCACAAAGCGCAAATTAATATAAAATAACATAGTTGCGTTTTCCTGTAAAATCGTATTAATATAGCACAAAGGTGGCAGTAATACATATAAAGGAGGATGTGCTAAGATATGAGTGAACGGGAAAGGAATAAACACTATAGCTCATTCAATATATTAATGATGCTTGCGATTGTATGTGCACAGAACTCTGAAACACCAGCATGTTAAAAGTGAAGAATGCTGTTTGGTGTCTAACAAAGCACACAGTTTTTTTCTTCTGTTTCTGGCTCAGGATTCTGATGAAAGAAGTCCTTGGAGCTTGAACCTTACAGTGCAAACACGATCAATTATGGATTAAATAGATGCGCCTATCTTTAATTTATTCAGCGCCTGGGCTAGATACTTTATTTAAAATCTTGGCAAGCCAAACTTTTCTGTGTAATGTTCCTGTATAAATGTTCTGCCTTTACATTTAGTCATTTAGCAGACGCTTTTATCCAAAGCGATTTACAGAGAGTTCAGGGAGCAATAAGCGATATGTCATACAGATGCAATAATTCAATAGGTGCTAATACAAAGTCACTAGTTTCAGCAACCTTTAGTATGTTTGGATGACAAAACTGCAAATAAGGCAAGCGCCCAGTTTAGCTCATGCTAAAATTACACACTTCCAGTTATGTATTTTAGGTAGAAATCATGAAGGAAATTAAACAGTCTTCTGAAACCGAAGCAGATTGTACTGTCATGCCTAAAATACCTTTATCAGAAGAGACAAATTGCAAAAGCTACAAGGTATTAATGTTGATATAGAGCAAATGGATTCTGCTATTGATGTTTTCTCATCTCACTGCTGTGTTCGAGATGTCTTCTCGTCAGATCCTGACTGTAATGTAAACTAAACACTACTAGCCATTTTAAAAGGGGAAGGGGCCACATAATAAGCTCCATCCTAATTTATTGTTTCTGTGGAAAATGTGTCAACTTCATTTCCGTGTGTTTTCACATTTTTCTACATCTAATAGGACCCAGTATTGATTTAGATGGGGTTTGTAAGGTTCGATTATTTTAGATTAGGTGACTTACAAATAAGAGATCGCCTCACATAATATTCAGTTGCAGTTTCAATTTCCATAAATATTAGAAAAAAACTGCTGCTCTTCTTTGTGTTCTATTCATATGTAGAATGAAATAGAATAAAAAATAAAGTATTACATATGAATATTCTAATACATAAGACATCGGGAGCATGTAATTAAAGGTCAAGTGTATGAAATTTAGCGGAATCTAGCAGTGAGGTTGCGAAATGCATGAACAGCTCACTCCTCCGTTCACCCCTCCTTTTCTAAGCCGTCTATGTCATCGGGTTTTGCTGATGTACTCCTTTGTTTACATCCACATGTATCATCTAATAGCTGCATTTATAAACAAACCCTTCATTAGCACAATACATCTAGTACGCCTGCATGCCCACATCTGCCATTGCATACTTGAGCAATCATGCGCAGTGACAAATATCGCCCAAATGTGTGTTTATATCTTGAATAACTGCGAGTGAGTCTTCAGCACACATACCAGGTGTTCACGTCTAACTCTCGGCGTAGATGGCTCCCAGACAGACTCAGGAATTAATGCTGGTTTTCCCCCTTAAATGAAAAGTTGAGCATCCTAGTAAACCCTACAGATGCAAGGTCCATCTGGTGCAGTAGGGGGAATTATGTAAATCTGCCCCTGTGAGATGAAAGCATGGAGACATCATCATCTTGGGTGAATTGAGCTGCTTTGGGTCTGAGGAGACAGCAGATCCTTCATAAGGGGGAAGCTCCAGAAGCCCTCTGAAATGAACAAGCAAGATAAAAGGGTTCTAAAAATGTGTCCAGCGGGATGCTTTTATGCACATTTTATTTTTATATTTATGTGTGTCGCAATGGCACTAATGATATGTAGATTTGAGCTTGTGTTGGATGATCTGACACAATAACATCGTCAGTTGGAATTTGTTAATGAGATCTAAAAGTCAACACTTCTTTTTAAGTTGTCTAGATTCATTTTTGCCACAGATGGACGAGATAGAAAGCTGTGAAATGTCCTGTTTTCGCTACATCACTTATCAGACCTTTCTCCGATTTTTTTCCAGGAACAATAATGGTTTTGTGACAGTAGGTAGATCCACTTAGTTATGAATTTTGCCAAGGATACCACTGTTGGTTCCTAGCTTATGTTATATTTTGGATGCTGTTTTCCAAAACTCCAAAGCCGATGTTCTGGCGTCTCTATCAGGCATCTTAACTAACAGACCTTTCTGATCGAACAGCTTTACACAAAAGATCAGTATCATACAACATGGCGATCCAGGACCCCCATCTGAACCACTGTTAACCAGCCTAAATCATTGCAACTCATGCTGGAAACTGCACCTAAAATAAATCAACAAAAGCCAAGGCCAAAACCGAAGTTGCTATTTCTCGCGTATGATTCTACATGGTTACAAAACTGTGCGGTATATATTGAAGTATACGAAATAAATTGCAAGGAAAAATTTGCCAGATAAGATCTACCCAAAGGTCAGCACCTCAAAACACATTACCAGAGGGCCAAATGCTTCCTCCCATAAGACGTAGCACGAACAGCCTAGATTAAAGATCTGCTCCCTGAAAGATCAATACAAAGCCGGCCAAACTATTGGAGTCTCTTTAATGCTTAATTAGCCTCTTTGATGAACAGCCATCTCTCCAACTCCCACGGTGATTTATTAGCAACAGAGAATATTCATAAAGTTCCGACATCTGCTTCGTTGATCGAAGAAATTCTGTAAATATCAGGGCAGGTATTTGTTCAGTGGATACCTTGGAGTAGGTCGGCAAACTTTGGATCGCTCTGGATTATTTCGGGGGTATAATAATGGGAGTGATCTATCATGTGATGTTTGTGCTATCCCCTTGGATCTATTGTTAGATACCATGACTTTCCAGGTTAAGTCTTGTTAAAACAACTCTTTTGTTTAAACTGTTCCACAATACAGTAAGATCATACTTTATCCAAACAGTAGCACTCAAAGACAAATTTGGTTGCAGTTAAGACACAGTGTGAACGTAAAGATGGCGATAAAAATGTTGAAAATCTGTCAACGTTGCCTCACAGTAATTATCAAAGGTGTAAAAATTTATCAGCACGACCACATTAAATGTGTCACAATACCTTTTTAAAATTCATTCATATTAATTGACTGCACCGTGACTCAAGCAGACATACCTTAGGATTTGGTAATGGCCATTTCAACAATTAAACTGTATGATAAAAAATACTAAATTATTGCGTAAATTTAAAGAGTGAGATCAAGAAACAATGCTTGCCGAACTTGAACATTTAACATATATCGGCATCACAACTCAATGTGTCAGGAACAGCTGTGTGGACCATTGCTCCAAAGTTTTGAAACACTTTGTTAAACTAAAAATGGATCCCATTTGTTTGCCGCTGGACACTGTCATAAAATGAAGCTCAATAAAGATGCAATTACTTGCGGCTCCTAAAATGTTATCAAAGTTTCCCTGAAAAGCCGTTTCTGGAAACATTGAAGCCTCAGCAACATCTGTTTTATCTCCTTACTACAATCCGAATAAAATACTATTATGGGACAGAAGTTCTTTAATAGGAGCCTGCAAAATTATCTGCCAATATTCCTGACAATCTGCCCCAGTCTCTTAGTCTTATTATAGAGGCAATCACAGTCAGCTACAGTCTGTGTAAAACACAGTCATTCTTTCATAATGAAGAAAAGTTAAACTTTTTGCTCAAAGAGCTGAAGGGTAGAAGTCTAGATGCACAGTAAATTGTTTACTTCCTGTAAAATGGGACTGCTGGGGCTTTGTAATGCACTCCAGACTGCATTCATTTATCAATATCGGGTCAAATTCCAAATGACATAAAATGACACCAAACAGGCTCAGATGACTTCAGGAAGTAAATATTGAGTGCAGCTGATGTAACTCTTGGTGCATTGTGCAGAGATGACTAAGCATGCACATGCATTTATGTAATACAAAGAATATAAAAACAAAAGTAAGCATTATAGTTTCTCATTTTTTTTTCACATAACTCATCCTGCTGCCACATAGTTACATAAATGATACCTCGAAAATATCTAGATTCTGAGATAGTTTATCCAAGGACCAGAATACATGAAGTGACAAATATTTTTATTAGGGCTGTCAAACGATTAATCACATCCAGAATAAAGAAAATAGAAAATATATCTGTGTACGGTGCATATTATTTTTAAACACATACACAAACATGATTTCATTTTTAGGAAATATTTACAAGCATTTATTTTTTATTTACCAATAAATACACTTTATTCATTTTGAGATTTTTCTCAAATACATATGCATGTATGTGTGTTTTGACCAAATGAATATGTACAGTAGCCCCTGCACAGACATACTGTAAATTATGTAAACACATTTTTTTTCTTGATGCGATTACAGTAGTTGTTTGAAAGAACACATTTTTATTGACAGTTTCAAAGCAACAACATTAATAAACGTTATAGTGCATTATTCGTACCTTAATTTCAGGTACACAATCGAAATTTTTGGGGTCATGCTTGGACCCCCTTCTCACCAACCATACACTCAGATCTGAAAACCAACGTTGTGTAATCCATTCGGTTATAAAAAAAAATAGACATATAAACAATAAAACATCATATTTCTTGTTAAATTTTTAAAAACAGTTTTACTCTAAAATTCGGTCAAATTATAAAGGTATAATTGGTTCCGAGAAAGTTCTTTGGTCTCGCTACTAAAAAAAAAGAAATTGACACACACACTCGCAAATGCCCACACGCATGCGCACATATGCTCACACACACAAAACAGAAAAAGCAATCAATACCTCACTAAAACTCCCAATAATGGAGTACCAAATGGGTTACATGCAGAGACCTCTCCAGAATTCTTCACCAAGAGTATGACTGCAGGCCGCCCACAGCTCCAACTCTATTATCCAATACACAGAAGATACCACAGAGATTGGGTTTATTAACAGCGAAATTGTCTCAGGCAAGAGAGAAGAGGTAATATAATCTCTGCAATAAAGCTATGACCACATCTCTACCAATGACAATTATTCAAAGTGCATTCAAATAAAGTGAAAACATTTTCAATCATTTCGTGTATTTAATAGGAAACAAGCACCATGCTCAATCAATGGCGCTTTACAACTATATTTGACCGCAAACTATACACTCTTCACACATTTGTCTAATATGCAACCTATAATAGATATAACAAACTGTATTATGCATCCTGGGACTAAAAGTTCTAGATCTTTTTTCAATATCCACTTTATTTAAACCATTGACTGTGTATATAAGCCCACAGAGTGTTTTATGCTTCCAGCACTCTCTGATTCCAACCTTATTTTTTAAATTGTGGGAAAATCAATGAACTTCGCAGAACTCAACCCTACTCATACCCCATAATAGGTTATGAAGGACATGATATCCTTCAGTGAACTGTTTATGCCAAACTGCAGCTGAATTCTGAGGTACACAGTGCTGCAGTCTGTACAGTGACAACAAGCTACAGGTGAAATGTGTAATTTTGGTGCCACTAGTAGCACCAAACAGAATTACAAAAATAGTGACTTTTTCAACCAAGTCACCCAAACAGATTATCTTGTCAAACTCACTCCGTTAGTACAGCCAATGTAAGCGACAGGCATTTTACACAAACAGCATGCAATTGGTGGCCTAGTGATATAGTAAGGGTCACGCTTTATCTGAAAAAAGTTTTTTTATGTTACATATATTTTAGGTTTAATGTTCAGATACAACTTCAAATAAGCCATAGATATGACTTCCAAAAGAGTGTTAACACGGTGATACTATGGAATCATTACTCTGTTTGGTTGAAAGGTCTGACAGGTCTACTGTTGACTAAAGTCCATTAAACACTTTAACTTTAAAAGGTCTAAAATGCATCTCTTTACACCAATCTACAGCATGCTATTACAGCATCATGAGACCATTCGAGACTACCAGAATACCCATAGCAAACCCTGCTTATAGTTCCTTACTAAATCTCTACCATTTCACTCTAGTAACTCAGCAGCAGCACTTCTGTGCACTTTTCACAGTTAGCTTGAGTCATGTGTCACCACAGAACTGAGGGATGAGTACAATTCACCCCAAACCCACATTTGCTGACAAGCAAGCAACACGTTTCGCAGTAACAGGATGTTCCAGGCTTTTCTGAGTCAGTGAGATGATGCACATTCCCATTACGACTGCAAAGGTCGGAAGATCTGACGCACTATAAAAGGCAATCTTTAATTCCATTTATGTCTAGTTATGGAAATCTTCATAAGATTTCACTTTTAAAGTGTGCACTGGCCCGAAAGAGTAATAGCACACTTAAACCACACCGTAAAAATGCATACTGTGTTACTACATTAAGCAACAAAATAAGTAAGCTAGGTGGTATCTAAAACTTTTTTTCTAAAAAACTAACTTTATCTTGCAGGCAATTGTTTTTAACCAGCAACAGTCCCAACAGAGTGCACATAGCCTATGGAGACATCATAAAAGCATGCAGTTAAAGGACCCAATTTTACTGCAGAACTACACCTCTACAATGTTTTTCTCTCATTTTTTGGATTTACTCCGGCAAAATCCTCAATAGAGTCTCGTTATTTTTCACTTGTGTACTTTGCTCTTCTTGGTCCATTTATTTAAAGTTCTGAACAATTCATATTTTTACCCATTTCAATAACGAACTCTATTTAACCAAAGGGTTCGCAGTATTTCTTCAACTGAGTCGAAGCAAATGACAAAAACATAGACTTGCTCCGAAACTGTGCTTTTCTCACGGATGTACTTCAAATCACATCTGATGAATGAATTGTGTTCTTCTTAAATCCAGGCAAACCTTAATTTAGGAGGCAGAGTGACTCCGTGGTTAGCACTTCTGCCTCACAGCAAGATGGTTCCCAGTTCCAGCCCCGGCTGGGACATGAAGGCTTTCTGTGTGGAATGTCCTTCCTGTTTCAGCATGGGTTTACTCCGGTTTCTTCCCACAGCCCAAAGACATGCAAGTAAGGTTGATTGAGAAGACCAAATTGTCCCCCGACTTGTTTATGGATCGACTTGTGTATAGAACAAACCTGTGTATGGATCGACTTGTGTATAGAACAGACTTGTTTATGGATCGACTTGTGTATAGAACAGACCTGTGTATAGAACAGACTTGTGTATAGAACAGACCTGTGTGTGGATCGACTTGTGTATAGAACAAACCTGTGTATGGATCGACTTGTGTATAGAACAGACCTGTGTATGGATCGACTTGTGTATAGAACAGACCTGTGTGTGGATCGACTTGTGTATAGAACAGATTTGTGTATGGATCGACTTGTGTGTAGAACAGACTTGTGTATGGATTGACTTGTGTATAGAACAAACCTGTGTATGGATCGACTTGTTTATAGAACAGACTTGTGTAAAGAACAGACCTGTGTATGGATCGACTTGTGTATAGAACAGACTTGTGTATAGAACAGACCTGTGTATAGAACAGACTTGTGTATAGAACAAACCTGTGTATAGAACAGACTTGTGTAAAGAACAGACTTGTGTATGGAACAAACTTGTGTATAGAACAGACTTGTGAATAGAACAGACTTGTGAATGGATCGACTTGTGTATAGAACAGACTTGTGTATAGAACAGACTTGTGTATAGAACAGACCTGTGTATGGATCGACTTGTGTATAGAACAGACTTGTGAATGGATCGACTTGTGTATAGAACAGACTTGTGTATAGAACAGACTTGTGTATAGAACAGACCTGTGTATGGATCGACTTGTGTATAGAACAGACTTGTGAATGGATTGACTTGTGTATATAACAGACCTGTGTATGGATCGACTTGTGTATAGAACAGACCTGTGTGTGGATTGACTTGTGTATAGAACAGACTTGTGTATAGAACAGACCTGTGTATAGAACAGACCTGTGTATAGAACAGACTTGTGTAAAGAACAGACTTGTGTATAGAACAGACTTGTGTATGGATCGTCTTGTGTATAGAACAGACTTGTGTATGGATTGACTTGTGTATAGAACAAACCTGTGTATGGATCGACTTGTGTATAGAACAGACTTGTGTAAAGAACAGACCTGTGTATGGATCGACTTGTGTATAGAACAGACTTGTGTATGGATCGACTTGTGTATAGAACAAACCTGTGTATGGATCGACTTGTGTATAGAACAGACTTGTGAATAGAACAGACTTGTGTATAGAACAGACTTGTGTATAGAACAGACCTGTGTATGGATCGACTTGTGTATAGAACAGACTTGTGAATGGATTGTCTTGTGTATATAACAGACCTGTGTATGGATCGACTTGTGTATATAACAGACCTGTGTATGGATCGACTTGTGTATAGAACAGACCTGTGTATGGATCGACTTGTGTATAGAACAGACCTGTGTATGGATCGACTTGTGTATAGAACAGACCTGTTTGTGGATTGACTTGTGAATAGAACAGATCTGTTTATAGAACAGACTTGTAAATGGATCGACTTGTGTATATAACAGACCTCTGTATGGATCGACTTGTGTATATAACAGACTTGTGTATGGATCGACTTGTGTATAGAACAGACTTGTGTATAGAACAGACTTGTGTATAGAACAGACCTGTGTATAGAACAGACCTGTGTATAGAACAGACTTGTGTATGGATCGACTTGTGTATAGAACAGACCTGTGTATGGATCGACTTGTGTATAGAACAGACTTGTGTATGGATCGACTTGTGTATACAACAGACTTGTGTATGGATCGACTTGTGTATAGAACAGACTTGTGTATAGAACAGACTTGTGTATAGAACAGACTTGTGTATGGAACAAACTTGTGTATAGAACAGACTTGTGTATGGATCGACTTGTGTATACAACAGACTTGTGTATGGATCGACTTGTGTATACAACAGACTTGTGTATTCATTGACCGGTTCTTGCCATGAATATTCCCTGAGATGCTTGAATGGCGTTAAGAGTGAATAAAACAAAAATCCACCTTAATGTATGTGTGCCTTCATTCAGACTTTAACAATAAAGCCAATCACAAGTGAGAAGATTAAAGACAATTCAGACTGCTATAAAAACCCAATAATGAATCACAAAGTAGTTGATGATAAAATACAAATGTAAGACTCCAAATGACTTATTAACTGCATCACTTCCACCAAGTTCTTTCTCATACAAGTATGTCAGCAGCACTTTTTGGTAAGTTACTATGAAAAAGTAATTAAATACTTGTTACTCTATAATTAAATATTTAAAAGTGTAATTAGATTGCTGCACAAATTATTCTCTCCAAAAAGTATTTAAATACTCATTACTTCCTACATCAACCTTGATTAGAATTGATTCAAGGATAGATATGAAACAGCTTATTTAATTAATTCAAATAAATAACTACATAAATGATTCTTATTGACTGACCAAAGTATTACAAATGCATTAAATTATACATTTAAAAGTTAGGGTTGCAATTTTGATGTCATTTTCACCATTGAATATACTTTATACCACAATATTTAGTTCTCATTATAAGAAGTTATTGTAATTATATTACAGAAAAAATAAGAGTAATTCCTTACATTACTTTTTCAAGGGAAAAGTAATAAAATCACGTCAAGCAATTACATAGTAACTAGTTATACCCAACATTGAACAGCAGAAACCAAAATAAAAGTAAATTCCTCATAATTTTAAATTCAATTACCTAAAATATACCACAAATGTAAGCTTTAAACTTAATGCCACTGTTGGAAATAGTTTTTAAAACGTATATTGGTTATACTAGTCACATTTTTGTATTTTGATATAGCATCCAGTTCTGGAAATATTTTGCTAGTTGCTAATGCTGTGTAAAATGTTAGCTTTTAAAAGTTGCTAAAGAACATTTGTGAACAGCATTTCAATAGATTTTATTTAACAGCATATCAGTTGTTGTTTTTTAATCTTTTAAAAATATTTGCACTATTGTTTACCTAAAAAATGTGCTATGCAGTGCTTCGCTTGAAAATGCATGTGCTATTAATTTTTCGAAGTAAATGCCACTTGGGTTGAGTTTGACATTTTGTTATCTTATGCAATGACATTAACATTTAGTGTATTTCAATGCTTTTTGAGAACACTTGAGAACACAGTGTTTGTTCTTGACTACTTAATATTCATCCCAGTGTGTGATATTCAAGCAAAAATATTATTCTCATAACAACAAGCTGTGAACTCTTTGTGCGATTTGTAATTATCTTTAATGGATGTGCATTAAAATAATAGTGTATTTCTGAACTACAGGCATTTGTTTTAGGTTTATTAAAGCAGATTATTGTTAGGCAGATCATTTTCATCATGTATTTTTATTTAAAACTTATTTGTTATTATTTGGAAGGTGGGAAGCCCCTGCACTGTAAGGGCCACTGGGGAAGCACTACCTCACGGAGGAAACACGCTACAGAGACCACTTCCTATTGTAGGGAGGAGTTTAGTGGAGAAACCAACATGGTCTCGCCGTCAGGGGAGAACTCATGGGAGGAATGTGCAGACTGAAGGAAGTGCCGTATTATTATTAAAAGAGCCTACAACTATAGATTTATTGTTTTACTCTTAATTATACTTTCAATCATCATATGTATACAGTATATCATATTTCAATCAATCATAATGTATGATTGATATTATTAGGCTGCGTTTTCCCGATAACGTTGTCTCTTAATGCTGAAACTTTTCATGGGAGGTTACTTTCAAAAGTCCCACATTACCAGGTGCTGTCCATGGCCGTGGTGCTGAATTAATGAATATCGATCGTTGGACAATCAATTATTCACTCCATACAGGGTCTGCTTCAATGCGTTATGTGAGGCAGCACCATTCTTTATTAAATAAGCACTTTAGAAATAGTTGAAGTTGCATTTATTGGGACTCTTAGAATAAAAATAAACCAAATTGCAAACTAAAGACAACCATGGATATATGATGTTTTATTAACAAAGTTCGGGAGGAACCTAAGCATATAATCAGCCCGCCGGTATATCATCAGCAATCAAATATAGCTCAAGCATGTGATCTCATCACAATCATCTCGGCCGGTACAACATCAGCAATCACAGCATTTACCCTGTCAGCTCAAGCAAGCTCCCTCATAAATAGACAAGCAGTCTTTCCTGGTGCTTCTCGCAAGTTCAACATCCCTCCTCCACCCCAGCTCCGCTCATTTTCCTCTTAGTCCCGCAGGACCCCCGGGGGGGTGTGTTCTGGGCTCGAGCCGGTTCTGAGCCCCAACCAGGGTAGAGTGCTTCTTGTTCGGATAGACACGGTGAGCTTGGAGCCCACTCCTAGCACAGCACGCCAAATACGCATAACCTTCATATCCATGCTTTACCAATTCATCCTACAACCTAGCTGCATATCTGCGAGGGTGAACTCTTGAATATTTAATTGTGTCAAATTAGTTAGCGAACTAATGCCCAAATGTATCAACCTGCTACACTAACTGGCAGTATGGTCACAAAGGTTCTCAAACTTGGGGTCAAAAAGAGCTACGTATTTGGAAGCGGTCCGTGATGATGATGAGTTGCAGCATTGGAGGGTGATTTACTGGCATCCGACCCCGACGATTCATCTGAGCTTCCTCAGAAGACCCCAGGGAGATCAAGAACACTCAAGAGCCATTCCATGCTGGGTGGTCTATCCGAGACGGTCCGTGCCCCGCCCCAATATCTGCTGGGTTCCTTCGGGGGCCTAGCTCCCACATTCTCACAAAAATAGTTTCCTCTCTCTCTCTGGGTGTTTATTAATCTCTTTTTTCCTTTACATGTCGGTGTTCGGCAACTCGACATTACGTCAATGCAAAACACATGTCGAGTATATTCAGCCGCCCTCAGCAGTCTCAGTCGACGCTGCGTTGTGCTACATCATCGCCAGGCAGGTATGTAGCACTCGGGGGCCTCATAAAGGCAAATGATCCGCACTGCCAGCCATCGAACCATCCCCAGGGGGATTGACGAAGTAGATCATACCCCTAGTTACCCTGACTCGGTCCATGGTAGCCTAGCTAGAGCTTCCCAAACCGCCACGGTGGCTGCGGCATACGATCCGTCTCTGCTACGCGATCCAATTCGGCAGACGCCCGCCCTAGTTTCTGGGCATCCTCTCAACCTAAGTCAAAGGCAAGGATCCTCCTGTGCTTCGAGCCGAGGCCTCCACCCTTTTGGTGAAGGAATTGATCGAGCCCGTCCCTCCAGCCGAGTTTTACTGTTTTAGATCCCGTACTTCATCGTCCCCAAAGAAAGGCGGGGAGTTGAGCACCATTCTTGATCTATGTATCGTGATCTATGTATTCAGAACAGGCTCCTATACAAACTGCCGTTCAGTATGCTCACGCAGAAAGGCATCCTGACGTCTATCAGATGTCAGGATTGGTTCATGGCAATCTACCTGAAGGAGGCGTACTTTCATGTCTCAATCCTCCCTCGTCATCCCTTCGGTCTGTCTCTTTCCCCACGAGTCTTCAAGAAGGTCGCAGAAGCCGCCCTCGCTCCCCTCAGGGAGAAGGGCGTGGGGGAACTAAACTAATCCGACGACTGGCTTGTCTCGGGACAGTCGCGAGATTTGTTGTGTCTGGCACCTAGATTGATTGGGACTACACATCAACCCCTAAAAGAGCAAGCTCTCCCCCATGCAGAGCCTCTTTTTTCTCAGTATGAAACTCAACTCTGTCTCCATGACAGCGCGACTGACTACCGAGCGCGCACAGTCAGTGCTGAACTGCTTCAACCTTTTCAAGCAGCAGTCAGCGGTCCCCCTGAAACTATGACTGATGAACCCTGCATGGTTGGGGTCCAGTGTGCAACGGGAACACAGTGTTGGGCGATGGATGGGCCCCCACTTGCGATGACATATCAACTGCCTAGAGTTGTTGACTGTGCTAGTTGCACTGAAGAGGCTACAACTTCTTTTGCAGGACAAGCACATGCTGGTCCGGTCGGACAGTTCAACTGTCGTGGCGTAAATCAATCACCATGGTGACATTCGCTCACAGCAGTTAACACAACTCGGCCGACACGCTCTCTCTCTTTCCACCCCTACGCTGTCCAGCCCTGGACACCACCCATTGTCCGCTATTATACTCCCTGTCAGAGGCCCCCCTCGGCACAGATGCCTTAGCGCACAGCTGACCGCGAGACAAGCGGAAGTAAACCTTCTGGCCCAACCGGACTTGATTCCTGGAGCTAATGCTCCTGACAACAACTCCCCACTGCGCTCGCCTCCAAAGAGAGGGTAGGGGGCCTACAAGTATTCTCCGTGTCCATGGATTGCCCCGGCTACGTGCCCAAAGTTCCCACCAGTCCTTTTCGGGATGAGGTGGTGAACTTGCAGGTGATTCCCCACCGGGGAGGAATACCCAACTCCATCCGTGTTGTGTCCAGTACACGTGCTGGTTGTCTATTTGGACCGCATGAAGTGATTCAGGAGCTCTGACCAGCTCGGTTTTTGAGGTCAGCAAAAGGGGAGGGCTTTCTCCAAACAGAGATTGGTGCACTGGATCGTGGATGCCGTTGCTACGGCACACCGATCCCAAGATCGCCCGTGCTCACTGGCAGTGAGGGCACACTCCAGGCAGGACTACTCCCAACATCTTCGCGAGGTGGGTAGAAATGGTGTCAGCTTGAGTTTTGCATGGCAAGAGGTAAAACCAGCAACCGGTAGGGCGTACGCCTGCGAAAGTCCCTTGCATCCTCCTAGGCGGGCCAGCTTGCTATTTCTATCTCCCTTTTCCCCCACTGGGTGAAAAATAGCCATTTTATCCATCACTAAGCACCTCCTGCAGTAGGGCTGGGCAGAGTAGCCCTGCCTCCTTAGGCCGGGTATCAGCTGAGTTATCTAGGGTATATAACCTAACCGGACCTAATGCTCCAGACGAAGTAACCCCCCAGCAGGGTGGTTCCGTGTGCTGTATCCTCATTATTGGTTATTGGTGGAACTCCACCTTGCGACACTTCCTTCAGTCTGCACATTCCTCCCATGAGTTAATTCATAAACATCGAAATCAATAAGTCATAGGCTATTTTCTACAAGTGTTTTGAGGCCAGCTTTGCAAACGCTCGGTTTTAATAGGCGTGCCAGATTGAAGAATTTATATGTAAAGGCCAACTGCTTTGATTTGATGGCAGTTTACATAGTTGGATTCTTCTGTGAATATGGTTAGATACGTTTAGCACCATTCGGAATCCGAAGGAAGGTTATGCAGTAACTATATTCTTACACAATCATGGATGGCACAATATTTAGCTATCTTTAACGGCATGTTTGTTCATTGCTTGCTTGCTCTCTTTATCTAGTTCCACCTCACTTCAGAATGGTCATGAGCGAACCAGTGGGCGGGGCTAGACAAGTAGTCTCTGATATTTCTCTGTGTGGAGGCGGCCTATCATTCCAGAACCCGGCGTTCGCTGGGCCTGGTGTCAATAACAGGTATAATCTCAATGACAAGGGCGTTTATAAGTTCTGACACTTGCATGATGTTCGCGTGAATACAATTCACTCTTATATAACAAAAGATAGGGTTAAAATTGTGATTGTAATTCATAACTTCTTTAAAAGTAACTAATGTTGGTGAACATCTGATGTCTTCTGGAAGCAGATTCCAGCAACGGGTGGCATAATGGTTAAACGCTGACGTGCCTTGTTTTAAGGGAGCCCTTGTGTAGTGGAGAAGGCGAGGCAAAACCGTGATTCGAGGCTGGTGAGTGTTAATGAGGGCCAGCGGTGCGCGCACCGGTCTCGTGTCATGAAGGGGATCGGGAGCATAAGAGAACAAGCGACCGGACCGTTGACGAGAGAGGACCGGGCCCGGACATGTTTTACTTTGTATTTATGTTCTTGTGGATTTAATTAAAACTTTATTTAAATGTTTGCCGGTTCCCGCCTCCTTCCTTCCTTTTATTGAACCGTATTACACCTTGTTATCTCTAAATTACTTGATATTGAGGATCTGAGAAGTCTGTTTGGAAGTGTTTGGTTAGAAGTCTGTTTAGAAGTGTTTGGTTTATATTCAGTAAGCATACCTGAAATCTATTTAGGTCCTAGAACATTGAGTGATTTATAGATAATGAATAATACTTTGAAGTTGATTCTAAAAGTAACTGGTAACCAGTGTAAGGACCTGAGGATTGGGGTGATATGCTCAGATTTGTTGTTTCTGGTCAGAATCATGTCAGCATCGTTTTGTATGAGCTGCAGCTGTCTGATGGTCTTTTTGGGAAGACCTGTAAGGAGTCCATTACAGTAATCCACCCTGCTGGTGATGAAAGCATGAAGTAGTTTCCCTAAATCTTGGTTTGAGACAAAACATCTGATTCTTGCTATGTTTCGGGGAGATGGTTTTACAATGATTTGCTTATTGCTTGGACATGACTGCTGAAACTAAGGTCAGACTCTAATTTCACTTGCAAAGACTGCGATTTTACGATAAGGTAAAGCTTAAGGTACAGCTTAAGGTATAACTTAAGAATGACGTAGCGATGAAAAGGGTTTAGGAAACGCGGCCCAGACTATAATATTACATAGTCTTCCAGTCTAAGAATGTAATTTACACCACAAAAGCCACAGCAGCTATAAAACCAAATAATTAAGATGGTTAAGATGGTGAAAATGACATTCGGTCAAAATGTCAGGTAATGCTTAAGTGTCAGTGACATGGTAAATTACAATGTAACATCTTACATTATTCTAGAAAAAAGACATTTTAAGAAGATTTTTTTATGAAATATCATTCATATGTGCTTTATCATCTTATGTTATTTATAATATAAATCAATCTTCATAAGTATCAGAAGTAAATTATAACCAGAATCAACACAAAGACAGAATGCTAATCCCAACCCACATTAGCCCTAACACAGCCCTTTTTTTCACTGTGTGAATAAATTTGTTTAAAATTGTATGCAGCTGGCAATTGTTTTGTTTGGGTTGGAATGCTTAAAATACACAGAACCCCATGGCCTAGCTTGCTCCACCTGTGCAGCTGTGTATGCTTTGTCAGCTGTGAGCACGAATCAGGCTGTTTGGAGGCTGGCAGTCTCCCGCTGAACGGATTCAGGTCAGGCAGTTCTTATTTGCTCAGGTAGTCTCATCAGTCGGGCCTGAACATGCTGATGTATTCACCAACATTGCATAACAACAGGCTTGAACAAGCTCATTTATAAAGCTCGGGTAGAAATCAAGCCCTATTTTTTATATTCATAACTGCATCTTACTGGCATACTACCATTGCAGATTCCATACTAAAGTAAACTTACTGAACAATCTGTGGTTTTAATGTGGTTAAAATATCTCTGACAGCAAATAAATATAGTTTTCAAAATGTAGTTTGGTCCAACTTAAAAAACGTTATTTCCACATCAGCAGAGTAGACTATCTCAATCTTTATAGCTCCATCCATTTAGTTCTTTCAGAAGATATATTCCTCAGTTAGGCTAAAAGTTGGCTGTAATTACCAGGACAGAATCTAATTAGTGCTTAATGTCAGACTGGATCCCACGAGAGTGGGAAAAAGTTTGGCCCTTTTCCAACCGGGTGCCCATGCTGAAATGCATCATTCCATTTAAAACCCATAGTGTCAGCAAAACAAAATCAACAAGTGGGTGACAACAGCTAAAGATCTGAAAAGCTCATTAAGGTCTGAAAGGAATAGTAGAAAAAACAAACATTGCTCTGCAAGACATATGGCCAAGTTAAGTCAATCGAGCTCGTAATCGCTGAATCATTTATATTTAGTGTTCAACATGCTGGGTGAAACAGGTCATGTAAGTCGCTTGTGTCACTTTAATTGGTTGCGGTGCAGCGTGACATGCCGATAAGCCTGGATACAGACAGCAGGTTGATCTGAGTCGCTGCCAAATGTCACTGTGGGTTCAGGTGGCCGAAGTCGCTCTGAAAACAATGATGGGCGTGCGATGACATTTGCTCTAGCGAGAGAGTCCTGTATCAGTATATCGTATGTCATTTCAGAATAAAGAAAACATGACCCCTGAAACGTGGAAAATTATTTTGCCAAGTTTAACAGGCGACAGAGTCAACCAATGTCTCTCTTTTTTTCTAAGGGAGGCTTTGGCAAAACTGGAAATTGTATCAAGCCAAACTTAAATTTATGCTGCCAATATACACCCATGGCTCAGTTAGTGCTAAACATTAGGACTTACAAAAATCTTTTAGTATTGAAGGCAGTTCTGCTTTATTGTGACAAATTCACCACAGCTGCAAATGTTCATTGCAACATCGATTCTGACAATAGCTCGATCATTGCCGAAAAAAAATCAGGGTTGCCTGGCACTGTTCAATGATTCATGTGACAAATATAATGTCAGTCACCAACAAACAAACATAAAATGTATAATATGTTACTTAGGATTTTGCATTCGTCTACCACAGTTTTTCCCATCTCAGAATTGAGTCGGTTTGACTCTGTGTTTGTGCACCAGAGGTGTGATTATTTGCATTAAATGGAAATTTCACTTTGAAAAGGCTATGAAAAATGACACTGAAATAATATCACTGTTGCCTACTATATTTTTTTATATTATTTCATAAGATTACCTTTCTGAAGGATTCGGAACAAAAGCTGAATCTAGATTATGAATAAGTTTCAGTAAAGTAGGCTCATATTAACACTTTTTTGCAGACCTTTACAACAAACCACTCCATGTTGATTATTTATTAATATCATATACATAGATACAATGTCGTAATTAGTTTTAAGGGTTTGTCTGTTTATTGGACACCACTCTAGAATTCTTGATTCTGATTGGCCAGATGGGAAATTTCTTATGTAATTTCCCAATAACAAGCACTCAAACTAATAACACATTTAGTTTTGCAGTTACACATAAATGAAATATTGATTTAAAAAAAGTAAAATTATTATAGAATTGATGTTAATCGAACCTATATTTTTTGTCCAATTATTTATTTACTCTGCGATAACAAACGGTTGGCTATACATTATCACTTATAACAAATGTTGTAAGCTAAAGAAAGTTCTTTACCTTCCTCTAAATTGCCATAATCTTACATTACATCACAAAGCTTAATGCCCATTACAGTAGACAGATGCATATCTCTTAAATACATGTTTAAAAATAAAGAATAGTTTTTATTTTAAGAAAATTACAATATTTTTCCTTTGGGATTTGATAATTCATGCAATACAGGGTTACAATTTGCATAACTCCAGTCTCATATCTCCTATGAGCCAACACTTGTTCCTTTGAACTTTTCACATTATCCCCTGCTTTGCCATTCACTTAATACCCCACTCATCAAAAACCGCCTTAAATCCTGGTAACATTCAACCACTGCTCAGGTCATTCGTTTTAAAGCAATATGGCTGTAAAGGATCCTGAAATACAGAGATACATCTTATCCTTCCCCTGTCTCTCACTTCACAGGCAGCCGTTGGACAGATGATTCTCTGTAACTGACAAATGGCCTTAATCTATAATGCAGCACTTTTTCAGGTTTGGTTAATTCTGTTTACTGTATATGCAGATGTGAGGGCACATAAATGTTTTAAATATCACATTATGTTTTCCCTTTTTTCTGTGCTGTCTTAGTGTTAGTCATATTGATGTATTAACTCTACAGGCCACACTGAAAGTTAAAATAGTTACATTTCCTCCCTTCCTCCACGGGGAGCACGTGAGGTTTGCAAAACAAAGAGTAACATATACACTGAAAATGAGACGAGGGCTGTGTCTGAATTCGCCCCCTATCTCCTATATAGTGCACTCGGCCATCCGCCATTTTGTAGTGTATTCTGAATTCTGAGTAAAATTGTCAGAGGAAACAACTCATTCCATACATTTGTTCGCTACTTTATAACCAGAATACATTCTGATTTTGAGTGTTTTGAGCTGCGTCTGAATTCGCCCACTTGTTTACTCATTCGCTATTCCCTGTATAGTGAATGCGAAATAGTCCACTATATGGGGAAGAAGTGAATATAAATGAGTGAACTATTTCGGACTCTGACATAATATATGTTGCGTCTGACAGTACTGTTGTGGACATTCGTCAAAACGCTGATATTACACCTGTGTGGCTTTATGGATTGTTTTGTAAAATGGTAAAGTCACGTTTATTTGTCACTTTTATTGTATTAGTTTATAATAAAAGAAAACAAAACAAATGTTTGCAGCTTATGCAACACGAATCAACCGTCTGTTTGGAATCAGCTGGAGGAGAATTGTGTTTGTTCTTGTTGACAGTTATTGTCTACTTTTTGACAGATTAAATAAATGTTATATAAAGCAGTGTTTTATTTTAAATATATGAAGTAATTTTATTAAAAGTAATGCATGTAATAGTATAAACGTGGCAAACATTTGATTTGTTCTCTTTATGAAAATCTTATACAATAAACATGACAAATAATGTAAAATGTAACTTATGTGTGTAACAGTAATACCATAGATAACAGGTTAATGCCATGAATGTACATTAATACTTTATATTACGTTTATACTTTGTTCTTGTTGACAGTTATATTCTGCTTTTTCAGAATAAACAGATTAAATCAATGTATAGAGAGTGGTGCTTTATTATAAATAACTTAAATTATTACATTAAACATAATACATTTTATCAAATAAATGTGGCAAAGAAAGTAAAAATGAACTTTTTTAAAGGGGTCAAATGACACGGCTAAAACGAATATTATTGATTGTTATTGATGTTATTTGTATACACGATTTAAGGTTCAAAAACGCTGTATTTTCAACATAACGTGCATGTTTGTATCACTTCTTCTCCCCGCCTATCTGAAACGCTCAGATTTTTCACAAAGCTCATCACCCTGAGAAGAGAGGTTTGCTGTGATTGGCCAGATAACCAGTACGTAGTGATTGGTCGAATACCGCAAGCGCTTCACGGAAACGTTCCATATTCGGAACATCAGGTTCCAAAGCAATTGTACTTACAGGTGATGAAATGTCATCGGTTCTTCCTTATATCAATTTGAGATCTGATACGGAAAATGAAGATGATCAAGCTGATACATCAACTTTGCCAGCGCGACTTGAGCAGGATGTAAAGGATTGGTAAAAAATATTATGTTAAATACTTAAAAACTACAGCTAACTGTTTTACCTTTTATATACGACATTATAAAGACTATAAACAAACAACCATATACATCATACAGAGTTTGTGTGAGATAGAAACAAGCTTGCATTACAGCAGGGAATGGTAACAATAAATAACACGAGCGCTATGGCCCTTCTTGATCAACTAGCGTTACGCCACGTGTCGTCACGACTCAACAAAGACAATAAATCCCATGCACGACATCTGTTGTCTCTAGTTGGAATATTATTACTGATTATCAGGACTTATGTTGTCTTTTTTCACGTTGCTCGAGTGTATGCATTTGGAGATCAAAATCACTCTACATACTAAACCCGCCGTTAATCTGTAGCAAAGTCTTTTTCAATGAAAATATACTCACAGGCTGAGAATATGAAGTGCCTGTCATTGCAAAGTTTAAATGGTTGGAATGGTCCCACTTTTTAACCAAAGCTTTTGTGCAAAGCCGGTCTTGATCTCTCCTTGGTTTGTGAAGTTTTTTTTCGGTGAAATGCGCTTCATATACTTGAAAAATTGGATTGAACTTTTCTGGAACAGTGTTGTAAATAAAATGTAACCACTCGTTTTTTGTCGTCTCTTCTTTTGGCAGGGCAAACAAAGAGTCTTTCTTTTCGCAACGAAACACACAGCATTTACGCGACATGGCTGACGATACAATGAGACTTACGTGCATGCCCACTTTACTTGCATTTACATTTGGGTGGTCTTAGGGGCTGTGTCCACCGAGGCGTTTACGCCTGCAGCCGACATGTTTTTTCAATTGCTTTAAACGGAAAACTTGCGCTTTTTAAAAAAGCCATCAGCTGACGTTTTTCCAACGATCAGCGCCGGCGTTCTTCTGGGCGCCCAGAGTTGAAAATGCTCAACTTTGGGTAGAATGCTGAGCCTGCAATGGGCGTTTTCTGCCGAGCTCCTGGCATTTCCAGCCGTGTAAAAGCGCCTCGGTGGATAAAGCCCCTTAGTCAAATCATGTTACGAAGTGACGTATATCTGCTGGGGTGTGGTTACATAAGCATTTCAGGCAGGTCTGGGTGAGCTTTTGCTTTTAGATAGAATGCATCTTTTGTTCCAACACTTTCATTTTTGCAATTTTACGTGTCTAATACATGCATATGCAACTTATCACACAAAAGACACAATAAAACACGTATTCGCGGTATAGGACCCCTTTAACCATTTTATTAAACAACCCATGAAGCCACACATGTGCATTATAAACGTTATTTCAAATGTCTGTGACAGTACAGTCAGATGCAGGTTATATTACGTCCGTGTCCGAAATCGTTCACTTATTTTTCCCCATGTAGTGGACTATTAAACATTCGCTATATAGGGAATAGTGAATGAGTGAACAAGTGAGCTAATTCAGGCGCAGCTATGAGCTATGTCCCATTTTGGAAGGCTGCGTCCTCATGTCCTCCTGAAGTCATACTGAGGACCCTCAACTCATTGCGCTCTCACACCTGTCAAATTAATCAAAATTATTTCTACATGATTTTTAAAGGTGAAAGGTTGATTACTTTTTACCCTAAATAATGCCAGAAGAGTTAAACAAATGTACCAATTCTTGCCAAACTGATTTAAATGTTTAAAAATCACTGAACACTTTTAATCCTATTCACTACATACTGTATGGCTGCTGAGGTAAAAATGTAAAATTGTTTACATTTAAACACCATATTTGATTTGACATTCGTGCAGCTTCCTCTGTTTGTAAAAGAAAGATGTTGGGTGAAGAAAAGAGTTGTAGGTTATCTTCAGCAACGAAAGAAAACATATCATGCGTCCTCCTGTAAAAGAAGGTCCCATTTGAAAGGTGCATTAGGAGTTTCCAACCTGCTTTTATGAAACGAGACAGCCGCAATGACGTATGCAGACTTCGAATGCAACCTCTGGAGGAAGCAGTCTTACAAAATGAGACGCAGCTAAGATTTAGTTTTTAATAGCTAGGAAATCAGAGAGATGTTTTTTGAAAACCAAAAGTAATTAATAGGAATTATTAATAAGATGTTAAACAACAGTTGAACAAATCCATATAAAATACTGTAAATACCACCAATAAATTTAATTGGTATACCTTTGAACTAAATAGTAGGAATTTATTATATGTGAAAACACATTTTAATATCATAATCTTACTTAGTTTTTTTTCTACAAAAAGGGGACATGTTCTTTGAACTGATTCATTTAAATATGCCATCTGGATGACCTCATCCACTAACATGAATCATACATTTTATTGCATTATGTATAAGAGAGTGGACATATTTTGACTGTCATTTGATTATTTCCTAAGTTCATTCAGCTGTAAAGCTCCATAGTACAACATTACACAAACAGCAATGCAGTCTCATAATTACATTGAAAAAGTAGCTTGTTTCTGGAAAAGCCAATCTTTTTTTAAAGAAAGTTCTACTAAAAACTGCAGTTTACTTACAGGAGAAGATTTGTTCTTTACTTGTATAACCTAACATGTTCAAAGTGTGGTTATTTAATTTTCCATACATATTCCCAGTCACAGATGTCCTATATGTGCAATAAACTATGAAATGAGCATGTGGTAGGAGACAAATTACTGTGGGTGCCAAATATATCATATGACAGAACCCATGGCAGCCGTCGCATCAGTTCAGAATAGGGATTGATGTCACCCCTCAACCGTTCGCTGGCTTGGCTGGCTGCAATAAAACAGTCTTGCAATGAAAACACATTAGCTCATGATTTACCATTTAGGGAAAATGACAGCCTAGTCTTTATTTGACCGTCCCTAAATAGACAAATGACTGTGGCTGTGGTGGCTATAGAAAGCAGCCGAGCGAGCTATGAAAGAACAAAGCCGGACTTACTCTCCTCTTGTACGACTTTTTAGGATATATAATGGGATGGGAAGTGAGAGCGGTCAGGCTGCCGGTTCTAATATGTCCTCCAGGGCCCAGTGGTCAGCCGCACTCCACTGACTAGCATTTTGACAGGGATGTGTCCCGCACAGACATGTCCTGGGCCCCCATCGATTCTCATGAAATCTGAACCATCATCTGTGACTGCTAAATCCTTTGGGGAAAGAGAGACTGATTAACATGGACGGACTGATGTCACTGAGTTTCTGTGCTGGCCTACAAAAAACATAACCAGACGGAGGCAAATTATGTTAGACGAGCGAACGACCCAAAATAAACATCCCCCTGAAGTGATGGGTAGTGTGTGACTGTGTATGCATCAGGACTGGCTTGACATATTGACAGAATTTTTATGCTGCTCTGACAAAGATATTACTTTCACTTCGCTTTTGAAACTCAACATGAAATCGAAATCCTCTTGAGCAATCCGAGGCAGCAAAAGATACTTTCTTGAAACCTTTGTACTACTGACTAGCTTTATTGTTCAACACTCAACACTGTTACTCAATAGAACAATGTGTTGGTATTCTGCACCGTACAAGACCCTTTTCAGGATTCTGACATACAAATATGAATTATACCTCAGGGCTATGCAAAGCTAATATTAAAAAGCAATTCCTCAAAGGTCTAATTGACTAAGGACTTAATGCATGTTTTACCGCTGGCAACTATCAACCTGTCAACAGTAGCTACTTTTAGCTCTCAAACCACAGCTTGAAAAAATTCAGTGTAGTTATTCAGAACTCGAACCTCCGCTAAGGCTAGAGACGTTTCAATTTGCTGCTTTAAAATGCACTACCAGGAGCAACTGCACTTCAAAAAGGGTTTTCACTGCCAAAAATAGGGATTTTTTTGAAAGCTTCCTGCAGGCAACTGCATTTTCAAGGCATTCAAAACTTGTGTTAAACAACGTCAGCATTGCTTTTCTTTTATTCAGCATAGATCTGTGTCAGCATTTAGCTGACATGTAGGACTCTGATTTCCCTCTGACAGCATAAGGGGGCTAACCCAAAATCTATGAAAGCGAGCACAGCTGTGCTTTTGCAGCAGTGATGGATGTTGGCTCTGAGAATTACAAGCAAAGAGTCACACCAAATACAACACAAGAGTTTTAATCTTTGTAGCATCACCACCTGATGTTTTAAAAGTTGCACTCTTCTTGCTTCCTGATGTTTTTTCTTCTCTCATCATGCCATTTACGCATGCGGCTGGTGCTTTAATCCGAAACAGAATCAAGCATTGCATTATGTCGGTAAGATTTTTTTGAGAATCAAAACAATGACCTTGTTGCTGTAGACATTATGATTTAACAGCTGAGCTAGAGATGTCACATGCATATTCACGTCAATGCTTAGGCAGATGTTGTATTCAAAGTGACTTACATTGTTTTCCAGGTATGCTTGGATTGTGCATGGATTCCCTAGGAATCAAACCCACTGCCTTGAAATTGTTAGCACCACGCTCTACCAGCAGAGCTTACGGATCATATAGAACTTCAAATTACCACACAAGTGTCAAAACACTTATGGGAACAAATTGCAGTGACCGTTACCCCGGTGGAAATCAATGAACATGTGTTTAACACTGAGCTGAAAGCCAATCGTTTCAATGCACCATTAAACCAGTTATGTGTGAAAGAGACCTAGCTCCTCATAAATAGACAGATTTTCTTTCACATCTTGCCTTCTTTATGCTTTCTGCATTCCATAGAATTAAAATAAGTTATTTTCCGCTCTTTCTCCACACTGCTTTACAGCTAAGACCAAAATGCAAGAAATAGCAATGAATGCACCATTGTGCTTCAGCTTATATGTTCAGACCTCAATGTAAGAGGCCAGTTTGATATTAGATGCTGTTCACAGTTTCAGAAGCCCATAAATGAATTTCTTATATTCCAGCTGATGATGTTCCCGCAAACCTTGAGTGGAAAATAATGAGTGTCCTTATGAAAGTTTATGGTTATTATTTAAGCGGAACCCACTATATAGTCATGTGGTGTATATTGGATGCGGTTAAGGACACAAGCTATCACACTGACCATCCTTATTCCTGGACATTAAGGGTCAATTTTTATATCTCAGGTGCATTCACATCGCTTCCTCATCCCCATTACTGTTGCCCTCTCTGTGAACTGCAAGGCAACTGCTTCGATTTTCACGTTGCACCATTCATCAAACAGTTGCTTTGTTTTTCCAATTGCTTCCTTTCTCCTGATAGATTCTCTTTGCTTTGCGATTTAAAGCTCACTGAAGAGGTCAGATCTTGTGGGACATAGCATTTTTCAAAGGCTATCCTATACGGAATGCTTGAATGGGGATGTGTTTGAATGCTTATGCATATTTTCTCTTGCATCTTCTTGCATTTCTTCTAACAGTGTGAAGTACAATGTACAAAAACGTACACTACATTTCCCTATGGTTGTATATGAGGATCAAATTCCTAGCCCTTTCATACTTTCCAGTGAATTATATCTGTGTTCTTTTTACAAATGGCGGCACACTCGCTCGTACTGTAGATATATGGGGTGCCGCAGTTGTTTCCAGAGAAACGCCTTGGCAGTCTTCGAGCCCTCTGAGGCAGTTGTACTATGACAGTTGTGCGAAACATCCTGTCAGCTTCCAACGCAGCTCATCATTAATGCCTAAATGATTACACAGCCATGAAACAAATACATTATTCATCAAACAGACACGGCAGAAGAAAGACTATACACAAAGATCTCGCCCCTAAATCTGTCTGTAGACAATCACACACACACACTCCTGCTGGCATCACACGAAAAAACTACACGAGAATTACATTACACTGAAAGCTTGTTTGTTGTACGGTTGATGGCTTTGGTGTTAATGTCACATTTAGCCCTGGGATATTTCTGTTTGCCTTTGACAGACCTTTGCTAGATTTCACTGAAATGTTTACGAAAGCATTTTAGAGTCTTTTGTCACTTCATGTTTAGTTCATTTTGTACAGAAAACTCAGTCAATGTGAAACAGTTGCACCTAAAGTCAATGTGACAACTCGTTCATAAAAGTCAACATTAAACGCAGAAACCATTTTACATTTTTTTTTTCACCAATTTAATAATATTGTTAAAGAATATCAAAAGGGTCTGTCTTGATTTCATGTTGGTTTGCAAATTGCCTTTTAAAAATATGACAAGCTTTTATTACTAACCATGGATTTATCTCAAACTTGTGCGGTAAGGAAGTTAAAAGTCAGTAAAATCCTTCATGGGTCTACAGGTCTTGGCACACAGCAGTGGCTCTCCTGATATCGCTATTACTTTGTTTGATTGCAGCTCTTAATAACTCTGTGAGTGGTCTTGAATGGCCTCTCGACGACAATTCTCATGCTGTTTTCCTCACTGAATGTACACGTGTTTTTGATTATGGACCCACAAGCTGAAACACTGAGGTCCATCTATACTCTATACGTTAAAGTGATAGTTCAATCAAAAATGAAATTGCTCACCCTCTTGTCATTTCAAACCTGTATGACTTTCTTTCTTCCACAGAACAGAAAAAAAGATGTTTTGAAGAAAGTTGGACCTTGGACAGTGCAGGTACCCATTCACTTCTATTGTATGGACACAAAACCAGTGCAAGTGAATGGGTGCCGTTTATCAACATCTTTCTAAATATCTTCTTTTGTGTTCTGCGGAAAAGGAAAGTCATACAGGTTTAAAACAACAAGGGGGTGAGTAAATTATGACAGAACTTTTATTTTTGGGTGAACTGTCACTTTTACATTACATATTTTTACAAAAACCTGCTTCAATCACCCTTTTTTAGTGAAAGAGCAGAAGAAGTGGTGTATTGCAGAGGGGCAATATAGAAACATTAGCTTATACATAGTCATTCAATTTTGCATATGTTCTCCAGAAGGTACTCGGGGAAGAATTGGTATACAATACCAAAATAATAAATAAATACGTTATTTAAATAAAGTTACTATACATGTGGACATAAAACTGACTTAAGATGTAGTCTTAAAATTATGTTGTACAATGCACAAACTAAAAAGTAAATTGAAAAGCTTGATATCTGAATCTTTGCTGCAACATTCCACTTCAGATGTCATGGTCATCCAAGAAACAGAATGTTAGCAGTTTCTCAGGAGATCAGGATTCTGCTCACTAAATCAAAGTTACACCCGTTGTGAATATATCACAGTTCAGAGGCGGAAAAAAAATACTTTCCCTTTTTAAAAGTCGCTTACCCACAAATCAAAGTTAGAAGATGTGGAAAGAGTGACTTACTGTATAAGGGAAAGGCTGGAAGCTGCCTGTAAGCATGGCTAAAGTGAGCCAGAAAGGTTCGAGGACAAGCCCCCAGCAGCAACCATCTAGTATCACTTCCATTGATTTGAACCTGAAGCCAACTACATTCAAACTGCTTGACAAAATTCATTGCTAGTGGCATAAAAGTGCTGCAGCACTGCTAGGGCTCTGCATCTCAAAAACTCTCTCTTCAATAAGTCAGTAGCACTCTATCCCAATATCCACACAGCAATAAGAAAGTTATCATACCTTTCTGCAATATTATATGGTTGTAATGTATTCTTGCAATCTGACCTGTATGTAAAAGTAAGATTTCACTCTTCTCAGACTTATGAATATGATGTTATGAATATGTCAGGCATATAATGTAGGCATAACCACACAAATATACCACAGTCAATTATATCTGTAAAAAAATAGATATTGTGCTTTTATGCATAGGCAACGCACGTACGCTGACACACACACACAAACAAACACACACACACACACACCACACATAAGAAAAAAGTCCACAAAAATATACTGGAACCAACTGTATTTGAAATTTAAAATGAACTGCATTTGCAGCAATGAAACGCTCACTCTCATTCTGCATAAACCGATTAGACCTCCAAATTTCTTTCAAATGAAGGCATGACGTTTCCATCTATAGCAGCAAGTGTGTTCTTAGTCCCCTCATTGATGTGCAAGACATGTGCAGAGTGGCCATTCTCAGCCACATCAGGAAACAGCTACACAGAGGCTCATTGTACGCCATTTGAAATTGGATGAAAAACATTCTCTCAGATCAAGCACTCTAGCTACTGCGCTTTTTCTTCCCATATTCTTCCAAATATTTGCCTCACTTTAAACCAAAGCAGCTCAGATTTGTTTAAACATTTATAAGGTAGTTAATTAGGAATTAAATGTTAAAAAAAATAAACGATAACGGAATTTTTTTTGAAACAGCAATAACCACTTACATGGTCTTATTTAAAATGATAAACACTCTTTTAACTCTGTTAAAAATGAGTCCATCAAAATATATATCCATCAGACTTCTAAAATGGCATTAAATAAATAAAAATGCAGAATATGAAGTTACTATTTACTTTCCGTAATTTATATAAGGCATTTTTTTTTTGTCGAAATTCAGCACTAAGAAAACGCATAGCATTGCGTAACCAACAACGCAAACAGTATTAGCACCTCGGACAGCGACCGGGATTTCCAATAGTCAAGGGTGATTTAAATCTTAAAATGAATGAACTGAAGTGAGTCGCGCATATCAGATATTCCAGTAACCAGGTGTCACGATACGTAAAAGAGATTCAGACAGACAAAATACATACACATGTATAAAAAAAATTCCCTATCAATTGTCCATCATACACTATTAATCCAGTTTCTGTGCCTTCAAGTACAATCAACTGTGAGCTGGGCCTTAACACACACACATGCGCGTGCGCACGCACAAGCAAGCAAAGTGCCGTGTGCCATTCAGGGAGATGAGACGTGCTGCGGAATGCTGCTAAATCCACATCTATCGAAATTCGATTTTAGCAATGCTACTAAACAAGGTTTGACTTAAATAATTTTCTACCACCTGATTATTGGGATTCAACATATAAAACAATATTCTACCCAACATCAGAGTACAATTTCACTTTTTCCGTTTAATGCAATGGACAAATAATTATATTTTACATAAAGAGTCTTAAAATACAGCACTTATAAAAATTCGATTAGCAGAAAGCAGAGATAAAATTCTTTAAGTGCAAAGGCACTTCTGGAACCAGGATTTTGTGTTGCACTCACCATCCAACATGATGTACAGGAATGTCATTCAACAACCCTGTCGTCTGAGAGAAAATAGATTTCATATCACAAAAAGCATGAAGCTGTAAGATATACATATTCTTGCGACAACTGCTACAGTCTTTACGTTTCAAGTAGAAGAAATAATTTAAACCTTAGAGAAAATAATATATCTTTAAATTGCGGGGATGTGTACAGCCTCTATGAGAATACGGAAGGCTTAGGTTTGTGATGTTTCATATCGTCTCTTGTGGTTGAATACACACATGATACAGGCCTACAGGGACTACGTCTTACAACTGACTCATCGCAGTTTGTTTCTCCAGAACTTCGAGGTAGTCCGGCTCGGTTTTAAGTTTGTTGGATAGCAAAGGGTGCTCGCTTTTGGACTGTGCAGCATATTTCCTCGGGGTCCCGTAGAGAACAGTTTTGTTTAATCGATCCTGGTTAAGCCGCCGGGTTGTGTCGTATGGTGCAATGAAGGATTTTTTGGGTAAAGTGCAAAAGTTATAGCTGAGCGGCCCGGATTGGGGCAGATCCTTCGCTCTCTCCACAATGTTCTGGTAAAGCAGTTCCGGTTCGCGGTTTGCGCACGGCTGCTTATCAATGAACTCCACTGTGCTTATGGTGAAAGCCGGGCTGCGATCAAGTTCCTCTTTCTTGGGGTCAAGTGTGTTGAAGCTCAGCTCCTTCAGGTTCCGGTAATACGCAACCTGCTCGCTCTCCTTCTGCATGTAGATGGGGTTCTGACACATTTGACCCACGGGCGGAGGGATGTAGTTATACACATGGTTTTCGGTTTTATCAGCGCTGGCGTCTACGTGGTAAGAGCCGTACTGTACTTGGAAGGAGTTCAAGTCCAAATGGTTGTTGGCTCCCGATGGGACGCTCTCAACTCCCTTGCGACGTTTGAGGACGAACACGAACAATCCCGCCCCGAAGCACACGGACAGAATGAAAACAACGAGCAGGCCCAAGATCAGAACGGACAATGGCACATCCGGGGGCATCTCGGGCACTCTGTCAGTTGGCGTTACGGCAGGAGAAGGGGTCGCTTCTGTACTCGAGCTCACTACAGTGGGAGTTTTAGTCACAGGGATGGCTTCATCGTTTTCAGGGCAAATGGCGTCGTTTCGTAGGGAGCGCAAAAGCCGGCCGGCGTGCTTGGATGGTGAATCGCACGTAATTTCATTCACCACCACGCTGGTGCTGGACAGCTCCATCCAGTTCTTGAGCTCGACGATGTCACAAGTGCAGTCCCACGGATTCTCCTGGAGATCGATTTGAATGAAGGCGGAGAGCTGGTCGAGCACCCCGCGCACTGGGAGATGAGAGAAATGATTGTTTCTAAGATTAAGCCTCGTCAGCATGGTTCCACCAAACACATTATCGGGAAGTGATCTCAGTAGGTTATTATTAAGAAACAATAGCTGCAGATTGTGCAACGAGTTGAAGGTAAGGGGTAAAATCTCTTTAATGATGTTATATTCCAGGTAGAGATATTGCAAGCTTTGCAGCCCAGCGAATAAAGACTGAGACAGACTTTCAATGTAGTTGCCATTGAGATAAAGCCTTCGAAGGCTCGTTAGATTCTCGAAAGCGCCGTCCTGAATGATTGCAATTCTGTTATTTCCTAAGTGCAGAAGCTCAAGGGAGCTGTACTCGGTCAGATCCGTTCTGTATATGGTATGCAAATAGTTACCGGTTAAATGCAGTTTCTTTGGATATGATGGTTTGGGTTGGAGTTCGGAGATATTCTGAAGTTTGCGTTCCTGACAGTTAATGTTTAATCCACTTTCCGGATTTTGCGAGGTGCACACGCATATGCTCGGACATGTCATTGGAACCGGTGACCGTGTCTGGTACACCATTATAGGCCCGAATACGTGTTTGTCTCTGGATGTGACGCGCGGAGTGGGACGGTATCTCATTTTTGGGGGACGGGATGCCTTAGGGGCTCTTGTCGGTGTGACTCGTGCACGTAGGGTTGGAGACGGAGCCTGGTATTGCGAATCAGACGGCGGCTGCATTGCGCGGTGACTCGCGTCTCCAGGATTGCGTCTAGGGCAAAGGTCTTGCTTTATCAACTGCGTGACGTCTTTACCGTGCAGCCTGAATGGCGTCTCGCATACGATATCCCCCATATAGACCGAAATTGTATCCAGCCAGGCTTTCAGGGGTATCAAGTCACAAGTGCAATTCCACGGATTCTCTTCCAACTGAATTTCCATTATTCCACCTATGTGCTCTAGGACACCAGCAAACGGCAACGTCTTTAGTCGGTTTCCCCTTAAATCCAAATGCGTCAACATGACAAAGCGGAATATATTATTAGGAAGAGAGAGCAAAAGGTTGTCGTTGAGTATCAGCACTTTGAGTTTATTCAGTTTGTTAAACGCCCCCGCTTCTATGGCACTAATATAATTGTAATCAGCTTGCAAATACTCCAAACTTTCCAGACCAAAAAAAGTGTCCTCCCTTATGATTTCCAAATTATTATTATTGAGATGGAGACGCTTCAAGTTTTTTAACCCATTGAATGCCCCCGTCTTAATTTCCTGCAAGCCATTATTACCCAGATGAAGAGATGTTACATTACCATAATTGAAGAATTCGTTTGGACTGAGCTTGGTGAGAAAGTTCCCATTCAGAAAGAGTTGGCTGATTTTGTTTTGCGGAGGCTGAAACTGACTGACCGCGGTGAAACCCTTGTTTTCACAGTTGATGTTTAATGCGCTCTCCTTCTCTTCGCAGGAGCACCGGTTCTTGCAAATGTCTTTGGAAGTTTTGCGGCTCTCTGTCTTTGAAGGGAAACTGGTGACCGTTAAAACACTCAGCAGCAAAATGTTGTTCAGCATTTTTACATCAAAAATGCCCAAAGACCCAGCATCAATGTGCAAATCTCAAACCCGGGCATGCACAAGCCCAAGAAAAGATGCGTTTTTTTTCAAAAGACGCACAAAAGCGCACTGCTCTCCATTGACCCTCCTTAAATCCCAAGACGCAAAATACAGAAGACTTCCATCACGCAATGTGACCGTTGCTGGACCAAACGCATCGCCGTCCTTCGCAATGTTCGTGAAATCCCGGGGTAGGTCTAATGACCAAGCATTCATGCAGCAGTTTAAAGCGCATCCGAGGCACCACAGTTCTCGGCAGCGCGGAGTAACACAGCATAAACAGTTTTCTCACCTGCAGTCGGAGATATATTTTCACATTAAACCTACTTCACGCCTGTGGTCCCACATGGCGAGAGTCAACTTGACGGTGCGTGGTGCGCAGGATAACTGAGAGCAAGGCGAGCGAGGTTCAATGTGAGGAGAGATGGACTCCGCGCTTGCTCGCTCGCTCACTCCCACCAGGAATGTGTGTGTGTGCTGGATGAGACTGTGAGCTCTGCATGAATTTTCGACGTCACCAGTCATGAGTAAGTAAAAGTTTATGTTTGAAATTTTTTTTTTGCAACTACAATTACATATTAAAACACAAACATAATATTATTGATGTTGTTGTCATTATTATTATATTTTTGCTGTTATTTACAAACTTATATCTATGTTAATAACTGTCAATTAACTCCAATGATTTTTTTCTTAAATTCACTTTTATTGAATATATATTTGAATTAAATAGGATTTATATTCTTGTCTATGTAGCTTATGTTGTTGTACATTTTCTACTTTAAGCAAGTTTTTTGTGTCATGTTCAGAATGCTTTTATATATAAAAAAGTATAATGTATTGCTATTCATATATCTGTGTTTTGCCATTGAGTTTTGATGACAATTTGCGTATACAGTAGCTGTTCTATGTGACGCCACTAGGAGGGGCATGTGTCTCCAAAAGTATATATGTCAAAATGTATTTTATTTTTGAGGTATCAGTGCTTACTGAAAATAACGGTGCGCAATTTATATTATGAATTGACCGACAACAAACTCGGTGTCAATGTTTTACAAGCACGAAACCGGGGACAAAAACAGTTATACTGTAGAGTGGTCTTGTAGAGTACCACAGGATTATGTATATACACCCACACCTCTTTGTATGTATTCATTTATATTGTGTATTTGTATTTACAGAATTCTACTTGGAATAAAGACGTTGAGCCTCAATTCATGACTCAAAGTGTTATTACGAAGTAAAGTGCAATTACGAAACAGCTTTAGACCTGAGGTAAGTTGTCATAAATTATTGATTCACATGCAGCTTGCCTGAACAAACATGATACGAGAAAGGTGCAAATAATGCCCCATGGCTTCATATCTACTGGAGATAGTTTGCAGACTGACTCGAGTGGAAATGTTTATTTGAGCGGAATTTTTTAAATGTTTTAACTAGATTGTCTTATGGCAGTATTAGTGGCAAAGAAATATTTTACTAATGTATGTAAGCAGTGTGGATTCCTGTTTGTTTTAGCATCCTGATCTGTTTGTCAACCTATAGGCCAAGGCAGGCATCTTTTTTACCAAATAATTTACTTTACCTTTGATTATACATTCCAACCAAACTCATGCTCATAATTTATTCTACATACTTGATGATTCGTACTCATAATATTTTTTTATCTGGTAGTGTGTTAAGAGAACTATGCTATGACTTATTTAGGCATTATAACTGGACACTAGACATTATAATGCAGTAAATGGATCTCAATATAATGACAAACCTCATAGCAACACCTGGTAATGCCTTAGAATTCACTAACGACATTATAGCATCTGCCAACCGATGGGATACCAACCCCCCACCAATTCCTAACAACCACTGATACCCTAGCAACCACTAATAAATGCCCTAGCAACCACAAGAACACTCTAAATAGTAACTGATTGACATGTAGTGACACCATCTCCAGTTTGCATTTGGCAATGCTAGGATTATTAAATCCTAACTCACATTATCTTTCAATCATCTATCACTGCATGTGTCACAATTATGCCACTAATTAAACATCATCAATCAAGATATTTAAGGAGCTAAAGACATAGTCTGTTTAGTTTAGTTTCTAATCATTCATTAAAACCTCATGATTTATAAGGTCACCATTGATGAGCTATCTTATAAAGGCCAAATCAGCTGGAAAATTTACTCCAACATCTGTGAGAAGATTGCAAAGTAATTTTAAGAGACATGAGAGAGAAGGGCTGCGCCATCTGCACATGAAAACCGAAACCTCCCGGCTAGTCTAAAATGAATTTATTATAAACATCAGATGACGAGTGACTCATTTGGATTGCGTCATCTAAGCTGATTTTTGTCACAAAACGTCACACATGTGGGTGTCTGAAGAACGGTTTGAAAGAGATGTGTTTGTGTGTAATAAATAAAACAAATAATTTCAATATTACTTTTTTAGCCTGTAACCTTCTAACAATTATTCTATAACCGGCTGCCCACTTCGTTTCTTTCTTAATACTGTTTGACAGTTTTTTTTATCCATAATAATCCAACACTTACGCAATAGCCATGAAACAATAATAAATGCGCAGCGTAAATGTCATACGTACATGAGCTCAATAGTTAATTGGATAAAATGGTTAAATAAAACCAGCAGGGACTTAAATGTACAGGTATATAATCCACAATATATTTTACTTTAAAAACACAGTTTAGGAGTAAAATCTCTCTCTACTTCTCTCTGAACAAATAAAGCGCATAACTCCTCTGCTGTAGGCGAGCAGGACAGCTCATTCTCTGCTTTTATGAACTCATCACGGGCAAACACCTACATTTCAACGATAGATACTGATGCTGAAACAAAGAGGTTCTGACCTATAACTTGTGGGTTCCTCCACTTGATGAATTGTGTCATCAAGGTCCACAGAAGTGCTGACCCTAACACAATCTGAACTCAATGATTTCCTGTAGCTGACAGAACAAAGTGAGTGATGAATAAACGCCTTTGATCCATCAGTCCCAGAATCTTGGGTATGTGCTCCAGCTTTTTTTAGGAGTGTATCATTGTATTCTTCTTTTTGTTTCTGGGTCCCCGTGAAACAATAGATCATTAAACAGGTCATGAAGTAAAGGATTTGATTTCCTTTGTTTCACTAAATTTGTAAAGTTTCAAAGAGAGAACAAAACGGCTTTATTTGTTGAATTCCTGCAGGCTATTCAATTAACCACATTTGATCTCAATGAATTTTGTTTCCCAAAATAGGTTATGCTGCTAGACATGGTGAACAAACAGTTAGAAAGAGTTTTTTTATTAATGGTGTAAAAATTAAATGGATTATTTTTTTCCAAAAATATTTTAGACTTTCCATAGTGAACATTCTTGGAAATTAAATATTCTCTGTTAAATCAGTTAATTTAATTTAGTTTGGTTATTAACATTCAATAATAAAATAAAATGGCACGTATTATTAAATTAGTAGGCTACATAAAATGACAATTAAATTAAACTTTGATTATCAATGGCCTCTAAAGTTTCTGGAGATATGCGTATGACAATGTGTAATTCCAATTAAAACATTAAATGTTTACCAGTTGTTCCAGTTAAAGAACTGGAGCATGCAGTGGCCATAAATGAATTGGATGGATTGAATATGTGTGTGATTGAAAAGGTTATTTCCCAGTTACACAATTCTGCTCAATTACATGGGCCACCAGATACCAACTGCTTTATTCTCAAAGGAACCTGTTTTTCAATCTCCAATCATTTACATGCTGTATAAAACTGCAAATAAAGACCAATGAGCTTCAACATATTTTACACAGCTCTGCTCGGGGCCATCAGAAAAATTAGGCAGATGGGTTATTTGTTGTGTGAGGAGCTTACAACTAAATCGTATCACACTTACAATCAGAATTTAAAGAATGTAAAACAGCAGTAAGCAGTATATTAGTGTACATCACTAACATGTCTAATTGAGAAACAAATAAATGGACTATATAAATGCAAGTGTTCTTTTGTGGCTGCTCTTCTCCACGGGTAATGGGAGTGAGATATCATTGCCACTTTCACGGCCGTTCCCTGTGAAAATGCTAACTATTTCATCTACTTAATCAGGCGATATCCCCTCTCAGCTTTTGTGGATGAACTAAGATTAAAACATCAGCTCAGCGCATTGCCTTTACAGCAGCAGCGGCTTTATGAGGGACTCTGAGAATGGTAAATCTTGCAACTTTCACGTCTTTGGGTAATAGATTGTTGGAAAGGGCTGAGTGCGATTTTTATTACCTATGAGATTGAAAGCGTACTCTAAAACTATGGGCAAGTAGTGAACTGCAAACAGTGTGATAAAATATCCTTCAGGAAAGACAATTAACTAGTCCGATACACATGGTCCTGCATCTTATTCCCTGTAAATACAAATATATTGGCTGAAGCAAAAATGAAGACATACCGTGGCTGAGGATAGAAGACGTTTCGCAGGTATTATATTATGGTTATTATAATACTGATATTAGTTTTTAGCTCAATGCAAAACTGCAAAAAGTATTTTTTTTATTTCTTGGCATCGGGGTAGGTTTTTACATGAACTATTTATTAATAACTTAATGTAAGTTTAGATTACATTGAGTATGAACTACAGCGTATTTGAGAATAAAAAAAAAATTATCCATACTTTGTGATTGGCTGGCTTCATGCCATTTTCTGGAGCCAAAATACACATGTTTCTTCAGTCGTCCTTGAAATAAAGTCAAGGTCCAATAAACATTTTAGTAGAAGATGAAAAGGGTGTGTGCCATCAAATCTTTGAATAAAATGTACAGGTTTATTTGAGGTAGGAGCCAGTAAACACCCCCTGTATGCATTAGTGGATTTTGTGCATTTAGAGTTCTTTTAGTGATAGATGGTTTTTGATTGTTACCATGGTTAAGATTTGTGTGTTCATTGTTGATGTGTAAGTGAATGACACAGTGGCAAAGCCAGTATATAAACACTCAACACAAACTGTTTAAACAGTTATTTGATCAAAGTTTGGGGCTGTTTGAGGCAGAAAATATTTACGATTGTAGTAAAATACAAATAAATATGTTTATTTTTATATTTAATAATTAATATTTAATTGGAATATTTCATTTTGCGAATTCAAATTTTTTAATCCACACAACAGAAATATATGAATTGCCTGAACAACAGTAAGTGGTGTGACAATAATCTCTTTATCAGAAAAATAAGACAATCAGCATTACATAAACAATTACATTTAAGTTGGCTAAACAAAGTATCATTACTTTGAAGAATGAAAAAATATTGGTTAAGTCAATACAAAAGTCAGGTTGCCTCATTTTTTTAAGTGGGATCAATTTTTTTTACATTGTAACTTCTAGCGGCATCAAGCATTGAGGTTATGAATTTTGCAACCAACCGCTCACTCCAACCCTTCCCCTCCTTTTCAAAGCACTATGAAGGCTGAGAGAGAATAAGGATATCGTCACATTTTCGCTTCTTTCCCGAATGAGATAACCTATTTACGAAAACACGCTATGTAGAGCGGTTTGTCTGTTCAAGGATATTGTAGAAACAAGATGGCAACAATATTCTATGTAAGCGGACCAATGTTTTATGTAGATAGAAATAAGTCATTCTATAATAATAAAAACATAACGCTTCATTATGTAAGGTCTTAATACACATCTGAACACATAGTTATGTTATATTGTATTTCTGTCAATAGATCCTCCTGAAAATGACTCACTGGTCCTTAAAGGTAATACTGTGTGCAAGACCCCTATCAGTCAACAGACTGGCACCATAGTTAACACACAGCAGTCTAATTTGCTTTAAAACACTAAGCTAAGAAAACTATTACAACTTAAAACTCACTAATTCTACAACTCTCAAATATGTCTCAAGCATGTACTATTGAAAACACATAATTTACTTTATTCAATTTATTTTAATCGTATTTAATTTATACTTCAAACATTTGGAGCAAGAACGTTGGTATTTTGTTTTGGTTGGATGCCAATAATGCTCTGTTTTCCATAGTCCAGTTTTATCAACTAATATCTATATAAATTATATAATATATGATCATACTTGTGACTGTCAAAGTCATAGCATGGCATTGATATATCTGCAGCTGTTACCTAATATATTTCAATATTGAAAAGTGATTTTTCATTCCATATATCATTTTTCACAGAGGAAATCATATTCACGCTAAAGGTCTAAAGGCATCAGGCCATAAGATCAGCAGAGTGGTCATATTCTTCATTACAAATGAAAGGCGTAATGTTTTCCAAGGTTTATTTGAAGGCCAGAAATGCGTGCACGAAAATGAGAGATATGTGTTCAAGGTCAACACCCCATCATGAGGAATAGAGATTATATCTGGGTTATTGACAACAATCCGACTGGGAATATTTTTGGGGAATTGTGAGAGTTACAGTATATATATTATAATAACAGCTCCCAGCTATGTAGTAATTTATGCATAACTCTATATTTGCAACCAAACCTTCTTTTTGTATCATTTGCTTGACTGAACCTGTACTTGGTCATTGGTTGGCTTTCCGAAGACTGTGAAAAAAACAGAGAAACCTTTTCTTTCCTTTCCCCGTAGACAGGAACTAAACCTTGAGTTCACCTGTGCTCTGTGGTCCATCGGGAGAGAAAATGGTGCTTCTACTAGACTTGAGATTGTTGAAGAAATCACACTTTGATTGCACGGTGAGTGACAATTCCCTGCAGTTTGTAAACAAACCCTAGAACCATTACTTAGTCCCAGTGCAGCAGATATGCTGGAATTCACAAGACTTTGCTATTTTACGGACGGCTTTGAAAGTACCGGTGAATTTCTTCCTGGAATGTTTGAAAGATTAGTGCCATTAATGTGGATAACATTTAGAAATTTGGCCTCCTTAGTGCACCTAATTTTGCCCTCATGTACCAACGTGATTACTGTAAAATAAACAGTGTAATATCAATTGTGATAATTCCCACAGGTTGTTATAAATTCATTGATGCACGTAAACAAGATGTTCATTTATAAAATTGATACTGTCAGGCCTATCACAAACTTTGCATCATCCTAAATCAATTTAAAAGAGATTTGTATCATTCCCTTTATGATCAATGTACAATAAAGTCGTAAAGGGATTATTTTCCAACAAATCCGTTAACCCACAGGGTAGTGATGATCTGTTCCTAAAATGATACGTGTTGTGACCAGTTTCAAAGTAACCCAAAATTAAATTGTTAAATTATTTACTGACCCCATGTCATTCCAACTTGTATTCGTTTTGTTCTTCTATAGGACACACTAGATGACATTTTGAGAATGTTGGTAACCAAAACAATTTTGGCACCCATTGATTTCCAATAAATAGACATGAAACCCCTGAGACATTTCGCAAAACATCTTTTTTTTTAAGAAAAAAAAAATCCAATTAAGGGTTTTGAATGACATGAGTGTGAATGAATAATTTCTTTTTTGGCAGGTGTACTTAATTTAACCCTTGTGTTGGGTTCATATTTTTGTTACTCAACCAGTGTTGGTGGGTCTATTTGACCCGCTGCAGTTTTGGGTTTCTAATTTAACACAATCAAAAATATACTTCAAGTATACTTCACAGATGTTTACTTCAACCCAATTAAAAGTAATCTAAACAGCATATATGGTTATTTGCCTTTTACCTTTATGTATGTTTGATCACATTTATGAATTTAAGTGCTACATGTTTTTTCCGGTACGACAGGGGCAGAAACAGAAAACTCACACTTACACTCTCACACACTCTCTCTCAAAAACATACACACACACAAACATACTAAAAGGAGGCCCAGACATGAAGAGGTCACAATGAATGTACACAGAACCTACAATTTCCACAATTTAATAAGACCCGGGTCCAGTGGACCTTAACATCCTGAATGCAATATAAATGTTTAGGGGGGTAAACAGTGTGTGTTCATTTAAAGTTTGTCGTGAAAAATGAAAAAACGCACAGGATAAGCAAAAGCCAATGATTCTAAAGAAAAAATATATATATTTTTATCTTTTCTTTTGACAAAAATAAAAATGGGTCATATAGACCCGAACACCATACAAGTGTTAAACATACTTAAATTTGGCATTTGACATTAACATCCATTGCACTGCAGCAAACAATTATACCCTCAGTTAAAAGGGAATGCAGCAGTGACTAGAGACCTCAGCGCAGGAGTTTTTTTATGTACTGATATAATGTAACCCTCTCGAAAAGTTGTCTGCCCTAGGTCTCAGGACATCTTCGAAAGCTTGTACCTTAGTATTCTTCTGCTGAAACTAACACAGTCATGCTAGGAGACAGTGTGATGTTTCTTATGCTTGTATCCTGCACCAGTGAGACTGTGAAACTAATTCATTATACCACAAGCTGTTCAGCGAAAGGCTTTTTTTGCCGTTTTTAAATATGCTGTGCTGCTATTTAAAAAAGGTAAAACGATGAAAACACTTTTGATTTAAGTTATATATTGTCATTGGACATTGGCAACACATATATAAACAGAACAGTCAATTCGGTACATAATACTTCAAAAGATAGCTGACCTTACTCATAAAGATGTTGAGAATGGCTAAATAAATCATCTGCTTTGACTCCTTTTGATACTCTAAACACTTTTAGCCTTTTGTGTTGCTTTGGCTTTTCTGTTGCAACACAAGCTGTTAGTTTGAGGCAGCAGTCTGGGACACTGCGGTTTGCTTTAATTGACCACAGTGGCACTATTGCTACTCAAACCACGGTTTAAAGCTCGATACCTGCTTCAGTATCTACACTTATCCAACCACTCAGGGATTATAGATTCTTCCCTGTGGATTATGCCGGCAAAAGTTTCACAATGAACAGGAGAAGTCCTGCGCTTCTTCACTCTGGATACTTGTTAAGAAGGTCAAATATGTGAACAGAGGCATTATAAAATGTGTGGAGGTGTTGCCCACACTTACATTGATACCACTTACAGTACATTGTGTTCTGCATATTAGTACCGGTTGAACCAACGCAATCTTTCTACACAAACAACTATCTCCCACTGTAACTCACTAATTTAATAAATTAATAGAAATAGAAATACACTGTTTATGTTGTTTTCTTTGGAATATATTTAAACGCAGAATAACACATGTACACATGATGTATACATGTGAATACAAATGAGCATTGGTCAGACAGATATATAGTGGTGGTAGCGCAGAAGATGTTTGCTTCCATTATTCATCCACACATCTTACAGCCCGCTGATAGAATCTAGTATACAGAACACATTTCCCTTTCAGATGAGCCAACACTCCTATTTCCCAGGTAACAAAGGGGATAAAGGCCTGTATCATTTATATACTGTGAAGATTTGCACAGAAATTGTCAGTTGAGAGATTTCGAGTCAGGAAAGAGGGAGAGGGAGGGAGAGAAAGTCTTGTTTCCAACACATTCCAAGAGTGCAAGTGAATCAATCCATCAAACTGACAAGGTCTGCATTTCAGATTGTTCTCGGTACACAAGGGATCCAGTGAAATTGTTGAATACAATTACAAAGAGGAACATACCTTATTTCTCCAATGAGAAAAAGGCCAGTTGTGCGCCCATTTGACCAAAGTGTGCACGCTAAATTCTCTATTCGATTAATAATTGAAAGGGCACTTTGCTCATTCAGTGAATTGATATTCTCACTTCCTTATTTTTTGGCAGGTTCTACTTAGTAGTTATATACAACTAAACTTATTTAAGATTAATACATAAATACACACAGTATGTGCTTCAATAGGAGACAAGCTCAGATGCAATGAAATCAAATCGAATAAAGTCGCCCTGTGGTGACAGTTAAGTTTTTAATTTGTTTACATGTTTATGTGGTGTTTAAATATGCTTTAATACAAACCATGTGTAAATTCATGATTCAAAACCATTGCTGAGTAATTTCGGCATGAAACTGTAGTTTTTCAAAGTGTTTGACGTGATTGGTTACAGGTTTGTAATATAGAGACTTGTCACAAACCTGTAACCAATCACATCAACACTCTTGACCAAATGGATATTTTTAGACGTGAAGAAATTATTATCACAGGATAAGCTTTTATTCATACGTTTGTGATGTTCATGTGTTTTAAGTAATGCAATCATAGACTACAGGAGACTTAAAAATTCAAAGCAACAGCTATGCTGGAGAATTTAGCAATTTGTGACCCTGGACCCCCAAACCAGTCATACGTGACACGGGTATATTGGTAGAAATAGCCAACAATACATTGTTGTAATACAGTTCAAAAATGGTAAGAAATGAGGCGGGAACCATCGTTCAAAAATCGTCAAAAATCATCAAGATCATGTTTCATTAAGATATGTTATACATTTCCTACGGTAAATATATGAAAACTTGGATGCAACAAAATCACGAACAAAAATGGCCTGAAACACGTCTACAAACTTTTTTTGCTGCTGCCAGCTCTTTGGGAACTATCTATCAAGTTTGGTATCTATGTAAAGCTTTACATTTCCGCATTCAGGTTTATCTACTCTCACCAACGTCATTACAGACAAACCTTTCTTCTTAGCAACGGCATGCTAAAGCACCTCTGATTTACAACTTTAAAGGTGATTTTCTCAATATTTCAACATTTTTGCACCCTCATATTCAAATAGTTGTATCCTGGACAAATATTTCCTATCCATACAAACTAGAAATATGGAAAGCTTATTTATTCAGCTTTCACATGATGTATAAATCTCAATTTCGCAAAAATGTACCCTTGTGACTGGTTTTGTGATCCAGGGAGTCACATTTGTGAAGGAAAGGTAAAATCAAGTCTTAACCTCTGAATGTAGAACAATCCAATTTACAATCTCAGATCTTAATTACAGAATTAAAATATAACCTGACTTTTCCCAAATGACAATTCTCTAAATTACAAATACAACAAATACATGTATATAATTAGTTTATTAATTGACAATCCTATATTGTTATTATTATTATAAAATTATAGATCTTTTTGCCTCTATAATGTGCAGTATATTGAAGCAAATTACTTCAAATATTGATCGAATACACAATAAAAACAAAAAAAGTCAAATGTTATAGCACAGAATTAATAAGAGAAATATAAGATCTCTTGGTCTATCTAAGTGGATCCACAACAATATTTGTATGGCCCCCTACTCATAATCTAAATAAAATCTTGTGCTTGGCATAACTACAAAAAACAGAGAGCTTGGCAAAACTAGAAATATGTTTATTTATAACCAAAAACATTGGCTTGTTTCATCTTATTTTAGACCCTCTTGATGAGAAGCAGCGGTCTATATGGTCTATTTCAAGGTCACTCATGAATATTCTGATTTGTTAAATGTATGTATGGACTTCTCTTGCCTTTATTGAAGATATTGTTGCTGTCCTTCCGAAACCTTGGATGTCTAAATTCGCTGTTTATCAGGAAATGGAAAAATACTGTACTTTTTAAATGATGACGTACTTGGTGGTAAAGTTGACAAGCAGTTTTTAATATGTTTTATTAACCCAGTGACAAAGATGGGTGACTAATAATAATGATTTATGGAAAAATATAAAAATCACAAACTATTGAGATACAAGGTTTCAGAAGAACTGTGACGTTATGCTGGTATAACATGGATCATCAGGCTCAGCACAGATATGATGGTTTAAGTGAATGCTGCCAGTGCAGCAAATCATTCCAGAATAATAAACATTCTCACTAGTGGCCTCAGACTTTTGGACCTTTCTGGACCTCACTCTAACCCAGTTTGTTGTGAATTAGTGCAGGGAAAGAACAAACTGAATTCACCAACGGTTGGGGGTTAAATGGGTACCCGAGTAGCCGGGGTTCATTCCAGACATTTCCATTGCTGTTTCATCTAGCTGACTAATCTAATATGGAGTCTGAACTAAATCTACAATGTTCCTATGGAAGAGAAAGAAATCTGATTATATGGTAAGCGACTCCCTTATGTCTGAATGGCTATGGAACTCCCTGTCACTTTCCAAGAAATATGGAGCCATTTGAGCCCCTTTGGACCCACTGTTGTTTGCCGGCGTCTAGGAAAAAATCCTTGGAGACCAAGGCATCAAGCAAACTATGAAACAGCGCAGTTATTGAATCTGCAGCCGAACTTGCCTCAGTGCTCTGATGGGCAGATCATTTTATGAGTCTTCTTTTTCGTAGTTTCATTACTTTTGCAATATATTTTGAAACAGGAAATAGGTCTCCGGTACAAATGTCAATCTAAACAGACTTCAAATCACACAAATACAAATTTTCAATCCAAACACCACAAATCAAAACAACACGTTCAATTCAAATTCAAGGTGGGAATATAGATTTGCAGCGAGTAAAGATGAAGTGACGGCTACAACATAATGGATTTAGGTTGGTTGCTCTGGCGCTGTAGGGCCACATAGGACACTATGTGGTGCCAAAGGGCACCGGGGGCCTTCCTGCAGCGTTTCCTTGAGATTCTGTGAGCTTTAATGGAACAAGTCAGCAGGAGCCAGCTCCTAGTGCGATGACCTCTGATGCTGTGCATTAGACCGTGATGTTGTCATAAGCTGATCTTCTGACATCCCACAGTGCCCATCCACACTGACCTCTTCTGTCCCCACACGCTAGAGGTGGGACGATCAGTCTCTTTGAGCGTGCAAAAAGGAACTTTCAAACATGCAGGGTGAAAAATAATACTATTTTGTATTGTTTTATTTTTAACACTTCTTATACGTTTGTAACACATCTCAATAAAAGGGAAGGAAGGAGGCGGGAACCGGCAAACATTCAAAACATTTAATAAATTAATATAACAGCCGGCGGCCCCTCACGGACGACCGCCGGCGAACATAACATGAACATAAATATAAATACAAACATAACATAAGTTCGGGCCCGGTCCTCTCTCTTCGACGGTCCGGTCGCTCGTTCCTTTTATATGCTCCCATCTCCTACGTGATTCGAGGCCGGTGTGCGCACAGCTGGCGCTAATTCACAATTACTCACTGGACTCGAACCACGGTCTCGCCCCGCCTACTCTACTACAACGTTGTATTTAGTTTAGAATGTTGACAAAAGTGTTACCAAAAATGGTTTAAACCTTTTTCTTCTTCATACTTCTTTCAGATACTGAATGAATAGCAATTCTTGATGATATTATCTGTGTGGAGCATCAGCAGTCTCAGACTTCTGTCCTTATACACTGGACATGCTGATTAATGATGTGGTTTAACAGAAGTTATGAAAGCGTCGCGCCTCCGAGAACATTTTCTGTGCTCTGTTCAGGCTTGACATAAAAGATAAGGCAGTACCAGAAGAAACTCCAAGTACCCCCATGACGGAGCAACAAACAAGCATCTGCTACCATTTCTACGCTCACATTTGGTCTTTTTTTTAGCCGCAGTAGAAAAAAAATCATTCTAGCGGCCACTTTGTCTCTGTAGTGTGCACCCAGCAGGACGAGTTGATGGAATAATAATAACGTTTTCCATGTTATGAGAAGGTTTTGTAAAACAAAATGTGATGAAATCACAGGCTTTATGCAGAGAAGCTGGAAATGCTTTGTTGGCAGGATCATAATTTTTTGCTTTTTATTATCACTTCTGTTATTTCGATGTGGCAGCCACCGAGGCAGACCTTTAATGAATACCCTTTGCTTGTTTGATTTGAGAATATAGATTCCCACGAGAGAGACAACAGACCACAGGAACACAGAGCTGTTTGTGTGACTAAGAAGCAAAGAGATGCACACAGTTTTTTTGCCTTGGGCTGTCAGTATGGCCACTCATAGATGTAAGAGCGAAAAGACAAGAAAGCGAGAGAAAATGCATCTGTGGTTTGTTTCACGAGTGCTTTTTGTCAACAAAGAGTGCGGTTTCATTTAAATCGTTTCTAACTCAAGGGTTAGTGGGGCCTGGAGATGGTGGTGTCAAGGGAAATTAAAGGAATAGTTCCTTCAACCAAAAAACATTGTTGTCCATTTTTACTTACCTCCTTACATTTTAAACCCATATGCTGTTTTTCTTTTGTCCTTGAAACACAAAAGAGAACTTTCAAAACAATTTATAGTACCTCTTTTATAAACTATATGTATGTATTCACCATTTTAATTCAATTTTTTAAACGTAAGTATGTAAATACATAGGCAAAAAACAGTTTTCCCAAACTCTTGTTGGGTGTGGACCTACTGCCTTACTTCACATATCAAAAATGATATGTTACAACTAGCAGGACATGCGTGTGTGTGTTGTGTGTGATAGAGAGAGAGAGAGAGAGAGAGAGAGAGCTGTGACAAGGCCACAGAGGAGATCTATCACTCTGTGTCAAATGATAAATTTGTGTTATTGACCAGTGGTTGATCTAATATACATCATACCAGTATTAATTATTAGGCAGATAACAAACTAAAACAACTAAAGTAGTCTTTATTCACAGATAATAATAACACAATAATAATTCTGTAGGTCTTCTTGGCCCTTGATAACGTGCATCTTGCATTCTTGCTGCATGCATGTTATACAGTCTCTGTTATTCTTGACTGTGCGCATCTGAATGAAAAATAATAAAGTGGTTTACTATTTTCTGGCTTTCTTGTAAAACTGTAAATTAGAAAATTCATGCATAACATCAAGACGCATTTAAATTAGTGTGCTAATCACCAATACTTATGGTTTGGCACAGGCCTACATCGGGTGGTGGTCTAATATTTTTTACACCAGAGAATAGAAACCAGAAAGTGAATATTAAACCATAACTCTGTAAATAAAGTTTACCGTTTTGAGGATTGCCAAATTTACTCTTACCATAATAATGTTTCATCCAATTATTTTATTGTACATTATTGTGCATCTAATGAATGGACAGCTTGCCAACTAATTGCACAGGTTCCAAAAACCCAGATCAGCCATTCACAGCAATTCACATTTAGAAGTCAATAAAGTGAAAGGCATTCATTATATTAGTCACTTTGTTGGCAGTCCATCTCATTGCAATGAAACAATCTGTCTTACACTTGATCCCAATATAACAGATGACGTAAAATTATGTGCCGGTTTTGAGGTGTGTGCGTGAATGTGCAACCCTCTCTTACCATTCCACCCCCACCGTTTTTCTCTAGCAGGGGATTTTTCAAAGTTTCCTCTGAAAAGGGCAAACTTGATAATGAGACAGCAAGCATTTTAATATTTATGAAAGGATAGAGGCATAGCCTATTGGTAATGCCAATATAACTGAACTTTCATTTTGTGTTGCTCTGCTCTCAATAGTCTCTGGCTTTATGTAACTTGATAAAATGCTCATTTAGCATATCATTTAATATCATTAATATCTAGAGAAAAAGCCAAACGATGGTGTTTTGTAATGCATGTAAAAGGCTGACTTTGGGAAATATACGTAAAACTGTGCCTTGAAATTGCACCTAAGAAGAGATGATACACATCAAAGGCTCGTAAAGACCTGAGCACAGATGACCTGTAGCATCACTAAAATAGATTTATAATGCATCACTAAACCTAAAAGACAACTTCAAAATATTCCAAGCAGGGCAGATAGCTTCATGTGTCAATCATTAGCTTTGTTCCAAAACCTAGTCCTCTGCCTCATTGCTTATTAAGGCAGTATCCTAACTGCATTGAAAGCAACTCTGCATACCACACAGGCAGAGATCTGCATGAGAGACTCCACTTGCTAAAGATAAGAAACTCTAACAAGCATGACACACAATGAAGACACAAATATTGAGTAAAATGGTAATTTATCAATTAAACAGATTTTTTGTGCTGCCTGCAACTGATGGACAGCGAGCACTTGAGTCGACTCTTTGCTCTCATCACAACTTAAATAAACAATTAAGCTCACCATGCTATCGGTCTCTTTCCTTCATTACACTTCATTCAGCTTTGATGGCAGCTTATATTTTAGTGTGTTGCAGAGTTTCGGTAGAGACAACCAACAGTGATCCAATATTGTTAGCTAGTAGCTATTAGCTTTGGTTGTAAGATAGCGATGTGGTCTTTAATGCAATTAATTGCAGAAAAAAAATATATATAGTCGGACTCAGCACACCAAAACTCAAAAAATTTAAACTATTGAATATTCTGTCTGTCACAGTTAAAGTATTGCTTGAGGAAAATAAATGGTTGTGTGTACATGCATACATCTACATCTATTTAATGTGGCACCGGTTCGGGTCGTGGTGTGCATGTCAAACAGGTAGGGTACGGAATGAAATTAGTGCTGCAGTCGGGTGAAGGGTTGGTTGTTCTTTTAATTACTGCTGGTGCGGGGTATCTAAAAATTGTGTCCCACCTTAAGGTACACAAGATTGTTAATGTAACTCAACGTAAACGTATTTGTTCCAAAATCATGCACGAACTTCACCTAACTTCATGCTTATAAGAATCTTACAAACAGAGTGTATTGAAAAGAATTTCGAACTGACTCGGTGTCAGACATTTCCCTTGATTCTCTCTCAACAGACGTGAAAGATTATTTATTTTGAGGTAAACAGAAAGCACTCCAAAGCAAACACAAATCACTTGAACATTGACTTAATGGAGCACAGAATATTTTTTTTTACCACAAAACAAGATCAAGAATATTAAAACAAGTTTAAAACTCAATATCTCAATAACCATTTAACTATTTAATTATCAACCGTTTAAATTTTTTCAACCAATCATACATTTTCTAAATTTTCAAGCGCAAGGGTTTTTTAAGTAGGAATATTGATTTCGTACAAAGAATTAAACCGTGTAATTTGCCCACACAACAGATATTTATGTTGCCTGAACTATTCTGAATTGGGCACACGTAAAATAGTTTACATTGTGTTTTGACAAGTAATGATTTGCAATTGTGCCACCTGCCAATTGAAAATCTTAGATGTATTATTGAGCAATTACATTTTAATATGAAGAGACAGTATGAAGATGTTTCTCTTTTGAGTTGTCAGCCTTTTATTTGTTGCCTTTCCTATAATGCAATGCAAATATTCTATTTTCCAAAAGGTAAATATAAGCTCCTGGCATTTCGTGTTTAGTTTGTTTTAGTCAACAAAAGACTGATCATTTTAGCCAGTTTATGAATCTATTGCCCCATATATGCTAGAATTATGTGTGTTGTCGTCTCTATAAATGATACTTGTGATGCATCTTAGAAACTGGCTTAAACAATGGTGTCTTTAGGAGGCAGTATGTTTACCTTTTACAATTGTCTTAGCATGTGGAGCACAGCTGTGAAGACTTAAAATGCTGCCAACTACATGGTGGAGCAAAACAATTAAAGACAATTAAATCAACACATTTTGCAAACAATAAATGGATGATGTGGTGCCTCCCTGTTGATGGGTTATTCTTGAGATCATTCAGGCATTTCTTATCTACTAACAAACTAATTTGATGAATGTCTCCTGTCAAAATGTGTCAACATTAATGTTTATATGCCGTGGCGGCTTATTTCATCCAAATATGCGTGTAAGGCCATGTCCAGCTGTGCTGGATACATTTGATCTAGCAAAAATCGAAGAAATATTCACGCTTTTAAAATGCATTACGCTTGCAGTTCCGCTAACTCGCGCTGGCTGAAAATCTGATACGCTTGGTCTTGTGGCTTGCAGAACGCCTGTTTGTTGAAGCTGCTAAGCTGTTTAAGCAAAGCTATTATTTCTAATCACGTTTAGGGCTGCTATCAAAAACCTGCTTAAAGCTAAAGGCCTTACTTAAACACAATATATCCGTGCTTTCTGAAAACCTTTGATTTGAATTTAAAAGCTATTGTGAGGAGATACTGTATGGGAACAAGTGAAGTTTAAAGAATCCATGAGTAATGGCATTTATGGCACCAATTTTAGTATATTCAGCATTTGATTTCTATTCATGATTGTAAGCTGATTTTGTCCATAACAGTCATAGAAGTTTCTCAACGACGGTGTCCTCTTCCTAAACACCAAATGCACATCATCACGTGGGGTTACAAATGGTTATGACATTTCCAAACATTTCTCCTTTGCTCCTGTCTCACTTCAGATAGAAATTTAATGATAGGCTCAGTTTTGTGTTAAATAAACTTATTTAGTTGGTTGGCCAATCTATCTGATATAATCTTCCCGAAAGTTAATTTGTTCCCAATGACCTCAACAAATCTTTACAGTTTTAAAGAAGCTCCCTTTTCTGTTTAGTAAGTCTCTCTTTTCTACTCTTGTTTTGTCCACAAGTCACCCATTAATTGAATTATTCTTTACAGCTTACTGTGAAGGATGAGCACAGTGAAGGTTTTGTTCGCCATATTAATTCTTCTTGTATCCATATCTGTTTAATTTCCTAATAATCATTTTAGTAGACTTGCTTGTTGTGTAATTTTAGTGTAATTGTCAACATTGATTTAATCCTTTTCTCTCAACCACCTGGCTCTTTTCGAAGTGCCGATGTCGTCTCATCATTGTTTTGGGGTACCAGTGAGCATTATTGTTCAACATTCCTAACAAACAATATACCCAACAAACCCATAACCATAACTATTTAAAGCTGGCACATAATGTCTCCTATAACACATGTGTTACTGACATGAATGATTTTGTAAATCACATCGACTTGCATTGAAAGAAAGACCTGAGAGATACAGTATGTGGAAACCAGGATATTGTAAATAGGATTTTAGGGGTGGGCTCTTTTGACTTGGCCCAATAATAAAGCCCTCAAATAGCAGACAGATTTTCTTCAAAAACGTCAAAATCCACGTTTTAGTATTATTAAGTCAAGAAAATGTACAACAATTTAATAGTCATTTTCAAACCACATGCCTCGAAAACTTAGCTTTTAAACTTCCTTGTAACTTCCAAACTTCATTATGGATGAATGCATGTTTTGATTGTGTTGACAGAGATGGCTGTTAGTGTGATGTGTGGGTAATGAATATCTTAATGCAAGCATAATTAAAACATATCTGAGCAAAATGTTGTTTGTGAAGTTGACTCGTCCTGTCTTGTTTGATCAATCTTCAAAGAGCATTTAATGCGCACAGGATTTTGATAACTCTCAGTTCTATGGTTATGTTGTGTTTATTTACCACACCATTTTTAAAACATTATCATACTGTATGAAGAACTGACCTTCACCAGTCCTTATAAGTATCCAGGACAGAACTCAAATTTCATAAATCAGAAACATGAAGCTCGGGAATTAAAATGAGACAATGTTCTTACATGTACTGTGCAATTTCAATGCATGCATGTTTTATTTTGCATATTTTAACCTTATTGAACTGTCTCTTTTGTACAACACTATTTAAGGTCTGTTTTACCCTCTATTTTGCAAAGGAAAGTTGACGCAATGATAAATGAAGGGTTGATGACACAGCAGCATGTACCACTGGAGACGACTGTCACCCTTCTATTACACTATTGCCCCCTGGCAATCGAAACACTGGAGCCTGTAATGACATCTAAGGGCACAGACACTTCCCCTGACTTTTGGTCCTCATGCGTAAGGTCACGTCCACCTCACATCTCATGACAGAACTTCATTTAACACAGGCCACGGCCCAGTGAATTCCACTCATTAAGAGATAATATCGATTTCATCCTTTTCTCTCGACTGCTTGACATTTCCTTTTGACTTAACAACTTGACCTCATTACTGTTTGTGTACTATACTGTACACCGTTCTTTTTCCACATAAACTCAATCGCGTTGAATTGAGAGTATTTTATTCGCATTTTACCTCATGATAATTAAATTTAGCCATGCAAAAGTTCTGATGACTTTTTTTTTTTTTCTTGCTTTTATTTAAAGAAAACCGTTTGCAATTAAAAAATATATTTTCAATCTTACATGGTTCCATCATCTCTACATTCTAACGATCAGTATAGAATTATATAATCTTTATTTATATCACTTAGAATTTATTGAGGGTTTATTAATTCATTTTATTGTAATTAATTTTAAATCCACTCAAATGGGAGTGGATTAAGATGTAACCCAAAGATCAATTATCATATAAAGAACAAATCAAAGCACAAGTTTTAAATTACATTTGATTATTCCTTGTTGTTTTGTATTGTATATTGTGTGTTTTTTTACAGCTCAAGTTCAAATTATAATCAGGCCTCGGGGCATTCTGTAATACTTGTGTGAGAGAGCTCTATAAATAAATTATATACATATATACATCTGTATATTTTAGGAGTAACCTTGTTACGTAATGAACTTGACAACCGGGATCATCTTGCATTTTTATATACATTAAAGCAGGTCTGACATTTTTTATTACAGATGCTTGTATTCACTGAGATAATATACAGTATAAGTTTCAAGTAACACGAAAAAGTAGATAACAGCATATTTAGTCAATCTCCGCTCTCACAGTTATATTGTATAACAGTAATGAAGCCGATACAAAACATTTGAATATTATGTGATGGTTGATGCCAGACAATGACCCAAAATAATTGCAACCTTTAGTGAGACATCAATATTCAATAAATGCCTGCTGCCAGACATAGACAAAAATGTCAGGGTTAGGGGCACAAAGATAAGAATTCAGTGGGTTTTTCTTTCTGATGTTTTTCTACATTGAATAGTGGTGGCATGGCATTTTAAATTGACAATATCTGTTTATTTACATTAATGCATTTGACAGGATCTTCAATGCATCAAAGCTTAAGCTTTTATCAGCATGTGTATTTCCTCAAAACCATGTTCTTGGTAATAACATGGACATTCTGTGCTAAATAACCAGTTTTGTGTTGAAGGTAAGAAATGCCTATGGGTTCCAATAAGTATTTGGAGATTTTTTTTTTGTTTTTGAACTGCTCCTTTGTGTTTTCCCCTTGTTTTCCTCTTACCCAATTGCATCCATTAATTATTATTCATGAAAACGTCTTGGTTACGTATGTAACCTCAGTTCCATGATGGAGGGAACGAGAAGTTGTGTCGAGAACGACAGATGTGGTTCGCCCTTGAGAACCAATCTACTCTGACTACCATAGAAAAGGCCAATGAAATTTGGCAAATGAAATTTGCATGCCGGGCTCCGCCCCTGGATATCCAGTATAAAACGAAGCCGGCATGCAGCATCCATTTACCTCTTGTTCTGAAGAGCCTGAGATCCTCTCACAACTGCAGCAGAATACGATACGTGTTCGTGGCATAAGGGTAACAACGTCTCGTTCCCTCCATCACAAACGTAACCAAGACCTTCCCTTTGTTGGTCTCTCGACGTTGTGTCGAGAACGACAGATGGGGTTGCCTATGGAAAACGCCACAACGCTGTATCGCGTCACAATCTCAGCGAAGCGACGGTAACAAGCCTGGGCGTGTCAGCTCGAAGCTTTCGTGAAACTGTAACCTTCCAGTGTGGTGGTCGGGGGGTTCCAGAGCTTTCTTGGAGAAAGATGGGTACAGCCCTGACCGGTAACCTTCATGGGCGGGGCCTTAGCTCTCTAAAGGCGAGAGGCCGTCCGGCACAGTTTACACCGGGTAAGGGCGACTCTTAATCAGAGAAGCGCTGCAGAGGCCACCTCCTACCGGTGGGGAGGAATCTGGTGGATATAAATATGGTCTCGTCCTTGGAGGAGAACGCATGGAACGTGCGGACTGGGTAGTTAACCGCGAGGTGGAGGTCCACTTTGGGAAGCTCATGGGTTACCATGTGTGGGAACCATTGTCATGAGGATATAGCAGACGGAACAGCCCACGGTGGGGGTGTTACTGCGTCTGATAGCACCAGGTCCAGTTAGAACTATCTGTGATAGGTCATATGGTATCCGGCCTAAGGGGAAGGTTGCTCTGCCCTGCCGACCCCAGGGGGTGCTTGCTTAGTGATGGATGGAATGCCTGTTCTTAACCAGTGTCTGGGTAAGAAGGAAGGTTGGTGAGGTACCAATTTTCTTAGCCATGTGTTTGGGTAAGAAGAAAAGGTATATACCCTCTTGGAGGGTGGGAAGGTGCTTTAGCAGGCATACGCCCTCCCGGATGCCAGTCCTTCATCTCGCCACGTAGGACGTGGGCTGACACCGGGTTAACGCAAAGGCTGTAAAACCTTGAGAAGGTGGTGGGCGTAGCCCAACCCGCAGCTCTACAAATGTCTGCTTGAGACGTGCCCTTGGCCAGTGCCCATGAGGAGGCTATACCCCGGGTGGAGTGAGCCGTAACCGTAAATCGACATGGGAGATTCTGCGACCGGTATGCCGTCGTAAAGGCATCCACGATCCAGTGCACTAATCTCTGCTTGGAGACAGCCTTCCCCTTCTACTGTCCTCCAAAACAGACAAAGAGCTGATCAGAGCTGCGGAAGCTCTGTTTGCGGTCTAAGTAGAGGCGCAGTGCGCGTAATGGACACTACACGGACCGGGTTGGGTCTTCCTCCCCTGCAAGTTCACAACTTGGTCCCGAAAGGGAGTAGTGGGAACTTTGGGCACGTATCCGGGCCTGGGTCTCAGGATAAAGTGAGAGTTACCAGGGCCGAATTCAAGGCAATCCTAGGACACGGAGAATGCTTGGAGGTCCTCTACCCTCTTGAAGAAGGCGAGCGCCACCTGAAGAGCTGTCTTACTCGTTAGGTGAGGAAGATCGGAAGCTTCAAGGAGCTCGAAGGGGGACCCGGATAGGCCCCCAAGGACCACGTTAAGGTCCCAAGAGGGTACGGAGCGGAGACGAGGCGGGTTCCACCTTCTCGCGCCCCTTAGGAACCTCGTGATGAGGCAATTGCGGCTACGTACACTTTAAGTGTGGAAGGGGAGATGATATTCTCCAATTTCTCTTGTAGGAAGGACAACACTGACCCGACCGAGCATCTCCGTGGGTCTTCTCCTTGGGAGAGAAGGCAAAGAGGGGGAGGCAAAGAGGTCTATCTGTGCCTGTCCGAACCGCACCCAAATGAGCTGAACTGCACGGGGTAGGAGTCACCACTCTCCGCAGGGCGTGTACTGACGAGAGAGCGCGTCGGCTGCCTGGTTCAGTACGCCTGGGATGTGCGTGGCCCGCAGGGAGCGGATCACCTGCCTGTCCAGCATCCCGCTACTGCTTGCCTGTTGCACACTGCACCCCAACCCTGCAGCGAGGCATCTCTCGTCACCACAACGTGCCTCGTAGCCTGCCCGAGGGGAACTTCAGCTCGGAGAAAGGTCATGGAAGACCATGGGTTTAAGGTGCGTCGGCAGTTACCACCATACGCCTGCTGCCGGTGTGCCAGGACGTCCTCGGAACTCGACTCTGTAGCCAGTGCTGAAGCGGTCTCATGTGCATCAATCCGAGGGGTATTACCCCCGCGGAAGACGCCATGTGTCCCAGGAGCCTCTGAAATTGTTTCAGGGGGACCGCCGACTGCCTGAAGTGTTCAAGGCAGTTCAACACTGACTGGGCACGTGCTGCGGACAGCTGCGCCGTCATGGTGACAGAGTTGTGTTCCATACCGAGAAAGAGGATGCTCTGCACTGGGGAGAGTTTGCTCTTTTCTCGGTTGACCTGAAAGCCCAATAGATCTAGATGCCGGAGCCAAGTCCTGAAAAGGACTGTTTGGAAAAGAGCTCTGACACCACTGGAACCGCCGAGACGGCCAGGGGAAGGCTGCTGCAGGACGGACGATCTGCTGCAACACGTCGAAGATCCGGCAGTGTAGTTGTAGAGGATTTTGAATCCTGAGTTGTACTCATGAGCGATGGCTCTGAAGAACAAAAGGTAAATGGATGCTGCACGCCGGCTTCCTTTTATACCGGATATCCGGGGGCGGAGCCCGGCATGCAAATTTCATTGGCCTTTTCTATAGTAGTCAGAGTTGATTGGTTCTCAAGGGCGAACCCATCTGTCATTCTCGACACAACGTCGATAGACCGACAGAAAGGGAACAAATAAAAAAAAATCAGCAATTGTTAATGTAATTATGTAAATATTATGTAAATATTTAAATGAGGTCCAAAGTAAATGTTTTAACAGATGACTGTCAAAAAGATATCTACATTTTGCTTCTTAAATTTGGATGACATGGGCTCATTAATAAAACTTTCGGATTGTCTTCTGTTAGACTTCACTGAACTTTATTGATTGGTGTAAGGTTCGTCAGATCCTCTGTCAATAAATGCTCAGTAATTAACCCTTAGATGGATAAATGTCACACAATACTCAGCATTCTGTATCCATTACTCCTCTGCAGTTTTCCTTTGATGAGGATATGCAACTTATGACAAAACGCATAGTTCACACTTCACAATAGTTTTTTTAATAACCATCAGGTTTGAGAACCATCTACTGCGTAGATGTATGCCTGAAGATCTTTTGATGTTGTTACATCTTGAACTACCATTCCCGTCAACTCCTTCTTATAATGAGTGCTCAGCAGCCAAAGCTGAGCCAATAAGTGCATTCAAATGAATGTGACCCACATTCTGCTAGAAAACCGTTAATAACTCAAAATGTGATCATTTATAACCAGCAGTCCCTAGAAGAGAGTAGTTAGAATATTTAGACCAGTACTGCACGCTGGTGTTTAAAGACCAAAACTAAAAATAAATCTCAAAATCACCCCAACCTCCATCATTGTCACAGCAACCACGGCTATCACCATCAATCACAACAACCACCACCATTAACACTGTTACCATATCACCACCATCATCACCATAATCACAAACACTATTGCAACAACCTCTATGACTATCATCACCGTAACCACCATCATCATCACAATAACCACTATGACCGTCATTATCAGCACAGCCACCATCATCACCACAATTATCATTATCACCACCATAACCAAAACATTATTTCAGCAACCACTACTATGTCCATCAACGCCATAACCACCATCATCATCACCATAATTGCAAACAACAATCACTGTATGAACCCACTATCACCATCATCATCACTACCACAACATCATCAATTATGCCATCACCATAAACACAAACATTTTCTCAACAATACTTATGACCATCGTCACCATTCAATTAAATTTGTTTTCTTTATACATTTACATTTAGGCATTTTGCAGATGCTTTTATCCAAAGCGACTTACATTGTTTTATCCTATACATTTTACATAGGTATTTGCAATCCCCTGGGATCGAACCCCCAACCTTGCGTTGTCAACGCAATGCTCTTACCACTGAGCTACAGGAAAGCTTTATAAAGTGGTTTACAGGAAGAAAGACAAAGACAAACCAAAAAAAACTTTGTCAAAATCACTGCAACAACCATACCATCTGACTATTCCGACAGTGCAAACAGTTTAAAGCTATAATTAAACATATATAATTCATTCTGGTCCTATAACAATACTCTTGGACCGTAGATTGAAGGACCCAAATAAACGTTTATATTTTCTGATTATGAAAAAAAGATAATTTCTTAGATACAGTCTCAAAAACCTTAAAATATAAATACAATAATAGATGGTCTTTTAAGATGGTTTTATTACTGTTGCTGTTCTCTGTCTTTACGATGAGCTTTAATGTTGATTTTTGCATAGAGCATCATGTTGCAGCTCTGTCAGCAGTACATCATGTTCTCTCAGTGTCAGCACTCATCTCAGCTCTGCGGCTGAAGAATTATGCCTGTTCCTGCAAAGCCACAAAGCATGTCATGAGAGTTTGATCAGTCCAAATCCAGCACAGACACTGTAACATCCAAGCGGTTTGAAGAGGTCAAATGGAAAAGGGAAAAAGATGAATTTGAAGATGAATAGGGAGAAGCTAAATCGATGACTGAGGTGAGAAGATTTGTGCTTCGTCGAGTGTGCACACAACAGCAGCTGTGGAAAATGAAATGTACAACAAGTACGTAGTATTTCATATCTGCTTTCAATTCGCACACATTTATCAATACTTTGTAGAAAAGAAAGGATCAATGTACAGTATGATTCTTTCATACTTAACAGAAAAGAAAGGATCAATGTACAGTATGATTCTTTCATACTTAACAAGAATTAAAATCTGTTGTGAAATGGAGGATATTTCAAAATCTTTATATACAGTACTATGTGTGACATATAATACTTCAAATTTCACTTGATATTACCAGACATTTTAAAACTAAGAAATGTCATCACAGACACTGAGTTTACATTTAATATTTATCTACTCTGGTGGGCAGTTTAGTTACACATACTGTTACGCCCCCTGTTGATTAGAAGGTATGATAGAGATGTTCATCATAAAATTTAACACAACCTCCTAATCTTGTCTCTGGAAAGTACTGCTGTTGGATGAACATGGGGGGGGGAATTAAATACAAAAGGGGAACACTATAAACACTTATTTACAACTATAAATAATGAAAATAAAGAAAAGAATTATAATAGTATATTGAAATGAGCCACAGAGGAGGAAAACGGAGCAGTGCTAAACAAACGTAAGTAACAAAACCAAAACTCAATAACTAATCCCCCAATCTATCTAAAAACAAAACCAAGAAATAAAATATGAAACAAAAACACCTTCAGCACCATAACTGAACTTCATTAACTAAGGTTAGTCATCGTCAAAGAAATATAAAAAATTCACATTTTACCTAAAAATATAATTATATAGACGGTTTTAGCGGCCACATCGTAAACAAACATTATGTGGCCCAAACTTAACTTCCAGTAGATCTCTGCAAAGAATCAATAACTGTTGAGTAGTTTTAATTTAATTAAATACAATTGATATTCAAAAAAATATTTATATAAATTAAAATGAATATACATTAAGCATAAAATAAATTGTCGGAGTTGATGGTCGAGTGGTTCTTGCTCTGACATATGGCGCCGGTGCGTCCTGGGTGACCCTAGTTGAGACCTGGCTCGTGATCCTTTCCCCGACCCCACCTCCTCTCTCTCATCCACTTTGCTTCCTGTCCTCTCTAAAAAAATCACTGTCTGTCCAATAATGGCAAAAACACCAAAAATAAATCTTATATATAAAATAAATTGTTATATTATTACCAAACTTCGGGCCAGGTGCGTTGGTCTGATGATACCACCTAGACCACATTTCAAGACACGGTCCGGAAACACTTCCAATTTCAATTTGTATTTATTTATTATCATTGTAATTCTTTGATTCTTACATGAGAAGTGACAAGATATTTAAATTTTAATTATGTTATAAATATTCTGCAGGTTGTGTTTGGTTCAGGCATTTGTGTAGTGTTAAAGAACTGAAACCGTTCTGTTCATCTTGACCAGCATTGTTTACGTCAACCAAAGAGGTCAATATAAGCTATTTTTAATTGTATTCTGTATATTCTTTCCTCCAAATTCTTAGTACTGAAATTCTCATTCTTTGAATAAATCTCATTCTGTGACGTTTTCCAGTGTAGTTTACAAGTCCATTCGAAGAGCTCCTTTTATTAAGGGCCCGGTTGTAATGGTGTGCCATCTGTTATTGTTTAGAAAGAGATATATACCATTGCCGTGTCCTCCAACACGCTCTCTTATTTCCTGCCACTGTGGAGAATACGTGACAGGTGCATTTGTTCAGCCAGGAGAAAGGCAACGGATTGACCTGCGCTCTGGACCAGTATACCTGCTCTTCAGCCTAGATGGTGATGAAACGTCAGCCTTTAAATGGTGTCTCATGGTTCCGACAGCTTTACAAGGATAGTTACAGGCAGGTTGAATAGATTCCCAGGACTGTAAGCTTCTTTTTAAGGCAGCGGGGTGCATATAGAAGCCACCAATTCAGCCACCTGTAATAAGCCTTCCAGAACTGACATATTTGTGTGAGCGAAACCAGAATCCTTTTTCAACGAAAGTGCATCAAGTTTACTGGATGATAAAACAGTAGAGTACATATATATTTTCTTTTTTTCTGTGGAACACAAAAGATATTTTGTGAAATGTCTCAGTGGTTTGACATTGTCCATACGCATAGAAGGGAAGAGGTTCCAATGTTGTTTGGTTACAAACATTCTTAAAATAATGTTCTTTTTGTGTATTCTTTAATATGATTTTTTATTGTATTATTTGCCTTTACATCAGCAAAGCTATTTCCATAGCCCTTCATTTGTGATGTTCACTGTATGTTAATTATATTGCTCTAGTACTTCTGTACCACGTCACTGACTTCCACTAAAGAAACAATGTAAATATATTTAGTAGACAATCTGCTTCACAAATTCTTACAATCAGACATGTGTTACCACGCAAACATAAGCACACACGTGTACGCATACACCTACCGCCTCCAAATCATGCCCTTAGCACTTGACCCTGATGTGCTCCTTCTATTTATTCACACTTGGTCGGCAACACTCCCTGAGCTCCCTCTCTGGCTAAAAGAAGCATGTTGAACTTGTTTCTTACCTCATTCCTTTAGCTCCATGTGCTCTTTAAATGTTTCAAATGCTGACCTCGTTTCTCTCTCACTAAGTAGATCTGAATTCTACTTCCAGGAGGTACTGATGGTATTACTTGCTTTAGGGTATGCGTTTTTGACCTCATTCTGGGTTTACTGGGTTATCTTTGTCATTCTGGCTCTTTTAAAAAATGGGATGTAGCCTATCACAAGTCTTCTGTAATCAACACTGATTTGCATCGGGTATAATTCATTTAACACGGTTAAGCGATCTGAGCCCTTGAGCGGAGTATTTCGCATTAGGTTGCCAGGGGTTAATTACTTTACCAATGGAGGAGCACAAGGGACATATTGAATTACTTCCTTCATTATCTGTTATATTAAGATTGGGATCAAGTTTGAATTAAAATTGGAAAGAAGTGAAATGATATTATCGCAGTAGTCAAACTGATTTTTGGTTTCGTAATCAGTGAACCATGAAACGTTACATTATGTAACTTTTATACAATTTGAAATGATTTGTTCGTCTTAAAGGTTCATGTTTCTAGTTTCCAAAAATCCTTTATATTTCACATATTTCAAGTCCACCACTGTCTCTCTTCTCACTGCCTTACGAAACGCTCTGATTGGTAAAGTTGACCCGGTCTGTGGTGATTGGTTCCCAAATTAAAGTGTGTGTTTGAAGATGTCCCACCCATACCATATCAGCGAGTTCGGCTCCTAAAGCTGTTGTGATTGGTCGGTTGCCCTCTCAGTGCATGTGAATATATAAGCTTTTCCTTTGAACAATAAACAGTAACAATGGTATCAACTTCACTTCATCTTTAAAAAACATGCGGATCGATTGATCGAAGGCCTGCTTGTGCATACGCAAATGTCCATTTTTGTTAGGGATCTCGTTTTTACCTACTATGGCGAGGGGAATGACACCGGACCGAATGCCGTCAGACCGGCTATATTATCACTAATAACAGAAGCGTTAGTTTTGCTTTGTATATTGCACCCGAGTTGGATAATAAAACAAGCAGATCACCAAGGAGACTGCAAGCACGACTTCAGAGGACTTTTCATTGAAGTTTTTTAGACAGAGGAATGCGCACACACACACAATATCAGTGTATAACTCAGAACAGCTTTCACAGCCGATGCTAAAATCATGGAAGCTGTTATTTGACCGTTGGTTATCTTAGAATGTGTCTTGCTGAATTTTTATTACCAGCTGTAGGACTGTGATGAAAGCGAAAGAAATGAAGCACGTTGCTCAGTCAAATGTTTACAATCTCTGATAATCAAACACTACTCCAGCGGCTCTTGATCTTCTCTGAGGAAGGTCTGGCCCCTTTTTTGGAGTATTCCTCTGGGCGGAGGTTATTAAAAGCACTCGGAATAGTGACATCATGTACCCGGGAAGTAGAGGGCTGTAGTCCGATCCAGCCGTTCTCTGTAGTCCTTGAAAAGTGAAATCTGTTAAAGACAATATCTCCCTTGGCATTTAACTTTGAGCTCTATCCTTTGGCAGGTATTATTTATGGTTTAATAGCACTATTATACCTTAACTAACGTTTGACAACTGTGACGGCAGGGAATGGCCGCTTTAAATTTGTCGCTGGCCTTCCGAAAACTCGGATGTCCAAAATCAAAGTTTTTCCAGAAATTAAAAAACACTCTTTTTTAAAGGAATGTGTTTTCAAAGTTGACAAGTACTTTTAAATACATTTTATTGCTTAAATATTTTTAAAAGACAGTGAAATCATAAAGAGAGACTTAAAATGACAGCAACCGATAAAAATCACAACATATGGCGATACAAGGTTTCAGAAGGACAGCAGCGATAGCGATATATTTCCTTATATCTTTATTTTTGTTCATTTTCTTTCTTTGTAATTTTATAATGTTCACAAAAGAACGACCAGGGCTAGTTGTCACTTAGACCAGGGCGAATAGCTTTATTTATTATTATTATGATATTTTTATCCATTTTGTATAATAGCTTTGGGTTAACAAATGCATTAAGGAAAGGATTAATGAACGGCCTCTTGTGGTGCCATCCCATAAAGGTAAAAAATCTCTCTCACATACCTTCTCCGGATCGGTTCCACCTATGCGGAATGATCTGCCCGCTGCTACCAGATCTGCAGATTCCTTAGCCATCTTTAAGAAACATCTGAAAACACATCTCTTCCATCAACACCTGAGTGATCAGTTCTGACTTCTATTTCTTCTCTACTAAAAAAAAAAAACTCTAACTTAGCTCTGTATACTGTGTTAGGATATGAGACCAGTCTTCTTTTTTTGATTGCACTTATGCTTTTGTTGTACTTATGCTGTCCCAATTGCTTCCATTGCTTACCCCACCTGTAAATCGCATTGGATTAAAGCGTCTGCTAAATGACTAAATGTAAATTTAAATGGACAAAGTATATAATGAAAGAATTTACCAGAAATATATCGGTGTGATGTCAGTGTATTTAATTTTTCAAATGGTGTCAAATCAGTGTCAATAAACAGCATGTTTCCATCATGACAGTATGCCATGTTATAGGTCAATGTGTCATGAAAAATCAACATGTGTTCAGTGAACTGTATCTTTTTCTCCTGGGTAGTAGCAACAGAAAGGTCCAGTGTGTAATTTTCTGGAGGGTCCATTTACAGAATTGCAATATAATATACAAAACTTTGTCCTCAGAGGTGTATAAAGACCTTACATAATGAAGCGTATGTTTTTATTACCATAGAATGTGGTATGAAGACATCATTGTTGAGCGCACATAAACTCAGAAACGCGTGTATTAAAGTGAGAACTGTTGAGGAGACTCTGCACTGGCCATCTTTCTAACATTAACCAAATTTAACCAGCGCGAATGAAACAAGTGGGTGAATCATTGATCATCGCACACATAAAAAGCGCTATGGTAAACGTAGGAAGCGTAAACATTCGTGCTTCAAGTGCTAGAGAAAAAGAGAGAGAGTAAGAACATGCAGCAGGAATCGGTACTGTGGAACATGCGTATTGGAATCGTTTTGGATCGTTCAGTATTGATACTTATTGAATTATCAATGTTTTTGACAACACTGCACTGGGCCTTTAAAAAATCCAAATATTTTAAGACACTCCCTTGTAGATTCCTATCATTAGCTTACTGCAGATGTCTTCTCATGAAACATTAGACATTCACTGTAGACCTCTCAATTCATTATACAGTATATAACATGGCACCTGCTTTAGAGTGTGGCAGTAATGGTCAGCCCTGATGGCAAGACGGAGCAGCTTTCTAGTGCAGATTGTCTTATTAATTTTAACGTGAAGTCACTGAAGCAGCATACATTTCCCCCGGGAGGGTCCTGCACTCTGTGCCTCAGTGATAATGACGGCCCAGTCAAAGCCATTTAATGAAAAGCGACAAAGAGTTTCTCATTCATCAGTGAGAGCATAACCAGCACCACGCTTGTGGCTATGCAGACAAAAGTGAAAATGCATCAAAGGTCAGAACAAGTTTTTGTTAAGGTTTTGCAGTTTTTTTTAGCTATGTTCTGTTCTGTAGAACATCTGAAGCATTGCAATCGGAGCTTCGGCGGGGAAGTGTTTGTTTTGCTGCTGTCACTGAAAGCTTTAATAAAGAGCTGAACTTGTCTCATTGTGCTATTATATTGGTATACAAACAAGTCTGTTTACAAGGTAGTTGTAAATTCATAACTGTAATATAAAGGAATAGTTCACCCCAAACTGAAATGTATGTCATAATTTACTCACCCTTAAGTAATTCCAAACCTGCATACATTTATTTGTTCTTGAACACAAAGAAAGATATTAGGAAGAATGTTAGCAACTGGAATTTCTGGGGTTGCCAAAAGTGCCACAGAACGATTTGTTTTGCTTAACTCTTCTAAATGTCTTCTTTTGTGTTAAACAGAACATAAAAAAGTTAATCAATGGTGGCCCAGAAATCTAAATATACTTATTTGTGTTGAACAGAAGAAGAAAAACAATACAGGTTTGGAGGACTTGAGGATGAGTAACTCATGGCTGAATTTTCATTTTACGGTGGAGTATCCATTTTATTTTAATACTTTAATTAATAATAACTTCTTTCCTAAGCATTTGAACAATCAAGTTTAAAATTTACATTCCCTGGGAATCAAACCTTGTCTTACACGACCAGTTGAGATGAGCTGGAATGCTCTACATAGACTGCAGCGGTCTGTCAAGTGATTCCCCAAATTGCTCAGAACAGCCCCAATAAAGAATATTATCTGATACTTGGACAAATCCACTTAGACATGTTTATTCTCATTTGGATACCAACAATACAGCAAGACACATTAATTATTGAAACATGTATAACCTCAGGCAAACACACTCTTCACTCTCTCCTCAGTATAAACATGTTCGGTTCATCTGAAAATAGTTGACAGTGTTGAGGTGCCTTGACTTCAAAATCCCTTAAAGCTGTTCATGGATGTTGAACCTCTTTTTTTTTTTGAAGTTCATGTTTAAGATGCAACGTTCACCCTTGTCTGCCCACTCAGATCAGAACAAGGTACTCCTATGATGAACGTATACCATTTGAACCAAGAATCATGTGAAAATCCATGAAGTATTTCTTTTAAAAAGATTTCTTTCAAAACGCTGACTGCAAAGCTCTGTGATGAGAGTTTGATGTTTAGTCTGGCACTGTTTTAATGAGCTTTGAAAGCTCTTGTACCTTAGTGGGCTTTGCTTGAATTAATGAGGCAATTAAGAAGGATCCTTAAAGAATAAAAATACTTATCTTAATGTAAGCCGAAGAATATAAATGATTTATAGATGAGTACCTCCATTATAAAAAAACTTCAGAATTATTAAAGTTGTTTTTAAAAATGACCAAAAAAACGACAAAACAATGTATATATTATGCATATAGTCCAACGCACACTAAAAATAGCTTTATTCTGTGGATACATATGGTGCTTGCTTGGTTGTTGAGCAAACCAGTTTTATGTGAGGGTTTTTTAAATAAAAAGCGGTTTCAAACTGTCAGATGTCATTCAGATGATTTAATTCTAAATCACATGGTATTTGATGGTCCAACACTTTATGATTCACAGGGTCAACAGCTTTACTTGCATATGTCACATCGGTCTTACCAGATCCATAGTTCTTTAAAAGTTTCTTCATTAGATTTCTTCACAAGACTGTTTACACTGTGAGTGAATATTTGCATCGATCAACAAAAAAACAATTAATATAATATAAGATTTTGGATCATAAGGATTTTACAGAACTAGGAGTGAAAACATTATCTGATGGCATTTAGTTTTATTAAAGTTAATTAATTCTTTGCTTTATTGCTTTTTATTGAAGTCTGCTTTGATAGGTCTATATACCTTCTTACTGAAGGTCTGAATCTTTTCGCAACTTTCTTTGGCCAAGGCACTTATCGGCACATTTTTTGGCCAAGGCCCGTTCAGAAGCCATAAGAATGACAGGTGAAGCAACCAACCATGTTTCTTTTTGTGCCGCGTCCTGTTTAGGGTCGTTGAAATGTCCCCGCAGTAACAGAGTACAGTTACATTCACGAACCTGTCAAAAGATAACAGCAACAAAATGATTCTAAGTTTTTGCTGTGAATAAAGCATACTTTCAAGAATTAAACATTTAGTCGATTGTGATGAATTCTTATAGCAACTGTTGTAAACACTACAGCTTAATTCTTAAACCAGACGGCTTTGTGTTGTTTCCAGGCGGACCTTTCATGAAATAAATCGAAGAACCCAATAGCAGGCAGTGGGGATGAAGGGGGTAACAAGACAGATTTTAATAATAAAAACAATTAAAAAAACCCAAGATGGGGAAAACAAGACACGATTATCAGGGTGTAGTGGAGTAGACGGGGCGAGACCGTGGTTCAAGACCGGTGAGTAATTGTGAATAAGCGCCAGCTGTGCGCACTCCGGGCTCGAATCACATAGGAGATTGGGAGCATATAAAAGGTACGAGCGACCAGACCGTTGATGAGAGAGGTCCGGGCCCGAAGTGTTTGTATATGTATTTATGTTTTACTGTGTTGTTGTTTGCCGGCGGTCGTCCGTGAGGGGCCGCCAGCTGTTATATCACTTTATTAAATGTTTTAAAATGTCTTCCGGTTCCCGCCTCCTTCCCTACTTGAATCTTGTTACACAGGGAAAATAATAAACAGGCACACCTGAACTAACAGAGACTAAATACAACACTTGACATAACTACAAAAACCAAGACTAAACTAGACTTTCTTGACTTCGGGGAATATCACATGTAAACAATGACAGAACGTCATCCACGCATGGAAGAAAGTACAAAGACAAAACCAGCCATGGGAAGCACAACAAACTGCAACGAGACAGAAAAACAAGGGCATATATAGGGATCTAAATCAGGAGGAAACAGGTGTGGGGCATGAACTAACTAACAAACAGTAATGAAGAGTAATGAAGAGAGACGAGACCTGGAGAGAGCATGTGGACGGTCAAAAGGGACCAAAATGCCTCTCTCCACATAAAACCGGGAATCCTCCCATGATTCTGCCACAAGAAATGACATGATGAGGAGGAGTAATCATGACAGAACCCCCGCCTTACGGAGCAATATCCTGACGCTCCTCAAGGTGACAAACTGGACAAGACAGACTGGGACTATGACAACATAGTAAACAAAAACCTTGGGTAGCCTAAAAAAAATACATGGGGGGGTGTGGGCACACCAGAGTACATGGGAGGGAGTCAAATGGGTTTGGGAACGGGGGTAACAGTCTTAGTCCTTGGGGGCGCTCAAGAGACTTAGTAGGGGAAGTCCTGGGTGGAACAAGGTTGGGGACCGGCTGAGTCACCAGGTGGAAGGCCGCCTGTTTCGCCAGCTGGAAGGCTGGCTGAAGTGCTGTCTGGACAAAGCTGGGGACCGGCTTAGTCACCGGCTGAGTCATGGGTTGGAAGGCTGGCTGTGTCAACGGACTGGACGCCGGCTGTACCGGAATGGACACCGACTGGGACTGGACTGGTCAATTAAATTGCACGCCGAATTAAATACTAACTCTCAGTTGGGGTGTATTTTGCAGGGACATGAATGACCAGCCTTTGATTTCTTCTTTTTATTGATAAGCATTCAGAATGAGTTACTCATAGTCGCATTTAGAATTTATCCTCAGAAAAAGATGTAGAAATTCAGAATTCCACCCATTTATTGGACAGAATTGTATTGGTTTGCACTGAGCTTTAAAAATGGGCTAATTTAAAAAGTGCACCACATGTACTGTGTTAAAGAGACTATCCTATTATTTATGAGTGAAACAGTGATGCTTATCTCTTAATAAAAGACAAAAACCTTCAACCTCATAAGCTGCCATAACATCGTTATTATCTAACCATCAAAACACTTGAATGCGAACCTAATATAAATAGTGACTGTGGCCTCCATTTAGAACCTGTTTAATATCGACTTTTTCGTTTCAACTCTGCAATGCCCTTGCATCCGCTGGAGTTATTGACTGGTGAGCCTATTGAATTGTTGCCAAAAGAGCTCATTCATGGACCCCGTCTGCTTGCTCTTCACGCTGGGGAAACTGAGAGCCACATTAAACCAAACCAAGTATGTTACCCTCTAACCCTCTTTATGGTTAAATCAAGCTGCAACCTAGTGAGCTCATTCCAAAAGCTGCAACTTCCATTAACCTCTGACTGGACTGTTAAGATATTATTTGCATAGCTCATTGCAGAGCAGAATCTGACATTACAGTACCGATAGTCTCATAACTGACATACATTAAGAAGAAGAAGAGCTATAGAGTAGAGATGTTACATATGAGCTAGTTTCATCATTATTACAACAAGCGTTTTGGGGAGCAGGCAAGTTTATTTGAATTGAGGTGGCCTCTTATTCAAAGGACCCGAGCCATGCAGTGTGTAATGAGGTTCTGGAATCAACGGTCCGTCTTGTTACCCACACTGCTGCGAGAAAAGTCTTTCCTTCTTTGAAAGACTCTGTCCTTGAAAGGGGGAATCCACTTGAAAATGCCCTTTAAAATAGAGGAATGTTCATGTTTACGTTTCTATGCCGTGAATTAAATCCAATTTCTAGGAGGAAGGGATGTGGATGAATGGTCATATCATACTGGATGTTTATGGGGCAAAGCGGTGGGTAGTAAAATGTAAGTTGTTTGTTCAAAAAACCCATTCATCATATTGAACTATGATGAAACTCAGCCGCTGGAGTTTTGGACAGGTTTAGTTGCCCTATTCAAACAGGCAAAATCACAAGCACAGCATATTACATTCAGTAAAACATACACTGGTGAACACAATAATGCATTGAAATTATTCAAGCTATTTCAACAGAACGTCAACGCTGAAGCTTGTGCATGTTCTAGAAAAGACTATAAAACATGAACACCCTATTTGAACCCTAAAATAAATACGAAAATGAATCTGAATGTTCATGTCTCGATATTTGGCTCTGAATCTGAATGTTCATGTCTTAAAATTCGGCTCATTTATTGTGAATTACTGGCAACCATCACAAAGCATTTGTTTAATGATATTTGACATTCACTACACTGCCAAAGGATCACACAAACATCACACCAATATAAACAATTCAGCATAATCTGAAAAGTAAGTATATTAATGTATGAAAGGCTACATTCGCTTCTAAAGTCAATCTAAGAATAAATAACTGAAAGTGTGGATATTCATGGATCCATTTAGTTAATTCAATCCATACAATTAATAATGTTTAAATCATCACAGTTTAACACTGTATGCAATTAGGTAATCTGACAGCATGGGGCTGCAGAGATGTTCTCACATCCAAACATCGGTGAGGTCATGTGGGGGTCATCTTTCTTCCCTAAGGTGTTCATTGGGGTGCAGGCTTTGCACAGGCCTGTCAAGTTCTTCCACACCAGACTCAGTAAACCATGTCTATATGGAGCTCACTGTAAGGACGGGGGTGATGTCATGCTGGCAGAGAAAAAGCCTCTTTTAACTAAAAGTCTCCAAGCAGATCCCAGAGGAAGATTTTATTGCTCAGAGGTTCCTCTTTCATGGGTTAGGAGAATCCTCTCCTGAATAGAATATAGAATCCTAAAAGAATCATCAGTTAAGTGTCAACACCCCATTGTTTCTTCTATTAATAATATGATAAACTTTAAATTTAATACTTTATACTAATAACCCTAACTTGGTTTGAAAGGTGAGGTTATCTCAGATCTCTTTAAAAGCTGCAAAACACTCTTAAATACAATATATCTGAGTAGAAAATTTGCGTTTTTTTTTTATATTGTATTTCGAAAGAGAGATAGACAGACAGACTGACGCATCATTAGAATAAGATGTAGCTATTTTGCCACTGAGATAGGCTTTGAAACAGATTGAGTTACCCTGGATATTATTGCTGAACAGCACATTCATTATTTACATTGTTTCTTTCACTTATTTTTTCGTGCTCTAAGCAAAAATTTGACAGACTAAAACATTTAAGGAAATTAATTAGTTTGGTATGTAATCATTTAATTAGTACTGTCTTGAACATTATTGAAAGAACGTTTATGCATTGAATTAAAAGCATTATAGAGTAAAAGCACAACATTTGTATAGTTTTTTTTCATTAAACTTTATGGTTTTGTATGTGACTATAACTTTTTTGACGTTCCGGCATGAGTAAAACTTCTTTGTTTAAATGAATTGTCATTATCTTCTATTATCTATCAATTATAAACATTCCTCAAGTACTGCTGATTGAAACTTGTTAAAAAAAAATCACATTTACAGTACATACAATGTTGTCATGATTCTGTCCCATCTTGTGATGTTTTTCTTGATCTAGTGGCAGGACCATGACAGAACCTCATGTTTTATGTGGAGAGAGACAGTTTTGACACTTATGGGTTGCCATACTCTCTCTCCGGTCTTGTCATTGTTCCTGCCCTCATGTTTCCTTGTTAGTGCTCGTTATGATCTCATGCCCCACACCTGCCCTTTCCTGATATAGTTACCTTTATAATGCCCTTGTGTTTTCTGTCCTGTGCTGGTACATTGTTGGAGTCATTGTGGTGAGTTCCTGTGCTTTAGTTAGTCATTTTATTGTGGTTAAATGTCAAGTGTTGTTATTATTCTAGTTTATTTTTTCAATGTCCTCGTTGCCATGTTTTGTAATGTTTCTCCCTTGTGGGTGTTTGTTTTGTATTTATATTTCATTAAATGTCTTGTAAACCCGTCTGGGTCCTCTGTCCTTGTCCTCACCACCCACGTTCATGACACAGTGTAATTTTATTGGGCAAGGCATTTGGTGTTTGTGTGAAACCTATAAATATATTTATTATTTTATATGTTGTAGTACATGTAAGCAGGATTTTCTCTATATAAACAGTTTATTACTGTGTACTGCTTTACATGATTATGATGGGAAAATAAAATATATATAAAACTTTCAACTGGCAAGGTTAGCTAGTGATTGCATCACACTTGTCCCATGGTAACATGCATTATGTTTAAGTCTGTGGCTAAACTTTTGAAGTGCAATTATTGCGCAATTTACAATTCATCCCAGTGCGATGCCTTACATTAATAAGTCTATGATTATACAAACTGACAAATATGTTTCATGTATCCCCTGTCTTACATTTACAGACAGCGTAAAACCTAGAGGGAGGGGCATGTTAGTTCAGGTATTACCTCTAATAAAATTATTTATTTTAAAACAATTCATTTCTGGAAAATGGTAGTTAGTCAAATGAATCTGGATTAACGGTTGTGTAGTGACTGGATCATTGAGAGAAAAGCCTCACTCGCTTTTGACCTGGTTTTTAGATACCATCATCAAAAGACCATAGCAAACCTGGCTCCATGGGGTCTGGTTTTAGGTTTTGAACTCTCACCGAGAGTGTGATAACCATTTGGTTTCTCTCTAGGATATTTAGGATATGTAGGACTCATAGGCTTCAAAGCATTGGTGATAAGTTTCTGTCTCATCTCTAACTTAACATCTGAGGCTAACCAGAAACTTCTCTGACAAATAGGAACTTATGTGATTTAAACTATCATTTTCTGTAAATCTATCTGAATGTCTAGGTTGTGTGTTGGCGCTCATGCCATTTTAAATAGTCTGTAACTGTTAGATATACAAGTTTTGATTTAGGGTTCATTTGATATATTCATACGTTAGGATGATTCACAGTTCAATGCCTTGCATGTTTCATTTTTTTACTACACCGCTTTGAATTCCCTATATGATGAGCTATGTTATAAAAACATAGGATGCATCATACTATGTCCATAACTAAGTTTAGATATTAAATGCAAACTGACCATCCTGTCAGAGCTATGCAAATGAAGCCCATGAGAAACAAAGGAACTTTCTCTGGCAAACTTATCACTTTCATGGCATTGGCCAGTAGACCATCTGGGAGCAGGGCAGGTATGCATTTAAAACACCATCACCGATCAACTTCGAATGTATAGTTTTTGGAATTAGGAATTGGAAGGGAAAGAGAGAGGATGCGGAGGACAATCCAACGGACACCCCGGCTTGGGGCTCCCCTCTGGGGAGTCCGATTAGGCCATGAAACTTTGGACTCAGAACCCAAACTCAGCGTTTCAACAGGACTGCATTCTGAAACCATTCAAGATTTCCATCCACGCGCATACGGATATTGGTCCAACACCGAGATTGGACATATCCGATTATATAAATTAGAATAGCTGCGTTAAGAGCGTGCCTCTTTGTTAAAGATGATTTTATTTGTTTTTAGACATGTTTTACCTGCCTCGCGGCCATGCCCTCTCACTCTCTCTCTCTCATTCTCTCTCATTCTCACTCTCCCTCTCTCTCTGCACTTCCTAGCGCGTTTGTGTTTCATGTATTTGTTTGTCGTCATTATGTTTGCCATGTAGAGTAGAGTTTAATAAAAACCATAAAGGCATTTGTGATGAGTTCTCTGTGCTCACGCTCACAAACTGGTCACTTAAACTGTGTTTCGATCTATGCTACCTCTGCTCTTAATTCTGTTTGGTACTGTCACGTTACTTATGGTCATGATATAACGTTAGTGTATAAAATCATTGATGCATTTGCTGGACGAATACATATAGGATTTTTATCACTATACTGCTAATCAGAATTGTAAAATATGTATGTGTAATGATGATTATTATACGTATTTTCCTTTGAGCTAAACTAATTCCTTAACTGAAATTGACGTTTTAAATAACTCATTTCATGTATGTGATCTTGATAGATCTGGTGGAGAATCTTATTTGGTGAGTTAAACTTATCCTTATTTTAACATGCAGCTAAAATCGCTACAGTTGTCTACTTAAACATGTCAGACAGAGAGTAGAGTTATCCTTACTTTAAAAAAAAGATAAAGAAATTAAATATCTTAAGGAGCACCACCCATTGCAACTTTGGCATTCAGACCGATTTAAACCTTTGGATGAAATCTTAAGCATTTCTAGAGCAATGACTAATAAACAAAAATGATTATCTCTTTTCTGCAGCCTTTTAAAGATAGCTTTGGATGTATTCTTACCCTTCCCCCTCCAGGACAGCAGAAACTGAGCTGTCTTCTCCCTGCTGCGTCTCTGGAGGATTAACTCATCGCTGTAGACCTGTTTCTCACAAAGCCGGATTTATTCAGAGCTACTACAAGGGACCACCTTTCCTCCTCATGCATCAGACTGAAATCTGACATCACACCCCCTTCATCTGGTTAACAATCAGTGGTTGTCACAAAATATCAGGCAGCTGTATTGCATTCATCTTCATGACACGAGTTGGGCAAGAAGCCACTTGATGTCTGCACAATGCTACTTGAGATAATGGCATGCTGTTAGGCAGGGGGCTGTTGAGGATGTGCTTGGGTTAGGATAGAGCGGGGAAAGTTGTAGGGCATTTTCCTTGATCTTCTGTGCTTTCTTCATTTATTGACTCTTAGTTAATGAATTCAACTTTATCTTTCTTTCCAGAGAAAAGCTTGGCCTTATCCAGGCTTAAGTTTAAAGACCACAATTAGTCAGAAAACACCGGCTGCTAATTAAGATATATATTTTTCTTTACAAATGACAATTCCTCGTTTTAAACTGTGAGGGAAATGTTATCTTGTTGGTTATTTGGCTATGTAAAAGTATCTCTGTCTATTATTTGCTTCCAGTGGAGAGTCTATAAAAGACTGAATGAGTTGAAAGCAGCATAAATATATCACTCATCATTTCATAAAAGTTATTTGACGTTTTACCTTTTTAGAAGGCTACCTGAAGCTTTAAATGTACTTTTCCACCCTTTTGGCTGCTGTCTGTATCACCATAGTGTGTATGTGTTCATGGTGCCCTCAGCCAGTCGAATAATTTGTGTTGCCCTGCAGCTTCAGAATGATCAGGAACACCGGACTGGGGAACTCCGGACTCGGGAACACCGGACTGGGGAACTCCGGACTGGGGAACACCGGACTGGGGAACTCCGGACTCGGGAACACCGGAACGGGGAACTCCGGACTCGGGAACACCGGAACGGGGAACTCCGGACTCGGGAACACCGGACTCGGGAACTCCGGACTCGGGAACACCGGACTGGGGACCTCCGGACTCGGGAACACCGGACTGGGGAACTCCGGACTGGGGAACACCGGACTGGGGAACTCCGGACTGGGGAACACCGGACTGGGGAACTCCGGACTCGGGAACACCGGACTCGGGAACTCCCTGCTCTGCAGGACAGCAACTTAGGCCTGGGACGACCTCCACCTGGCCTTCTCCTCCCTCTTCGGTCGGTCTGGCCCACGGCTGACTCAGCCGGGCCAGTGGGGGACCGAGGGAGTACCGGGAAGGAGGTCTCCTGCGACGTCGCCCCCGAGTCTCTAGCCACCCACCCATCTCGGATTCCACCAGAAGAACCGGCGGCCGTGGAGCTCGAGCCAGAGGGTACTGACTCCCCCAGGGCAGCGGCGGCCAGGACGAGACCCTCCGCAGCGCTCGACCGTGAGGTGAAAGTCCCATGTGGAACCCCACCCCCGGGATCGCCGCGGTTGGCCACGTACCTGACCATGTCCGCAAACCCTAAGGGAGCCAGCAGCCTCTTCTCCGGACACTTACTGGACAAGGAGACAGGAACAAGTCAAGACGAGGGCGTGAAGCAAACAGCAGACAACTACGCAAACAAGAACATGTACAAGAAACAATGCACGAGCACAGGACAATAAACATGAGGACTCTTTATAGGGGAAACAGACAAAGGATCGTTAACAAGAAACAGGTGCTGGGGATTAGCACTAAGGAGAGGCTGACGAGGAACGTGATGCAGGGAACAATGACGAGACACGAGAAAGAACTATGTCTTTGTCACACAAAACCATCAGGCAATGGCATGGCTCCACTTGAGACAGGAATAAAACATGACATGGTAGTGGAACCATGACAGTGACTTTGTTGTGTGTGAGGGCTGTGCATTGCTCATCTGTACCAGAGATTGCTACAGACCGTGGGAGCACACCTAAGCCTTCTGAGAAAGTTCACACCATACCTGCCAAGCCAGAGTGTTCCTAAGCCACATCTGTCAAGCCAGAGCCTGTTCAAGTCATAACTGTCAAGCTAGAGCCTAATCACCTCATACCTGCAAAGCCAGAGTCTGCTCAAGCCGACAGCCGAGGACACCAACAACGAGTCAGAGCGCAACATCTACAGTGAAGCTGCGAGTTCTGTAAATGCTGTCACTGCCAAGCCTGCAACACCATTTACCCCTACCAAGCCTGCACCACTGTGGCCCACGGCTAACCCTGTACCACTGTGCTCAAGAACCGAGCCAATTCCACTTTGGCCCTTGTCCAAACTCGATCCATCTTGGTCTTTGACCCACTCAGCCCACCTCTGGAATCCGTTTGTTAGGGGTGATTCTATGTGGAACACCAGGCGGTGTTCCTAGAGGAGGGGGTACGTAGGAGTGAGTGTTTTTCCCCATCATCCCTATCCATCCCTTCCCCTCTAGTAATTAGGAAATGAATGCATTTTAATTTATGCCATAGTAATGAATTAGCTAGCAAGAAACATGAAATGTAATGCTACGTTAGCCCATGAATGATATTGGACATTGTCAATTGATTTGGGAGCTTAATGCTACACAGTTTTACATGTTTAAAACAGTCGTTGTTGTTAAAAAAGTAAATTGGACGGGACCAACAGTATTTACAAGTAATGTTACTGGCTACATATTTTAGTGCGGAATATAGAATATAAAGTCAATTATATGTGACAAATACAAGGGAGACGAGAGACGGGCCATTATTTTATTATTCCATATTGTGGCTTTAACATATTTTTAGCAAATAACCTGAAGCAACGTTTTAAGTTTTATAAATTGTCTCACGTCCAAGTTTGACGTTTCAGAAGCAAAAAAAGTATGTTTTGTGCTTGTAAAATGTACGTACAAATACCAACGTATAAACAATGAGACTATGCTGCATGAATCAGGGCAGTATATATCAAAGTGATGTACTGTAACTGTACAGTGATTTCAACTAAGTACAGTCAGTTACAATAAATCACTGGTTACTATTTGATCAGGTCCTATTTTAAAGGACCTTCTGTTCTAAGCATCGCTATTGCATTATAGATCTGTTTCCCTATTCATAAATGCACTTTAAAGTCGCATTATTATGCAGCAGTATTAATGAGTTTGGTAGCAATACTGGCTTTGTCCCCAGTACAGACACATGAACACAGGCTGTCAAATCTTGTCCCAGCTCCTACACATGATGAATATTTGGACCATCTAAAGTTGAGGAGCTAGAGCAATCGCAAGATCAAAAGCATTGACTGTGCCAGAAAATCCAATTAGTGTCAAATGTATGCAATTTGATAATCTATGATTCCCATTGAGACAATGATAAATCAGACTGCTAAGAGCCTTCTTGTTTATGCATGCAAAGACTACTGGAATAATGCGAAAAACTTTTTACAGAAATAAAGACATACCTTGTGTTGACAGACTAAAGTTTAGTTACATGAATCAAATAAAAAGCACAGAGGATAACTGAACTACACATATTGTATGTATTGTATTGTATGCAAAGATTTAGTTTAACGGTTTCATCTGATGAAAAACGTTACTCCTACTCAAATGAGAATATAACTTTGGACTATGGCTATGATATCAAAGCCAATTAATTAATAGTAATCCTGCAGATAATGTCCACAGCCGGTCAATTTTTCTCACTAACATACCATTAATATCCTCTCTGTCACATGCCGCTTTGATGAAGCATCATGAATGCTGTCCTTTTACATCAATGCTCTTGAGACACAGTGGGGATTGTTGTGTTTACACGACACGGCTGCACTGTGCCTTAAACCGCTGTGCGCACACCATGTCCTCTTTTACTGCATCCGTCAGTGTCGAAACAGAGACTCTCCAGTGGGCGTTTCATTACAGATAACAGCGGTTGCACGTAAAAGTGCCACAGTTAACTGTTTACTACATCATGCACTCAGCATCTGAATGCTTCACCCTGAAAGACAAAAGAATTCAGGGGATAACAGGACTGAACTATTGGAGAATGCATTAAAGAAAGCTTAAGATAAATATTTATAAGGGCCGTAAATGGGAGAATATAAAAGGAAGTGTTTTGGGGTTTGAAGAAATCTCTTAAAGTAAACATATTTATTAGTCACATTATAGCTCGTAAGATACACTACACTGATTTTCATTCAGGTTTCATGCAAGCATTTAAGCATTGTTTAATAAACCGGCCTGCATGAGATTTCATACGGAAGCATCTGCAATGTTGCGCACAAAAATGTTTGCTAATAATGTAGTAATACCATAACCACATGCAGACTCTGAAGATGCATTTAATTCACAACTAAAAGTGTCAGTTAGTTGTATTATCGCGTAACACATCCACAGGTCATAGCGTGTTGGACCCCATGAAGTGACCCTCTCCATGTGAAACAAAAACAGGCAACTAATATGACAGCAGTCTTAATCTCATGTGTCTTCTCGATTTTAAACTTTCAAAACATGGGAACAAATAATCACTGCACCTTTAAGGACAACTCAAATATAAAGATGGGTATATTTCGAGCAGGAAAAAGCCTTGGACAAATAGTCTTTCTTTATTGATTTTTACTTTACGATGAAAAACGACCGTGGACAATTTCTTCTTCAAGTATTTTTGAATGTCCCTGCCGTGTCTGTTTCACTGTGGTGCACTATGATGTGCTGCATGTCCTTCATTGTCTGAATGTCTCTGCTGTGTCTGTTTCACTGTATTGTATTCTGCTTTGTTCTGTGGCCTTCAGTGTCTTTTCAGTCTTTCATTTCACCTGCTTAATTCTCCTTTCTGTCACTCTCAGGGTCCTGTCACTTATCAATGTTTCTCACCTGTACCTATCTATAAATGTGCCTACAGGGTGAATTGTGATGGTTTAGTTGTGTATGTCTCTCATTCTCTTTGAGCTGGTATGTTATGAATAGAATCTTCAGGAAGAGTTTCTCTAAGAGAAATCATTACAGTCAGTTCTCAAAGAAAGAAAATGCAAATAAAATCCTTCATTAAACTACAAAATATAACTAAATAAACTGAACGGCTAAATAAAGCAAATCTCTCTCATCTTTTTGAAATAGTAGCATGATTCAGTAAGCTGTGTGATGCATTGGAACATATTGTAACATAAGTAATGCTAGTGCTGGGAATTGAACACATGACATTGCTGTACTCCGTTTAACTCTGCTAGATTGTTCATGTTGTTTTTAAACTTGCATTGTGAAAGTTTCAGGAAAGGAATAAGAGAATCTGAGAATGAGTGATTCTCCCTTAATGCACCACTGAGATGTTTTCGACAACCCGGTTGCATCCTGTCTGCTTCTCAGTGGCAAACTTGTCTTACTGGTCTCACAGCCACATTCACTGTGATTAAAGTGTCTGTCACTTTAAGCTCTGCATGAGAAGAGCTAAATCAACAGCATTGGACTACATTTGCTTGGGAAAACTGCACAAGAATATTTTGTACAGTTAATGGGTACGCAAGACCCAGTGCTTTGTAAAGGGAACAGTCTCTGGCTACAGTGACATGTGTTGTTATGGCCTAAGGTGGGAAGAAAAGGAAAAAATGATTTCGGAATTATTTTGGGAGGACATACCAGCTTTTTAAATGTTTAATACATGTGAAAGGGCACGTATCATGAAGAATTATGAATTTAAGAGTTTAATTATGTCTGACTTCATGCCAATCAAGTATAATCGTGACTAATAGTAGTCAATGGTGCCCGATAACTGTTGGGTTACAAGCATTCTTCCGAATATATATACAGTTGAAAGAAAAAGTATGTGAACCCTTTGGGCTTACTTGGATTTCTTCATAAATTGGTCATAAAATGTGTTCTGATCTTCATCTAAGTCACAACAATAGAGAAACACAGTCTGCTTAAACTAATACCGCACAAACATTATATGTTTTTATGTTTTTATTGAACACAACATGTAAAGATTCATAGTGCAGGGTGGAAAAAGTATGTGAACCTTTGGGTTTAATAACTGGTTGACCCTCCTTTGGCAGCAATAACCTCAACCAAACGTTTCCTATAGTTGCAGATCAGACCTGCACAACGGTCAGGAGAAATTTTGGACCATTCCTCTTTACAAGAGTGTTTCAGTCCAGCAATATTCTTGGGATGTCTGGTGTGAATCGCTCTCTTGAGGTCATGCCACAGCATCTCAATCGGGTTGAGGTCAGGACTCTGACTGGGCCACTCCAGAAGGCGAATTTTCTTCTGTTGAAGCCATTCTGTTGTTGATTTACTTCTATGCTTTGGGTCGTTGTAGTGTTGCATCGTCCATCCTCTGTTAAGCTTCAGTTGGCGGACAGATGGTCTTAAGTTTTCCTGCAAAATGTCTTGATAAACTTTGGAATTCATTTTTCCATCGATGACAGTAATCCGTCCAGGGCCTGAGGCAGCAAAGCAGCCCCAAACCATGATGCCCCCTCCACCATATTTCACAGTTGGGATGAGGTTTTGATGTTGGCGTGCTGTGCCTTTTGTTCTCCACACATAGCGTTGTGTGTTCTTTCCAAACAACTCAATTTTGGTTTCATCTGTCCACAGAATGTTTTGCCAGTAGTGCTGTGGAACATCCAGGTGCTCTTTTGCAAACTTCAAACGTGCTGCAATGTTTTTTTTTGGACAGCAGTGGCTTCCTCCGTGGTGTCCTCCCATGAAGTCCATTCTTTTTTAATGTTTTCCTTAATGTAGATTTGTCAACAAAAATGTTAGCATGTGCCAGAGATTTCTGTAAGTGTTTATCTGACACTCTAGGATTCTTCTTCACCTCATTGAGCATTCTGCGCTGTGCTCTTGCAGTCATCTTTACAGGACGACCACGCCTAGGGAGTGTAGCAACAGTGCTGAACTTTCTCCATTTGTAGACAATCTGTCTTACCGTGGACACATGGACATCAAGGCTTTTAGATATACTTTTGTAGCCCTTTCCAGCTTTATGTAAGTCAACAATTCTTGATCGTAGGTCTTCTGAGAGCTCTTTTGTTCGAGGCATGGTTCACATCAGACAACGCTTCTTCAGAACAGCAAACTCAACACTGGTGTGTGTTTTTTATTGGACAGGCCAGCTTTCATCAACACATCCAATCTCATCACATTGATTGGACCCCAGGTTGGCTGACTCCTGGCTCCAATTAGCTCTTTGAGAAGTCATTAGCCTAGGGTTTCACATACTTTTTCCACCCTGCACTATGAATGTTTACATGTTGTGTTCAATAAAAACATGAACGTATAATGTTTGTGCGGTATTAGTTTAAGCAGACTGTGTTTCTCTATTGTTGTGACTAAGATGAAGATCAGAACACATTGTATGACCAATTTATGAAGAAATCCAAGTAAGCCCAAAGGGTTCACATACTTTTTCTTTCAACTGTATATTTGTCTTCGTCAGAACCAATACGTTTATACAGATCAGAGTTGACAACTCGAGGGTGAGTAAACAATGACCAAATTTTTATTGTAGGGTGAACTGTCCCTTTAAGTCAGCACAAAGCATTCGATTTCTCGTATTTTAAACAGCTTTTATAAACATACCTTAGCAAAGAAAACATTTCTTAGAATTTTAGGACAAAACAAGTCTCTTTCAATTAAAACAGTTCAAACATTTAGTTTGTCTGGGATTTGGTTTAAGACTTAAGTCTTTGAAACCAGGCAACATAAGTCCAAAACATCCTGGTACTGAAGTCTTCCTTCCCTGCATAATTACTACAGAGTCCATTACACTTTATTGGTAGACATCTGTGTTCAGCTCTACGTAGCCAGGTGTGCCCAAATTTAACAATTTTTTCTCACAGGCTAGTAAACTATTAATATATTTCAGTAATCCATGGAATATGGAATAAACCTTAAAAACAAATAACATTTCTTAAAGAGCAAATATTGTGTGCTTTTCAAGGTCACAAATACGTTATTTGTAATATAATTCTACTTTAACTTAGAGTTCTGGTACAACAGATATATAATGTATTTAAAATGTAAAATGCAAGATAGGTAAACATTGTATGTTGTCTTCTGAGGACATGATAGTTCGCCTAAAGGTGTGGAGTTCATTTCATCCATAGTGTCTGAATGGGTTTGAAATGAGCTTAACAGATATGAAAAGAAGGGGATTGTGTATTTAGAAGAGCTTTGCCTAGTGTTGCAAACTCCTTGACCCGACTGGCACACCAACAAGAAACAGTAGAATAGAGGATCACAATTTGCCACGGGGCAAAATTGTCATTGGCAAGTTTTTCATCTGTGATAAATTAAAAGTTTTGAGCTTCAGCAGTTATACTCATGGATTCTGCAGCTCATGTGGTTAATCTTGTATGATTGCTGTAGGTTTGCATTGATTCTTTTGGATTTATATCTGAAGCAATCAAAATAAAGCATTCTTTCTAACTTTATTTTACCACATGTAGTACTATAGTATATACTGTACAGTAAAGACAAGTAAAGAAACATAATTAATATTAAAGAACCATGAGTCATTTTTAGATTACACTGACTTTGCGGAGTATTGTTAGTCCTTCTCTCATGTCACAACCTTCAGCTGTGGTGCTTTAGATTCAAATAGGCAGGAACTCTCAGCATTTTGCTCCATCTGGATAGCCAGAAGAATGCAGATGTTCAGGAACCGTTAACGGAAAAGAACACCATGAAGAACATTCGTTTCTGGCATTAACAAAGATACAATTTGACAATTACAATTCTTGATTCTCAACCCTTCTGTTTCTACTTCCGACAAACAAACTGGGGAACAGATGGTTGTGTGACAAACAATTGCACCTGGGCTGCAATGAGAATGATCCACATGAGGTTGAAAAGATTATTATACACGACTGTATGCAAGTCAGTTTTTTCTGAAAGTGATTAAACGATAACGGTTTATGTCAAATAGTAGTCATTTTATGTAATTTACTCATCCTCATACAAGCCCGTCCTCCGAAATGTTAAAAGTTAACTACAGCTAAACAACAGCTTCTTCTTGTGTTGCGTCAAATATGCTAAATATGCTTTTACACGAATTAATTTCACATTTTGGTTTGTTTGTTTGTTTATTTACCAGTGAGAAATAATTGCGTCCTTCTGGCTTTTGAATAGGTTTGAATGACGGCTTTGTTCATTTCTGCTTTTATGCTAATAAATGACAGTTTTTAGGATGTTCCAAAATTGTCTGTCATTTAAAATGAATGAGTAAAATCACACAGGAATCCAAGCCATATAAACCCATTCTTTCATTTCTTGCTTAAGGTATTTCCAATGGTATTTTCTTTGGTTCATTTAAAGTCCATATCACAGTAACCACTTTGGGGAGCCAATTTGGTTTTGCCATTAGCCTCTGTTGTTTTAAAGACCATGTGAGACTGTCATTTATAGAAGCGTCCTATACAGTCACAAAGCCTTACTACAGTACATACAACGCGTAAAATAAGTATAAGTGGGCAATTGATACAAAATTTCCACCAGATGTAGCCATCAAGCCAAATATTGAATTCATACAAAGAAATCAGAACATTTAAGTATACAAGTTCAGTCATAACAAATAAAGTGAAATGACACAGGGAATAAGTATTGAACACACTTTATTTAATACTTTGAAGAAAAGGCTTTGTTGGTGATTACAGCTTCTAGACGCCTCTTGTATGGGGAGACCAGTCATCTGCATTGCTCAGGAGTAATTCTGGCCCATTCTTCCACACAAATGGTCTTTAAATCTTGAAGGTTCCTTGGGCCTCTTTTATGAACTTTGATCTTCAGTTCTCTCCATAGATTTTCTATAGGATTTTGGTCAGGTGATTGACTGGGCCATTCAAGCAGCTTGGTTTTCTTTCTTTGAAACCACTTCATTGTGTCCTTGGCCTTGTGTTTGGGATCATTGTCTTGCTGAAATGTACACCCTCTTTTCATTTTCAGCTTTCTGGTAGATGGCAGCAGATTTTAATCCAGAATGTCCCGGTACATTTCTCTGTTCATCCTGCTTTCAATAATATGAAGTCTGCCAGTACCCCTTGCTGAAAAGCAGCCCCAAACCATGATGCTTCCACCCCCAAACTTAACTGTTGGTATGGTGTTCTTGTGGTGGTGGGCAGTGCCATTTCTTTTCCAAACATGGTGTGTAGAATGACTGCCAAAAAGTTAAATTTTGCTTTCCTCTTACCATACTATAGTCTCCAAATACTCCACAGGCTTATCCAAATGCTCTTTCGCAAACTTTAACCGATTCTCAACATGCTTTTTGTTCAGCAATGGAACCTTGCGTGGTGAGCGAGCATGGATGCCATGGCGGTTCAGTGCATTGCTTATAGTTTTCTTGGAAACAACAGTACCTGCTGATGCAAGGTCTTCCTGAAGTTCTGCCCGAGTGGTTCTTGGCTCTTGGAGAACTCTCCTGATTATTCTTTGAACTCCTCGGACAGGGATCTTACGTGGAAAACCTGATCGTGGCCGGTTTATGGTGAACTGATGCTCTTTCCATTTCCGGATAATGGCGCCCACAGAGCTCACAGGAACATTAAGCATTCTGGAAATGCGCCTATAACCATTCCCATCAAAATGCTTTTCAACGATAAGATTACGAAGATCTACAGAGAGTTCTTCGCTTTTACCCATCATGAAGTCTTTCCTGTGTGCCTGCTAGGTAATGACACGCCTTTATAGGCCATCAATTGGGACTAAAGCAGCTGATATCAATTAGTACTGATAGGGGGCAGGGTTTCTCTGTCAATATTGACAGATTTGGGGTGATCTCCTGGCTTTCTATGCCATTTTGCACCTTGTTACCTTCATGTGTTCAATACTTATTCCATGTGTCATTTCACTTTATTTATTATGACTGAACTTGTATACTTATATGTTCTGATTTCTTTTTATGAATTCAATATTTGGCTTGATGGCTACATCTGGTGGAATTTTTGTGTCAATAGCCCTCTTAGAAATCCCCTTACTGATAAAAATGCTGATGTGTCAAAAACTTATTTTCCCCACTGTAATGTTGACAATTTTATGGTAGTACAATGTGAACGCTTAAAAGAAGCCATTCTCAGAACGAAAAAAAAATCATTACACACACCACCATCTGGGAAGAACATTTTCTTGGACTCCATGGTTTTTGAAGAAGCACACTAAGTTGATTTTGTGTTGTCTAGATGATGAATGCCAACTAAAAGCTTAATTACTCCAATCTCAACTCGCAGATGCAAACCAGGCTTCATTCTACAAACACAGAGTTACTTTTTAAAGTACGAATGCCTCCTGTGATAAATATGATGCCTAAGGAATGAAACAAATATAAAAATGTTACCGTAAAATGTAAAATCATCAACCAGCATCAGGCTAAATAACATAATTAAATTCAAGAGTCCTTGTGATACATTGGTACAGTTGTTGCTGCTAATACGGTTAACAATGTGACATTGACACTATTTGTAATTTACTGTACAAGCTAAATTATAAACCTGTTGTAAATTTGGAATTGATGCACGTCTGGATTGGCATTACTTTCTTTTAGCAGAACATCAGCTTCTACTTGAATATTTTTAGTATTCAGTCATATTTAATAACAGTGCCAGTGACTCGAGACCCCCACTATCCTAGAAGGTGGTTAGAGTATACAAACATTTACATTTTCGCATTTGGCAGATGCTTTTAACCACAGCGACTTACTTTACATATGGCATTTTTTTATTAAAAAAAATTAGCACCCCGAAACCCCTGCTTTGGGAACCCCTGAGATAATAGATAAAAAATGTTGTTTAAGGGAGTTTGTAAATGATTGAAATGCATATGTTGCATTTTGAATTCCGGTGTGTTGCAATGGCTTCCATCATATTGAAATGAAATGTAATTTAAAAGTTTAAAGTACTCAAGGAAACTGCATTGGCTTCTCTCTTCTATGGAATGTTTGAAATATGCGAAAGTAGGATAAAACTTATGAGTGAAACTTCATGAATGAAGTAAAAGATGTGCTCGAATGCCCAGTTTGATACATTAAAGGAATCCGTGGAGAGACGTTTCCCAGGCTCCTTTAATTAAAAATATATGATGTTAAATGCAATAGATAAAATGGAATTACTCATTAAAAACTATTGCTCTTCCTCTATAAACCAAGAGAAGGTTTGTAGACTATTACCTGAGATTTTGGAAGGAGGATCAGTAATTTGATCTGCTAAACATGCAGAAGGGAATTCTTTGGGAATGAGAATGGATAGATTCTCCTCGTTGCTCTTTTTTTGGGCATACTCTTTTTTGTTTTAATGGCCTGTCCTGTCCAGTAAATTAAATTTGCATATCAATCACACACCCACAAAATTAGCAAGAAGGCATTTTCTAAATGTCTGCAGAATTCGAGGTTGTGAGTGAATTCTAAGTACTATAGTAAATACTGGACAATGCAAGAAACAGATTTTTACAGGCTTAGAGGCGGTTTCAGTTGTGTTCAAGTTTTAACTTAGTCTCAGATGTTTCTTCTTAAATGTAAGGTTACAAATCGAAATATGATTTGTTATTTGTACTTCTTATGGACAGTGACAGGCTACATATTACATACCTGTGAAGTGGCCAGAAAATGATGGTTCCTTGGTTCTTTCACAGGGTGATACATAAACCCCCCCCCAAAAAAAATCATATAGTTAAAATTCTGCATTTTTTGTGATTGGAGAAGCTTTTTCTTGCCAAATCTGCACGCCACTCATAATTGAATATAGTTTACCACAGAAGTATGAAAAACAGACCAAACCTGTCATGTTAATTTATTCATGTAACAGCTTTATTTTCTGGCACAATAACAACATGGTACTTGGATAGAGTGAAACATTTTCCCTAAATTTGATTAATTAAGTTTTAATCAATTGTAATTTCAGAAACACTTACTGTACAGAGCAACAGTAAAGAATGCTCACTAATAAATAGCAACATCAAGTTGATTATTTTGGGTTGTCTACAGGAGCAAAATATTTAAAAATATGCGTTGGAGACCCATAAATGATCAGCATATACAGTATATCCACTGACTGTGTCCATCACTGCTAAGTACTTCATTTTATCCTGTGCCTCAGGAATCCAAGCGATGACCCTGCAGTGACACAGCTGTCTGTAAGTGGTTACCTGTTAGCACAAACTGCTTTATAAAATCCCACTTCCTAACAATACTTGAGATAAAAGGGACATAGGAGAATGTTTTTGATAATTACCAGCTTGGTCGCGAGGCTGCATGCACAATTCAATGAGACAAAAACAATGATGTAACACTTTGTCACACAATACCACTAGCAAAAAACTGCCAGGCTACTAAAACGCAGCTGAGTTGTGTCGTGTTGTTTCTTTCAGCCAGCCCCTACCCAGTGCTGCACTATATACAGTATAATTACACTAACCATCAGATTTTACAGTATACTGAGTTTAAATTAATGTTTTTACTTCTCCAGGTTTGTTCTTTTTGTTCGGTGCTCTTTAGCAGTAAAGGCCAGAAGGCCAGTTATCTGTGTTTTCTATATAACACAGAATTTTAACCACCCCTCTGATTTCACATGTAAAATGGTATTTGAAGTGTTCTTGTGACAGCTGAAAACTGCTCTTTACACAAAGAGCCTTTTATCCTGCTGTCCTAAACTTACCAATAATTCTACGCTTTCTGGGAGGCCTGTGTTACAAAAATCACAATCCACTTCTATGATGTAGTGTGACCACATCCAATTATCAGCCCACTGAGGTTGAAAGGTGGAATACGTTTGAATCTCCAAAATATTCTCAGGGAAAGCATGGTTGCTAGGCTAATGTTCTGAATCCGCCTCAATATAATGCTTATACATTTTTATTGCTATGTATGAGAAGATTTTAGTGTGCTAGCATTAACACTGCAGTTAGATTTAAAGACAACGTTTGGATAGATTTGTGAGGAAAATGTTTTTCAATCCTGTATAATTTCAATTCGTTTTGAATAAAAGTACAATGTAAAATATCTTATAAAACATCTGATGCATGTAATCTTATTTATAATAGTTTTTGGCTGTGGCCCACCAATTAAGAACCACCACTATGAACATCTATATATAGCGTTTAATATAACTTGCTAAAATTGAAATCTGCCAAAACAGCCTGCCTTTATGCTAGCACATTTGGATTCAAATCCATTTTGCATTGCTTTAGTTAACATAGTTAAACTCTCTCGCTTGGTTCATTTATTGCATTGTGGGCAGCGCTATCTCCATTCCCTCCAGCCCTCTCAGCTGAGATTGATGACAAGAGAATGTTAGTGCACTCACTTTAAAACTAATCACCAGCTGCCAATCTTACACAGGAGCCCGAGGCCCCCAGTGGCCCCCGGCAGTAAATAACACATTCTGTCTCACTCCCACCTCTTGTCCCATGGCCAATTTAATTCTTCCACTGTGTCTTCTGTTTCCTTTGCATTCACTAGTGTAAAAACTCTCAGTCCCCCTCCCCTCTCGCTGTGACTCTTTTTGATTATAGGGTAACAGCAACTTAGGTGAATCAGATGCAGCAAGGAAACTGCGGTTGCTTCTGGGTTTTAAAAATGGAAATGCCAGAATTACTAGCCCCATCCAAATGGCTTGTGTATGTATATATACTGTATATATTGGGAAATAAAGTTTAACATAAAAATAATGTTGCTCTAGTGGCAATTTAATTGTAGCTCTTTTTTCAATCCGTATACATTGTTATATCTGTACTGTATATTTACACCAAATCATTTTAAACAGGCCTTTATCTAGAACAACTGTTTTTTCTCAAAGTCAGAGGTTGGGGTTAGTATTCTACTCACTATTTTATAAAAAAGGATAATGTACAGGCAGCCGGTTGTTATTGCAAAAATAAGCCAAGACAGTGTGATAACGCTGAAGGGACTTGTGTCGCGATAACAGCCTGCTGTTTGTACATTATCATGCTTATTCCACGGCTACTTAATGGACATGAAATGTGAATTTGAAATATTTTATTAGCTAATTTTTACAGAATGTAGATATTCCGCGAGTTAAAGCCATTTACTTTCGGTTTTAAGGTAAGAAACGACGTTTAAATTTCACAAACAGGCAATTTGGTTTAATTATTTGTAAATATACATTTACATTTAGTCAGTTAGCAGACGCTTTTATCCAAAGAGACTTACAAATGAGGTAAACAATCGAAATATACTGTCATATATTATTAAAAGACATATATATATATATATATATATATATAATTAATTTGTCAAAAAACTGTCAAAATGATCTGCGGCCCCGGGTTTTCCGTGTGGTATTAGTTTTGAGCGGTTGTTTTCTGGGAGCAACGAACCTGCAAATGTTGCGACTGGCCAATCAGAATCAACCATTCCAACAACCCGTGTAATAAAGAATTTTGTAGTATAAATAGTGTGAGTAGTGTGCACTTTAAGTACATGGATGATGCACTCATTCAACTGAAAATATGAAGTGTGGAACGCTGTGCACTTCACACACTCAGTGGTTGCAGTTTTGCCAAAGTGGAAGAGAGGAGAGGACATTCAGATGCTGAGGTAGAGTTCACAGGCAAAGTTCACCTGCAGAGGGATTATGCTTTAGTCTGATGGTGACTGAGGTCATATTGGACAAAAGTACAATCAAATATACAAATTGATTTTTATTGATGCACATTGTGTTATGCGATTGAGACATTCCCCTCATCTGGGAAACCGCTTATAATTCCGGTAAGTATGAAACTGTTCAGTATTCTAAGTGAAATGATACTACCCTTTTAAAATTCATACACTAGATGTTACTGTACTGGACTTTTTCCAAACAGCATTTGATTGCCCTTGAAGCGCCTTTACTGAAGGGAACGCCATTTATAGTGGCGTTCCAAACGAAAGTGAAAACATGAATCCCTTAACAAAGAACCCTTCCAGAAGTCTGTTAGCGAAAGGTATACTATGGTAACTTTGAGGAAGTAGGTTTCATTTGGGATCAGGTGATATTGTATTACGAGTTCTCATGACACATTTTGAAGGTGCAGGATTTTAATGTTATCTAAAAATGTATGTAGAATAATTCAGTGAGTTGAAATAAGACACAATTCAACAATTTTGAACAAGACATAATATAAATTTTGTTAATTGACAACAACTGAGTGATAAATTTAGCATGCACATGAGACGTTGTCAAGGTAACATTCAGCCATTACCTCCGAAAAGGGAGTTCCAAATGCATACACAAAGCAGTAATGCCCTACACCCTTCAAAGTGATCACTTATTCGCCGAGACCTGTATCAGCCATGCGTTCCATTCTAAAGTGATCATCCCTATGATCTACTTCATTCGAAGAGTAAAGCTCTTTATGTTTAAATTATAGAGGGAAAACGCAATTGTATCTCTTAATGTGTCCGTTTAAAATTCACTTGGCAAAAGGAGCAATAAAAACAGTGTCATTTTCCCTTGATTCGGAGCGACGTTTTGTGAGGTGTCTCCTTTTCCGAAGTGCCCTTCGGAGGACGATATATCCCTTGTGTATCAGATAAGGGACACATAGAAGTGCTCCAGGACAGGTGTGAAAACCCCGTCTATAAGTATAGTAGGTGTAAGTGTATTATAATCAAACTAATTTTAAAATGTTTTTGGCGTTATAGAATCCTCTAGATGGACTTTGCTGACATGCTTTTTATTTAGGTGGTATTTCAAGCTTGATTTGCTGTAATGGTGGAAAACACTTATCTTGAAAATGACCTACAGATCAGTGTGCATGAATAAATGTGGCATTTTAAGTTAATAATTATATTATATTTATATGTTAAATTGACAACCAGTAGTTGAAAGGTTATTTTATATGCTAAATCAACTTACATCAGAATACATTTGCTTTAAACAGTTTTTCTAAAACAACATACTAACATAGATCAGATCTGCTTTATTTTTATTTTTTAAGTGCACTCTCCCTGAGCCTCTGATGTGAGCAGCAAAGCAGATGCTCTAATTTATTTATAACTGTTATGAACACAAAGCACCACAGTGGTGACAAACGCCATGGGATATTCCTTCAAAGGACAGCTGCATTCACTGTATCATTTCATGTCGTTCAAATACCCCACACCTCATTGTTACCCTACACCCCACAGGGCATATGGACACTTTGCATTTTTAATGTTGTTTTTGCCTCAGCGATTCTTTTACCTGCGTTTTAAATAATTTTGAATCCCAGTACTGGGGTTTAAAGAGTGTACACTTTTTTGGGATATATTTATTTATTTATTAAATGTGCATTTACACTCAACTAAAGGATCATTAGGAACACCATACTAATACTGTGTTTGACCCCCTTTCGCCTTCAGAACGAAGGCATTGATTCAACAAGGTGCTGAAAGCATTCTTTAGAAATGTTGGCCCATATTAATAGTATAGCATCTTGCAGTTGATGGAGATTTGTGGGATGCACGAAGCTCCCGTTCCACCACATCCCAAAGATGCTCTATTGGGTTGAGATCTGGTGACTGTGGGGGCCATTTTAGTACAGTGAACACATTGTCATGTTCAAGAAACCAATTTGAAATGATTCAAGCTTTGTGATATGGTGCATTATCCTGCTGGAAGTAGCCATCAGAGGATGGGTACATGGGGGTCATAAAGGGATGGACATGGTCCGAAACAATGCTCAGGTAGGCAGTGGCATTTAAACGATGCCCAATTGGCACTAAGGGGCCTAAAGTGTGCCAAGAAAACATCCCCCACACCATTACACCACCACCATAATTGCATTAATGAGAAATTGAACAGGTGTTCCTTATAATCCTTTAGGTGAGTGTATATCATTATCTATAGTCTTCATATCTCAATGCAGTGTTGTACAAACCACACAGCGGGTGTCTCACCCATTTGTCACTGTTTAGTCATAATACTCAACTCAACTCAACTCAACTTTATTTATATAGCGCTTTTTACAATTTTCATTGTTACAAAGCAGCTGTACATGAGACACATTTAATACAAGTATGAATTCTAAAGCAGCCCCCCCGGCCAGGCAGATAGTGCAAAACAATATGCAAACGGTGGTGAGGAACCCAAAACTCCCATCGAGAAAAAAAACCTCAGGGGAACCCAGGCCCAACCAGGGGATTCCAGTTCCCCTCTGGCAAAAGCTGCTGCCTCTGCACAAGCTCATCAGTGCTTGCACAACAAGGCTTAATAAAAATATAAAAATTAAAGATTATCATTAACAATCTAATAGCATTTGAAATGTTGTAGAAAAAAACAAAGTTGTCGCGTCCTTTATCCAGCTCTATCCTCTCAGCACTTGTCAGGTCACCGCTTCCCATTCTCAGCTCTGCCATCAGGTCTGGGCATGAACTGCATCCTGCGGTAACCTTGGAACAAAGAGACAAGACTGGCTGAGAGTAGAGTACTGTTCTGCACTCTTTGATGCAACAAGTACATCATTTGTTGTTGGATGTGTTCCTGGTTCCGGTTGATCTAAATAATGCAGCCTAAATCCTCTGAGGATTAATATTATGGAGGTGTAGTGTATGCAAGATTAAAAAGATGAGTCTTTAGTCTAGATTTAAACTGACAGAGTGTGTCTGCCTCCCGGACCGTGCAGGGAAGAATATTCCAAAGTTTAGGCGCTAGATAAGAAAAGGATCTACCACCTGCACTTGATTTTGAAATTCTAGGTATTACCAACTGACAGGACCCCTTAGAGCGTAATGTACGTGGTGGTCTGTAATACAATAGAAGTTCATTCAAATACTGCGGCGCTAGACCATGTAGGGCTTTATAGGTAATAAGCAAGATCTTAAAGTTAATGCGATGCTTTATAGGTAACCAGTGCAAGGTTGACAGAACCGGGGTTATATGCTCATACTTTTTTGTACGTGTAAGAACTCGAGCTGCCGCGTTTTGAACCAGTTGCAGTTTTTGTAATAGGCCCGCAGGGCAACCACCTAGAAGTGCATTACAGTAATCTAGTCTTGATGTCATGAATGCATGAATTCATTTCTCTGCATCTGACAGTGACAGCATATGACGTAATTTAGATATATTCTTAAGATGGAAAAATGCAATTTTACAGGTGTTTGCGACATGGCTTTCAAATGAGAGAGTACTGTCAAATACAACGCCAAGATTCTTAGCTGATGACGAGGATTTTATGGAGCAACCGTCAATCGTTAAGCAGTATTCTTGGTTGTTACGCATAGCAGTTTTCGGTCCAGTAAGTAACACTTCTGTTTTGTCCGAGTTTAGTAGTAAAAAATTGTTACTCATCCACATTTTTAAGTCAACTATGCAATCCTTTATTCGATGAAACTGCTGGGTTTCATGAGGCATCGAGGAAATATAAAGTTGAGTATCATCAGCATAACAGTGAAAGCTAATTCCGTGTCGCTTTATTATATCTCCTAGAGGTAGCATGTATAATGCGAAGAGCAGGGGTCCCAAGACTGAGCCCTGTGGTACACCGTACTGGACTTGTGATTTGCGGGACACCTCATTGTTTATTGCTACAAATTGAAAACGGTCGGATAAATAAGACTTAAACCATTTCAATGCTATTCCGTTAATGCCGACGTAATTTTCGAGTCTATGTAGAAGTATGCTGTGGTCAATGGTGTCAAATGCAGCACTGAGGTCTAGCAGCACCAATAACGAAATACAGCCACGGTCAGACGCTAAAAGCAGATCATTTGTAACTCTGATCAAAGCAGTCTCTGTACTGTGACATGCTCGAAATCCAGACTGGAATTCATCATTAATGTCATTCCTTTGGAGGAAGGAGCATAATTGAGTTGAAACTACTTTTTCCAGAACTTTAGATATAAAAGGTAAATTCGATATAGGCCTGTAGTTCCCTAGTTCTTTGGGGTCGAGTTTTTTTTTTTTTAAAAGAGGCCTTATAACAGCCACCTTAAATGCTTTAGGCACATGTCCTAATATCAGAGATGAGTTAATAATACTAAGAAGAGGATCTATAATTTCGGGGAGCATTTCTTTCAGTAGTTTTGTAGGTATAGGGTCTAGCATGCATGTTGATGATTTAGATGATTTAATGATTTTAGACAGTTCATCGTGATCTACTGTAGAAAATAATTGCAATTTCTCCTTAGGGGTGCTGTAGTTAGTTTGTTCAGCGGATTTCACTACAGGTTGCATTGTTATAATTTTTTCTCTTATATCTTGGATTTTACTTGTGAAGTAGTTCATAAATTCATCACTGTTATGCTGATAATCAGAATCTGACGTCGATGACGACTTATTTTTTGTTAATTTAGCCACGGTGTTAAATAAGAACCTAGGGTTGTGATGGTTTTCCTCTATTAGTGTTGAAAAGTAGGCGGATCTAGACGTTTTTATTGCATTCCTGTAATTTCGAGTACTATCCTTCCATGCTATACGAAATACCTCTAAATTCGTTTTCTTAAAGTTGCGCTCCATTTTACGGGATGCTTTTTTTAGAGTCTGAGTGTGTTCATTATACCACGGTGTTGGGCTGCTATTTTTAATTTTCTTTAAACGCAGAGGAGCAACTGTGTCTAATATTTCCGAGAAAGTAGAGTTAAAATGTTCAATAGTAGTGTCAAAATCGTCAACGTTATTACTCATGCTGGATATTTTAGACAATTCAGGCAGATTATCGAGAAACGCATCTTTGGTAGTTGAAGTAATCGTTCTACCATATTTGTAACAAGGAGTTTGATTTGCAGCCGTAGGCCATTGAAGCAAACATAATATCAGATAATGATCCGAAATATCTTCACTCTGCTGAACGATTTTAACATCGTCCACATTTGTACCATAAGAAAGTATTAAATCTAAAGTATGATTACGAAGGTGAGTGGGTCCTGACACATGTTGACTAACGCCCATGGAGTTAAGAGTGTCTTTGAAAGCCAGTCCCAAGGCATCTGTATCATTGTCTACATGGATATTAAAGTCACCGACGACAAGGACTCTATCTGCGGCCAGTACTAGTTCTGATAAGAACCCACCAAAATCTTTAATAAAATCTGTGTGGTGCCCTGGAGGCCTATATACAATAGCTAGAATAAATTTTAAAAATGTTTTGTCCTTAGTATTAGGTGTCGATACATGAAGTACCATGACTTCGAAAGAACTGTACTTAAAATTAGACTTCTGAGAGGTAATAAAAGAATTCTTGTAAAGTGCAGCGACACCTCCCCCTCTACCTTTTAGACGAGGCTCGTGTTTATAGTAATAATCATGGGGAACGGATTCATTTAGAGTAATAAAATCATCTGGCTTTAGCCATGTTTCTGTCAAACAAAGTATGTCTATTTTATGATCGATTATCAAATCGTTAACAAAAAGTGCTTTATTTGAGAGAGATCTAATATTAAGCAATCCGAGTCGTAACAGCTGATTATCTGTATTTTGTTCATGTTTGATTTGTTTAACGTTTATTAAATTACTTTCAAGAGGTTTACGCAATATCTTATGTTTGCTAATCCGGGGGACAGACACAGTCTCTATTTTATGTTGTTTGTAAGAAGGGATTATTACATGTTGTATATTTTGTGTATTCTGTAACGCGAGACGGCAAGCAGACAGTTGGTTAAGCCATTCTGTCTCCTTCCTGACCTGGGCCCTAGGTAGTCAGACAATACGATAATACAATTATCATGTTTCACAATCTAGTAAATCATAAACTTATTTGACCTTAAAGGTCCAATGAGTCATTTTTTTAAGGATCTTTTTACAGGAATGTGAAATAATATACATAACTATGTCTTCAGAGGTGTATAAAGACCTTACATAATGAAGTGTTATGTTTTCAGTGCCTTAGAATGAGCTATTTCTATCTACATATACCACGGGTCCCCTTCAATGGAACGGATCAACTGATCTACAGGGTATGTTTCCTAAATATGTTATCTCCTTCTGCAAAGAACTGAAACGACATCTTTATTCTGTATCAGCAACAGTAGTATATCGAAAGAGAGAGGGGAAGTGAGACAATCGTTGCAATTTGCAACTTCACCGCTAAATGCAGCTACAATTCATGCACTGGACCTTTAAGAAATACATTCATTGCTAAAAAAGGCTAGTCGGCTAAAACATTTTTCAGTCCATTTTGTGCACCAGTTGATCTTCTTAGGGAATACCACATATGTAGCCAAAATGAGTAAAAGAGAAATAGTACAGTCTGCAAACAGGGAGCTGAACTTGAAAACGTGAAAAATAAGTTGCTGTGATCACAACATTACTCACAAAGGCAACAACCAGCTAACATAAAACCGTACAGTTAGCAGGTTGGATCCTTTCATGGAGAAAGGGGATTTTTTGTCGTGAAAAACAACAGCATCACACCCAGGAACGGAGCTGGGCTTTCTTAGGCTTGTAAGATGGACTGGTTGATCCGTAGACTAGGGATGGCTGCCAAGCACGACCAGAGGGTCTGGATAACCTCCAAGATTTGGTTGCATTTGATCTAACTGACCTTCAAGAAGCCCTGGACAGGTGTGTTGCCAGCTTAGTCCCCAAATGGCAGCGCTTTAAGGGGCGAATGGCAGTTTCGATAATGCTGGCCTGGCACAGATGCTCAGAGATCCTCGTCACTAAATCAGCGGAGGACTATTTGTCAGTGAGAGTTTGTCAGATTGCCCATGCCACATTACATTAGCAGATATCTCACCGGACCGGTGTATGTGAATAATTTATTGGAAAACCTTTATCCGTTTTGTTGTGCCCATATTATTGCGACATTTAACACATCTAGACACAGGCAAAATGATCATTTAGGGACAACTGGGAGCCATTAAGACAGATATTAAGACTTATTAGGAATTCAAATATTTCTGATTAAATACCCATGTGCAATGAGGGACAAGTTTGTTCATTAGTCTGGATGGGAGTAAACGCTCCAGGAAAGTCTCCTCGGCTTTACACAGCTGTGGATGGACCATCAGCAGTTAGTTGAGTTATATTTACCTCCCTGCCCTTGTTCATTATGGCTAACTAGATAATGGTGCTTGTTATAGATGTATAGACCTTTTAGCTCAATTTTATATAGCAAACATAGACAGAGGATCTCATTGGCAACGGGTTTTATGGGACTCTATTCAGACGTTTCAAAATGGTGGACATGTCAACATGTCTGGCGCAGCCTTATGTGGCATCAATCTAAAAATATCCATGGTTACAAACAAAGACATTCACATATAATAGAAACTTAGGGCAACAAACCAAATAAATTGCATTTCGGAGCAATGGTTGGTATAAAAGACTGAAAATGGCATTACTGAACATCCCCAAAGTGCAGTTTGAGTAAAAATTGCTTCCCAAGAGATGTCTGTGCTCATGTAGAAGACTGCTCACAATAACTGATGAAAAGCAGGTTAAAAAAGAGAATGATTAGCATATCAAAGACTTTTTATAGAGCTCAGATATCTGAGGAGGAGCAGTGACTGAGCGCAGATAGACACAGGGCATCGTTATGATCTGGATAGCAGAGGAAGACAATTGCAGCAAGTAAAGCTTTTGAATTTTACTTTTTCTCTAATTTACCCAGAGCCAAAATAGTTCACTGATGAAAAACAGAACAGAATTCAATTTCACGATGGTGCCAGTTTATTATACTGGTTTGGATATGAAGAAGCAGTTGAATCAGCATAGCCAAGATGTTCAAGACCAATCACAAGTTCTGGCGACTTTCTATTCAGCAGGAATAATCACGCTTTACATACTTCCACACAGTATTGGCTGCATGCCTTGTGAGACCATAGCACTCATTTATTTTGAAGTTGAGAGGAATCTACTACTTCCAAAATCCGTAAAAACCCACATACTTAAAAATAAACTTACAAATAATTTGGTAAAAATTAAAATCTAGATGAATAGGTACAATCTATATACACAGCCTGAAAGTAATGCACATTTTCATTTCCCATGAGATTATTTTATTACTTTTTATTACCATAAAAGCATATGAAGTCTCAACAAAGCCTCAGACTACAAACTTGCCAAGGCTAAATCTATTAATTAAATTAAACATTTTCTCAAATTCTTCTTGAAATCAAACATTTTCTTCCCTCAAAAAGGAAAAAGTATCCAATTTATGATATCTGCATTTCATATGTTACTCGTATAACTGTATTATAATAATTAATTGAGTTTTTCTCTTATTGTTTAGTTTTCCAGAAAGATCTAGGAGAAACTCAGCTATAGTGCATTTAAATGGACAGTTCACCAAAAAATTAAACTTTCTTCATCATATACTCACCCTCAAGTTGTTTCCAATCTAGTAGGAAACAATGGTCGTGAAAACTTCCCCAGAACTGTTTGCCTCCCGAAATTCTTAAAAATATCTTCTTTTGATAACAGATCAAAGAAATGTACAGTATAAAGCATTCTTCCTATAATAGGTAAGAACTGTTTGGTTACAAGCATTCTTCCAAAGGTCATTATCTGTGTTCTTCAGAACAAAGATATTGATAGAATTTTGGAACAACTTGAGGGTGAGTAAATTAAGAATTTCCTTTAAGTTAATACTTTTTAATGAGATTTGAAAAAAGTAACCCCTGAGCAATAGTGTCTTGTGTCAGGATCGGGGCAGTACCCACTTGTTTAGTGTGGAGAGAGACATTTTATTGTTTGTTTTGCCATGCCATGCGCTCTCTCTGGTCTCTCCCTCCCCTCTTGTTCCCTCATGAGTGATTCTAATGATTTTATGCCCCACACCTGTTCCCCTCTTGATTTGGTTCCCTTTTTAATGCCCTTGTGTCTTTTGTCCTGTGCTTGTTCATTTTTACTATTTAGCCTTGTTCAAAGTCTGCTCTGCAGACAAGTCATTGTTTGGTTCAGTTAGTAAGGGTCTAGTGTTTTATTAGTTAGTCCAGTCTAGTGTATTGTTCCTGTCGAGTCTTTGTACTATTATCTCTTTGTCAGTATTGTTTTTACCCCCTCGTGGGTCTTGCTTTGTTTTTGTCACCACATTCTGCTGTTTGGGTTCTCTTCAGTCCTGAATCATAACAAAATGATACTGTTATTCTTCTGTGATACCTTTCCCAACAAAACTGACATTACAGTAATATGTGAAAGTCAACACAAGGTTGATCTCATCATAAAAGGATGATCACTGATATTGCTGGATTTTGGAGGCTGGCTCTGGGTCAATGTGCTTCTTCCGATTTATCTCCAGTTATAAAATCAGCTGTAAGCAACAAACCATTAGCCTGCTGACATTCAAGCCCTTGAGTAATCACCTTATGATGATCTGAGCAGAAGCAACAGGACAAATATGAGCACAGAGTGAGCTGATTACATCCACAGCCAAACACATGAAGAGAATGCTAGATGGTACCGGTGATCATCACACTAGCTGCGTCCAACTTCCATACTGTGACAGTACTTACTGAATTTGAATAAGTACCTACTTATCAAGCGTTAAACAGTACGTTCTATATAACGTGTGGGAGTAGTATGAATACATTTCAAACATACTGTATCTGCCATGTTTTACTGTCATGTGACCCATATGCTTTTGACCTATGAAGCATTAACAACAAACTGTTTGTAGGGGTTGGTAAAAACATAAATGTAGTCATGAGAAATTCCTTTATAGGTACTAACATTTAAAATCGGACATCCGCCTTAAAGTTTCTGCTATTTTTTATTGATTTACTTTTGAATTTAACCGTTGCTCAGCTAACGTGGCATCATGGGATGGAGTATTCTCCATGCAATGCACATTCACAAATCTCGGTGGAAGCAGTTGACCATCTGGGCATCTGGGTACTTCTTGCATACTGTTTTTTGCATACTCAGGTTTCGGACATACTTGTCATTGCTAATACTGATTTTGCAAACTATATTTTGTGGTAGAGGTGATTTTGGATGCAGGTTCTTTGTTTCTGTTGTATTTGGCATGTTTGCGACCTTGAGGTTAATTTGTATAGAAATACAGAGATGTATTATTTCCTTTTGTCATACAGTATAAGGTCAAAGAAAGCTGTAAAAATGTTATATATTTAATGCAAAATAAATAAGTAAACTGGCATGGTGCACAGGAGAACTTCTAAGCCTAAAGAAAATGAGAGCATTTACAAAGCCACTGGACATTTTCTACATAGCTACCAGCTTTCCCTGGGCACTCCTGTTTCCATTATCCACCAACAGTAGCGCAGAGTGGATTATGACAGGTCATAAGACTGTGAGGATCTGTCAACGCTCTCCCTCCGCACCTCAGAGCATCTGCACTACACAGTGGGGTCACCGCAGCTCAAACTCCAACACATACTGCAGGTTACCTTAGATCATAATCTGAGGATCAATAGCTGCTGTTGGACCTCCTATCCCATCACTCTTTGTTTCTACACAGGCATCTCCCTTCCTCCACCCATAGCTCATTCACTGCACATGAAAGCTCAGTGAACCAAATAGCTGAGATCATCCATTCTACTATTCTTATAGCCTATTCAAAAATATATGAAACTTCATTTAATCACATTTACAGCTGCTGAAAGTGTCCATTCCAAATTATCATTTGTCCATTCAAGTCCAGTGTCTGTTGAAGTGACAAAGTCATCGAACAGTAATGTTAAAGACTGACATGAAAACTGTGATAGAAATGGAGGTTATCACATAAAAGTTATTTGAACTTTTCCTTAAAACATTTACATTTTGTCATTTAGCAGACGCTTTTATCCAAAGTGACTAACAGATGGGGTAAACAATGGAAGCAATTGGGACAACATAAAGACAACAAAAAGCATTAGTACAATGAAAAGAACTGGTCTCATATAGCCTACCACAATATACAGAGCTAAGTTGGAAGGTATTTATTTTTTTGATAGAGTAGAAAAGAAAAAGAAGTCCAAACTGATCGGTCAGGTGTTAACGGAAGAGATGCATTTTCAGACGATTCTTAAAGATGGATACAGAATCTGCAGATATACTAAAAAGATATTGCCTAAAAGTCAATAATAACTTGTTTTCTTTGCAGTATTTGAGGTCTAGAAAACTACAGAGCATCTTTTCCGTCATTTTGACCAGAGTTTTCATTTTCATAAATGCTTTTTATTTTTAATTTGGGAGAAATATTGTTAGTAATTCATAGAATTAAAACATGATTTTACCTTAACTCATACCTTTAAATAGTAAATTCATAAAAACTGATTAGAATTTTAAAATGGTCTCTTAATCTATATAATTGAAAAGCTTGCCTTATGGCAAGTCATTATCATAAAGCAATTGATTCTTGCCAACTTTTTAAATTGTGGTGTACTTAGAGAGACATCCAAGTGTGATTTTAATGAACCTGATATACTAAACAAACGAGTATGCAGTATGATGGAGATATAAGAGTTTTGGTAACGCACACATATACTCTGATTTTTTCCTCCCAGCCTAGTCACCCGTCCCAGATCGATAACCCATGAGCACCACCACACCCATGAATGCATAGAGTATGCCTCTATATGTAATCAAGAGCATTCTGAAAGCCAGCAAGATTTCAATAGTCAATGACAAGTTTTATCAGCTGGTAATTTTCAAAACATATGTGTGATCCATGTGAAAACCCAGATGAAAAGTAATTTATTTGTAAATTATAATAGTATATTTGAAATACACTATTCTACATAGACCCACCCTGCTAACAAATAGACACCATAAAATGAATTCTTGAGGTTTCCATTAAAATACCATTATGATCAACACATTTTTTATTACAAAATAAAATAAATGTCTTGGGCTCTATTGTATTGGGTGTTCTACTGATTCCCATCTGCATCTATTGTGTTTTGGGCTGGGTTCTATTTTTTTTCAGCAGGGCAAACAATAAAATGTAAAAAATATCCAGTCAAAGTATAATCGTTTCATTATGATTTAGTTGTGATACTATGATTTTGTAAAAGACAGAAAATCATATAGAAATAATTGGTAAAATCAAAGTCTGATCCTTATCAGTAATAACTAGATTTTTGGCCTAGTTTGCACTCACTGGGTCACACTTATGAGTGGAAGGTGCACCCATTATTGACATTGATGGTTAACAATAATAATAATTAACAATTATACCATTCACCTAGAAAAAAAACACGAAGAATATTCTGCATGCTATGATGTACAAATGTTATGCAAAAAAAATTTGCATGTATTTTTTATTATTAATTTTCAACAGCTTCATTAACACAGTGACTCCATAATGTGGAACACTTGAATGGTTGTCACATAACAGAATCTATTATTTGAAAAAAATAGCTGTATACTATGAAAATAACATGATATTTTCAGAACTAAACTTCCTCCTTAGTTCCAAAAAGACAATATGATGTTTCTAACATCAAAACTATAATCAGATTTACACAGAAACCCTATTATAACAAATTAACACCCGCCTATCACTATGTGTTCATCATTTCAGGTGTTACATGATGGATATTATTAATTTTCAACTCCAGTGTGTAGAGACTAGGCATAAGCCAAATGGTCGGTATCATTAGAAGAAGAGCCATAAACCCCTCCACTCTCTTTTGTCCTGGTGTCTTGATATCATCTATGTAAGACCAGAGCAAACCCTGACTCCTAAGAAGGCATGGATTTAGGTTGATGCTCTCACTGAAAGTGTTGATAACCCTTTTGTTTCTCTGTGGGATACTCACGACTCCCAAGCGAAAAACATCTGAACTTACTTTCCACGCGCATCTTGATGTTGGCTTTGCACACTGAGGAAATGCAAGTATTTAACTTCATTTTAGCCGTGTAAGTCAAGCCGTTTTCAAACGTGAGTGTAACAGATGTTCAGAAATGTTTAATTGCCAGGTGGCCATAGTGTTTTTCTCTTTCACACTCTCTTTCTCTCTATTCCCTTTTGTGTTTCATGTTTCTTGTATTGTTTGTGTTTATGCGATCATCACTATGTTGACTATGTAGATTGGAGTTTAATAATTAACAACCATATATTCACTTGTGATGGGTTTTCTGTGCTCAACCCTCATACTTGGTCACTTAAACTGTTTGATTTTCACTACCTTTGCTCTAAATCCTGATTGGTAAAGTCACGTTACTTATGGCCATGAGATAATGTAAAGTGTATAATATCATTGATTCATTCGCTCGACAAATACATACAAATATTGTTATACTTTATATTGCTAATCAGTTACTGTAAAATATGTACATTTAATAACGATTATTATACATATTTTCCTTTGATCTAAACTAATGCCTTGACTGAAATGGATGTTTTAAATAACTCATTTCATGGATGTGATAGATTGATCTGGATCTTGATAGATCTAGTGGAGAATCATATTTGGTGAGCTGAACTCATCATTATTTTAAGATGCAGCTAAAAACAGCTGCAAGAGGAATAACAATAATCGAAAGCAAAAGGAACATTACTCAATACACATGCAAAGATGACATTAATACAGAGGCCATAAATGTCCAGTCTGTTTAACTCTAGCGACCAGATAGAGACTGAAAAACTTGTCATGTAAAGCTATATTACATTTCAGATGCAAAGAACCTTGACCAACATTATAAGTGGACCTCAGGGTATGAATAATATGATAAAGAGGCTAAGCTATGCTCGGCTAGGCATCAAAGGGCAAGATGTACCCAGTACACCAAAAGAACATTCAAATCCTATTGATGTGTCGCTAAACATATAAATTACCAATTTAGTTAACATAAAGGTATGTCGCTAAATACTAGTCTGGGCTAGGTGAAGAATGATTTGGGATGTGCTTGGATTTGATTTACTGGGTGGCTGAGCCATTGGCTGCAGTGCAATGTACTGAATTACAACCCAGCAGGTGCCAATGAAGAGACCAGAGCAAAGGAAAAATGTGAGAATAGGTGTTGCAGCAGCGGATCGGATGCGCTCGAGGGGATGGCAGATGCTACAGTATATGTGAACTGACACAGGTATGAATGATAATCTAGGCAGTTGTTGAAGTAGGTGCTTATTTTCCTTTTGTTGTGGAACATGAAGCAGCAGGTCTTAGCAATTTCTTTAATGCCGGTCCTCTGCCATGACACTAAACACTGTAACACATTTTCGGCCTTTTCAAACATTGTAATTTTGTCTGAGTGCTGTAAGTGGCATTCCAGCAATGTGTATCACTCTTTTTAGATTCCATTGTGTGTTTTATCAGGAATCAATTGACTTTAGAAGAAGAAGTGACATTCTGCATTGAATAACTGAAAACCGTAGAGGATTTGGAGGAAAATGTTATCTGCGAGCACATGCACAGAGTTTATTTGACTTTTTTAATCCTTTAACTCAATATTTGTTGTTTTGGCATGGAAAGTAATGGAAGGGCAAACAAATACGAGTTTTAATTAAAAGAAGTAACAAGGTGACACTTATTTCACATCAACTTTTGAACAGTTATGACTTAACTGTTTTTCGGTTCATATTGCAGCCAATTTATTTGGATCTGACGTTCTGTACTGTAAGTTTGTATTGTTTGTATCCTTATTTAATTATTATATTTGTATTTATTTGTAACTATATTTTTATTTTATTATTAATATTTTCAATATTAATATAAGATTGTTAAGTTTACTGTCTGCGTCATTCTACATATGTAACCAATAAAGACCAAAAAAAAGTGCAATCCAAAGAGAACAAAATGTACTTTTGTGTAATAAATATTGAAATGTATAACTAGTATCATACTGTAATGGGGTTCTTTTTAATGGAAGGAAGGAGACAGGGTCGGCGTGGCTGGTAAGAATCTTATATTCTTGAAATACAAAAACATAATAAATAATATTTATTAATAGTAAATAATATTTAATTATGGCCTCCTGACGCATACGTTTTTCTTTCTTTTTTTCCGGTATCCGTCTTCTCGAAACCGTCTCTTCCTCAACCAAACCTTCTGTCCCGATCCTCCCCTCTTGCTGGCTTTTATGCTCTTCTCGCCAATCACTGTGACAACAGACAGGTGTTTACAATCGGCCTTTGACCTACTTATCTAGCGCCGATTTCCTGTCTCTCTCTCTCTCCAGGCTTCGCTAAGCCACGCCTCCGCTGCCAAAAATACGTTTAGGCAGGGAGGGCTCCAAAATTCAATGGGTGAAACCTTTTTCAGTTTAATTTCATGATGTTATCGTGTCTCTGTTGGCCAACCTGCTCAGTTAAAACAAGTGACAGAGAAAATGACACAAAAATACTACGAGCTCAAGACTCGAGAGTTTATTTGGCAATACAATTTTTTTCATTTTAACAAAAAATATGACCATTTCCTTCGCCCTTTTAAATTTGGATAAGCCTTTTCAGGCTGTCCTTTTTTGCCAAAATTCTTTGGTTGTATTTTATTATTTACCTTTAACAGGCGTCGTATCTTCTCCCTCTTGTTTTTCAGTAAGCAACATTCATACCGAGTTCAAGAGAGTCTTCTAATGTTGTTCTGCATAATTTAACAAGTTGTCATCCTTCAAGAAGGTTCTGAAGATTAATTTTTAAGTAACTGCTGGCAGGTAGTAATTAATCTACAGCTGTCACCACAACATCAAAGATGCACAGCTAGAGAAAATAAAGAAGGTTGCCTTGGACGGGAATGGAGCAGATGCAGAAAGGATATATCACAATGAAAAAGATTCAGCTTATGAGTGTGAGTTTGTCCTGAAATGTTCCTTTATGATTTTGTTGATTAAATAGTCTATTTGATGCACTGATTCATTCTTAGTAGTTGTGTTTCTTTGGTAACGCTTTAAAATAAGGTTGTATTTGTAATATTAGGAAATGCTTTTATTCATATAAACAAACAATGAGTAATACCATTTTTCAGCATGTTTCATTCAATTGTTTATGTTAGTTTATTGGGCATTAACTAATGTTAACAGTTACACTGTTCGATTTATAAAGTATTAGTAAATGCTGTAAGGAACATGAACTTGTTAATACATGTTTTACAAGTATTGTTCATTATTAATTTATATTAGCTAATGCATAAACGTGTTAAACAAAACGAATACAAACTTATGTAAAGTACTTTTGTTTCTTGTTTTTCCCTTTGACATTGGAAGCAGAATAATGCTAACCTTGCTTAAGACAGAAAATACACTGGAAGAGTTGAAAGCCCAGTTTGCACAGTAAAACAATTTAATTCGCTAGATTTTTTTGTGGGTCAAAAAAACCTTTACCACAAACAGCACTTGTGCAGTAAAGTATTAAAACACAAATACACAGGTCAGGCTTTGATTTTCAGAGAACGCTCATACTCAAAAAAAAAATATATACTGTTCCATCAATGTACTGTAAGTCACTTTCGATAAAAGCATCTGCCAAATGCATGATTGTAAATATGCCTTGTCCTTGCATATTTTGAACCGCTAAGCACTAAACCTGAACAGGTGCAATATAAGCTTTGATCTGGCTGATCAGTCAAATCTCTCAATTCTCAGCCATAGGTTCCTTTGCTTTCCTGTTTTTCTCTCTCTGATTTATCAAATGATAGTTTTTCTTGAGGCTGTGAAAAGAAACAAAAACTAGCAGTTTAAATAAATGCAATAGATGTCATCATTTCCTGACATTTGGCATGATACTAAACTGAAATTACAATCCTGAATAATTACTTGTGTTCGGTTGACTTTCAAATGCCACTGTTTCAAAACAGGATATAAAATGGCTCAAAAAGACTTTTTCATTTCAAATTTAGTCTTCTCATCTTTTGAATATGTCAGTCAGTGACTCTAGTGTTTTCTGTGTCCTACTGTTGTTTTCACTTCACTGAGCTCATATAACTGATTGCTAATTCTTTTCTGTTGTCAGTGAGTTAGATTGGCCCTTTTCTCCTTAATAACCATGAAGTTACAGGCTGTGCTTTTAAAGAAATCCGGCCCCCAGGATGGCTTGCTATAAAACAGTTTTTCCAGACTCCTTAAAGAAATGTGTCACATTTTTTGGTTTTAGAAATTAATCCCACTGTCTGCCAAACCCTATAAATCACATTGTCACATTGAGAAAGACTTTAAAAAAGTTTAACTGCACCACAATTATTGGTATATTTTAATAAGAATGGGGTATGAGAACCTTTTTATGAGATTTTAGAAGAAAGCATATCTATAGTGCTTCACTCTCTGACCTAAAAAGCCCTGTTTTTCTTTCTCTGTATAGATGGACGGAGGGTTAAAACTTAGTTTGTTGTTGCATCAACAGTGTCTGGAATTGATTTCCAGGAATCAATCGCCATCCTCATCTTTGGGATTTCTAAGGATTAAAACTAGATTTGAATTCCTATTTAAAGTCTGAGCATGTGTGATAGAGGTGATGGAGTTTTTCATTAAAAAAGGGAAATGAGAACCATCCAAAAAACCCTCTATGATCCAGGTAAGATCTTTTATTTCGCAGCCATCCACACACACTCAGGGCTGTTATTCAAGCCACGGGCTATGTAAGAACAAAAGAGTGTGTGTGTGTGTCAAGAGGGATTTATTCCTTTCCTCAAACGAGTCCCACACCACAGAGTGTGACCATACCCATTCAATCCCGGTACCGTATTGTAATGACCGCAGAACACGAGTTCCGTGCCCAAATGGGCAGTTTATTTGCAGGAGAATTCAAGGTCATCTTCACACGGCTTGTATACATTTCCCGCCTGCAGATTCCTGAGTGGTAGTTACTAGAGTAGCAAAGTTCTGGCATGTATCATGGCCGCCTAATAAAAGCTCCATTGATTGGCCTCTCGGCAGTCCACTCTGCAGGATTAGCTAAAAAGATCCCTGTGTGTTTCAATGTGCACATTGTCTAAGGCAAATCCGGGATGCAATGGCAGTTTACCCCAAGCTGAATGGCCTTGGACCTCGTCTCCTTCGGGATGCTCTTCCAAGTCCTGACAACTACATCATAAACTCATCGCTGCTTGGGAGATCAAGTAGGAAAGAGGGAAATCAAGAAAGCGCTTTTAGTGCTTTAGCTTTCCTACCATGCCATAAAAGACGTCGACATCCAGTATTCCATAAACTCCCAGTACAGCTGGGATTTGAGGCGGATCACAACATGGCATTAGATACCGTTCTTGTTTGTTGTATAATCTGACCTCACCCGGCCCCGCTCAGCCAGAGAACACCGCAAACAATCTGAGGTGTTTCCCTAATGACTTGTCTTTTTTGACGCAAAAACTCCTTGGATTGCGCTTTCTTGATCTACCCACATTCAACGACCCGAAAACCTGCCACATCTCACTTTTCATCACAGCTGAAGCGGCGACTGCGGCGATTATAATGAGGCTTTCATCCTGTGAGAGTGTCAAGCAATTAGGATGCAAGTAGTTACGTAACAGAGGAACAACAAATGCTCAAAGCATCTCCGGAGCTTTCTCAACATGTGATCTTCTCTTTTTTTACACTAATCGTCAGAAAAATAGAATACAACAGAAAAGTGTGGCTGTCTTGACAGGAGCCCTGGGAGAAGCTCGCTGCCAGTGAGAAGTATATGCAAGCTACATTTTTATCACTGTTACGTATCAGTGTCAAATGCTTTGGTGAAGGCGATAATTTGCCATATGACTGAACTCGGTGTGAGAATGATGGGGAATTTTGTCATGCTGCACTCTGAGGTTTGTGCAACAGATATCTGCACAGCACCTGCTCCTCACAGCAGACCCGCAATATGAAGATCTGATAGATTGTGTTTTAAATTTGGTGAGTCATAATCTGGTTTGGTCCGTTCTGCGGACAACAACGATATGCATGAATAATAAAAAACAAAAATCTGTTTATATAATGTTTTCCAACACACATATCTTGGCATAGTTGTTGACATCAAATGCAACCTTGGAGGAAGAAAGCCAAATTAGGCAGATGCCAGGTTGCAAGGGATTATGTCTTTCCCTTAACATCGAAAAGCAAACCCACACAATTTAAGAAAATTCAACCCAGACTGCAGTTCAGGTAGAGAGATTAGTGAGTAAACAGCATTATTTCTGCCAGTAGCAATGTGTTTAATCATATATTAATATATAACTATTAAACTCCAAGAGACAAAAACCTCATAATAATGATTGAATATTGTGAAATGCAGTGTATTGTAATATCACTGCAACTTAATCTTTGATATTGAGGACACTTTGTAATATGCAATTGAATCCCCAATTACAGTAATGTCCAATTACTACACCCATATTTGAGTACAGCCGCTACACGGCATAACACGACCTTAAGCATGCAAGGCTACAGAGATACTACAGAATTTGCCCTACATTAAATTTTTGCTTTTCCTTTCATATGCATTGCATCATACTTGTCACTTTGAAGGATCGTGTTTCAAAATGTAGCACGTCAAACGCTAATCTTATAGGGACAGAAAAATCTCTAAGAAGCTTCTTTCCCTAAATTAAGCTAGCTGCATATCCCCCCTGTATATTCCTGTATATTACCGTATTTCACAAAAGAGAAAGTTTCAGTCCTTTCATTCCACAGCATCAAAAGCAACGCGCCTAGAACAATGATCCCTTTGTGTGAAAGAGGCCAGCAACTCTGTTTGTGTTGCATCAGATGATGCAGACTTTGTCCCTTTCATCCAGATGTCACTCTTTTATGTTGTGTTTGGGGTCAAGATCTCTCCACGTGTAAAAGAGCTGAAAAACCCTACACAGATGTCAACTTTTTAAGTCTTCGACTTCTTAATTAATAACCACTCGAAGTATCAATAATGTCAGTCCTAGTAAGTCCTAATAACTCTCCTGGTGATGTGTGATTTCAGCTCCTCTACAGGATATGGCTTGGGTCACGTGCATGAGAGGTCCTCTCTCTACTTGCTGGGTTTTAATTAGGCATTCCACACCATCGCTCTTTGATTGGCTATTTGCACTCTGTCTTCACAGCTGTTTGCCGTGAACGAATTCCCGCAGAGTGCAAACAAAACCAAGGAAATTAAAGGTTGGATAGAAAGCGATGATGACATGAAAATTACACGCATGTTTAACAGTATCGATTCCTGCCATGGATGTTTATTTCAAATGAATTCCATTTGGCATTTGTGTATAGACTTTTAACTGCTTGGTTAAAGGTAATTTCAGGAGACGTGAACACACAAACATCTCTCTGTGGGCTCTTGCGATACTTCGCATTGATTCCCTCTTTGAGCTGAGAGACATCTGACTCTGCATTTAGTCTGGAGAGCGTCTTAATTTGAAACCACCATGTTCAAACTTCCGTCCCACATTTACAAGTACACCACCGTGTCAGAGGCGGATAAGAGAGAAACCGTGTGAGGGCCAACAGTATAGGCACCAATGCACAATAATTTGAATATACCCACAGGATACAACCATTTCTCAGAGAATAATGACGGTGTTGGCGAGAGAACTGTGTGTATGCAATAACAGTTATTGAATAGGATTCCCAGAGAGGCATAGGTCCTTCCTTTTGCCCACAGCTCCACTTCCTCTCTGACTGAAGACCTCATTAATTCAGCGGGAAGCCATTGCTCAGCTGCGCCTCTGTTTTCAACAAAAAAAGTGTCTGTTTACTGAGCCTTGACTACAATGCTGCCACTCTACCCTAAAATGTTGCAGTTCCTGATGCTGTCGACAGGAAAAGTGGAAACCTTAAGAGGGCTCTTTTGGACATAGAAATGGCTCCATTAAAGATTGGTATGGTTATAACTTTTTCTCTAAAAACAAACAAACAAAATGTCCTCATAGATAAAATAAGGTGCAATGCTTTTTGAAAAGGTTCAACTGCCTCTGGTCATTTTAGCACTTTCCATGAATGAATGGAGTGCAAAGTTGTGTCTCCTAGGGATTTTAAAGCAACAAACAATGATCTATAAAAAGCTACTAAAGGGGTCACATGGCACGAATACATGTTTTTTTTCTATGTCTTTGGTGTGTTATAAGCTGCCCATGCATGAATTAGACACTTCAAATTGGCAGAACAAAAAATGCATTCCATCTAAAAGCAAATGCTCACCCAGACCTGCCTGAAACAACAAGTATAACAATGCCTCAACGAATGTAGGTCATTTTGTGGTATGACTTGACTAAGACTGCCCAAATGTATGCGCAAGTGAGGTGGACGTACACTGTAAGAAATATATTCTGAAAAGTACAGTAATTTACTGGCTGCCATTAACAAGTAATACACTGTATTTAAAAATACAGTAAGTTATTTGTCAATGGCTGACAGTAAGTAACTGTGATTGTTTATTACAGTAAGATACTTGCCAATGGCTGCCAGTTAGTAACTGTGATTGTTTTTTACAGTATAATTGTAAATATCATTGTATCGTTGCTGCCGCAGCCATGTCGTGGAGACACTGTGTGTTTCGTTTAGAAAAGAAAGGCTCTTTGTTTGCCCTTCCAAAAGATTTACATTTACATTTAGTCATTTGGCAGACGCTTTTATCCAAAGCGACTTACAGTGCACTTATTACCAGTCAGTGGTTTAACCCACTAGACCACCATCACCATCTCCAAAAGATGAGACAACTGAAAACTAATGGACACATTTTATTTACAATACTGTTCCAGAACAGTACAATCCGAATATTCAGGTGTGTGCAGCACATTTCACAGATGATTGCTTCATGAACCTGGGAGAGGTCTAGGCGGGCTGTGCTCGAAAGCATTTGTTAAAAGTGGGGATATTCCAACCATTACAACTTCGCAAGGACAGTCTGGCGCTTCAGATTCACAGCCTGTAAGTATATTTTCATTGTAAAAGACTTTGTTGCGGACTAACGCAAGTTGAGTTGGCGAATCTTTATAAAGTTTTATATAAAAGGTAAAACAGTTGCTTTAGTTTTTAACTATTTAACATAATATATATTTTAAAAACCTTACCAATCCTTTACGTGCTGCTCAAGTCGCGCTGGCAAAGTTGATGTACGGCTTAATCATCTTCATTTTCAGGATCAGATTTGGGCTCGAATTGAGGAAACTACTGATAACATTTTATCAGCTGTCAGTACAATTGCTTGGGAACATCATGTTCCGAATATGGAAAGAGGGGTTTCGTTTCCGTCACACACTTGCAGTATTGGACAAATCACTACGAACTGGTTAATTGGCCAATCATAGCACACCTCGCTTTTCAGAGCCATGAGATTTGCTTCAAGGACCAGGATGTCAGTTTGTTGCAAAGTGCACAGTGAAAGCAGAGCTTTATTTAGCAAATCAGAGTAATGTCTAATGTATCAGCAATTGTCTTACGTCCATTCCTCAAAACGTTCAATACCTAGATTTTTTCTGTAAAGCTTTTTATGAATTATTTATTTGTAAACCACCTATGATCTTGTACTGGAACACAATTATTGTAACTGTGCAGAATTTTAACAGCAATTTACCACGTGCTGTTTGAACTCCTGTAACTGTAACGTTTCAACAGGCACATTGGAGGGAAGCCTCACTTTTGCATAGTCTCTTCAATCTGATTAATTGTCCCATTACCTCCTTTAATTCAAATGCAAGAAATTAATGCAGTTAAGTGTGACTGGAAATTACTTCCGAAGGAACTTTGATTGAAAATTAAGTGTGGTGAGAAAAGAGGTTATCTCTCTGCCGCGTGGGCATATTATTAAGGCCCGGCCCTGCGTGAGAGATGTGCTTGGATTGATCAGACTTTATTAATTGCGGTGGCCTGCTGTGTCTCTCAAGGTATCAACCAGGTGCCTTTCCTGTGTGGGCCATCAACAGCAAACCTCTCCTCTGTCCAGCAGCAACGGCTAATGAAGTCTTTAATGAACTGGAGGTAAGCGCCATAGAGAAAAACTTGGCGGTGGTCAAGGACGCAGCTCTCTGGTTTTAAATTGGAAATTGGCATGAACACTGCCTGCAAATGCAGTTGAACTGACTTTGTAGGGTGTATGAAATTGCTCCCACAAGACAAGATTAGAACACTAGATTAATTAGAAATGATGAATCAGCAAAATGTGGACATGCACTGTAAAAATAATTTGAGCAAACTTAAAAAAATGAGGCAACCTGATGCATTAAGACATTTGTGTTGACTCAATGTATATTATTTAATTATTCAATGTAATGATACTTTATTGAGACAACTTAAATGAATTGTTTGGCAATTAATATAGTTCTGTCGTGTGGATTAACATTTTAAAGTACTCTTTAAGTACTGTTAAATATAAAAATTAACTAATTTATTTGTCTTTTTCAAAGTTGTACATGTTTTCTGCCTTAAAGACCCAAAGTGTGATCAAATAACTGTTTAAACAGTTTGAGTGTTTATATAATATCTTTGGTCTAGTGTCATGCACTTACAACTCAACATTTAACTAGTGTTGCTTTCGTCAACGAAAACTATGACAAAATATCGTCGTCAACGAACCTTTATCACGTGACGAAAATGAGACGAGACGCAACGGAAATGCTGGTCATGTGACGATGACTTTAATTAAATGTATAATGCAATATTGTTGACGAATAAAAACAAGACTAAATGTGGTATACAAAATAAAAACAATGCTAAAATGTCTGTTCATTTTCGTTGACCAAAACGAGACAAGACGAAATGTCATAACACTATTTCGTCTGATGCTTCAACAAAGATGCGGAGAGGAATCCTACCGCATGTTCAAGCCTAAATTGGTGTGCAACGTTTTGCTACGGTTTCCAGATTGAACGACATGTTTCCTGGAAACGGTTTGCATTGGTGTGCAACGGGGTTTTGAGATACGTTTTCTCTTGTTTGCTGGGTATGTCAAGAACATCAGCCCAATCAAGAGCAAAATGTATATAACCCACGCGGTATATTGCTTGATAGAGATAGGTCGCACAATGGGTCCAAGTAAAGTCGTTTAAATGTGTCTGCTGCAGCTCGCTATACGCAACAATTGAAGATATTAGAAGAGATTTATTTTGCAGTATTCAACATGTATTTATACCAATTTCATCAGGCTCCGAAAATTCTTCAGAAGAACAAAAAGAATGGCCATCTGAGCTACCAATGTTCAACTCTTGGGTCATCACAACAGGGTGTTCAATCGGACCACCGTTTCCTTTCAAAAAACGTTTTACCGGGGCTGAACGCAGCCATGTTATTTAAATGTGATCTGGCGTGTCTGAGTGAATTATGTGCACAGATTAACATACAACACGAGTGATGGTCGAGGATTTATCAGCGTCTGCACTGTTTAAGGAGAATAAAGTAACTTCTGAGAGATTATTTGACGACCGTTTACTGTTTGAGGGAATATATCGGCAAACACAAAAACGAAAGCGTCTTCCCAAAGACGCGTTAAAATAAAAGTCCCGTTAAATGAAACACTCAGACAAAAAATACTTTAGTGAACTATAGTATTCGCTATTGAAAATTGTAGAGCCCTTGCAGTAAATTGATAAACACTGTGTACTATAGTAAAGTTCAAAAACACAATAGTATCTAAGAGTTTTACTGCAGTTTACTATAGTTACTGCAGTTTAATTATATGGCCCTTATTTATCCATGTCTTTTGTCAGTTACCTGCCTTTCATGATGAACTGCACTTGCATAATTTTTTTAATGATGACAACCGACTTACAATTAATACTTGTGCTCTTACTGTTTGGCCTGTGCTAACAAACTTTAAACCTCTCTACCTCCAGCGATATGTGCAAAAAAGTCTGCATTCATGGGTTTGGCTAAAAGAAAATGTGCTTTTGTCTTTACAATTAGGTACTATACTGACTAGATTAAATAGAGACAAAAATACAATTTTCATTGACTAAAACTAGACTAAAATGTCATCAGTGTCGCTCGACTAAAACTAGATGAAAATAGTTATGGATAATTATGACTAAAATAAGACTAAAATGCTCAGACTTGTAGTCGACTGAATCTTGACTAGACTAAAAAGATTATGAACGTGACTAAAACTAATAAAAACTAAAGATGACAGCTTGACACAAAGAGTAGACTTTAACTAAAATTAAAACAGGCCACCAAAAACAACACAACATTGAACACAAATCTCATCCATGGCAACATTCAAAAACCCTCATTCATTAAAATAACTCTGAACTCAACAGATAAGAAACAATAACAACGATATTAAAGCATAAATTAAGCCAGCAAGAACTAACATACTAATCTTTAAAAGATAAACAAATAAGAAACACAGAATTGAACATGCTGCAATGCATCTTGGGAACTTTCAAACTCTTGCAATATTGCTTATACAGAATACACTGTTTTGTGAATTGTGCAAATTTCTTGATGCCTTTTGGCCAAAAAACTTGAGAAACTACATCCAGTCAACAAAATATTCATTGTTCAGTGTATGCAATACAATCATTTGACTCCTTTAACTAAAAATGATATGTTCAAGTTACTTATTTATTTTTGTAGGGAGAACATTTTGCAAGTTGGATTTTTTACAGTGTGTGCACAAAAGCAGATGAAACATTGAATTAGGACTTTTGGAAAGTAATTAAATATTCAAGATGGTTTTTAATTATGTTGTAATCCCTCATTCTCAGCTTCGTCTTCTCAACAGGAACCTAATCATAGGTTTTGTTAAAACCATAAAAAATTTACATGGGAAGATCTATCCACTAGACAGAAAGCATTCCAGGGTGCTCTCTGGGTAGCAGGGGTGGCGATCATTTTATCCATTTTTGCTGTCAACCTTAAAAACACAAACAAGACATACATCATTGCTGCTTTATATTAATTGTTATTTTACTTTTACAAACAAACCAGTAAAATCTATAGCAAAATCTTATAAATTTCTATATTTAAAGAAGTTATAGCCATGGTAAATGCAACTTGTGTCAACAAATCTCTTTGCGTCTTTGATACGTGCTCTTTATCTATGTGTGCTTTGTTAAACCACACAAATAGGAAAATATGACAATGATTTATTTCAGTGATAGTTGATAAGTGCATGAGGATATGTTACAGTTACAGGCGGGCTTGTAATGGACAGAATTCAGTTGCTCCTTTTTCTTTGTAACTGCATTGTGGTTAAAACAGTCAGCAACGGACTGCCACAGAAAGCAGTGATCAAGATGTGTTTTAAAAGCTCAACAGCTAAAACTTTTAAATCCTAATCTTCATACAAGGTCAGCGAGTTTTTATCCGCATTGTAGATATTGTATCAATCAGAGAATTTGACTGGGTTCAAAAAGTCACTCGCACCGGTGCATCTAAATCATTTTCCACTTTCCCATGCTGTAATTTTCACTCACAAAAGCGAGTGAATGCTCACAGTGAAGAGCCCTGACTAAATGAGTTCAGTATTCTTTTGTAAATCTGTTATGTGAATGTAAAATAATGATGCCGTTGTCTTAATTCCAAAGAAACAATCTTGATATAATCATTGCATTTTAACAAGACATACCATCAGATAATCAAACATTTTGTAAAGCTATTCCTTCACACAAGAAGAAAATTTTCAAGGTTCCTTTTATCTCCAACAAAACTATCAGAACTGTAATGTTATAAATAAATATAAATATTCTTTGAAACAGCATGTGCAGATGCAGCATTAAATATTCACCTACATCCTATTATGTACTGTCTAAATAAATATTATTCAATAGACTAAGTTTTGGCGAGCTATGATAGTTATTTATATTTTATATTCATGTTTATTATTGGTCACACTAGTAAAGGGGGCAATTCTCGCTATTAAGAAACCATCAACTACGACTTTCCCCCCAATAAATCCTTAATTTGTGGCTAATTAATAGTTAGTAAGGTAGTAGTTATGTTTTACGCTGACCTTTGATGGGAAAGAAATTAGAGACCAGGGGACTCATTTATCAACAGTGTGTATGCTCAGATGTGTGGATTGTGAGAACAGTTTCACGCAAAGTGTGAGATTTACCAATTTGCACGTATACTTAGAAATGTGGATAATACACTCACACCTCTGAGCATGCTTACACAGAAAACCTAGTGGTAGAACAGTGATACTGCAAAAAGAAAGTGCCACAGTGTGTTTCCTTTGTCCTTTATTTGCAAATACTCAACTAGTAAATGTTTTGTTCAAGCTAGACATTTGTCTATTTGGTGTGAAAATCTAAAAAGACAGATGGGAAATCATTTAAAATGGTTTCGCTGGATGATTTGGCAAACCTTTTATTAAAAGCACGCAGAAAAGACACACTTCACAGAACAATTTATGAAAAAATAAATAAAAGAAAATACATTGAGAATGAAAGAATGAAGAATGAAAAGAGGTTTGCATATTTATCATTATTACGTAAATAATATAAATATTTATATATAAACATCTTATTGCTTTCCCATTACTACATCGTTTTACCAAATCATAATAACATTGCAATTTCACCAAATAAAAGATCCGCAAATTCCGTTTTTGTTCAGGACATTTTAATTTGTGCAAAATAAATATCCTATAAATAATTATGAAATTAAAAATAAAAACCAAATTGAGCAAAATATGCATTGCCTTTTCAAGGAATGCTGTGAGCAGAGCATAGAGTACATTCACCTGATTTATAAAGGAAGGTTTCATCACCATATATGGTTCATTGGGGGCAATTCCGAATGCAAATGACCATAAACGTGAATGAACATGGCGCTTAAGGACATGTGGGATTTATCAACAATGATTACTCACTGGTATGCATAAGAACCGTGTACGCACGTTTGATAAATACAGATTTTTTTGTACTTAGACACATTCTAAATTTCATTTGTAGGACAAAATATAGAACCTTTTTAACGCACTGTTGATAAATGAGGCCCCAGACCCTTTGGATCCCCTGCGATTAAGCGTTCAAAGCAGACTTGAAAACCTGGTCTGCCATATCAGCCTACGTCACCTGGGTAATGATAAATCTCTTGTCTGTGTGATAAACAAATGCAAAGGTACATTTAAATTTCCCATACAATTTCCATAACTATTTGACATTAACAGATGACATGCTCTCTTTCGACATTTGAGGAGAAATCTAAGCTTCCAATACTTAATGGAACGCAGATCTTTCAATGGTTCATACACCATTAAAATCCAATACCGTCAATGAATCCATGAGGCTTGATTCATATGCTTTAATAGTCTGATCCATGCTTTGTCGTGAGTTGGCAGAACTTTCAGTGCGGTTGTAAATTGTTGACATTATTCATGAGGGAGTGTGTAATTACACAGACAAGACTAATTAGTTTCAACATGATGCTGAATGAAGATTTTATACAAATGAAAATTCTGATTCAATACATAAGAACAATACATGTCAAACCGCACAAACTCTCAGTAGATGCAAAGGGAGAGGAACAATGTAACGCAGTTGAAATGTATGCACAATTTCCCCAGAGTCCAAGTGAAATGTTGCCTTAAAATAAAAATAAATCTTGCCTGCTGTTTCAGCACAGGACACAAACCAAATCTATTTGTTACCTGCATGCTGCAGTATCATCCCTGAAATATACAATGAACAAACAGATATAAAACTAGACAGAAAATAATAAAACTGAGTTTTTTTGATGAGCTCTAATAATTGGAAACCCAGGCTGATTGAATCTAGCCGAGCACTTTTGATGGGTTTGATGTGAATATCTATAGGATTTTACCAAAGCTATAATCTATAAAGAACCAAACTAATTAGAAGCTCAAACTATTTGATAGTTCATTGCTGGAATTAAAACCATTGGGAGTTGGCACCCTACTGCCTCTAATTTGAATGATTATAAGAAATTTTCCTCAGAAAGGTACAATTTTGTCATTATTTACTCCATATTATTTCATTCAGACTTCATTTTCTTGGAGAAAAACAAAAGCATATCTTAAACAAAATGTAGCCTTTTCAGTACAACAATACTGGATGGAGTTTTCAATTGCTTCTGAAAGGACAAGAGCCGTTATATATTCCATAAACATATTCCCAGTCTTTTAAAGCCACACAATAGATTTGTGAGGAACCAGTTTAAGCCCTAATAGTCATCTCAAAAACCTTAAAATGGTCAATAAAAATAATAATTTTGTACTTGTCATGTCATGTGTCCACAAATAAAATCTCTATCTCAAAGGGGAAAATGTTATTGCTCAGAGGTTGCTCTTTCAAAAGAGTTCTCAGTTGTGATTCATTTTAGCATTTTCTCCTCAAATTGCTCAGGAGAACCAAATTCATATTGATGAGAATGTGTTTGGGTAAAATAATGAGTATCTGGGTAAATGTATTGGAATTTGATTATTTTGTTTGGTTTCATATTGTAATCTTCAACAATGCAGACTTGCAGACTTCAATTGCAGACTTGACAAATCTAAGCAAACCTTGCATTTGACATTGCTGAAATCTCTTATGAAAATCCAATTGTAATGTTTGTGAGATTTTCTTGGAAGAAATATCACACATGCAAGAAAAAGAAACAATCGTTTCCAGAAATTAAATCTATTTTTGGTCCGTGACAAAAATAAAGAAACATGAATTATAACATCATGAGGTGGAGTTAAAAAATGAAGTTGCATTTTAAGGGAAAGCTAAATTTACGGCTGTATCAATCAAAGTTAAACAGATGACAGACTCTGTCTTCATTCCAGGGCTTTAGGAAATCATGAGGGATTAAAGCGGCTGGTTAACCGGTCTTGAGCCGAGAGACGCATGAGTCTGCCTGAACTCCTGTCTCAGTCTTTATTAGCTTCTCAGACTAATCTCACTTAATGAATTGTGAGCTGTCTGTCCAATCAGAGGAGCCGAGAAATGCTGATGCACAAACCACTCTCTACAAAGTCATTATGCCATTTTTGTTTAGTGACCTGTTTTAAATTTTTCTTCACGTTGTTTGTAAGAGCTCATCCTAATTGTATGACCGCCCCCTTGTGGATGACATTTTTATGAATTTTTCATTTTTACTGTAAACCCCCCAAAACTATTCAAATGCTTTATTGTGTAACATTTAAGAAATGTAGGTTTAAAACTGATGTCACTTTTCGTTGCCATTTGGTCAAAGACTGGAACCAAGTCCATATTTGCTATGTGTAGGCTAAAGTCAGTTTCTCCAAGCCATACAGATGTCTGGCAGAATAACCCCTAGTGTACAACTGACATGTTTACAAGCAGAAAATATTCAGATACAATTATTTTGAATAATATATATTTTTATTTAGTATCACAACATTTTATAATAAGGTTGTATTTGTTTACATTAGTTCATCCATTGGATAACATGAGCAAACAATAAAGAATACTTCTACAGCATTTAATGCTTAATTAAATGCTTAATGCATACCTAATGTTAATTTCAGCATTTACAAATAAACAACATTAGCATTTTGCACAAATGGACTAGCTCATTGTTAGCTAATACATTGAATATCAACAAATGCAACCTTATTCTAAGATGCATGTTTCAATTTCTTCAAAATAAATAAATCAGTTAATATGTTGATGCAGATATGTACCTATATAAATGTTGCTGCAATTTCTAAATGCAGCAACTGGTGCTTTACAAATCAAATCCATAAAAAAATATGAACACTTCAAATCCAGCTTTATAACAATCCAAGAATTGGAGACGGGTTCTGTTCTTTTTCTTGGAATTTATACCATAAAGAAATTTGGAAGACACCTTTAGTCTACTGACCCCGCTTCAGTCCAGTATTTGTAGGTTATGTACCTTTAATTTAGATGACCAACTCCCAATAAAAATCAAAAGATGGGGAAATAAAAATATATGACATAGGACAGGTACTCGACTTCCCTTTAACCCTGAGCAAATGTCATTGATATTTTAAAATGAAATGACATTGTGAACAGTTATGTTAATGCCCGCTCTCGCTGTATCCACAGAATAAATTTTTATTATTTCTTTGCCAGTTCAGCATTTATTTTCCTGCCATGGCATGTAATTATCATTCTTGCTACCCGGACTAACCTTTCTATTTTTGAACTATATGACAAGTTTTGCGAAGCAAAGTGTATGCAGGTGAATTCCTTTTATCTTACCCTGCCACCAAATGCTTTGTTCTTTCAGCTCTTTAAAAAATATCTGATGACTTTCTCTGAAAACTCTTTATTAAAAATATACTTTGATCCAGAGACAGCAGAGAGATGCCTGTTTTACATCTTATCTCTACAAGCAGGAAGTTTGATAACATGGGCGGCTGAAACGTTGGAAGTGAGTTACGGTTTTTGCTCTACATGCACTATGACTGAACCTTTGATGAAGTTTCTTCAGGCAATATTTACCAAACAATATATTATTTGCACTTAAAAATGTGCAAGTGATGCCAGAGAATAACCTTTTTTTGTCTGAATGGTTCAGTAACGAACCTTTATGTTTGACAGAAGGTGTTTTGTTGAGAGAAAGGTTATTTCATTTGGCATTGCCGAACCTATTGTAGTTTAGTTTCTTTTTTTGGACTTCTAACTTTTTAACTGCATTTGAAAATGCAATTTCATACATGTCTAGAAATACTTGTTCACGCTGTGCTCAATTAAATCTTCAGGACATTTGTCATAAAAGATCTGTGTGTGTGAAAGTAATGACAGTGATTTCATGTTCAACCTATTATTTTTCTGTCAGATTCTTTTAACGTGCTCTTCTGGTATAATCAAACCTCATTTGATGCCTATTATTGAAGTTGTTGTATTACAGAAGCCGTGTGCACAAAATATAACTGTCTGCTAATAATGTTGTTTCTGTTTTGGGGCCAATTTAAAATAAAATAAAAAACTAATCTAAAAAGAGAGTTGGCATGAGTGTTTTTGCACAGTGTGTGTTATTTTGCAGACAGTAAGAGATTTTTATTTTAATTAAAGGACAAGTAATTGAATTCCTCTGCATGCACTAAACGTTTGAAACATTACAGAAGGTTTCATCTTAACAACATAAACAGAATACACATAAACACTTTTGTGACCCCAATTTACCTTCCGCAAAAGAGTGCCTGTAGATTATTTCTGATAACAGTGAAAAAAACACTAAAAGAACCATTACTTGGCTAAACTTGTCTCTCCGATATTTTTTATTTTGACACCGATACAGAACTCAACCCCTAGATGTAAATGTAACATAGGCATAAATTAAATAACATATAAATCATTATAAGACAATAGACAAACACAAAACGGAAGTTAACTGGGGGTCAGGCACATTATCAATATTTTTATTGAAATGACAGAGTAGCAAATGCGAACCGTGAATTTTATCGTGACGTTCGCCCCAAGATAATGGAAAGTTAGCAAAAAACAAAGCGTGTCCATTTAGAAAAATTATATGATTTGTCAGTTATACTGTTACTCATTATTATCTCTCCCATTGATTTACTGTAGTGTTATCCAGCGGCAGGGCCGGACTGGGCCACAAATTCAGGCCGGGAAATCCCAAACTCATCCAGGCCACAAACCACAAATAGTAACCAAAAATCTATTTTTAATCCTATTTTTTATTAATTTTAGAATGCTTTGTAATCATCAAACAATGCGTCATCGATGCTTACATTATCCTTATTATACACTAATAACATGGCTACTGACACATGAGATAAAAACTGGACATGAAAAGTGAACTTGAAATATTTTTCATTTGTAAATATAATGAGATATATGTTATAGACATATTTATAATTCATTTTTTTGTAATATTAAACTGCCCCACTCAAAATTATTTGCAGGATCTGGGTAACAGGGTGTTATTAGTTTTGAGCGGTTGTTATTTATAAAAATAAATACCCTTGGAATGTCGCGATTGGCCAATCAGAATCAAGCATTCCAACGAGCCGTGTAAAAACTGTGATTAATCGTTTGACAGCCCTATTCCTATGGTGGATAAGTGTCATCTTCTAATGAGGGTAAAACTTCTAATAACTAATAGATTTTACAAAAAACTTTGAATTTAGTCAATACGGTAATTTGGGAATTTATGCATTAAAGATGTGGAGTGCATTATCTTTGTTGGCATGAGAAAGATTCACATAAGATACGTTCACTTATACAATCAACTCCATATGCATGTAAAAACAGAAGGGCCAAACAGTCCTCCAACAAGTCACTAGTTTCAAGCCACTAAGTCCAACAGACATCATTTCCACCCCATTAAAGTGAATAGATATACACAGATACGCAGTTGTCACTTTCATTATCTGGACTTGTCACTCAAAATGGCAGCTCTCTCCCCACAGATCTTCCTCCAAGGAAGAGAGGAGTCAAGGGTTCTGGAGAAGGCGGCAGGGATTGAGATCTAATAGCCGTGTTTTATGGAAGAGAAGGGAGGAGAGTGTCAGAGGAATATCAACCTCTCTTTTCTTCATGCAAATGTATGAATCATCGCAAAGACAGATGGAGCATTCCTGAGTCGAACCGCTGTGTTCTGCAGGATGTATCTGTAGGTTTCTGTTTGTTTTTAACCCAGTGAAATATGTTGAACTGAGATGGTGATGCGTTCAGATTCCTGTGATGACGTTGTGATTTCCTGACTGGGGTATATGTTCCTCCTGAAATCAGCATTGACAACAGTCAGCAATCTGTCATATTAATCACAACAGGACATGCGACAAGAAAACATTGGTATGTTTTTCTCAAGAATTGCTCTGTTTACCCGCATTTAAAATCTTTATTTTAGTTAGATCTTAATTTGGCTTTGACTTTCAAAAAAGGACAGGTTTTACAGGCATGTTTTTTTTTTCTTTTTTTAGATGTTCCTTATATTTAAACACAGCTACCAGAAAGACCACTATCAGGTTTATTTAAACTCAAAATGATTAGTCACAATTTGTCACAATATTGTGACTAACTGAATTATTTTTTTTTATTTAGGCCATGCAGGGTATAAATTCGATCCAGTAACAAAAAATAATAAATGTTGACCTCATTTGAGGTAAAATCACATTTTGACAGTTAATCCCTGCTGGAAACATGCAGGCTCTTTAGTACACTGTTAACACAACAATTGTGACAGACATGTGAGAGAGGGTTCTTAGTCCCTTCAGGATTTAAATGGGTTGCTCCGCTACCGTGGTCACCTGTGACTGTACACTGTTAATCCATTCCCCTGATTCTCCCTCTGTTTAAAGATGTCTTTCCTCTGGTTGTTAAAAGAGGACTACTATATGGTAGTTTTAACTTTGTAAGCATTTTCCACTCTCTTGTTTTAAAACCATTCAAATCATTATTCTTGCATTTTCTTCTCTCCTCTTTGGAATTTAAAAGTTGCGTTTTTTAAGAATATCTTAAGGCTAAAATACACTACAAGACTTTTGTTTAGATTTTGCCCAGATTTTCAGTCTGAACTTGTTGCAGAAAGTCTTTCCCAGTCTGCAGATTTGATCAGTTAGTGTGTTTTTCTATCCGAAACTTTTAAGTAGTCTGTAGGTGTATGATATCTAGATTTAAAAAATATGTTCGGATATTAAGGGTCTAGTAGTGTATTTTACAGTCAATTTTACAGATATCAAAGCTATGTGTTTTCACAGACCATTGTTTACATTATGTTGGATGATTTCACGTAGAAAACAGTACATCGCAAAAACAGTGACTTGGCTGGGTGGATCAAATATTTAAAAACGTCCTAGAACAAAACATTCAACTGTATGTTTAAAAGTTTGCAATCTGTCTTTATGGTACAATTATGTGACCTGTAAGGTGCAACAACAGCTAGAAATCGGGAAATTGAAGGGGCAGGAAGTCAAGGAAGTGTTGGAGTTCCACCTCCAAAATGTTGAGGATTTCAATCTTTATGCATACTGTAAATAGTCATACATACATGAAGTTGGATTTTCTGCATTTTTGGTTTGAAAAAAGAAATAAAACAATCCCCAACAGCTCCCCCAGAGAAAATCAGACATTTCTAGCACTTGGTATGGCATTTTATGTTTTGTACTTGTACTTTTGTACTTGTAACATCCCTGTAGTGCCAAGACGGCTTCAGCGGCAACAACAAAAACTAACTTTCTGTCACCCGAACTTAACTTCCGGTTGACTTCCTCAAAGAATTAATAAATGTTGAGTAGTTTTAATTTAATTTAATTGAACAATATTGATATACAATAAAATATTAATTAATAATTCTATTAATTACATATAAAATTAATTGTTCAATCATAACCAAACACAGACAGGAAGTTAACTTTGGGCCATCTAATCATACCATCTATAATATAAAAGGTAGAGTTTTGTCCTTTTTCTGAGAGTGTTGAATTTAAGTTATTGTTAATATCACACACAGTACATCTCTGATATGCATTATGGCAGAATTTCAAGTAAACTGTTGCTTAAACCGACTTTCACTGACAATTTGGTGGTGAAAAGTTAACTGTTTAAGGGAAAGTATGTCACCATAAAGTGATAGTTCACCTTCTTTCGCAGAACACAAATATATTTTGAAGAGTGTTTTGAAACCGAACACCGTGGGAACCCATTCACTTGCATCGGTTTTGTGTCCTTGCAGTAGAAGTGAAGGGAATGGGAGCCGTCGCTGTTTAGTCAACAACTGTCTTCAAAGTATCTTCTTTTGTCTTTGCGGAAGGAAGAATGTCTGAAACGACAAGAGGTTGAGTAAAGGATGTCAGAATTTTCTTATTTTGACAAACAATTACTTTAAATGATGGTTGGAAACTCTCTCTCCACCCTCATAGATTAACAGGTAATGCACGACTAGAGATTTTCTCAGCTTAAACTCACGCCATAGGTTAAGCCAGTTCCCAATATGTTTTCATTCTAGGACCCACCTAGACCGGTATAATGCATCTCAAGAAATTTCAAGAAAGCTTTAACAAATAACAAAAAATCTGCACGCATTTTCAAAGGTGAAGTCATCTTCACAATGTTCATGAGACACAACACATGAGAATTCTAATTTTACACTGTGTGTTTGCATAAACTGTTTGTCAAGACAAAAAGAACGTCTAAATGATGGATCACTCATTAGTGTACATCTGCGCTCCGAGCTGAGGGTTGAAGGTCAGAGCGTCAGTAATGATTTGATGAGTCATCACAGTTTGATATGCTCATCAGTGTGGCTTTCGTATGTAGTCGCTCCACTGTGAGACAGCTTGAGCAGATGTCATGAGTCCCTTCTACAATCTTACAGCCATTAAATGCCAAAAGAGAATTACTTAAGAGTATCGCTGTAGATGTTTGAGTCTGGTAAAATATGACAATTACTATTCCACACTTAAAATAAGGTTTCTGAGACGAAAAATTGATTCTTGGACCGAATACTGGAATTGTTTTACCTCACCATGTTCCTACTCAACCATTAAGAGCTCTATGTACCCTAAATACTCCCTAATACCTAGAATCCAATAGAATCGACACTGCCCATCCTTTCATAACACGTTTCCCTCTAAAGACCGCATTAAACTGTGAAAGACAATCTGTGCCAATGGCGAACAAACTGAGGTCATCAGGGACATTGTTAAAAATACATTTCAGTCACTTATTTAATGCACTAAGCTGCAGGTGCCTTAACAACACAACATTTGGAAGACGTTCCTCTCTGTTAAATTCTAACAGAAATAATAATACTTTATGTTGTATTATATTTCATCCCTGATACCTCACTGAGACTAGGCAAATAAAGGTGGTAAACTTTGAATAAGCAATGATGATGTGTAAATATGGGTCTTTGTGCCTTTAGATTTGAAAACACAAACTTTTTGGGCAGCTGAAATATAAATATTTTTTAGTTTGTCAATATTTGTCAATTCAGGTTAGGGTTAGTCTGTTATTTTCCAATGCCCCCATATTTCTTTCTTCTGAAGAACACTAAAGAAGTTACTTTCAAAAACCTTGGTGACTAAACAATATTGACTTTCACTCTTTAAACCGATGAGACATTTTTCAAAATATCTTTGTTTTATTTAATTTTTTATTACATTACATTTACGGCATTTGCCAGACGCTTTTATCCAAAGCGACTTACATTGCTTTATCCTATACATTTTACATAGGTATTTGCAATCCCCTGGGATCGAACCCACAACCGAGCTACAGGAAAGCTTTCTATTTAACAGTACATGTCCTAACTTTTTTCTCTATATTGCCATCTCTGTTTCAGACATAAATTATGAGGTCAAGGGACATCTCCCACAAAAACGTAAGACGCCAACCGCTGAGAATCAGACAAAGATAGATAATTATGGACACTCATTTTTATACCACCAGTACCTGGTTTTTATTTGTTTTAACAAAAAAAGTTACATTTGCAAGTTCTAAAACTTTAAATAAATACTGATACTTGCATTTCAGTCTTAGCAGCTATTACGATGACCTTGCAGTATTTGGCTTGGTGCTGTTCTAAGAGTGGCATTGTGCTTGTGCCATCACTGCCACTTCCTGCCCACCACTGAGAGCCTTCTGTCCATCCCCAGCTGGCCCCAGCAGTACTCACAATCCCCACAGTGTCTGGCACCACCACAGGTACTCCCCCGACCCACTCCTGCCCTCGCAGGCCCATAACGAAGGTCTTTATGGCTCTGCCAGGTTCCCCCCTCCTCAGCATTTAAAGGCAAATCCATCAAGACTACTCACCAGCTCATAGCTTTCAGATCCATTGAGAGAATTAGATTGAATTAGAATATTCTAATCTGTATTTACATTGCTGTAATTTTACACACATATGTTTCGAGAGGCCTATATAGAAAATAAAAGTATTAAAGTGGATAATAACTTAAAGTCCACGTGAACCGGAAGCTGCGATCGTTTTTTCTTCCATATTCTGACACATTTCCGAGTGAAGAGGAATTTCATAGGAGACAATGAGTGGCCCTGGCTTTTATTTTTCCCTGCGAATTGATTATATGTGTAAAAACAGCTGTTGCATTTATTTTAAAATGAAATTGGCAGCACACTCACTTGAAGGGGAGGAGTTAATGGATGCTCCGGCCAAGCCGTCTAATTTACATCATTTGAGATGGATATTCAGGGCGGAAGTGCATTTTCAGATTTTAACTCAATATTATAAGGGTACATAAATTTAAAAAGAAAATGATCCACATTGATAAGCTATTTACTTTAAACGCTGTAATATATCATTAAAAAAATAACAATTGTCATTTTTAATTTCACTGGGACTTTAAAATGGATCATTACTTCTCATCTATAATGTTGCCATTAAAACATTCAGTAAAGCAACAAAAGTTTACTAGGGTTTAAAAATTTAGCCAAAATCAATTACTATATTTGTTATGGAAATAGTTATTGTTGCTATACGTTATGCAAATAACATGTCTACTAATTAAAACAAAAAATTTGAAAAAAAATTGATAGACTTTCATATTGGCTAAAACTATAAATAATAATATAATATTTTGCAATCAAGTCTGGAAGTTTATTTTACTATTACAAGAAATAAATAATATGACATACATTGAACGTTTGCTCAGACATACAGTTCAGTGTGACCTTTAAGTCAGGTAGATGTCTCATTACACACAGTTGAGAGCTTTTTGCAGACTGAAGCAGGTGCACACACTAATCACTGTTCACACTGTAGTGTTATGCTGGAACATGTGAACTGCTTTATCTCCATCTAGTGGACTTAAGCAAACTCAGAACAGTATAAATGCAATGATGTCTTAGCTGATGACATTCTTCAATGAAGTAATATATGCAAAACAGGTTCATTAACAATGTGAAAAATTATAGAAAGCTTTTAAAAACTACATTTATAGTACACAAAGTCGTCCATAGAATCCACAGGCCTACAAATACTTGTAATTCATAAGTAAAGTAAAGGAGTCAATGAACCTGAATAGGGCTTTCATATACATCAATATAGTGTTGTAATGTTTCCATTGCACCATGTTTCTGCTTAAAAACTGCATACTACAGAAAGTACCGTTAACAGTTGCTGTGGAGACCAGCAGGATCATGTTGTCCAAAGCATTGCAGAGCACACATACACAAGGGGGCAGTGTTGCCTCAAGAACAGAGTTCGTACCTGCTGCAGCAACGACTGAATCACTCTTTAAGACCTCCCGGATGTATAGCACCGCATAGCATCCAGCATTGATTTCAACTTGCAGTTGTCCCTTTTATAGAGGAAAATAACACAGAAGTGAAAGGCTGAGACTCTCTGAGCTCATATTTTTGCTCAAGGCAGAGTCCCATTATAGCTCACTCGTATTTAAAATCGGTTTGCTCAGTTGGCAGCGAATGATGTTGGGTATTTGTGTATATGGTAATTATTTTGTTGTTTTGTTGTGCATGCTGCAGTTAAGCAGGTTAAATGACCTTCATTTTGCATCAGATGTCTATTTAGTTTTAATTTCTGCCATTGTCCAACTGAAGGCAGCAATCTTTTTATGTACTTGAAAAGCATTTTAGATCATCATGTGGGTAACTTTGAAAACGTCTGTGTTTCTGTGCATTACAGTAATTTTTTCCTGGAGTTTTTATTCATTTATAAAAAGCTGTGTGGCTTTATGAAACACAAGACGAGTAAATGATGAGTCCCTCTAGATTTCTTCCACTCGTTTCCATGGCCACGGCTGCTTCCTCTTCATCTGAGGCAGAGATACAGGAAAGTTCATTTCACCTTGGGTTCATTGTGAGAGCTCTTTCAGCAGCGCAGTTTGTGACATACTTTCAAATAAATGAATAGAACAGTGTTGCTGCTTTGGAGTCCAAAGTTTGGACATATTATGACATAAAACTGTTTGGCAAACTGCTATTACACCCACAGCATCTGCGATACTTGTACTTCACTGTTGGATACTTTTTTTGTGATTTAAAGTCTTTCCGCACAGGCACACCATAGGCATGAAAATGATATTGGCCAAGAACAACTTTGTTTAGGTGACGCATGATATCAGACACCCATTATCTTGTTTATCGAAAGTTCCAGACTGGCAGAAAAGTTTGTAATTTATTGAAGGTAGCAAGGACTTTCCTCTCACTTCAAAGCATTTGGAAAATGGAAAGTAATAGGTGTCATGCTGACTCAACCTCGGGGGAAAAGGATGAAAGTAAACAAACAAATACAAACATGTACCATGTACACTCAGCATATTGCTGCTCATAATGTTGTGGTGTTGTACCGGATGAGAGACACCGAGCGGTGCATGGCCATAGCTGTCTTTATCAAACTGTACATCAGCGTAGCTATCGGCCATCAGATAAGCCTTACCGTGACTGTTCCGGTGCCTGAGCCAGTCCAAATCCTCTTGTGAGCTTCAGCAAGGAATAAGGCAATGATTTTTGCTCTAGTTCCTGCCCTTGTCTTTTCAATAAATGACACCTGCTTGAAAAATACCTCATAGAACTACCAGAGTAACGTGAGTGCTGCCCGATTTTTCTTTGCCGGGCTGCAGTGTTTCAGAAGATGTTTAAGCTCTGTATAATGTCACCTTTACAAAAACTGAATTTATTTATTAACATATTAAATATTATCTGTTTTACGGATACAAATAATGCCTTGTACTCTACTTTGATTCTAATCAGGAGTCAAAGATTTAAAAGCATAGTTTACCCAAAAGATTTAACCTACTCACCCTCACTTTGTTTCAAACATCGATGGAACCATAATGTTGTTGTGAACCGTGTAGAGTGTAAACCATTAAAATATAAACAAATTATATGATACATACAGAAATACTTGGATAGCAGGATTTTCCAAAATCATGTGTGACCTTACGATTGATATGTCTATAATGTGTACAAATAGTCAGATGAGTTCAGGCTAAAGTGTGATGAGATGATCTGTGAGTTGATCATATGGATGGAAATTTAACTTTTTCTTTGTTGCTCATATAAACATTATAGTATAACAGTTTTGAGATTTCATAAATATTATTCATACAAGAACTCTGACCCCAACCCTAAACCTTTGTGTCTACTCCTTTTCGGTTATGTTTTGGATTCCTTTGTTTCTCTATAAACAACACTGCAATTTTTCAAAGTAGAAACTAATGTCAATTGTTGTTTTAGGGTCATAGGGGGTTGGAGCCTAATCCCATCATCCCAGTCCACAGTAAGAAAACACTCTGGTTAGACGGCTCGAAAATAACAAGGAACACATATTCACAAACAAGGGCAATCTATTTATTTAAAATGACCTAATGACAGAGGGACAAAATTCAAGCTCCACACAGAAAGGCCTCCTGGTTCAAACCTTCTTGAACCTTGCTGTGAGGCAACAGTGCTACCCACTGAATTTACTTAAAATATCATTGACAATTACATTGCACATGAATACGTAAAATTTGTAATTCATAATAGAAATTATTTTTTTGAAGCTTGCAATATCCACATGCAATTTATGCATAGGTCCTGTTATGCAAAATACATTGAATTATCGTCAAATTTATTAAATTAAAATACATTTACAGAAACTTGCTGAATTTTTACGACAGACATTCTGAATTGATTACAGTAATTGAAAATGGTATGACCACTATATACCAGTTTGTAGAAGTGTGAATATTACTATAAATATACATTTGTTTGTGTTGAACATGTAGCTTTGAACTTTCAACACAGTTTAAGATAAGTTTATCATTCAAAAAGCCCATAAGAGTACAACAAATTTAAAACAAGATTTGCCATAAACAACATGTTTTATATCTCATGTATAAAAAAATGCTTGAGTTCATTGTTTTAGGTGTCTATTAAAAATAATTGTAATATGTGTATTGGCTCCTTTTAGAAGTGAATGTTACATATTGTTAAAATAACTAATTTTGTGTTCAGCAGAACAAAAAAAATCAGAATTATGTTTTCTACTATGGTATGCAATGATGTCCCAGAACTGAACAGTTCAATTTATACAACATGAGGGTGAGTAAATGAAGAGAGAATTTTCATTTTTTGGGTGAAGTATCCCATCAATATAATTTTTATAGATCACATTTAAACAACAAATTATTACTGAAATTTCATTCATACAGTACTGATTAGTGCTAAAAAAAACTTTATTTTAATTTATTCTAGTTTATTAGTTGATATATATTTAATTAATTTAATTATTTTACATTTCCATTTAGCAGACGCTTTTATCCAAAGCGACTTACAAAGAGTTTAGGAGCAATAAGCGAAAGTTCATACAGGAGCCATAGTACATTAGGTGCCAATACAAAGTTACTGGTTTCAACAAAAGCTATACCACTACCTGTTGAGAGAAAGGGTTAGTGTATTAATATTATTATTATTATTTTTTTATTATTTTCTATAATTTCCTAGTTATTATGGAAATTATAGAAAATCATTTTAGAAGTTGATGCTTAAAAGAAACATCTGAGACATCATTAAATGTGAAGAACCTCACAATAACCTCTGAGCAATAAATCACTCATGCCTAGCATGTTGTTAACTTTAAACAACCTAACCAAGATGGCATCATGCTTCAGTGGAATATTCTATTTTTAGATTTTTTTAGATTTTTGTATAAATATTTTTAAATAATGGCATATATTACACGGTCATTGAAACTGCACTCATTTTGCCAGATACCTGCATGATAAAACGCCTACGGCTACATCTCACCATACAAAGTGTTTTCATTCGGCTTTAGAGGAGTTTTAATTAATAGCAACAACAAATCAGCTCCCAGACGCTGCCACAATGTCAAATAAAGAGAAGTTGTTGTCATGGTAACATGCTATGCCAATAATATATTCCTCAAGCTGGAGGAAAAGAAGATAAAAGAATGCCTCAATCAAGCATATACTGTATATCAGTCCAACCGATTACACAAACAGATGCCTCCTGTCCCATTACGTCTGTAGTGAACTCACGTTCTAGGTTTAGAGCTCTGACCACCATTTGCCATATCAGATTTTTTATACGTTTATTTGAACTCATCACAAATATTAATTATAGCTCTCTCTACCCTTTAAAAAGTAGGCTTGATTCCTTCCACCTTCCAGTCTTCTCCAGTTAGTTTTTAAGGCTTTAGGGGAGCAGAAAGATGGACAGGTTCCAGCAACAGTTCTCCTTCACTAAAGAGGTTGTTTCTTTAAAAGCAATTTGGTTTTTAGATGCAGGTAGGCTATTGTCTGTTATACCATGCACTAGCCTCAAAGGCCAGCCTTCTGCCAACATCTTGGAACACCTAATACATTGTATTGTTTGTCCGCAGGGGAGAGACTCTATAATTGCAAAAGTCCAGACACAAATCAGATTTAGGGCAACACTACCAAATGTGGCACCCTCAGGTTTTAATTGATAAGTCAAATTATTATATTGTTTTATTATTATAAAACAGTAATGCATAGAAATCTCATTTGACTCGACTTCCCTGTGAAGTCAGAACATTAATATGAATGATCATGTGCAATGTATAATTGTCATCGTGTAGTCAGTATATCAGGTATTTGCAATTTCGGTCCTTGTACTTCCCACATGAAATCTGATCATAATACAGTTTTTACTCTTATATTTATATTTACTCTCAAGGTTTACTAGGATTTGCTAAGCACCTGATTTAGCAGCTATAGTTATTATTTATTACTCATAAATTAGAAATGTCTCCAGGCCCGTTGGCGGGTCCATGCAGAAACGGTGTACTTCAACACGTTTCCAGAAATATTTGGGAAAATGTGCAGAATTTAAACTTGGGACGACAGGGCTATTCATGTCCCCGGTAGCTAACAGCGTAATCAAATCAGCTAAATATTTAATAAACAAGAATACATGCGAAGGATGCATATATTTTTGTGAATGCCAGATGTTCTGATGATGTGGAATTCTACAGAGCTTACTTTTCACAAATTTCACAAAATAAAGACTTTGAACAAAACGGACGCCTCAAGCTGCAAAACAATGATTCACATTCGAGCAAAGAACGTTTTGATTCATTAAGAAAATTACAGCTTAACGCACCGAAAGATAGTTAGGACAGGATAATAGATTTGACCTTGAATGACGCCACTCTTTCAGCACTCAAACTGTCTTTCCCATCCCTATAAAAACAGGTCTGAGAGCAGCTAATTTCCCAGAAGAACACAAACAGATTGGCTGTGCTCCTACAAGCCATCCCTACAGCCTGCCATGCCACCGTCATCGTCTTTGTTATGCTAATGAGGTAGTCCTTTCCTGAAATATCTATCAGAGCATGTGTGTATTTTGGGTTGACGGTTAGAGCTTTGTTGTCGAGGGCTATAAGCATCCTAATGAAAGTGTTTTCATGAGCAACTTTCTCTCATAATTCTGTACACAAAGGCCAGTAGTGGGAGTACATCGTCTGGAAGCATAATGGCTTTCTTAGAAGAATTATTCTCACAGGAAGTTTAGAGTCAGGTAGAATGTCAAAGTGATGAGACCTTTTACATAATTATTTCATTTTTTTTTCAATCAAGTCGGAGAGACGTGGGACCTCCGTCAAATAAACAAAGAGCATAACTGGGTTTATTAACGGAGCCCCTGGCAGTTTGATATGCACACTGTTCAAAGCAGCACAATACAAACATTCAATGCACAAATGGAAATTCTTTAGAAAAGCTATGATATTTTATTCATTGGTTAAGTGGTATTTTTTTGTCTGAAAATTCCCATTGTTTGCTTCCTTTGCACGAAATGCGAATAAAGTTTATGTTTTCTTGCTGTGGAAGTTAACATTCTCAAGGGGAAGGGTTTTTATATACAGCTTTTTGCAACATAACGCAACAATAAATAATATGTCACATCAGAAACAAGCTGAATGATATCAATGCACGAATCATATACTGGCATGTGGCATTGATTGCTGACAGTTTTTGATACAGCTTTCTTCCTATCATGATTTTTTATTGTTGCTATGTGTGGTGACAGATCAATCGAAGACAATTCAAATTGTTCAGTTTTGCTGCATCTACAACCTCACAAGAGGCAGATCTCAAGCATATTCGCTGTTGTTTCATACCACCGGCAGGAACATTGCTCCTAATACCGTTGTAGAACTAAACAGTAGAATGTCATCAGAAGTCTGCTGGTGGGTGAGTAGAGACCCTCTCCTATTATTGTAAAGCGCTTTGGGTGTAAAGCAATACACAAAAAAGCGCTATATTAATTCCTCTTTCATACATTCATTCAATGTCTTTGCTTCTCATTTGCATAAAATTAAACCTTGTATGTATTGCATAACTAATAACTCTGTGATATACTCATTAATTCATGCTTTCCACCATCGCGCCGAACCATTCTAACCACGGTTTGGAACAGTTATAGTTATGTTTCTACGTGAACCTAGTTTGACACGGCATGATTACAAACTGATCTCAGCTCGGAATTTTCGGCACGGCTGTCTAACCTCGTGCTAATAGAGATGTTATAGCTCAGTCTGTCTTTTGTTACAAAGATTGGCACGGAGTGGATCGTTTAAGCAACAAGAACGAATCAGAGCGATGGTGGAAAAGCGCTCTCTGTAATAGTCCCTTACACTATATTCCTCCTTGTAACTAAACTTCTGCAAACTTAATTTAAACTCTTCCTGAAGTGCTGACAACTTTTTAAATAGTGCTCAAATCAGAGTTCTCCAGCCATGCTTCTTTAGCAATTCTTGTTTAACCATCAGGGATATTGACATGTTTATTCATCTCATCAACCGATTGATCGAGTCGGGCTTGACTGTATTATGAGCATCTCAGAAGGGAAAACTGTGCTGTTTTGACTGATTGGTTTTGATTGAATTCTAGATGCACAGAATTGAAGTGTGTTTGGCCCTGGAATATCTAAGGAGTCCTTGAACAGTACTTTATATAGTTCACTTGACTGGAGAGAACACTGCTATTTCTGTTGTTTCTTTTCAACCAATTCAATTGAAATCAAAACGATTCCCTTCCAAGTGAAACATGGAACAAAAAATTGTGTTGACGTCAATGAAATACATGCTGAAACAGTGTCTTGGAAGGAAAATGAGTGGTATACATTTTTTTTCTTTCATGTGTATTATGATGAGCAGATAAAATAATTTGATATTGTTTATTAAGAGGTCTTCGTTTTTAACGACCCCAGATTGTCCAAACAAGTATGACAGTAATTGCAATAACACCCTCAGTCACCGTTATAGTCTGTGACCACTGGACAAAACATCTGGCATATGTTCCAGACATTCTGGGAAATCAGTTTTTCGTTGTTGATAAATCAACATCTTTGTCCTCATTTACCAAAGATCTCTTTTGTAGGCAATTGTCTACATTAAGACAATAATCAGGTTTTATATTGGACATAATTCTGTATATATGTTTTTGCCCCCCCAACTTTTTCTATTGTAATAGAAAAACATCTAAATGTTATAATATTATAATTTTAGTCATACAGAAATATCTTGTTACTGTCCTGTAGATGCATTTTCTGTCACTCCCAGTAATTAGACTGTTAACAGCTGACCCCCTCCTGACCTCCTGGAATGAGCTTGTTTTTCTCTCATTACCTGGAGCTGGACCTCAACCGTGCCCCTTGGCCTTCCTCTATTTTAGAAGACAGTCTCAGGTTGAACCCTGGCCAGCATACAAACAGGCTGACTGGGTCAGTCTGACATCCCTCTCCTACTGGCTGGTGTCCTCCGGCCCGAAGACCATTTAAAACCACCCACAATCTGCTTGGCATCTAGGCAAACAAGTCGACTCATTGTCTTATGAGTTTGTGTGCGGGTTTTAAGACAAGATGCCCAGCCAGCTGTCAAGGGAGCATGGCTCTTATATATCAGAGTGCAGAATCCTTGTTTTGCAGGTCAGGTAACGTGCACTTGCTAGGGCACATTTTCCTCTTACACGATTGGTACTATTGAATATCTTGATTTTTCAGACCTCCCAGTCTTTGGATTGTATAATAATGCATTCCTACACAGATACTGAAATTGTTAGTGTCTAGCAGACTTGTACGTTAAGTGAGATACTCTTAAGAGATTAGCGATATAAATATTGTAAATGACCATAAATTAAGCAAAAACTTTAAATAGAAACCTGGAAGGTCTATACAATCAGCCTAGGGCCTCTTTTTATCATTATTCAATTCAGTTTCATTAATGTAGCACTTTTCACTATGTTTCATCATAGCAAAGCAGCTTTGCAGGAAGACAGTATTTAGTATTTAAATAACAGGGCCCCATCTTTGCTCTTGATTGTGGATGGAGATTGCCTAGGCCGGAGCTGGGATAATCTGTTAAATTCACGGGATGGCACACATGAAAGTCCACAAGTTCTCGAATGAGGATGACACATAAAGTCCACAGGTTCTAGCATTGTAGCTTTTATCATATCGTATCTCCTCAATGTTAGGGGACAACCTCACAAAACCACTACTACTCAGGAAATGGGTAAACATAATTAAATATTACACCAGTACCAGCTGATGTTATCCTTATGTGAAAACCTGTGGATTAGCAAAGATGTCCCCTTGTTATTTTAATACTAATACAAAGTTTTGTTTATTTTAAGGACCAGCCCAAACCAGCACATGATCAGCTTAAAACAGTACAAGACCAGCAACACAGCTTTTTTTCAACAGGGAAGTATTTGTGTAAAGTGATTTCATTTTGCGGGAGGTAAACAACTAGGTGACAGTGTGATGAGGGGTGAACACAGCCAAAACGTTTTTCACTGTTTGTGAGAATGTCATGGTTCTGCCCCATCTTGTGTCGCTTTTCTTGATTTAGTGGCAGAATCATGACAGTACTTCTTGTTCCCTTTTGGCATTCCATACTCTCTCTGGTCTCGTCTCTGTTCCCTCCCTCTCATTTCCTCAGTAGTAATTGTTAATGATTTCATGCCCCACACCCGTTCCCTCTTGATTTGCTCCCCTTTCTAATGCCCCGGTGTTTTCTGTCCTGTGCTGTTTCTTTTTTAATTGTTAGGTGCTTTTCACCTGTCTTGTTTTGTATGGCTGTTGTTAGTCTAGTCAAGTCTAGTCTACTCTAGTCTAGTGTTTTAAAGAGGACTAAAGCATCTCAAATTTGTGTACAAATTATATAATTCATCACAATTTTGCAGGGGGTGGGGGGGCTTGGCAAACAATTTAGGGTGGCTAAAGCCCACCTAAAAAGGGCCTAGCGATGCCACAGAGGGAATTCAGTTTAAAGAGTTTTGCAAAATTGTTTGACTTTCAAGCATGTTGTTTCACCACTACTGTCTTTGGTCGCTTTGTTACTGAATTACTGAAGATTAACCTCTACAGTAGAAGAGAAAGAGAGATACAAAGAGTAAGAGCTTGTGCACAGGGGAGGGAATTTCTCCAGCCTTGTTATTTGGGCCTGTTGTCTCGGTGGAGGTTTGCCACCACCCACTACAGCGATGATGAAAGGGGGGCTTGTGCCCCTCTTCAGATGACTGCTTTTTAATTAAGGACTAGAGAGCACATTGCGGCAGCTAGCCTCTGGAAATTGAATTTCATTTTCTTTTCCTAATTTATGTATCTGTTTGCGCAGGGCTTGTCTTTATAGTCTATTCTGTTGCCTTTGTTGCCACTGATAAAAGGCAAACTCTGTTGATGTCTATACTTGTAAATCATAGCAATGTTCACATGAGAGCGTGGCGTGATTTCAGTGTAGCGAGTACATTCACAGCGCCAGGAAAATGTTTGTGTCCGCATAAGCGTGTACATTTACACAGTGGCTTCGGGCCGCTGTTCCGTGCCATGTTGGTTTTAATTAACTCAGGTAGCGCACCGCTTTTCTGCTCACACCTGATACACTGATAGCGTGTGTTGTTAAACTTTTCAAGTGCATCTGGTTTCAGGGAGCATGGATTTGGCAGCCACTGCTGGTATTTAAATGAAAAATATGGCTTTCTTTGTCAAGCTAGCCTGTGCGCTACCCTGGGGTGGCGTTCCATCTGTTGCTGTCAAAAGTAGCACTAAATAAAGACCGTCCTTTGTGTATCCATGCATGGCAAGAATAGTTTGACTTATTAAACAGGATTAATCATGTTGGGAAAAGACGCAACACTTTGGTGGCGGTAGAGTGAATATTTTAATGATTCAGCATTGACAGGACTGTCCAAGTAAAATGCCAAGGTTATGAATAGTGCACAAAGCTTGAGGACAAAACAGCATGCTGTACATGTAAAATTCTATTTTCTTTGTCTAATTAGTGGTGTTCCATTCTTCATTATTTTTCATGTGAATTAACTTTATTTATAAATATCTTTTTTTTTTTTTTTTTTCTTAAATTGTTTGTTTCAAAAGGCATTCCAATTTGTGACTGTGTTAGTGACTTTCATGTGTTTTAAAATCTGATTTTCTGATTTAAATCTGTGCAAATACCATTGCCGCATTAAGCTGGTTATCACTGTAGTTAGGAATACTGCCACCACCAATGTGAAAAAAGTGTATACTGTATTTTTTAACCTTAACCTTTAGTTATAAATCTGTGTAAAGGGTTTGGATATAAGCAGACAGTTTTTAACAAAATTAATAAAACAGATTTAGCCCGGATCTAACACCCTTATCATTTAGAAATAGGTTATAACGTTTATTTCATTCATTCACACCATTCCAGAATGGTGACATTCAGTCAATCCATACACAAGTCTGTTCTATACACATGTCTGTTCTATACACAAGATGATCCATAAACAAGTCAGGGGGACAATTTGGAATCCTTAATGAACCAATCCTGCATATCTTTGGGCTTTAGGAGGCAACCGGAGTATACAGAGTAAACCCACGCTGACGCAGGGAGAACATGCAAACTCCACACAGAAAGGATTCTCCTCCCTGCCGGGGCTCAAATCAGGCTGTGAAAAAACAGAACATCCAAATATTAACGTTGTTTTTTATTAAAAATTATTTCCTGCACTTTTCACATGTTGACCGTAGTTTGCCACTCCGAATCAAAGCATCATTGTATGAATGATTCACTACAGACCGTTTCATCAGATGCGCGCCTCACACCCAGTTAAGTTCTGATTTGTGTTTGGTAAATGTCTAATTATATAAATATTTGTATTTTTAATACATTTATGTAAAGATTACTTTGTATAATTATTTCGCTGTATGACAATTGTATTAAATTTGTAAACAATCTGTTGAATGGTCCTGTACTTTGTTCGCATGTAAACAAACCGTATTGTTTATTGACATCTAGAGGTTGAGCTTGGTATCGGAGTCTAAATTCCAAATATTGTAGAGACAAGTTTAGCAAAGTAAAGTTTCTTCTCAGGTTCTTTTGATTGTTATCAGAAATAATCTACAGGCACTTGATTGGGGTCACAAAAGAGTGCATACGCAGTCATTTTTGCATATGTTATTGAGATGAAACCGTCTATAGATCCACGACTTTAGCATTAGCTGTCACGTTTATTTATATATATACATTGCAGCAATTCCATCTAGTGTCTTTGACGCAGAGCTACCCAATTTCAACAGAATGTCCTATCTGTCACGGAACGGTGTGGATCAGAACCCAAGTGCAGGCAGGTGAAGGTTTAACGAAAGACTTTTATTAATAAAACAAAAACCCACGATGGGGAAACAGTACAAAACAAGGAATCAAACTAAAATATTTCCCACAAGGGGAACAAAAACAAACCAGGCAAAATGAATGACAAAGTCCAAAACACAAGGAGCACGAAGAACAGGAACAGGGTAATCCACAATACAAGAACGGGAGGGCACAGAGAAGTAAACCATGTGAAATCATGACATGAGTAGCACCAATCCGACCAGAAACAGGGAAACAAAAGGAATACAGATAGGGAACAACTAACGAGGGATAAAACACTAAACAGGCAGATGATGGGACAGGTGATGAACGGCGGAACAAGGGGGCGGCGCTATACGGAAAACAGGAAGACACGCAGAGAAATGTTAAAGCATACCACCACATGCCACACAAAACAAAACATACACACGAGACATGGTACTATCACAACCCTGTCCACAAGGCACGAAATCTAAGAACAGGAATGACAGGATCGTCACACTATCAAACAGGGTTTACGGAATTCCAGCCAATCAAATTACAGAGGCCAAGCAGCAGTTCAGCCAATAAAATTAAGGACAGTGAAATGACTGTGTAGTGAGATGGCAAAAGTAACAATGTGGTTTTACAATAAAAATGATAAATGGTTAGATTTCTATGTAGCTGTGGAAGGAACATTCGCAAAAAATGAAAAATCAGAAAACTTTCGCGTGCGCATGCAAAATGTCTGCTCACAAGTTACTTTGAATGTGCCTGTTACAAAAAGGCCTCTTGATCCTACCAGTTTCAAAGAAATGTAGATTCTTTGCAAGAGATGTGCAATTAGAAATTAAGAGGCACCTGTTTATATGCAGTTGGGAGGGAATATTTTTAAATTTTTGACATAAAACATGCACAATGTGTATTGATGCATTAAGACCAGTGTTGGGTGTAACTAGTTACTAAGTAATTAGTTACTGTAATTAAATTACTTTTCCCTTGAAAAAGTAAAGTAAGGGACTACTCATATGTTTTCTGTAATTTAATTACAGTTACTTTTGATGTAATTAAACTTAATACTTTGTGCAATATATTGGTGTGCAATAGTGTAATGGACATCAAAATTCAAAGTCTTACTTTAAAATCTGTGCTTTCATGTATAATTATCACATTTGTAATACTTTGGTCAGTTAATAATATTATTTATTGGAATGAATTAAATAAGCCGTTTCATGTCTATCCTTGAATCACTTAACTAATAAAGGTTGATGTAGGATATAGAAAGTAATTAGTTATGAGTAACTAAATACTTTTTGGACAGAGTAATTTGGACAGTAATCTAATTACACTATTGAGTATGTAATGAGTAACTAGTAATTCATTACTTTTTCAGAGTAACTTACCCAACACTGATTAAGACAGGTAGGGCTTCATTTTTTTATTTTTGCCAATGTCCCCTCCCTGGTCCCGTAGATTTCAGAGATGCAAACTACTTAACTTATGCGAATTCTGCTGTTTTAAAAGAAAACTTTGTCACATAATGTAATATGTGTTCGACTTGACATGACTAAAAACATAAGATTTACGTACATAGCACATAAACAGGTGCGGATTAATTCACAGGCTTGCCTATGCTGCAGCCTAGGGGCCCCACCTGTTTAGGGGCCTATGATTATTGAATCATAAGAAATTTAACAACAAAAAAAGCTGTGATTGGATCTGTTTAACGTTTTGAGGTGCCGTTCATATTTCGCACATACTTATATACGTATAAAACTGGAGCTTGCCATGGTGTTTGCCGTTGCACAGTATCCAGGAATGTAGAGGAAACACTGTAGTATTTGATGTGTGTTTATCTGAGTGCGATTGTTCTGACGCCCATCACATCGGTTTGTGTCTTAGCTTGATTCTATCGGACCCTGGTGCGTTCGCATTCATTTTAAGTCATCACGAGTCTGCATGACACATGATAGTTAAACCCGCTTAGGGGCTGTTTTCACCGAGGCACTTTAAAGCGTCTAAAAAAGCTGCTTACAAACAGTGTTGGGTGTAACTAGTTACTAAGTAATTAGTTGCTGTAATTTAATTACTTTTCCCTTGAAAAAGTAAAGTAAGGGATTACTCATATGTTTTCTGTAATTTAATTACAGTTTTTATCTATTTATCTTGAAACGTTGCATACCTTTCATTTGCCACTCTGGGGCCTGTTCTTTGTACCTCGCTCACTCAGTTGGATTTGATTGTTGACGATTTCTTATGATCTTGGATTGTTTGGTTCTTCGATGCTCATCCTAGACTTGTTGTTTTAGCAACAGGCCTGTCATCTTAAACCTGCTGGGGAGCAAGTTATTCATACAAAAGCAACATGTTGCGCAAGTTACGGTATTAATATATCAGCGCTGCTGATCACTGTTTCTTCTACCGATATATGCCACCTTTCCAAACAGTGCGTGAGTGTCCAATGATTGCAGACAATTTCATCCAGATATACTAATCGTACATAACAGGTGTGTTCGAAGAACTGTATTATCTAGATCATGATTTGCGGGATTAGGTCATTAGATGATGGATTTAATTAACATTACAATTCATTACGCCAGAAGAATAAGACTCCAGAACTATTATCAAAAATAATGATTTTACTATTTGGTCAAATTTGTATCTAACATTATTAAATGCGTTTTTTTGGCAAAAGGTTCCTTTGAAAAATAAATATGTTTTACCAGAAAAGTCCAAACACAGTTTTTTCGTTCTAGAAATGTCAAATGTGGTAATAATTTGCACATGGCAACTTGCACAAGATAGTACTGGAACCTTTTTCCCACTTTAAGCACTAGTATGGAACAAGTTAAGGAGGAGTAAATGATGACAGCATTTTCTTTTTTTTTTGGTGGAGTATCCCTTAAAGTTATTTAATGGATAGTAAAAATGGAAATAGACTTAAATCTCAGTTGCTTCATATATGCGTTATAAAGAACCGATGTTTAATATTGTGGTATTTCAAACAATGCCTAAATTGAGTAAAACAGAACATGACAAGGTGACAATCTGTTGAAAAAACAAAGCTTTAGCATATTAGCATGTATACTTGTAATGAGTTTTTTCCAAACATGAAGCAGATACTGGATTTTAATGTAGCTTTGAATTGATATAATAAGTTCAAGAAACATGAGCAAGATCAGACATGGCAAGACATAAACAGAACAAAACAACTCAAATACAGTCAATAGCCAACAAAAGACAATGGCAAAACACAGGGGTATCTTCAACGGGTACGTGGCAATGAATCAATGAAAAATTTAGTCAACAGATGAGATGGGCGTGGTCTGTGATTAAAGTCTACGGTAACCAACAAGGAGGTCTGAACGAGACAGAAACAACAGGAATGACAAGGCAGACTACAACAAGTGAAACACAGAGAGGACCATTACAATACCAAAATGTTCAGTGTACATAACGTCAGATGTGCATAATCACCAGCAGTGCTTGAAGCCAAACTTTTTGATAGACAGCCAGTTAAATTTCCCATCTGTCTTCTCATTCTTTTGCCCAATGGTGATTACGATTTATATCAAGGCATACTGAGCAGCAAATTATTCAACCCCACAAATTTCTTAAATAGCATACTGTGAACTTTGACAAGGTTTTTAATAAGAAATCGGACACACCTAATAAAATGCAAACAACCGTTTCTCGCAACATAGAAAAATGCAGATTAACCGAACACTTCCCCTTATTCAGCCTGAGATAATCCCCACATTTCCATTTAACACAGAATTCACGCCGCATAATGAAAAACTTGATTCCTATTTGACTTTTTTATTACTCCTGGGTTATTGATGGTAAAATGATGTTCTGTCTGTCCATTGATTTAATCAGGCTCTGGCGATGGAAGACATTTCAGTTAATTATATTCTATTGGAATTTTTTTCATTGTGAGGTTGTCATTGGACTTTGGTCGTCCTTTGTGTGAGTGCTATCTGGGCCCATGGCAGACAATCTTAATTGAATGCGGCACATCGATTGCTGAAATAAATCTTTTTAAAATATTTCCTGCAAATGGAGAAGATCAAAATGAGGTGAGATGTTCTCAGTCGTGCCAAGTCACACATGTCAAAAGAACATTATCAAACATTCTTTCTACCAGCAAGACTCCATTTTGCAGGTTTTTGATCATCTGACATTGACAGACCCTGCCACCCTTGTCACATGAATGACTTCATTATGTCAATATTGGAGATGTGTGATGTTTTGTCCAAATCTGTTATTTTTTAGTCCATCTGGTAGTGTTCTCCTCAAACTTTAATTTACAATGACACCAGAAATTGTATTATCGTGTTTCCACAGGCATTTCAGATTTTGTCCAATAATATACTCATTGTTTACTAGAATAAGAAAGTCCCCTCCCACTTAAACCTAAACCCATTGCCTACTTTAAGGAGGCCAAGCCTCAACGTCTTTTCTTTCAGTAGAAAACATGCTACACAGAAAATAACTGTGCTCACCAGGAAATGTCATAGGGTCTTTCATATCGATAAATTTACACAAAGGATTTTATAGATATAACCTTCTTAGATGCGTAACTGCTGTGCCTATAGTGAAATAAACATCTGTGAACATGGAATACAACGAGCAAAAGACATTAAAAAAATTACACCAGGCTCAACAGTGGCACTTTAATTTAATTAATTACTCTTTGCCTGAAGTTTTGGTCAAATACTATACGTGTCCAATAGAGACTTATGTGATAAGAAAGAGTCTGTATTAATTTGTATCTTATATGTGCCGTGGCAAGCTTAGACCACGTACTGTTCTCTTTGACAAGATAAGAATTCTTATTAAATGGTCCAGACATGACCACATCAAAATTTTGACCCACCTGCCGATTGAAAAATGTGCCTCTCAAATCATTATGACACATTAATTTTTGTTAAGGGCTTACATTAATGGAATATTATTGAGCTGACGGTGTACTCTGTGTCTGCTGTTCTGTCATCCTTTTGTGTCAAATGTTCTGTGTTCAGTGGCGCACGAATATACCAAAGAAAGAAAAATTCGGTACTGCATGTAAGGAATACATTTACATTTAGTCATTTAGCAGGAATACATGTGGGCAAATTCAATAGAACCAAAAAAAGACTAGTTAATAGTAGACCTTCAATTTACAGGGACTTTAAATAAATGATATCCATAGACCATACCTGTCAACACTCCCGTTTTTCACACCCATCTCCCGCCACCTTCCGTTTTGTCATTTCTCCCATGAAACTCCCGACGGGAACCGGAACGCATTCACGAGGTGGCTCTGTAGCTTTGCCCTCACAGGGTGGTGCCCTTTGGTAGGCGAAATAGAATGGCAGCCGAAATGGAGTAGAGAGGATTCACATAGCCGCTAAAAACCTTCTCTCATTACACCGCTATATTCCACTCCACGTTTCAATATTTCTACAACAAGATATATTGACTGTATTAGAAAACCTGAATTCTTTGCGATGTGTAACACCTTATTTTCCCGATTCAATAAATGAGATCACTCCACAAAGTCTCTCATGGAACACAGGTTTTTCTTGGGCCCCTACAAAATGTTCAGCTGAGAAAAAAACGTCAAATATATATTATTTTAAATATATATATGAAATAATGATCTGTCAATTTAATCACAGAAAAGTTCAAAAATTATGCACGCGATAAACTATATTACTAGAAAAATTGTTTCCTCACTAAAATATCTGACTGCATCCCCAGTGGCTAGACTAGTACCAGGCCTGATTGGACATCAGTAGTTTGTTGCATGACGGATAAAAAGGGACGTGAAAGCCATTTCAATTTACTATAAAGCTCAACTAAAGTGTCATTTTATAGCACAGTTGCACCTGCAGAGCCACAAACTACAAATTATAAAAGTTTCTACCATGCAAGTTTCAAACACTATTCAAAAACCACCTCCTGAACTCAAACAGGCATTCTTGTGTTCAATATACATCTATATCTTGTGTGATTGCTTTAAAGAATTCTTAATACATGTACATCATAAATGCTGAGTTGAAATGCACAGTATGCTCGCACATCTCTGTCTGACTGAATTAACAGTGGATCTCAAGCTGTGAAGTATACTCGAGCAATTAGCTTGTCCAGCTGCTTTAGAGAATTTCAGTATATTATCCATCTGTACTTTTCAACAGGCCAAGTGAACATGATCGTGTTCAGTTTTCCTGATGCTGAGTTGCATCCAAATTTGAATACTATCTGTTTTATATAGCAGTGATCTGATACTGTATATTGGAACATGAAAATTGCGTCAACGGTGATGTACAGTATGAGTTGGGTTTCCAAAATGTACATTCATTTGTGAGGAATGTGTTCCATACATGGGCGTGAGAACCATCTGTGGACTTTTTAAAACCAATGGTATTGGACCCAATCACTTTTACAGTTTACAATTTCGTGCATATGTCATTTACTTTTCAAAGAGTCAAATCCATTGCACTTGAGGAATGCCTAACAGATGAATCTCCATTCCGTGTTTTACAAACTACAGCTTTGACTTCCATGCTGCTGCTTTCCCAAATCAATTCCACCTGGTCTGTATAGGTTCAACTCTATTCCGTTTCAACAGAGCAGGGTAAACAAAGTATTATTGCTCATTAAATGTTATATAATATTATACCACGGGGCTGTTGAATTCTTCAATCTGATCGGTTGACAAACGTTCTATGAGTATGCATTAACTTTCAGTAAAATGCATCCTATGAAGGTGTTCCAGGTCTGCTGACCGCATTACAGTTCCAAATCCCTTCACCAACTTTAAACAATGGAAAGGTTATAGCCTACAGGCCATCACAGCACCCTGCTCTTGATTTGATATTTTATAATGTCAAACTCTACTGTTAATGGAAACGTGTGCAGTTTCGTTTCAATAAACAAAGCATTTCAAAAACAAGACATACATATTTTGAAATCGAATAAATAAAATTAACTAAATAGACAAACAAAATACATTAATAAACACTGAAAGCCTACTGGTCCGTTTTCCTGTTCATAAAACAGTGAAAGAATCCCTGATAACAAATATATTTTGAAAGTACCTTTTTGTCCCTGCTGAAGATAGAAACTATACAAGGAATAAATAGTTTTTTATCACTAGCTTTTCTGTCAAATTACCGCAAACACGCATGTGTGCGCGCGATCTCACGCTCTCTCACTCACACACCCACCCACCCACCACGTGGCTCAAGCTTCCGAGTCTGTTCGCTCTAACGGACGTGCAAGAAAATAGTCAAACAGCATTTAAGAGACGATAACATGAAAAACATTTGAACAATGTCCTGTGGTGTGGTAACCGTGGTATAAGCAGAATAATTGACTCCAGTCCTCTCAATTATTCGAAAGTTAATGCACACCCCGAGGAGATAATGCGTCCACGATGCGAAGTGCCCATTGTCAATTGTTCCTTTCGTAATAGAGTGTAAATTACTATTTTTATTAAAATGGATGCAAAATAATTGGAACAATAAAGACCTGCCTAGTACCCCTAACCTTACCATAAAGTTTATTATTAAACACCTATTTTTCAAATATTTCTTAATTTTCTTGAAAATTAAATAATTGCTAATATGTGAATTGTGAAAATTTTGAAGAGTGAGTTTGGCAAAAGGTAGACTCGAACTTGCGCCAACAGTGTCAAAACCATTCAAAACTTTCTGTTATTTGTCTTTCACAATACACCACTAAAGCGGCTGATAACGTGGCATTTTATTTTTATACTCAATGTTTTTAGGGAGGACCCACCCACATTTTTTGTGCATCCGACGCCCATGGTACAGTTAATTGTCTAGTCTACAATGAATATCACATTGAAGTCATTAAGTCATTGAAACTAATTAGATCCTAATGTTTAAGACAGTATGCAACAAAGTGGAATCAATATGTATTTTTATGACACAGTCCGTAAAAGAGCCTGATAAGTTTTGCAAATCCAAGAAATGCCCTAGTCTACTGTCTAACAGCATGCACTTGTACTGGGCAGTATGTGAAGTAATGCAACTTACATTGCATTATCCTATACATTTATACATAGCTATTTGCAATCCCCTGGGATCGAACCCACAACCTTGCGTTGTTAACGCAATGCTCTTACTGATCTACAGGAAAGCAGGAAATACATGTGCCTTTATTACTACTCCTAGATGTAACGAGAGAAAGAGAGCAGCGGTTCTCAAACTGGAACGGAAGGGGGTGGAGTGTTGTTTATGGCATTAAATGAAAGAACATTTATCATTCATTTTGTGCAATGAACAATCAGAAAAATAAGAACATCAACCAAAAAAATTATGTTCTGGCATTGTTTAATTTTATGTGTTTTTGGTTTAATAAAATTTTTAAGTTTGATCAAAAGTCTTTATTTGGGGGCCGCAGAGAGGGGCTTACAACAAAAATGTTTGAGAAACACTGAAGAGAACTAGATACAACATTTAATATTACAATTTCAAAAAGATTATCTGTATGGTGAAGTAAAGTATAATTTGGTGTTTCTTTTCACCCACTAAAAATAAGAATATATGTATAAAATGCTAATAAGGCCATAAGCGTAAATCATGAGCGCATATAAAACGAAGCGATATGGCATTTTTACCACAGACTTCCATTATTCTTGTCATTACTCAATTGCCAAGTCATTGTTTGGCCCTCTAATACAGTGATATTGCAGGTGCAGAGCCTCAATGGCTCTATTATCCTGCTGCAACACTGCAGGTCAAATGACAAACGTGTCTTGCTTCTGATGTTCATTGTTAAATCTGCTGAGCTGTGCTGCTTCGATAATGTTGAGGGTGGCAACGATAAAGAAACAACAACAGCAGATAAAAGGGGAAAATTGAGCGGGAAAGGAGAGCGTGTCCTTGTGCACTCAAGTCTGTGTGTGACAAGAAAGTTGGTAATTTCTGGACATATTTTGGATTGTGTATTATGAAGTCACTTATGGTCAATTGAATTCAACAGTACGGAGACTAATTTGTATACTGCTATAATGGTGCAGCTTTAGACATGACATCAGTTCATTTACAATGAAATTACTACATAACATGCACTTCTGAAGTTTAGTGAAAGCACAAAGTACTCGTGCAATATGTGCTTTTCCTTACCACGACTGCACAAAGTGTTTGATGTTAGGAGTCAGGTCACAGACACATACACCCACTGGCATGAACTCACAAGCACATGTCACTTTTAATGCCATCTTTATTTTGGATTCTGTGTTGAAAGCAGTTGACATGAGGTTATTTCAATTACAAGATGTAATTTTTCAAGTCGTGTTTGTAACAGTACTCACATCTTCAGGCATTTCGATAATCCTTGCCCTGACACTGACAAAAACTATAATATTGTAGTATGCAAGACTCAGTGATAATAATGAAGCATATTTAGTAAGATAGTATAATAAACAGAGAAAGTATACTCTTTTTTTGGGGGATGAAATGTAATAATGACAAGACGTACTAGATGTATAAATGAAGGTGAACATGATTATTGCACAGCGGGGAGACCTTCAGAGCAGTTTTTACTGCTTTTGAGATGGCCCGAGGGAAAAACTCTTCTAGTGGCTCGCTACTCTTTTTCTCAGTGCTTGGCAACTCAGGCCAGAGGGCAACAGTTGAAAGAAGTAGTGTCCTGAATGTGTGGGATGCAAAGTGTTTTTAGTGGCATGCACTTGATGTTTTGGAGCAAAGGATCAGCAGGCATCACCAGTAGTCCACACCACCGAGAGGATCCCTGGTGATGCCTTGCTCCCAAACATCACCAGGAGTCCTCTCGGTGGTTTGGACTGTTTTTTGTAGTCTTCAGATTATCTAGCCATATTAAAGCACACAGTATGTGCTCTTTTGCAGTTTTCATCCATTTTACGATGCTTCCCTGAAGGGCAAAGCCCTTCAATATAGTGCAATGTTGTTTGAAATATTCTTTAACACATTGTCGGGCAGAGTGTGTGTGCCCTGCGATGGGTTGGCACTCCATCCAGGGTGTATCCTGCCTTGATGCCCGATGACTCCTGAGATAGGCACAGGCTCCTCGTGACCCGAGGTAGTTCGGATAAGCGGTAGAAAATGGAATGGAATTTATTCGACATTGTCGGGCAGTTGTTATGGAGTCAAAGTCTCTACAATGTGTTGGTCCCTGGTAATGACGTGTAATACAGTGGGTTACTTTGTTCAAATTTGTAAAAGCACTAGTAATAATGTCATGCATGTCTAAAAAGTCTTAAAGGGGTGTTAAATGCATGACAAAGCAATTTAAGACCACTGCAATTTGGTGAATAAGTTTACTTATTATTTTCTTTTTAAAGAACAATCAAAGCTGTTTAGCGTCCCATTATCCTTTCACACAGATTGAGGTAATTAGTAGATAAACCTTTGGTTTGATTAACTGCTGACCTTTGGACAAAGCTTGAGATAACTTGGACTTGCCTCATGTTTGCATTATACTGTCATTAAATTACAAGCAAGCTTTGCGCAACAAAGCATAACTGTTTGGAATTAATGTTACTGAAATAGATGCATATATTAGAAGCACTGTTTAAAAATGACATCATCAGTTGCCGTCAAGTTTTACTGTAGGTTAGAAAAGAACACTGGCCAGACACTCTTAAAAATAAGGTGCTTAAAGGTTCTTTACAGCGATGTCATAGAATAACCATTTTTGGTTCCACAAAGAACCATTCAGTCAAAGGTTCTTTAAAGAACCATCTCTTTCTTACTGTTTATTAAACTGAACTTTTTTTTTCCTTTTGGGAAACAGTAAGGTTCTTCCGATGTTTGTGGAATTTAGACAAAAACATGTTGTTGTCTGACATTTTAAAGCATCTTTAATTTTTAGAGTATACATACTCATCTTTTAGTGACATAAGCCCCAATGATGTTAAGTTTAGAGTTTTCATTCTTCCCTTTTCTAATAACTGTACCTTTTGTTTCACTCACATAATATATAAAATATATAACAGGGCTCAAGGCTATTGATTTTTCCACCTGCCCGGTCGAGCAAGTGATTCCAATTTTTACTGGCCATGACAAAATTTTCACTGGCCCACCACAAAAAAAGTATTTATTTGTTTGTTATTTTTTACCTATGCAACTTTTAATAAATTAGGATATGTTACCATAAAAACTATTAGCCCATAACTCAAAACTTCAAATATTTTTAAAAGACAACAAATCTGTAAGTAATAAAATAAGATCAAGTTATCAAAGTATGTGCAATAGCACAGATAAATGTAATAAAGCAAACATACAAATAACCAACACATTTTATGTGTTTCAGGTTAGTCTAATAATAGTAGGTATTAGATTTACTTCCTAGTCTCCACTGATTTAAATATAACTTTTTTTTAACCTTATTAAAGTTCAAATTTAATCAGTGAAGAGCAGTGACTTTTTTTGTCTTCGTTCTTTGATGAACAAAATTTAGGCAATTATGATGCTGCCCCTTCCTCCCCTGGTCCAAAGACATGCATGGTAGGTTGATTGGCATCTCTGGAAAAAATTGTCCGTAGGGTGTGAGTGCGTGAGTGAATGAGTGAGTGTGTGTGCCCTGCGATGGGTTGGCACTCCATCCAGGGTGTATCCTGCCTTGATGCCCGATGACTCCTGAGATAGGCGCAGGCTCCCCGTGACCCGAGGTAGTTCGGATAAGCGGTAGAAAATGGAATGGAATGGAATGATGCTGCCCCTTTAAGAGATGCATGGATCTTTTGAAAATGTAAAAGATTTGTATCGTCTTGTATCCACATGCGTTTTTTTCCTGTAAAACATATTTGTTAAGGGATAATTGGTAATTTTGGAATTTAGGTATAATTTTGTGTCGATTTGTCTGATTAAGAAGAGTAATCTGTTGATCAAAAAAATTACGTCGGCATTAACGGAATAGCATTGAAATGGTTTAAGTCTTATTTATCCGACCGTTTTCAATTTGTAGCAATAAACAATGAGGTGTCCCGCAAATCACAAGTCCAGTACGGTGTACCACAGGGCTCAGTCTTGGGACCCCTGCTCTACGCATTATACATGCTACCTCTAGGAGATATAATAAAGCGACACGGAATTAGCTTTCACTGTTATGCTGATGATACTCAACTTTATATTTCCTCGATGCCTCATGAAACCCAGCAGTTTCATCGAATAAAGGATTGCATAGTTGACTTAAAAATGTGGATGAGTAACAATTTTTTACTACTAAACTCGGACAAAACAGAAGTGTTACTTACTGGACTGAAAACTGCTATGCGTAACAACCAAGAATACTGCTTAACGATTGACGGATGCTCCATAAAATCCTCGTCATCAGCTAAGAATCTTGGCGTTGTATTTGACAGTACTCTCTCATTTGAAAGCCATGTCGCAAACACCTGTAAAATTGCATTTTTCCATTTTAAGAATATATCTAAATTACGTCATATGCTGTCACTGTCAGATGCAGAGAAATTAATTCATGCATTCATGACATCAAGACTAGATTACTGTAATGCACTTCTAGGTGGTTGCCCTGCGGGCCTATTACAAAAACTGCAACTGGTTCAAAACGCGGCAGCTCGAGTTCTTACACGTACAAAAAAGTATGAGCATATAACCCCGGTTCTGTCAACCTTGCACTGGTTACCTATAAAGCATCGCATTAACTTTAAGATCTTGCTTATTACCTATAAAGCCCTACATGGTCTAGCGCCGCAGTATTTGAATGAACTTCTATTGTATTACAGACCTCCACGTACATTACGCTCTAAGGGGTCCTGTCAGTTGGTAATACCTAGAATTTCAAAATCAAGTGCAGGTGGTAGATCCTTTTCTTATCTAGCGCCTAAACTTTGGAATATTCTTCCCTGCACGGTCCGGGAGGCAGACACACTCTGTCAGTTTAAATCTAGACTAAAGACTCATCTTTTTAATCTTGCATACACTACACCTCCATAATATTAATCCTCAGAGGATTTAGGCTGCATTATTTAGATCAACCGGAACCAGGAACACATCCAACAACAAATGATGTACTTGTTGCATCAAAGAGTGCAGAACAGTACTCTACTCTCAGCCAGTCTTGTCTCTTTGTTCCAAGGTTACCGCAGGATGCAGTTCATGCCCAGACCTGATGGCAGAGCTGAGAATGGGAAGCGGTGAGCTGACAAGTGCTAAGAGGATAGAGCTGGATAAAGGACGCGACAACTTTGTTTTTTTCTACAACATTTCAAATGCTATTAGATTGTTAATGATAATCTTTAATTTTTATATTTTTATTAAGCCTTGTTGTGCAAGCACTGATGAGCTTGTGCAGAGGCAGCAGCTTTTGCCAGAGGGGAACTGGAATCCCCTGGTTGGGCCTGGGTTCCCCTGAGGTTTTTTTTCTCGATGGGAGTTTTGGGTTCCTCACCACCGTTTGCATATTGTTTTGCACTATCTGCCTGGCCGGGGGGGCTGCTTTAGAATTCATACTTGTATTAAATGTGTCTCATGTACAGCTGCTTTGTAACAATGAAAATTGTAAAAAGCGCTATATAAATAAAGTTGAGTTGAGTTGAGTTGAGTAAGAAGACATGAAAGAGAACTCAATTCAGTATTTTGTGCGTTGTCTGATGCGGAATTCCGGCCACGTGCAGGAAAGTCTTAAAATGTACAAATTATGATTTCCTATGATTATACAGCACTGGCCTGATCGGGCAGGTGACAGTTCTCTCAACTGGCCCGAGGATCTCCCATGCTGGCCTCGGGCCATAGGGCAGTCCTTTATGTTGAGCCCTGATTTATCACTGTCATTCTGAAACATTGTATAGTATGTCCAAATTTGCTGTTTTCAGGAAACACTAACTTTTGTAAATTTTGACAAGGACTTTTTAAGTATTCTCATTGGTAAGATATTTGCAAAACCTAGTGATAAACATAAAGGGTGACTAATAATAACGATTTCACATAAAGTATATATATATATATATATATATATATATATATATATATAGAGAGAGAGAGAGAGAGAGAGAGAGAGAGAGAGATATTAGAAGGACAGCAGTGACATGAGAAATGTCCTTGCTGCATGGTTCAGGCTGGCTTATACGATGTGCTGTTTTTGGTGTTGATCTAGCTGGAGAATTTATTGCACTTTTAGAGCATGACAAATAGAACAACTATTTATTCATCATCATTCGAAAAGAGCCGTATGGAGATTCTTCAAAATGTTTCACTTTCTGGTCCACGAACAAGCACAGGGTTTGGAACAGCACAAATTATGAGAAATTGTTTTATTTTCGCATGTCATAAAAAGCAGCTACAGATGCTTGAGGCTCTTCCAGGCCTTGCGTGGGCTGAGTTTAGATTTAACTACTCTCTGAGATCCGAGTCACATCCCTCCAAAGCAAATCCATGTAAAAGGATTCAATGCGTTACACTTAGCTGATCAATGCAGCTCCGCATCAGGCGCAAATCGCATATATCAAACATGCGCATTAAAAGAGCCAAAGTTGTGAGGCGCTTAGACGAGGAGCAACTACACACACTGACAGGTTTATAAATCAAAGGAGACTTTAAAGAATGACAGGGCACTGGGGCATGTTTCTCTTGCAGAGTAAAGACGCTCTGCTATCACACACTCTCTCGAGACTGTCTAGAGAAAGAGACGATTCACCCATTAAAAATGCTTTTATAATACATTGAAGCTGTCACCTTGGCTGTACAAAGCATGCAGCTTGTTTCCTTAATTGACGAAGTGTGTAATTATTAACATCAGAGGGACGAACATGCGAGGAGGTCAACATGGTGCACATGAAGCGTTCAGCTGAAGACTGGATGATCTGGTTTCAAATCCTGTTGTTAGCATTTCTTTGCTCCTAAGCAGCATGAAAACAGGAAAGTAGTTTGTCAATACGCTTTCTGTGTGTTTGCATGCCCTCGCAACTCTTTACGGTAGCTAAGCATGGCACATTTTTTATAGTATGCTTTCTGCATTCTAAAAATAATCTGTGTTAAATATTTATCATAATCAGATTATTTATGGTGCAACAATACCATTGTAATGCATATAAGAATAGTTCACACATACATTTTATCATTAACTTATCCTCAAACATAGCCTACATGAATTTCTTTCTATTGTGGAACAAGACTAAACAGATTTGGAGTAATTGTATAGTTACTCTATTTCATGGTATTATACTAAACAAAACCTTCAGGCTTTAAAAAGAAGGATTTAAAGCACCATGCAGGAATGCTCCATTTCTCCTCTGCACTGTATTTCATTATATTGAAGCATATTTTGTTATTCATTTTCCAATCTCCTCCAACTAGTATGAACATATTATGGAGTCTTGTGAACTTAATTGGGTGATTTACTGAGTGATTTACTCATTCATTAGGTGATCTGACTCAAAAGGACGATTTGTTTACAAGCATGACAATATTACCACTCACACAACGAAGAAAAGCAAGTTCAACCTTATCATGCTGTCAGTACTCACCACTAGTCATTTAAATAAAGTGAAAAGCTTTGATGTGTGTACAAACTATAATTTATGAATTTGTAATTGTCAGTTGGTATTATGTTGGATTGATTTTCGAATATGAATTAAGAGCCCATCGAGATCTTGGCACAAATAATCTCTGTGTGTGTGTATATAAAGCAGCTAGTTGAGCAACGTGAGCTGTCAGAGCTCATTCAATGACTGCAAAGTTCAATGAATACAAAGAAAAGCACTAGACTGAAAATTCCTCATAACCCTCTTATTTGTTTGCACAATGGTTGTCAGTATTGGAGCTGACAGCCCCAATCTTTATTCCCCCATCCCCTCCTTATTATCACACATATTTCTTCTTTTTGTCCATTTTCAAAATGTTTGAAATATCGCAAAACATTCTTGCGTTTGCCTCTCTTACACAGAGCCGATCCTTCCTATATGCAGACTAAGGTGGGTTTGTAGGGCCTCTGCACCACCAGGGGTCCCCTTGAGTTCCGAATCAAAAACACTCGAATGTAAACAAGACGCTATTTTTATAACTTGCGGTTTCAACTTTATAGGATTCATTTGGAAATTTGCTTTTTAATACTTCATTTAATTAACAAGGCTACTTTACCCGGTTGCGGACATCATGTAGTGCGCGGAAGGTGACGACATGTGTTTGATGTGATGATGTGTCTTTACATATGGGCATGGCTTTAAAACGGAGCTATCTGTCTGTAGCAGAAAAAATACAAAAGAAGGCATGTGTTTTTTTAGTATTTTCATAGACGTATTTAGTTTGGCCTAATTATGCAAGTACATATATTTCAGTATTAGTATATCCACCGGCATAAAGTTGGTTTGACGTTGGAAGTTCGATAGGTGGACTGTCTCCAAAGTAACATATGCTACACATTAATATACATGTTTCTAATTTAACACACGCGGTTCCTGCCATTCTCATATTAATTTTGAGTACCTATAGAGTAGCATTGCATACTTCGTATTATCGGAGAGCATTTAGTTTGATCACATTTATAAAAGATAGATACAGCTGTACAACAATTTCTAAAGCATAAGGCAGGTGCGTGGTAGGCTGAACTAAAGCATGTGCGCAACCATTGCCAACAAAACACAGACATCAGATTCACTCACCGCATGCGGTTCATTTCCAGCATCTTTAAGCGCTGGGATGGCTCCATATATCAGTTTCAAACGATCTCCGAATCAAGCGGTATATCCACCACCAATTATGTAACATTCATCACCCAAATGCAGTAAACAAACAAACACCTGAACTTACGGAATTTAAGCCCTCTCTCTTTCTCTCCTGCACACAAGTAAAAGTGACGTCTATGCATGCTCCTTCTCCTGCTCTCCTTGCTGCCGCGTGGGCATGCCCCGTGCCTTTCCGGGAGAATTGTCCAATAAGGGACTAAGAAAAACTGTTACAAAACAGTTTTAAATGTTCGAAAAAAAACTTTCCGAAACCTGTATGATCACTGGGGTAGTGTATCGAGAACAGAAATACTACATAAAACGGCCAACTCATTTTTTGACAAGTTGACCATGTTAAGCATGAGAAGACGGCCCTTGAAAGGGAATGCCTTACTGTAACAAAACCAACTGTACAGTGATCATGCGAACCTCAGCTCTAATGCACACCACCCCCAGTGTATTTCGTTTGCCCGTGATAATATGTCATTTTTGTGTCATCACATTTAGAGAATTGTTATTGTGTTTTCGTACTCTTACCTTTCTTGAGTAAACTATATCTACCATGTTTTACCATGTTGGTTAGTAAAACCACACCGCATTTACATGTTAAAGTTTTTTTGACAGCTGTGTTAACTGATTTATTATTTTTAGTTTACAGTTGTGTTTATCTAAATTGAACTATGACAAGACTTCTAGGATTGGCACTGCTTAATATACATTTGAATTGTAGGCTGATGAAGAGCAGGTGATTTTATAAGGTCATGTGGTTTTCGTTTTCAAAGTTTTGCTTGCACGTAGATTGAAGCTTGTGCTTTTTGATATTGTTTCAAATTTTCAGCCAGGCAAACTGAACTGTGGCGCTTTTCCTTAAGTGGAGGAAAAGTTTTTAAGGAAAACTTGAAGAAAAATGTGACATTTCAAGCCCCCTGGTCTGAATTTGAGCCACAGAGCAACATACCAGCTGTTCTAAACAATACAGTGTCCAAAAGTAGACTATTATGCTTTGAGATTTAGAACTTTCTGTGTTGTGCCGATGGGCTAGTCAAAGATAGTAAATAAATATCTCCACATGCCATAACATGTTCAATTATGAACAGGTTTTGACATCTTTTTGACACCTGACTTAGGGAGACATGGAAATAGGATTGGAAAATGGCATGCACTGGACTCATACCTTTCACCCCCACATGAGCCTCACAGATTTGCGATTGTGGTTCTTAAAAATATTAAAATATACTTCCTAGAACCCTGCATTACTTTTAGAGGATCAAAATTGAGCAGCATAGAACTGGCCATGTTTCCAGAACACAAATACCAGAGTGACAAAACTGGCAAGAGGCTTTATTTGCCTCAACCCCCAACAGCTCTCCCTTAATATAAACAAAATCCATTTCAGATGTCCATAATGCACATTAGATCTTCTGTAATGAACACTGAAGCCATGTAATGCATAGATACATACATTGGTATTTTTGATTTGTTGATGCTAGGGATTTCCGATACTCATTAAACACCAATATTGAAATTCATTCTGGTAAAATTCTTGTCTTTTCTGCAGAGTACACAGTGCTGTTCACGATATTGCCTGACATTCGTGAGTGTCGCATTAACCCTCAGCCTGTTGACAGTCGGCCACTGGTTAAATAGGTCAGTCAGCACAGGAAGTCTATAATTGATACATCATGGTGGATTAAGATAGGAGCGACACCAATGATAGGTTTGTCACACAGTCCTATTATGAAGTGCCAACAGATTGAAAACGCATCTGTAGACATGATGACATCTCCACAAGTAAATGTTTGACTGAAATCCATTAACGTTGAGTTGATTTTGTTGACGGCTGACAAGCAATCCAATCCAGAGTGATCTGTACACATTGTGTTAGGTAAGAGGTTCAAAAGAGGTCCAACAATGTTTTTAAAGGCCTCTCTCCCACTACAGCTTCGTTTCTGTGTCGTCAAACTTTCTTAATATTCTGTGAAAGTTCCAGAGCCTTGCAGTCGTTTTACTGAGCGAGGTCTAAATTTCTCTCTGGAGGAAGAGAAATGCAATGGGCTTTTTGAATTGAACAGCTTTCCGAGACATTTTCCATTAAACCTATGCGGGCCGACCCCTTCAGGGCTCGAGCCTTTGGTTGAAACCTCTGTGATGATGGCCACTGGCATAATGGTGACTTTGCAAGCAGTACCTGTCGATATAAGAAATTTAACTATTTCTCACACAGGCTTTACCGCAGGCTAAAAAGACAGCTTAGTCAACTGACTAGTTTACTCCACATACTATTTATCATGGCTCTACCGAAGGACCTGTAAAGATTTTATGTTTCAAATTCATATCACCATTTATTCGAAAGGGTCACCATATGAGCACCCCGCATACCAAACCTACAACCTAAAGCTACTGTATGTTTGAGGTATGTTTCAAGACCTCCAGTCTAAATTGAATGGAACCTAATGTTTCATTTTTCTTATTCTGTACATAAGCTGAAACTTTACGCATCATTAATAAAACATTGATGGCATTTTTAATCGTCCATTATTAAAATGTTTAAAGCATAATCATTTTAATACAATAAAAATTGGTGTTTGGTGTGAATAACAGGATTCAAACCTTCCTCCTGTCTTTCCCACCCATCCACTCCTCGCAGTAGTGACCGATGTAGTTCTGCATTGATGAGTTACAGGACATCTCAGCGAAAAACATCTCAGCATGAAAAATAGTGTCTGTTTGATATGCTGAAGCCGAATAAGCCTCTCATAGGCAGTCCTAACAGCTGTCATTCCTCTACAATAAATACTTCCTTGTAGCAGTTATGTTTCCTTTCCTTGGTTGGAAAGTCACTCCCGGGACAATCATTTAGGAATCTGCAAGTGTGTCGGGTGGCACACTATTAAACTGTCCTGGCAGATGGTGAAGTGTCCTAACTTCGTACCTGGGCAAGACTATCTACTAATAACAATGCAGAAGTGCCAGTCATTTGGCACTCTACACAGGATGAAACCATACAGTCAACTGATTTGCAGAGTCTTGAAAACCTCTTTCAACAACTATATTCAGATTTAATTTAAGAAAATATTAAACAATAAATCTGTATAGTATTTATGCTGTAAACTTAACATGCCTTAGGCAATAATATGATGCAAAAAAGCATGGCTCCAAACTAATTGCAAAGCAGAAAGTGGATATAAACATATTGGATTTATTTGACAGATTTGTCAGAATACGGAAAAAACCCTTCCAGCAACCTTTAAGAGGTGCTTATGATGATTGCAATCATATAACCCTATTGTACATTCATTTGGGAATCAACGCACAATGTTGTTCTTTGCTGTAAAATGCAGTATGCCGTATAAACATACAATATATTTATCCATGACATCACAAAATCCTCTACATAAATTATTTGAACTAAGCTTTAAATACACCAATGTTCGATTTAAAACTCAACAGATGTAAATATCCAATACATGTAAAGAAATGATAGATAATAGGCAATTTCATGATTTTGTAAATTTTATGTTTTTGCAGCTATAACTTGCCTACTGTGAATGTTGGTGAACTTATGAATTCAGTGACAAATGTGTCCAAATACTTGTATTATTTTTAAACAGTATTTTGTTACAGTTTGAAATAAATGTCACTCAGACCATTTCCATTTATCTAATTTTACAGACTAAAATTTTTGAGACTATAAAAATCCAAATCCAGACACCAAGATGCATTGAACATTTTCACCCCTCCACAAAAAACATATGCTTGCTTATGACGATACATTTTTTTATTTTCGTTTGAAGACTATATCGTATCTCTTCCTCACTCTACACACCTGAACCTGCTCTTTAATGAACTCAACACATCTGGATGTGTCTGATTACCAAAATCAGTAAAATTCCTTTGACCGTCTGCATGGCATGCAAATGCCATATTCATTTTGCTGGGGCAAATAGTGGAAAGTTTTAAAACAAGAAACAAACTGAATCCAATTTATGCATTGAGGCGTGCTTGCTCTAGAAAGAAATACAATTACTTAATTTAATTACAACATAGTAATATTTCAGTGCATTAAGTGTCTGGATGAGGTGGATTGTAGATAGCTTACATCAATAACATGAAGTTTTTGCAACTATTAATTCTCCCCTGGACAATAAACCGATGATTACATCTTTATTATAAATGTGTGATGGTAAAGTGTTGGCAAGAGTTGATCTTTTACTGTAAGATACTGCAGCATCTTCAATAAGGCTCATTTACATTTCTTGTAGCAGCCAATATCCAACGTTGTTAAATGATTCACAATAGCCTCGCTTCTGCGTGCCTCATGGATTAGGTCAGTAATATTGGTGGCAAACATCCAACATACGTAATGTCTCAATTTCTATTATTCTGGAGTCAAGCAACACACACGCGCACACACACACACACACACACACAAAGACAGGCTATTCATCATAAATCCAGTTAGCTGGCAGCACCCAGAAACACTTACTGTGTTGATTTGCTACACGCAGTGCGATGTTGCTGGGGGAAACGTTGTTTTTAAGGTTTCAAATGCAAAAAATTGACATGCTAATATCATAAAGAATTGTGTACTTTGGGTTAATTAAATCTTAGCCTGATTCAAAACAGGGTAAACTAGATTTTCTTTTCGACAACAAATCTTTCATTTTAATGTAATATTTTATCTTACAATTAAAAGGAAAGAGTGCCAGGACTCTTTGACGGTCCTGTGGATCCACCATTGGGCCCAACAAGCAATTTGTTTGTTTGATAATGGAGTCACATACTGTTACAAAGAAAAACGCAAAAAAACATGCAACATTTTACATGCAACATAGCTTAAACATCTGAACAACCTTTCTGTTTCCCAAAAGGATCTTGAGAAAGAAAGAAAGAGATGTTTTTTTTATGAACCTTTGACTGAATGGTTCATTGTGGAACCAAAAATTGTTATTCTTTGGGATCGCTGTGGAGAACCATTTAAGCGCCTTTATTTTTAAGAGTGTATAATGTTTTCTCAGACACTGCGTGCCCGTTGCACACTACACCCCAACCCTGCAGGGAGGCGTGTGTTTTCACCACGACATGCCTCGACCTACCCGAGAGGGACACTTGTCCGTAGAAAGTCATTGAAGACCAAGGGGATAAGATGCGTCGGCAGAGAGGCGTAATGACGTCTGCTGCCGGTGTGCCACGCTCTCCAGGGAACTCGACTCTGTAGCCAGTGTGGGAGTGGTCTCATGCGCATCAACCCAAGGGGTATCACCCCGCCGGTGTCCCAGGAGCCTCTGAAATTGTTTCAGGGGGACCGCTGACTGCCTGAATTGTTTCTGGCAGTGCAATACTGTAGTCAGTCGCGCTGTCATGGAGACAGAGTTGAGCTCCATACTGAGAAACAAGATGCTCTGCACACGGAGAGCTTGATCTTTCTCGGTTGACCTGTAGTCCCAATCGATCTAGGTGCCGGAGCACTAGGTCCCTGCGTGTACATAACAGATCTTTTGAGTGTGCCAAGTTAAGCCAGTCGTCGAGCACACCTCTGTCCTTGAGGGGAGTGAGGGCGGCTTCCACGATCTTCGACAGGGACGGACCAAAATTAGGACTCTGTACTGAAATGCCTGACTCTCGAAAGCGAAAACTGTAGGAAGGGGCGATGATGAGGGAGAATTGGGACATGAAAGTAAGCGTCGCTCAGGTCGATTGCCATTAACTTTATCTTGACATCTGATAGACGCCTTTGATTCGCTTCTGCGTGAGCATCCTGAACGGCAGCTTGAGTAGGTGCCTGTTCAGGGTACGCAGATCTAGCGACCCCCCCCTTTTCTTTTGGGGGACGATGAAGTATGGGCTGTTAAACCCATTGAATATCTCGGTTAGAGGTAGGAGCACGATCGCTTCCTTTGCCAGTGATGTGGCGACCTCGGCCCGAAGCATGTGAGCATCTTTGCCTCTAACTGATGCCCCGAAACTTAAGGCGGGCGTCTTGCGAGTTGGATGGCGTAGCTCCCAGGGACCGAGAGAGGGGGGACAAGGGGATATGAATTGCTTCATTGACCTCCCGGGGGTTGGTTTGATGGCTGGCAGTGTGGATCTCTCGCCGTTGGGAAGCCCCCAGGGAGGAGATCGGCTCTGCTGACTAACCTGCCTGGCGATGATGTAGAACAATGCACCATTGACTGAGAGTGCTGAGGGCTGCTGATTATCCTCGTCATTTTGTCTCGCAGTGACACAACGTCGAGTTGCTGAACACCGTCGTAAAGAGGGTTAGAGCGACTGTGATAAACAACCAGAGAGAGAGGAAACTCATTGAAGTGGGCTGTTGGGACGGGGCAGGACCCGTCCCGGATCGACCAACCAGTGATGGGATGGCTGGGGTCGGGCCCGAACGTATTCTCGATCTCCCTGGGGTCTTCCCATGAGGGATTCTTCTGCTTCCGCCGTGGCTGCTTACTGGTCTCTTCGAAGAGGACCAGGGCTGCTGGGAAGCAGACGGTGCACTGGATCTCGACCGCCGTAGGACGGCCGAGTCATGGTGGGAAGGATATGCTTATTAGCCGTGTCGAGAACTGCTGCTCAACAGTATCACCAAACAGCCCCCCTCAATCGCGAGATGGGTACGTCGTCACTCATCTGTTCAAGGTTCTGCCAGAGGTGTCTCTCTTGGACCATAAATTTGGACATAATCCGACCCTTGGTCGCCCGTGAGCAAGGTCGGTGGCATAACAGTGGGGCGGTCTTACCCTCGTGGAGCTCTCTCAATGCCTTGGCCTGATAAGAGAGGGGGCAGCTTGGCCCTCAGCAGTGTAAGCTTGGACGGGAGTCTAGGTCGAGCCTCCTGGTGGCAGCCGTCTGCGGTGCACAGAGACTGCACGTTCCACCTGGGGGACATAGACGTATCCTCTAGCTGCCCCACCATCGGGGGAAGAAAGGGCGACGGAACTAGTTTGACGTGCACGCACCGAAAAGGGGGAGTTTCCAGGTCTTACTGAGTTCCCGATGCATTTCCGGGATACATACCACTGCGGGTGGGCATGGCTTGGAGCCGTGCTCAAACCCGAGGCACCATGTATTCGGCTGCGAGCATTGGGTCAATGCGGTCAATGCGGTGCACTGCAACCCAATTCTCAAGGCGGCCCGGAAAGCATGGCTGGCATTTAGACATCTGCTTCTTCCTGAACTCAACCCTCTGGAGGAGGGAGCTGCAAGGAATCATCGGAGTCAGATGCCAGTAAGTCACCCTCCGATGATGCAACGTCTGAATCGAGAACCTATCCACAACGGCTGCCCCAGCGTTCTGGAAACCCAACACTTATGGCAGCCATCGTGTACGTCCCCCCTCCTCGATGAGTGTATTGCACCCATGAGAACAGCGGGACATGCCACACTGGAGAAATTTGCTCTTTTAGAGAAAAAACGCTAACACTTCTGGAACTGTCGAGATGCCCACAGGAAGTTGCTGCATCACTTCGTAAGAATCCAGCAGTATTTCGGCGTAGAGTTTAAAGTCTCGAAGTCGATCATGTGTGAGGGCTCCGAAGAACATAAGGTGAATGAATGCAGCACGCCGTCTCCTGCTTTTATACGCGGATATCAGGGGGCTGAGTATGGCTTGCAAATTTAATTCGCCAATTTATTGGACTTTTCTAAGCTAGTCGAAGTTGATAGGTTCTCAAGGGTGAACCCCATCTGTCGGTTTGACAACGTTGAGAGACTGACAGAAAGGGATCCTCATATTCAGCAGCCTTGCGGTGTTACTTCAAAGTGCTGGACACAGAGGTACGTAAAGGTTAAGGCCTTTGGAAATGTATGGCTGTGTGTACTTATAGAACTCTTTTTAAAATCAGCAAAAAGCATTCAAGCTTTACCCCTCTGTATTTGAAGACTTGCACATACAGCATTTCAAACCTTCAAATTTCCCCATTAAATAATAGATCCCTTAATCGTTTCAAGCGTTCACTGCGGCTTTGTTGATGGCATTGAACAGATGTCTCAGTGGTCTTTCTGCTTCTCGCTCGTTGCTTTGCCAACATAAGCCTGTGTTTCGCCACAATTGATGCCATGCTGTAAAACAAAGCCAGATTTTATAAGCATAATTTAGAGCCTTTACCAGGAGCGAAATTCCTTTACACTCTGTCATCTGCAATGCAAATGTAGATTTGTGCCTGTCATAATTAATAGTTTCTAACTGAATGCTTGACACTTCTGGGTTTTGCGAGGAGCACGTCAGTTTTTCAGATCAATTTATTTATGTCAAACATGTATTAGTGATAAATAATTAGGCTCGGTTAATAGAGAGACTTCGCTCAAATGAGATGAGGTGCTTCAGAGTGCTGCCAAGTGCATCCATCTTCTTTTGTGGTCTGCCAATTATGACAGTTTAAGTATTTAAGTGTGACTGGACGAGATCAATGATGAATGGAAAAGGGGCAAATGGTGCTTAGAAATAATTTGTAAGTGCTTAATCTGGTGGGTAACTGCTTTAAAATTAAATTACTCTGAAATGACCCGAAAGGGTCACCCAAAATTCTTTAAAATATATTCTTTTGGATGCTTTGGATTTTGGGGTGAACTATCCTATTAACTTTTAAGCTGCTACTGCCCTAAGGTCCCCATAAAGTTGATTCATTTGTCATTTGCAACTAACCCACCCCATTTCCTCTGGTTTTGAAATATATTTTGGAGAAATATTGGAATATCTGAATTACATCTGATTTATACGCAGGAAAATAGCTCTTACACAAAGTTTTGTTATGGATCCATCACTTCCCTCATCTGAGCTCAGCCCCATCCTTTTATACTCCATCCTCCAGACAGACTCCTGAGCGGAGTGGGCGTGGTTGAGGAGGGACATTAGAATAAATGAGGCACCCCTAAACTTAATCATGGCATTGCTGTTAAATGTCAAGCACAAATCACCTTGATAGGACATTATTTTTGTGTCCACGCAGATCCAGGAAGGAAGCACTGTGGCACTGAGTAAAGGGAACCCACCCAAAAACCCAGGAAATAAGCATTTTGGAGATTTCCCTGCCTAACCCAAACCAGTAACTACTATTTAAATAATAATGTTGATAAGATCGGGACCTGTGTTTATAAATCTAAGTGAAAAATTTGCTTCCAGGATGTTCTACTTGGCAAATCCATGATTTACACTCTAAAAAAAGTGCTATACAACACCTTTGTCAAATGGTCAAAATAGGTGCCATTTAACACTTTATTTCTTCAATAAAAATGCTAAATTGCATCAACACTGGTTCTTTGACTAATATGGAACTTATTCAAGGGGCTTAACAGGTTCTGTGTATGGCAGTGGTGCTATTTTGCACCTTTACCACTGAAAAATATCCACTAAAGAAAAGCTGAAGAACAACACAGGGGCTTAACAGGATCTTTTTTTTGGAAGCGGCGCTGTAAAGCACCTCAGTCATCCCAAAAAAATGTTGAAGAACCACCAAAGAATCACTCAAGCACCAAAGTATAGTTCTATATATAACAAAATTAGGTTCTCCTATTATTCAAAGCCAAATAACTACTTTTGATGCTGAAGAACAATTTTATATGGCGCCTAAACAAAGCCAAAATGAAAAAAAAGGGGACAAAGAAGACTCTAGAAAGGAAAACCGTCTTTCATTGAGGAGCATGTATTTGCAGTATCCTGCACTGGCAACCAAATAAGTTCCGGTGATTCCAGGTACCTGAATAAACTAATCAAGCAGGACCAGTCCCAATACTCAACCAATCCTGGATTCAGTGGAGACAGTGGTCGAAGACATTTTGGAACACATTTCGCCTTCAGCTTATTCCATTCCAGGGCTATAAGAAGCACTGCTTGGGATCGTTCCTTCATGCTACACATTGTCATCCTCTCACGTGCCTATAGTTGTGTTTCTCATGACCGTCACCTCACTAGGAAACCCATTCACAGTCACATTCACACAATAATGCATAATGTTGTTTCCCTGAATATCTAGGCTGCTTTGTACTAATCAAAATTTTTTGTTAAAAGATTGACCGTCAAATACAGTACTTTGGGGTTTTGTGTAACTTCATTGATAAATCAACATCACTTAATTTCAACCGAATTTGTAAGCACTACATCATAAAAATAGTCTTTGGCACAAGTTAATACAGTCTTCAGCATTCTCTCAAAGCAGATTCATAGGCAACTACTTGAAAATCAGTTTTTATGCTTATGGAACAGAACACATTTTCTCAAGTGGATATCGTGTTTGTGTATTTCCCTGTGTATGAAATCTACCAGGCTTTACGGCAGGACAAGTAGCGGAAGGGGTTTAGCTTTGTCAAGAGGTGTCAAAACTGTCATAGCAACTGTTTGCCATTGTTTTGTTTCCCAACATACTGATATTCATGGCTAATAAAAGCCCCCACCTCACGTGCATATGCCGCTGTCAGTTCAAGCTAATGATCTGACTTTTTCATCCTTCCCATAATGCATTTTCTTACCCTTTATCTCTTGTTTCAGGACTCAGATAACAGCATGGAAGCTGGTAACCATGAAGTGTTTAAGCAGCCTTATAGATGGATAGTCTCTAAGACTATGTGGAAGGTTGTTGCTTTGGGGTGGTTAGAAATGACAGTTTGCGAAGGAACTGTTTGGTCTGGCATTGTGCTGTTGCATAAATCAACCCCCCGCTACCGTCTCCTTTGCATTCCACTCAGCTGGGCCAGCGCTCATTTTCACTGTAGCGTATGCACTCCCGGCGTCGACTCTGATGTGCCCTAAGGACAGATGGAGGTTAGCTGTCATTGTAGATTAATGGACACATTTGCCACGTTGACCTCTCTGGTCCTCCATTTACGCGGGATGATGGCATACACACGCATGTCACTCTCCCTGGAAAAATAGTGTCGTCGGGTCTAGTCAAATATAGGAGTCTTGGAAAGAAAATGAACTTGTGGTCAAGAGAGTAACGCGAAGGAGATAGATTGTTTGATTAAGTTGACTGTTGTCACGCAAACTTAAACTTAAACAACTTTATTTGTTGGAAGGAATTCAAATAAAATTGTTGTCTAGAATGTTTATCATCTGATAATCAAAATTGATGAGAGAAAAATAGGGGCCATATGACGTGAGTTTTACTTTGTACACAATATTATGCGACACCTACAACCCAGGTAAACCAGATACTAAATGCACCGAAAGTTTATGTTTCAACAAAATCATTGTGATTTTTTTAGCTCAAATAAACATACATTTTGTAAAAATCATTTTAGAATATTCCTTGAAATGTTACATAAAAATATACACGATATATATTAATCTTTTAATTCTGGAAAAGCAGAGCATTTATCTCAAGCTGTGAATAGTTTGCTTACATACGTGTTTCTCTTTACATTCCGGACTTGTTTGAAAGCTCTCTTCATTTACATGGCTAATTAGCCAGAAGCTTTGATGGCTGTGATGAATGCATATGCATTAATATAATTCAGCATGACTGACTGTGAGATTAAGATCTGGTATTTTAAAGAATCTATGTACATCTTTGAGAAAGACCTTTCATCTTGTCTTTGTCAAATGAAATCCTCTTCTGAAAAGCTTAATGAGATGAAACTAGGCTTGTCTCGCTCTTGAACAGTGTACATGTATATTAATTTTAACGTTGTACATGCAAAAATCTGAGCATAACAAGTAGATATAGACTTTATGTATTTCACTTGGTATTTAATTTAAATTATGTGACTCTAGTGGATAAGCAGGTTTGGAAATTGGAAGGGTTGATATTATGTTCTGTTTTAGTTTCCAAAAAATCTGCTATAATTTCCTAATCTTCAGTTGATTTCAAAAACACTTTTATTATTATTTTTGTAATAATTATTATTATTAATAATGATAACTACTCCATACAACCATTTAAACACAGATTGAAATAAGGACAGTAAAAAATCCTTAAAAGTGGTCCATACAGCATGTTACAGATAATAGCTTTAAATACTGGATTTTTATGTAAGGGATAATGTACAGTCAGCCCAATTTTTATTGTATAAATATGTCCCGACAGTGTCATCTGTCTTGTATGACACTGAAGGGGCGTATTTCGCAATAACATCCGGCTGCTTGTAAATTATTCTGCTTATTTCACGGCTACTTGCCACATATAGACAAAACAAATACACAAAATGTGAATTTGAAATCTTTTTTTAGCAAATTTTTACAGAATGCAGACCTTCCGAGTGGAAAAACCAGCATTCCAATGAGCCGTGTAATAATCACTGACAACATGCACAAACTTCACCTTCTCATACTCTTGCATCTAGTAAATCTAGTGCATGCTCACTTCAAGACAAAAAGAAAACAGTCATTGATGGTTGAATGAAATTTGCTCAGTTGGTTCTATTCGTTCCCCATTATTTTGCAAAACTAGTATAAAAAATAATTATTTTATTATCTATAAAATGATGAATTAAAGGATATTTTGACAGGTTACCTGTCATCAAACAAATTAAAAAATAATTAGTACGAAAATAATTTAGGCACTAATCCAGTGAGAGCATGACGATCCTTTTATTAAATAATTTCAGTTCATCCATTGGTTGGAGCCCAGTATCCTGGGACACAGGCTGGGTATAAACTGTATAAATGTCCATTACATTGCACATACAGACACATGTACAACCAAAAACCAAAGGGCAATTTAGTGAGTTTACGTTTACACAATATAAAGAGGGAATGTTTTTCATTTGAGTTTTTGAAGCTTCATGTGCACATGACAGCATGAGCATTATAAAAACGGTCTTTACATGGATCCGGGAAAACGAATAAAAACTATTTATTACGCATGCCAGGCCAGTGGATGGTGCTGTTGTGTCATACAGAAACCCTTAGTGCTTGCGCACATCCGCATATACTGTTTTAATCTAAAAGCGCTTTTAATACACTTTGTCGGCGTGTATTTATAGTTGTTTGCATATAAATACTATGTCTCCACTAGTTGTAGTGGAGCGGTTAATCTTCTTTTTGCTTGAGAAATGGTAATATCTCACGCGACACAAACATGCAACAAGGAAGTTGCCATTATTGTTTGGGTATACACACGTATGCCTACAGACTGAACGCATAATATATATGAGTAAGACGTCATCGTTCTTTGAAAAAGTCGCCTTCATAGTTTACACGGAAACGATAATGTTGTCGTTTTTCAAAAGTTTGCGTTTTCAGTCCCCCAAAACGCAGTTTTCTTGTAAATGATTAGCTAAAACAGTCATCCTTTTTTAGTTGAAAACGGTCTTGTGTAAACGGCTCTGAGTCTGAGTGACCTGGGGGGAAACCGGAGTACTATAAGGACGCTCATGCTAAAACAGGGACAACAAACAAACTCAACATAGAAAGGCTTTCTGCCTCCGCTCTGCACAACCCAGGAACCCTGGCACTCTGAGGCAACATTGCCGAGCACTGCCCTATAATTAATGTTATTTTATCATGTCCACTTTGACATCAAATGAATTAGAACACAAATATGACATATTTTCAATTATAAAACAGGTTACTTTGTACATTTTAATCCTTAATTGTTGATAATAAATAGTGGATGGTATTCATTTAAGGATTAAAAACACTGCATTTATGTAAAAGTCACAAAGACCCATACATCAACATTAGCAAAAAAGAATTACAAAGTCAACCTTACCACAGAGTTTTGGCTTGTTGAATCCCAACAGACCCTGACCGGGTGAAAAGTCGCACATCAGTACGGAAACAACATCTCTTATTAACCAACAGCTCTTGCTTCAGACCGCAGGAGGTGACAGGAGAGCACCTGCTCCGACCCCCGAACCCAACTGTCTATATTTAGTCTCCAGTTGAACAGAAGGGGGGGGGGGGTGTTTTAGTGAAGTTGATTTGGACTACAGTGCTGCGTCTGGCCTTTGAGTACACCGGCGAGTGACAGCATGAGTGATGTCATACAGGGGAGTCATGCATCATCCGCTGGCAGATGTTTGACCTACTGATTGTGTTCCAGAAACAGCCGCTGTGGATCAGGTCTCAGCGTCCCTCGCTCTGAGGCGGCGCCTGGGCCCGAGCTAGTTTCCAGCAGTCTTTGATATACTTGTAGTGTGAAAAATCATGTGAAGCGCACTTCATGTACAAAAATGTAAGGACAGTCTTTCTTTACAGTATCTTACATATAAGTCACTGTCAGTGAACCAGCACAAAAATAGAAAACTAGAAACACATTCATTTTAAAGGAATAGTTCACCCTAAAATTAAAATGTCTTTCATGAATTACTCACTCTTTAGTTTTACCAAACCTGTATACATTTATTTGTTTGGTTGAACATAGAGAAAGATATTTGGACGAATGTTTGTATCCAAACTGTTCTTGGACCCCATTTACTACCATAACAGAAACAATTACAATGGTAGTCAAAAGTGCCCCAGAATTGTTTGCTGCTCTACATTCTTCCAAATATCTTCTTTCGTGTTTAACATAAAGCTGCTTTGGATAAAAGCATTGGCAACATGTTTGTCAATTGTAATCCAGGAAACGGTTTGCGTTATTTTACAACTGCATTACATTATAAAAAATGTTATCCTTATCTGGGCTCTGTTGCTGAAATCCACCTTCTTATATTTAAGGTCTTATTATGGGAATATAAAAGTGTTATTGACACAAATTGCCAAAACCCCTTTTTGTTTTACTTTTCTACAAAATGATCATGGTGTCAAAACATCCCAAGACTGGTTGTAACAGGCTTAATATTTTTAAAGATAGAGTAACATGCTATTTCATGCATCGTGACTTCTTTACACTTTTAAACGTGTCGGCTTCTCATGCTTAACATGGTCAACTTGTTATAAAAAGAGTTGGAAATATTTCTGTACTTGATGCACTACCCCAACACTCAAACTTATTTAAGTCTATCCCTTTTATTCTGCAATTCTTCCAGAAAGCACACCCACGGCAAGGCGAAAGAAATAGCCAGCCCACGCGTCAACCAACGAGCGATAGGAAGACCCGCTTATCAAGATTGGCTGCGCTGCGTAAAGATTGGCTGCACTGTGGGCCTGCAGCTGCAGCTCGTTACTCTTGCGATAGTGAGAGAAGTTGTGCATTTCAGTGATGGATATTATATAAACGATGAATATAACCCTGGATTTGGAGATCGTTTGAAAGTGATAGATGGGGCGGTCCCAGTGCTAAAAGATGCCGGACATGAACTTCACGTGTTAAGTCATATTTCTGTGTTTTAAGGTAATCGGCATTTATGTGCATAATGTAAAAAACGATTAATGCGATAATGTATAGTGTGCTTGTGCTGTAGTTCCGTCCCACTGCCTGCCTCTAGCAGCTTGTCTTTTTCCGGAAATAATCGTATGGCTGCATCTCTCTTTTATAAATTTTATCAAACTAAATACTCTCCGAAGATACGACGTATGAAGTACTACTGTATAGGTACTGAAGATTAAAATAAAATTGGCAGAAACCGTGTGTGTTACCTGATCTTTAAGTCATAAGTTTTGTTTCAAAGCATTACCAAAGCAAAACAGAAATCTTTCCAAGTACTGCCTGGACCTTTCTAAAGTAGTGAAGTACTTCCTGAGGTACCTGGATTGAAATCACAGGGTTAAGATATTGTCTTGTAAACTAGACAATGTCACGGTGTGACAAATGGTATATGGAACTTATTCCCGTTGAAGCCGTGTTTCCGCTGGGACACTTTGAGTGTAACACCGGTCCCAGGCCTGTGTGTGCATCTGTTGCCATGACAACCCCAAATGACCGATTGGAAACAGGTGTGGGGAATTTACCTTGGGGGTTTGAGTGAGGTCCTGTCAGCACTTGAGAGAGTATAAAAAGCAAGAGAAAGAGACTGTTGGGGTGGTTCTCTCCCGTGAGAAGTCGTTTTATCGAGTGGTTGCAGTTATTGGAGTGCGGGTGAATGAAGAGGAGAGTGTGGACTTGATGAGGGACTCGAGGGCAACAGAGGGAAAGTGAAATATCCTGTTTGCATTGGAGAGGAGCTAGGTAGTCGAGAACTGAGTCTCGTAATTGCATGTATTCGACACTGAATTGGATGTGGTTTGGAGTGTGTGGATCACGATCATAAATGTCACCGAGTGGATTGTACTGATTCATTGCCGACCTCCTGTCTCTTTCTCCATCATAAATGGTGATGTGAACTCTGCCTGTGTTTGTGAAGAAAAACATCCCGAAATACCCTTTGCAGCATTGATGAACGCGGCCCCCTCGGACAGAGACCCAAGGGTGAGTGCGGGCTTTAAATTGCACGTCGTGAAGTGAGATTGCAGTGCCTAAGATTGACGTTTCCCCCACCTTATATGCTAGAAGTGGAATTGCTGTGTGTGTGGAAGGTACATTCCCTTTGCCGTGCACTCTCCCTGTGCTACGCTGGTCTACTGTCAATAGTGAGAGTTCTGTGTCATTGCTCTGTTCTAACTGAGTGGATGTTGAGGAATTATCATCTGGACTCTGAATTAACCCCTCTGTTTGAGTGAATAAGAGACGAGATGCCTTGTTGAATTGTTCGTGGTCTGTCTCCGTAGAAGTCCCATTCATCCCGCTGACGTTGAGTCTGCTGTATTCCTGCAACGCAGCCGTATTGTGAGAAGTGCTCACTCCCTGCTATGCACATGAACTGTATACCTTGTGTGAAGCACCCTTTCTGTCTGCTCCAGTAGAGGTCCCGTTCAGCCCATCGACTTTGAGCCTGCTGCAACCTGGGAGCCCACCTGTGTGGGGAGAAGTGACTGTCCCTCTGCTGTGAACGTAAAGCCGGTCCGTTCTGTCTGGAATATCCACTTCATCTAGGCCAGAAGAGGTCTTGCTCAGCTTGTCGACTTGAGTCTATGGAATTCCCGCAATTCATCTGTATCGTGAGAAGTGTTCGTCCTCTTCCAACTCATGTGAACCGTATGCTTACTTGATGTATCCCTTCTGTCTGTTTCAGTAGGAGCCCTGGGCAACCGGTTGACTTCGAGTCTACTGTATCCTTATAGTCACCGGTGCTGAGAGAAGTGGCTGTCCTTCTGTTACGAACGGGGTTGGTACACTTTGTCTGGAGTATTCCTCTGTTCCAGTTTCTGTGCCTGTGGAGAGAGGGAGGTTGAAATTATTCGCTTACCCTGTAAAGATTCCCTCGCCACCCCATCATCAGAGTGTGAATCTGCTGTATACGTACCTGACCGACGGCCATCTGCTCCGGATCTCGTACCTGTGAAGGAAGGGAGGTTGGAAATATTTACTTACCAGAGAGACTTACCGGCCCGTTCGCCTGTTTACTGCATCTCCACCTGGGAAAGACCTACCTGACAATTTACCTGTCCACCGCCCCACTCACTACAGGGCCCGCACTGAGGAAGAGAGCGGGAGAGACCCTGGTTGTTGTACTGTTCACCTTCGATTCCTGAGGGCCAGAAGGAAGAAGATTTTAGACTAGGATTTTCAAATTGCTTTTACTTCTAAATAAAACTTGTTGAAATTTTATTCTGTCTCCGATTTCTCCCTCTGATACGCTCCTCGAGGTGGTCCTGGTTCAGGGTTGGGCGTAGTCCGGCTTGACCCATCCCGACCTGTGACAGACTTTTGGCGTAGTCGGCAGGGTCTGCCTCGAGTTGAGCGACCAGAGGTGAGATGGCAGAAGAGGGAGAGCCCGGGGTGCGGCAACCGGTCATGCCGATCTTCATGGGGGCTCCGTGGGCTCCGAAGTATGGAGGCCCGGGATCTGAGATGAGTTTGTCGATGTGGAAGACCCAGGTAGAGTACCTGGCAGGGCTTCAAGGTTTGAGCGCCCCACAGAAGGTCCAGTTTGTTCTAAACTCCTTGGATGGAGAAGCGAGAAGAGAAGTTCAGGCGGCTCCGGAAGCAACCCGAGCAACTGTCCAGGCCATTTTTGACTTTCTCACGGGACAATATGGAGACGCCACCCCGGTAGCTGTTCTGAAAACTAAATTCTTTAATTCTCGGCAAGGCCCTCGCCAATCTGTTCGGGCATTTACCCTACAGCTGCGGGAGCAGTTTTCTAGACTTACGGGGAGACAGGATCATGGCCTGGGGGGCGAAGAGGCTCTGCTCCGAGATCAGTTTTTACTGGGGTTACGGGAGGGTCCTGTGCGCCAGAGTCTGCGGGTGCAATTTCGACGAACACCGAATTTGACTTTTGAAGAGCTTCGACGAGAAGCGCTGGCCCTTGAGCATGATCATGCGGAGAATGTAGATCCCCCAGCTGTCTAGCCACGAACGTTGGGGGCACCCCTTCGACTACTGTGGCACCCGACTGGAAGCAGGCCCTACGGGAAGAACTGAAGAGAGATGTGCGGGAACAAATGTCTGACCTGTCCAAATCTTTTATGGAGGAGCTCCGTCGAGAACGCCCCCAGTTGTCCTCTTTACCGCGGGAGCGGACTTACTCTGATGGGAATCGTCCCCCCGACCGCCGTCCATCCCGACCTTCGGGCTCTCGATTCCAGTGGGATGAACACTGGCGTCCCATCTGTAACGGCTGTGGAGAGCCGGGGCATTACTTTCGTCAGTGTCCGGCTCGACGTGCATCGCAAGGGGGTTTTTAGAGTTTCCGGCCACTGTGGGTCAAGTGGTCGGGACCCCCTCATTAGACCCCTTCCTACCTACATCTTTTAGGAGCCGCTTGGTGGGCTGTTGCCCGGTGGTGGTGGTTCAGGTTAATGACCAGGAAGTGCAGTGCCTTTTGGATACAGGCTCCCAAGTGACCCTATTCACCGAAAGCTTGGCCCATGAGTTGTTTGGCACCGAAAGTCGACCACCTGCGGAAGCCCCCTGGTTGACGCTACGTGGGGCAAATGGCCTCGACATCCCGTACGTAGGATATCTTGTGACCGATCTGAAGATTCACGGGGTTGTAGTGTCTCAGAAAGGAGTGATGGTCGTACGAGACACATGCCTGGGGTCTCATCGTGCCCTGATTGGGATGAACGTCATTGCAGACTGTTGGGAGGATTTGTTTCGGAGTAGGCCGGCTCGGGCAGTTACAACATCGGCCGGCCAGGAGTGGGACCGCATCAGGGCTGACTGCCGCCGGGTATGTCTTGCCGAACGACAGGGGGATAGGGAAAGCACGGGAAGAGTGGCCTGCCGTTACGCCTTATCCATTCCAGCTCAGAGTGAGGCTGTGGTCTGGGCCAGGTTGCCCCCTCGACTTTATAGTCCGGAAGAATGGGTCATGGTGGAACCTCACGAAGATGGTCCCAAGGTGGAAGTCGCTCGAGGATTGGCGACTGTTCGGGGGGGCCGGGTCTCAGTGCGGGTCAGGAACATGAACCCCTTTCCTGTGCATTTGTATCATCACCAACGGTTGGCCCGAGTGACCTCAGTGAGACCCCAGCAGGTTCGTGAACAGGGTGAAGTTAATTTCAATCGAGTGAGCCCGACAGTGGTCGAGGTGGCCCTGGCACGAGCTGGTCTGGAGGCGGAAGAGACAGGAAGAGGAATGCCTGCCCACCTGACGGGGGAGTCTTTACGGGGTGAGGGACTAGGTGAAGAGCAATTGGGACAACTCCAGGAGTTCTTGAGGAAGTGGCAACACTTGTTTTCCACTCATGACGAGGACTACGGTCGCACAGATGTGGTAAGACATCAAATCCCAACTGGGGACGCTGCACCCAGCCGAGAGCGTTATCGACCCGTGCCCCCGACCTTAAACTCAGAGGTCCGCACCCTTTTACGAGGGATGCTCGACAAGGGGATTATTAGAGAGAGCAGTAGCCCTTGGGCCGCCCCGATAGTACTGGTTCGAAAGAAAACAGGTTCCTGGAGGTTTTGTGTGGATTACCGAAGGCTGAACCAAGTAACCAAAAGAGATGCTTTCCCGTTGCCTCGAGTTGAAGACTCTCTTACGAGCCTCACACAAGCCACCTGGTATTCCACTCTTGACTTGGCCAGCGGTTATTGGCAGGTGCAGATGGATGAGCATGACAGGGAGAAGACAGCGTTCACTACCCCCTTCGGCCTATATGAATGGGACCGGATGCCGTTCGGCCTTTGCAACGCCCCCGCCACATTCCAACGGCTGATGCAGCGTTGTCTAGGCAACCAACTGATGGATACCACCCTTGTCTACTTAGACGACGTTATCGTCTACTCTCCAGATTTCAAGTCCCATCTTGAGCACCTAGAGCAAGTATTCCGCTCTTTAGAGCGATATGGGTTGAAGCTCCAGCCAGACAAGTGCCAGCTTTTCCGAAAGGAAGTCAGATTCCTGGGGCATGTGGTGAGCGCGGCAGGGATTTCAGTTGATCCGGAGAAGGTGGTGGCAGTACAGGAATGGGCTGCGCCCAAGACGGTGCGCCAGGTCCGTTCGTTCCTGGGCTTCGTGGGCTACTATAGACGATTCATTAAGGATTTCTCTAAAATTGCTAAACCGATCAACCAGTTGCTGGGAGGTACGGGAAGAGTTCGGGGGCGAGGGTCCCCTTCGATCCAATGGGATCCAGCTTGTGAAGCCGCCTTCCAGAAGCTCAAGCAGGAACTACTACAGGCCCCGATTCTAGCCTATGCCGACTTCACACAACCCTTCACTTTGTACACCGACGCTAGCCATCTGGGCTTGGGGGCCGTTTTGGCACAGAAGCAGCAGGGAGAGGAAAAGGTAATTGCTTATGCAAGCCGAAGTCTACATCCAACGGAGAAGAATGACGCTAACTACAGTTCTTTCAAACTTGAGTTGCTGGCAGTGAAATGGGCGTTGTGTGAGAAATTCAAGGATTATTTATGGGGAGCCAAGGTACGGGTCGTTACGGACAATAATCCATTGGTACATTTGCAGACTGCTAAACTGGGGGCGGTGGAACAACGCTGGGCGGCACAACTGGCCAATTTTGACTATCAGATCCAGTACCGGCCAGGAAGAGAACATACTAATGCCGATGTACTATCTAGGCTACCCGGTGAAGGATCGGCAGGTCAGGGACCGGTACCAGAAGCGGGATTCGACGAGGGATTGATGGTGGGAGTAGTAGAGGCACCGGGGCAAATGCCGGAGGAACCCCCCTCTTGTTGGGGGTGGGACCCGCAGCGATGGAGGTTGTGGCAGGGCGAAGATGGAGATGTAGCGTTGATTCGAACGTGGCTAGAACAGAAGGCCTGGCCTGAGGGTGCGGCTCGCCGGGCCCAGACTCGGATTGTACGGGGCCTGCTGGGACAGAAGGAGAGACTCTATTTGAAGGAAGGTGTGCTGTGTAGGGCCATTCAGGACCCAGGTCGGGGCGAAGAGGTCTGTCAGATCGTGGTCCCTGAAGGGCGTTGTCAGGCGTTACTGGAGGCATATCACTCCAGGATGGGACACCAAGGGCAAGAGAGGACATTGGCACTGGTGAGACGACATTTCTACTGGCCTGGGATGGAAGGTACCACGAGGACTTACCTTCAGAGGTGCCCCCGCTGCACGTTGTTTAAGACCAAGAAGGAGGCACGGGCACCGCTGGTCCCGATTCAGGCCAAGGCACCGCTGCATATGGTGGCCATGGATTATCTGACTTTGGGACGGCCAATGGATCGGATCCAGAACATCCTCGTGGTAACCGACTTGTTTACCAAGTACGCTTGGGCCATCCCAACTGTGGACCAAACCGCCGTCACTACTGCCAACGCCCTCTGGAGGTATGTGATCCAACCATTCGGATGCCCGGAAATCTTCCACTCAGACCAAGGAACCAATTTTGAGTCTAGGGTGATCCATGAGCTGTGCCAATTGTACGGATGCAAGAAGACCCACACGACTCCCTACCACCCCCAAGGGAACGGGGGGTGTGAAAGGTTTAATCAGACCCTATTGAGTTTATTAGGAACCTTGGAGAAGGAACAGCAAGGCCATTGGGTCGACAGGCTCCCGGCGATGGTGCAGGCTTACAATAACAGTGTGCACAGTACCACCGGTTACGCTCCTACTTACCTGATGTTCGGCAGACATGTGAGACTTCCAATGGATATGCTTCTGGGGACCACTGCAGGAGAAGAGGGAGGTAGCTTGACAGATTGGGTGCAGGGACACCACCAACGCCTCCAGTCGGCGTACAAACGAGTCTCTGACCAGATTAATCGAGCAGCGTTAAAGAATAAGAGGTTGTTAACCGGAAGGCTCGAGAGGCACCGCTACTGCCAGGGGAGAGGGTGCTGGTGCGGGACAATCGCCGACAAGGGAAGGGAAAGTTGAGTGACCGGTGGGAGGCTCAGCCGTTTGTCGTCCAGCGACAGCCACACCCAGACCAACCTGTATATGCATTGCGACCAGAAGGAAAGGCAGGCCCCGAACGGGTGTTACACCGTAATTTGATTCGCCCTTGTCCAAACTATCCAAAATGTGTTGTAGAGAATCCACCGGTCGAGACGTCCGAGATGCCCCTGCTGGTAGGATGGGCGGTGATTCCCAGAGGCCTAGGCCTGGGACCACGACCTGAAGCACCTGTTTCCCCACCTCGTCGGTCCCAGCGAGAGAATCGAGGTCAGCCTCCAGCTAGGTATGGAGACTGGGTGTCTGGAGACCGTTCTCGGGACTAGAACGGTTTGGCGGGGGGGTATGTCACGGTGTGACAAATGGTATATGGAACTTATTCCCGTTGAAGCCGTGTTTCCGCTGGGACACTTTGAGTGTAACACCGGTCCCAGGCCTGTGTGTGCATCTGTTGCCATGACAACCCCAAATGACCGATTGGAAACAGGTGTGGGGAATTTACCTTGGGGGTTTGAGTGAGGTCCTGTCAGCACTTGAGAGAGTATAAAAAGCAAGAGAAAGAGACTGTTGGGGTGGTTCTCTCCCGTGAGAAGTCGTTTTATCGAGTGGTTGCAGTTATTGGAGTGCGGGTGAATGAAGAGGAGAGTGTGGACTTGATGAGGGACTCGAGGGCAACAGAGGGAAAGTGAAATATCCTGTTTGCATTGGAGAGGAGCTAGGTAGTCGAGAACTGAGTCTCGTAATTGCATGTATTCGACACTGAATTGGATGTGGTTTGGAGTGTGTGGATCACGATCATAAATGTCACCGAGTGGATTGTACTGATTCATTGCCGACCTCCTGTCTCTTTCTCCATCATAAATGGTGATGTGAACTCTGCCTGTGTTTGTGAAGAAAAACATCCCGAAATACCCTTTGCAGCATTGATGAACGCGGCCCCCTCGGACAGAGACCCAAGGGTGAGTGCGGGCTTTAAATTGCACGTCGTGAAGTGAGATTGCAGTGCCTAAGATTGACGTTTCCCCCACCTTATATGCTAGAAGTGGAATTGCTGTGTGTGTGGAAGGTACATTCCCTTTGCCGTGCACTCTCCCTGTGCTACGCTGGTCTACTGTCAATAGTGAGAGTTCTGTGTCATTGCTCTGTTCTAACTGAGTGGATGTTGAGGAATTATCATCTGGACTCTGAATTAACCCCTCTGTTTGAGTGAATAAGAGACGAGATGCCTTGTTGAATTGTTCGTGGTCTGTCTCCGTAGAAGTCCCATTCATCCCGCTGACGTTGAGTCTGCTGTATTCCTGCAACGCAGCCGTATTGTGAGAAGTGCTCACTCCCTGCTATGCACATGAACTGTATACCTTGTGTGAAGCACCCTTTCTGTCTGCTCCAGTAGAGGTCCCGTTCAGCCCATCGACTTTGAGCCTGCTGCAACCTGGGAGCCCACCTGTGTGGGGAGAAGTGACTGTCCCTCTGCTGTGAACGTAAAGCCGGTCCGTTCTGTCTGGAATATCCACTTCATCTAGGCCAGAAGAGGTCTTGCTCAGCTTGTCGACTTGAGTCTATGGAATTCCCGCAATTCATCTGTATCGTGAGAAGTGTTCGTCCTCTTCCAACTCATGTGAACCGTATGCTTACTTGATGTATCCCTTCTGTCTGTTTCAGTAGGAGCCCTGGGCAACCGGTTGACTTCGAGTCTACTGTATCCTTATAGTCACCGGTGCTGAGAGAAGTGGCTGTCCTTCTGTTACGATCGGGGTTGGTACACTTTGTCTGGAGTATTCCTCTGTTCCAGTTTCTGTGCCTGTGGAGAGAGGGAGGTTGAAATTATTCGCTTACCCTGTAAAGATTCCCTCGCCACCCCATCATCAGAGTGTGAATCTGCTGTATACGTACCTGACCGACGGCCATCTGCTCCGGATCTCGTACCTGTGAAGGAAGGGAGGTTGGAAATACTTACTTACCAGAGAGACTTACCGGCCCGTTCGCCTGTTTACTGCATCTCCACCTGGGAAAGACCTACCTGACAATTTACCTGTCCACCGCCCCACTCACTACAGGGCCCGCACTGAGGAAGAGAGCGGGAGAGACCCTGGTTGTTGTACTGTTCACCTTCGATTCCTGAGGGCCAGAAGGAAGAAGATTTTAGACTAGGATTTTCAAATTGCTTTTACTTCTAAATAAAACTTGTTGAAATTTTATTCTGTCTCCGATTTCTCCCTCTGATACGCTCCTCGAGGTGGTCCTGGTTCAGGGGTGGGCGTAGTCCGGCTTGACCCATCCCGACCTGTGACAACAACCATAACTGTGTGTAGTGAGAAGGATTACTGGAAATGCAGTATAAGGTTGTCAGTCATTAAAGGTCTATAAAGAATGTGGGTCTAAGAGGAAATGTGTTTACAATAAGCCATTTTATTACATGAACTGTAAATAAAAGCACAGAAAAAGGCAGACAGATGTAGAGACTAGCATGTTGATTATGTGACCATGAAAACATTCTTTTTAATTATTAATAAAATCATACACTTGAGAGACCTTTTAAAACCCTCAAAGTTAGAGCTATCAGTGACGGGAAATTCTGGCTTCAGAATGGTCTTAAACTCTATAAATGACAATGCTTAAGCGCTATAGATTGCAAACCATACCCAGGAGACTTCATATCTAAATGGTTCTTTTGGCAAATACGCTCTGTGACTGCTTTAATTAGAGCAGAGGAAAAAAGTGCACTTTGCAAATTAAGCAATCACAGGCCTGTGGATATCTGAGAAGCCACAAGAGAAAAAGGTGTGGCATTGAATCAAACATCCATAGAAGAGCACGGCAAGACTGTGTATGCCATGTAGTCCCAGAAGAGAACTGACACATTTTGAGAACCTCAACTTTTTTTTATAAGTTATTGACCGAGAAGTGCTGCAGGCAGTACCACCTACAAATTGTGTCAATTATAAGACGTGTACCGTGAAAATTACAATTACAATCCTGTGCACATTAATGCTGTTTTCTTTAGGGGATTGACAGAACAGGATTTAACAATGCCTATGGTTTAACTAAAGAATTTTGCTTCTTATGTGGCCATGGTGGTAACTCTGTCTAATTTGCATTATTCATTAAGTGATCTGAGTGGTAAAACAATTCAACCAGCGGTACAAATTCACAATAGCACAGTTTATTTTTGGTGAATTCTCTTATCTGTTGATAGTGATATTAACTTACCAGATATAAATGTACCTTATAAATTAATTTAATTTAGTCATTTGGCAGACGCTTTTATCCAAAGCGACTTACAGTGCACTTATTACAGGGACAATCCCCCTGGAGCAACATGGAGTAAAGTGTCTTGCTCAAGGACACACTGGTGATGGCTGCTAGGATCGAACCAGCAACCTTTGATTTACCAGTTCAGTGGTTTAACCCACTAAACCACCATCTCACGAAAGATTTTAAAGAGAGGCCTATACATTTATTCCTGAATTGCTGATGCTATCACAAATATGACCCTGGATCACAAAACTAGTCTTAAGTAGCACAGGAATGTTTTTAGTGAAATAGATTTTTCTTTTATGCCAAAAATCATTAGGATATTAAGTAAATTTCCTACTTTAAATATATCAAAACTTCATTTATGTGAGTGGATGGCCTGCTACAGTACCCCTGATTAACAACTTCAAAGGCACTTTTCAAAAAATTTAGATTTTTTGGCATCCTATTCTAACAACATATACATTACTAGAAAGCTTCGAAAAATTGACCCATAAGACTGGTTTTGTCGTCCAGGGTCACATACTTTCAACCTGAACTGAATCAAGCTATTGACAAAGTAGTGAGCAACCCATATAAGGATCCGATGGGCAGTTTGGCTAAGAAGTCCAGGGCTGCTTTTTGGTACTACTCCAGACTATATTTTGCTCATCTATATGCCATTTAACAGGAGCCACCAAGTCATAAATTAAACTAGGAATAAATGTTTGTATAATGTTTTTTATTAACGGTTATTTTGAACAATTTTACACTTTCATTCCGTTAGACAAAAAAGTACAAGTTCATTCTTAAAGAAAAAACAGGACCACGTTGTTTTTATTTTCACAGTCCAAAATTACAATCAAAGTTCAAGAGTTTAATTTTAAGATGCATTTAGATTGAGTTTTAGATTCAGCATAAAATAGCAATTAAATATAGTAATATGTTCACCACAGTTTTATAAACCACTCCCTATTGGAAAAACAATACATTCTGGGCAAACCTCCTTAGTGGAGGTCAGTCACCTGAAGGAACCAAACTCACAGTCACAGCGATGAATCAGTGATGTGCTCTGTTATATTGTATCTATATAGTGTCAGGATGACCCATGCATTAAGATTTAAACTGAGATATTACCACAGACTATTCAGTTTCGCTCTCAGCAGCTCTCCGTATATTGCCAATGTATTTTAATCTGCAGCCCCAGAGGGAACTGTGTAACACCTCATGGGTTTTCATAAGGTTATAAAGATTCACAGTGCATGAGTCGCCATCCAAATAGAAAGAGTATTTCATTTCTGTGGGCAAATGAATCTTTCTCCCCTCATTTCCCAATCTCAAACAACTCTGATACAGAGGTGACTTCTCAATATCTCCAGATTCTCCTCAATGACTCTTTTGTCATTGACTGGATATGTTTATGAAGAGATGTATGGGTTTATCCGTACGTGCAGATCAGTCAAATGAAACCGATTATACGCCAACACCAAGGCAAAAAAAGCATATTGCTTACTTCCAAGTTGTTTGCAGAGGACCGAAATACTGAAAAATAGATTGCGAGCTGTGGAAAGTGCTAATGCTTTAATCATTATTAGCCATCAGCTAGGGAGTACTTAGGCGTTCACTTAGCTTCCTAATAGGAATATCTTAGTTAAGTAAAAACAACTTGATTTATGTAGTAACGTAGAACATCATTGCATTCCGGCCTGAAGGTCATTTAATTACAAGTTTGTAACTGAACATGTTTGGGAAGAAAATGGAGAGGGAGCCTTGAAGTGAATAATATAGGGGCAATTTGACACAATCATGTAGCTGAAACAACATGTAAGGCCTTAGAGAATTAGCTGTGACCAAACCAGTCCCATGGTATTGAATTTTGTATTTTGTGTATATGTTAGGTGATGATCCCTTCAAATGATGCAAGTTTAACGTCACAGGCTGTATCACGTTATCATTTCCCTGTTGTATGTTAAGCTTCTGTGTAATGGGTGTTTGACATCTTGCGTCGTTGAAAGCTAATCATCTCCTGTAATGCAGGATCTGGCAGCTCTCAGGAGATATATTAGGCAGTTATCTCTCTATCAACAACAACAACATTAGGTAGATAATGCTAACGTTGAACATGCAATGCTTTGCACAAACCAGCAGCAAGCATTAGGGCGGATGAAGAAAGTAGATTGTTATTGCTACTCTGTGTCTAATAAAATGCTCAGTCAATGCTCATGCCATGTTACTCAAAAACATGCTCTACATTGATTATGAAAGATTGTTTTAATTTATAGTGTTTACCTCAAACACATTTTGTTGTTTGCTAAAGAATTTTATTTATCAAATATCTAATGAATCAATATTATAATTGTCTCTATATATAAATATAATTGCAGTGGTTCATGGAGTAAACAACAGGCATTTAATGAATGACCACTTTAAAAAAAAAAAATTTAAGCTAGCCTACTTTAGTTTTTTTTCCAGTCATATGTGACTCCACACAGTGTAAATATTTTTTTCCTAGGAGGAGCCAATATACTATTTTGCTACAAAGCTTATTTTGTTAACAGGACTCAAAAATGTTTGCTTAACTTGCAAAATTGTGTAATCTAAAATCTTTTTTGTCATTGTCTGGACCTATTTTTTTAACAGTGAGCAGATAGCGTTACACAGAGTGGGTGATTTATTTAGTAGGCCTACATGCTTTACATATTTTTAGTTCTAAACTTCGATTACTTCCTAAGACGTATATTATGGGATTCTTTTTTCTTGTTCATGAATTAGGAATTGCCAGAAATTCTGATAAACAAGGCCAGTGCTTTTCAGTTTGGGTATCATGTATGTTTACACACCGAGTCATAGATTATCATATTGTCACCGTCCTTTCGACACCTCAGATGTCCAAATTTGCAAATCATTTTAAATGATTGAATACTGTGTTTTCAAAGTTATCTATCACATTTTAATGCTTTGTATTGATTAGATATTTGCAAAACCAAGAGACAAACATAAAGGGTGACTAATAATAATGATTTATGTAAAAAAAAATCACAAATTAAGAGAAATTAAGTTTAAGAAGGACATAAGTCATAATATAACAAACTAGCCTCATAAATCCCTATTTGTTCATTTACCCAGACATGTTGTTATATCTATTGGACCAGCCTAAAATCTGATCTGGTATGAATAGTTTCATTTATACACCCGAAAAATTATGTAATGGAATGTACTGTAATGAACAAACTTGATTATATCTAAAAAAAATATATAAACTTACTGCACAAAATATAAATATGTTTCAAAACATTGGATATGTGTATTTTGCAGTATTTGGCTTTGCAGTATAAATGCAACCCTGAGATTCCTAGAGGTCATCGGCCAAAAAAAACCTCTTAACAGATTATTAGGCACATCACTTCTTAGCTAGCTTCTTCCCAGAATACATTCGGTACAAATTCTCCCCAGTCATTTTCCATTAAGGACATAATAAAGGATAAAGGAGAACCCATTTTGCACCAGTAACAAATTTCCTGCATCACCGCTAAGCATTATGGGACTCTTGTCCTTTTGAAACAGGCACAACATGTGTTCTAATGAACTGCGGTCACAATCTAAGATCCATGACCTTTACTTATGATTCATAGCCGGTTCTTCTTATCCATTGCAGGCTGCCACAAACTTCCCGCATGCTTGACCAGAAGTGGCGACGGCAGGGACGAGTTCTGTACGGCTGCCAGGAGAGTGGCTGAGGAAATGTACTACAAGGTCAATCAAGCGGCCCGTGTCTCTTCCTCTTTGGTTTCTGAAACACAGCACGCTCTGGCAGCCCTGGACCCATTCTAAGAGGGGCACTGCAGTGATTGATAAAGACATTCTTTCAACATGACATTCTCAAAAACATGACCCCAAAATAGAATAATATAGTATAATAATTATTAACATTGTCTGTACAGTTGTCATAATATTTCCCATCAATAGTTGTGTCAAGGGTATTTGAGTTATAGTTGTCATAAAGCAGTGCATTGTCATTTTTTGCAGTAATGTGATCTGGATGTGGGCTTCACAAAACATAGAGTACACAAATAATTATGACACATGTGATTCATTATATAATTATTCTATAATGAATCACATAAGTATTAAATTTGTTTTTGTCTGTGACACCCAATTTTCCTGATCCCTGTGGAGAACTACTTAAAGGGGTCATATAGCGCGTATAATTGTTTTTCTGTGTCTTTGGTGTGTTATGAGTTTGCCCATGCATGTATTAGACACGTGCAATTGCAAATATTCAATTGTCGTAACAAAAGATGCATTCTTTGTAAAAGCGAATGCTCACCCGGACCTGCTGGAAAAGCCTTTTGTAACCACACCCTCACAAATCAATGTCAGTTTGTGGAATGATCAGTGGTGGAAAGAGTACTGGAAATTTGTACTAAAGTAAAAGTACCGTTACAATGCTGAAATTGTACTCAATTACAAGTAAAAGTACTGGTGTTGAAAAAAGTAATGGAGTAAAAGTAAAAATTACTCTTCTCAAAAACTACTTAGAGGACTAGTTAGTCCTAACTGTTTAAGCTGTGTTATTTAATGAATAAAAATAATTAATAATAATCAAATTTATATTTTAATTATATTGAAAATAGCTACTTATAAAAAAACACCTTTACCTTATGCTTATAACTGGATACAGCTCAGATAAAATAACCATTCAATGTGTTGTTCTGTCTGTATTATGTATTTTATGAGTTCAGTTTTCCAGTTTAAACCATTTATGAACTTCCAGCACTTTTTAATCATGTGTACTAGGCCCCACAATGCAGAAATTAATAAATTCAAGCCTCAAATACTGCATGCAAAAAATGCATCGGATAAGCATTGACACTCATGTCTGTAGAAGATCTGGCTGATCAATTTACTCAATCTCAAGCCATCCAAGATGTATGTGACATTATTTCTTAGGTATATTTACATTTAGTCATTTAGCAGATAATTTTAATGGAAGCAATTTGGTCAAACATTAGGACAACAAAAAACATAGCAATAGCAAGCTATAAATATAGCAGAGCAATAAAATCATGTCTCACAAAGCCTATACTACAGTGAACAGAGCCAAGTTAAGTTTATCTAAGCTTAAATAAGCAATGTTTTTTTTTGATGATGTAGAAAAGATATAGAAATCAGAAATGATCAGTCAGGTGCAGACGGAAGAGATGTGTTTTCAGCCAATAACTGCCCAATTGCATATGTTCCCTACTCACTTATAATGGCAGAGCACTTGATGTAAAGACTTTGGAGAGAGTTGGACAATTGTATATCCTGATATAGCCCTTAGGAAGAAACTTGGCGTGATAGATGAACTCAATATTTCTCCATATCTTTGACGAGCCTTCGTGTTGTGTACCTCTCCCGCAGTGACATTCAAGTGTGCAAATCCACCGTTTGATACGGTTCCAGCCTGTCACACACGTTCTTCCTACTCCATGATTAAACTAAATTGCCGGTAGATGTCCTGAAATCTGTGTGACACAAGTTTTCTATACGCGATTTGAGTGTACGAGGTCATGTGACGGGACTGATTATTCTCCTTAGCCAATCACATGAAAATTAAACATAAGGTAGAGGTGACAATGTGCAGAAAAGTGTAGTAAAAGTACCGATACAGCATTAAAAATGTACTTACCGTAAGTAAAAGAAAACTACTTAATAACGTACAATTCCTGTAAAAAACTACTCAATTACAGTATTTTGAGTATTTGTAATACGTAACTTTCCACCACTGGGTATGATTTGACTAAGATCGCTTTATCGATTTAGAACCTGATGTCCCAACTATGGTAAGAAGCATTACATTTCCATCACGTGCTTGCAGTATTCGACCAATCACTACACACTGGTTAATTGGCCAATCATAGCACACCTTGCTTTTCAGAGCGATGAGCTTTGTAAAAAATCCACACGTTTCAAAGAGGCGGGGCGAAGATGAGAAACAAACATGCACGGTATGTGGAAAATACAGCGTTCATTAACTTTAAATCATGTATACGCATTGCATAACATCTAAAACAAATGATAATATTCATTTTACCCATGTCATATGACCCCTTTAAGTTCAATTTTTGGTATTTTTGAAACTACATCTCTTTTTTAAATAAGACCTAGCAAAAAAGGATGAAACATTTTGGTTTTACTGATTTACTTTCATACTCTTAAAGTGCTCATTAACATTGGACACAAAAACACATTGACGTAAAAAGCCCCTGGTCTGACATCACTAGGGCAGAAAATGAATGTGCATGGAGCGACTTTGGTTTGCTGGAGACAAATCAATGTCCACTAGCATTAGTCTTAACCACACTGCTTGAGTCAAAAAAATCTCTAAGGGCGTCTTACAGAGCAAACTGTTGTCTTCATTAACAGTCGAGGTCTTTATCTTCCACAGCAACAAAACATTTAGCATAACACTGACAGGAGGTTAAGTCTGGACCCTCTCTGTCTGCTTTCGCCAGCGGTGCTTTGCCGTGGCGTGGCTGTTCGTTTCTGGCAATACTCCAACCTGCTGCTTTGTAAGATCTCCTGCTTCTGGAGTGATTTCACTGTCCAATGAGCTATGCAAGCTTTTTATAAGCACATCAGCACAACCGCGTTCATCGGCAGCCATATTGATTCGCCTTTGTGTGCAAGACAGGGAGAGGAGGAACATTAATGAATATATTTAAAATGAAGTACTTCTAAACCTCGTGCTTTAGTCACAAATGGGCCGTAACGTTTTGCGAGTCTCAGCCAAACACAAAATAAAAACACTGACCCTTACGCACATTATATTTAATACATTACCTAGGGCTTGAATGCAAAGTGCCAGTGGACTTAAATAGCTGTGAGTGTTTATAGTCCATTAAATAACCCACACAAACTAAAGTCTTGAGGGAAACAAAATTCAATTCTGATGTTAATTATTTGGCATCATGTGATGATTAAGAAAAGGCTTATTTGATTTATATTTTCAAACAAAAAACAAAATAGACTAGTTTATACTGACATGCCATTTAAATGTTGGCATGAAAGGGATGCTGCAACGACGTGTCATGCATTCTGACTTATCTACAATGTTAAACGTGCTGTCTTCTCATGCTAAATATGGTCAACTTGTAAAAAAATGAGTACACACTCAATACACTCCCCCAGCGATGGTACAGGTATCGTAAAGATTTTTTTGACTGTTTTGTAACAATTCAACAATTATTTTTTTCACTGGAAAATGATTAAATAACATATATTATAAAATGTCTAACTAAACTAAAAACAGTTCTAATAAATGATTTAAAATTTAATATCAATGTTTAAATTTCGAGTAGAATGAACAACATTACAAAATCAGTTAAATATCAGGGTATATAGACACTATATACAGCCTGATCTCAATGTTTATACATAGGTATTTGTACGTTAAGTTTACAAGAAAAAAACATACGTTTTTTACGATGCTGAAACGTTACAGTTGGACGTATTTTCTACGTTATTTTAGCTAAAGAACTTAAAATATAAATCTCATTAAGATATTTGTATCAGTGCGTTTCAATAATTGTATCGATAAGCGATTAACATTTTTAGACCCCTGAAGCTTTACCCCAAACCTAAACCTATTAGTGATTATAAAAATTTATAAAATGTAATAGATCCAAATGTGCCGGAAAGTCATAATTTTAGTAACCTATTTACCCTTAGAAATATATTTTATATAGCCCTACCTCTAAACCAAACCATAACAATTTATTTAAAACATGTGCAGTATAAAGAAAAACATTACAGTGCAGGCACAATATTTATAATTTTTTTTTTAAATGCCAAAGTAAATTGGTCCAAATGACGATGCGTTGCAATCGCAGTGCTCCCTGGTTGAATACAATAGTTTTCTATGAGGAACAGAGCAGAATTTAAATTGTTAATCGCCGAAATGTTCATTTTAAGAGTTTAAACTTTAAAGTTTTGTTTCTTCTAAACGAGTTGTCAGCAGAAATCACACTGAACCGAAATCATTTCATAATAATTAAACGAGAAAACTTTAAATGCCATTGAAAACATAATCCCATTGATAGACCTATGACAAATAAATACAATATAATAAGATATATGTTAATGCAGCGATTATGATATGCATAAGGATTGATTTGTAACTCTGTAAAGTTGTTCATATGTAAATAATTAATGTCTCATGTGTTGTAAATACGTCAGAATTGTGCGTTCAGAGGCATTTTACGCAAAATACATACAAATTCTCATGAGATCACGTATGTACCTACATTTTAAGAAAATATTTGTTTTTTCCCACTCAGAGGGATATAGTTCACCCAAAAATGAAAATCTGTCACCATTTACTCGCCCTTAAGTTTTTTCAAACCTGTTTATGTTCTGTTGAACACAAAGAAAGATATTTGAAAGAATGGTAGCAATTTTCAATTCTGGGACATCATTCACTGCCATAATAGAAAAAATATTGCATATTTCTTTGTTCTGTTGAACACAAATTGATATATTTTGAAGAATTTAGAAAAGCAAACTGTTCTGAATCACCTTTCACTACCATTTTAATGCTAGTCAATGATGCCCCTGGACTGAAAGTTGCTTACATTCTTCCAAATATCTTCCTTTGTGTCCAGCAGATGACAGATTTTTTATATCTGAGAAACTATCCCTTTAATGCTCTATTTGAAAAGCACTGGTGCTCTATATTGGTGAAAATATATTAAACGAAATATATCCCACTGACATTAGCTGTACATGCGACTATTGAACGAACCAGAGATCCAGACATTAGTCTTGTGCTTCCATCATAATTATCAATTTATATGCTTGCTACCTGCACATATGTAATCTTAGACTGAATGAAGCTGTACAGTTAGACATAAATTATATGCTTATTCTCAGAAGGACAGGCTAAAGACATTTCATTTTATCTCTGCCAAAAAAGTCAACATATCAATAACGTCTTTGTGCATTGCACACACAGAATTGTGTCCTTGCACCTAGGGACTGCTATGTTGGCTGCAGTTGCAGGCTGCGGGGGGCACATTAGGAAGCTTTGACATTATCAAAGGTCATGTCAAATCAATATGTGTGTTGACAAACCTCAGATTGCTCCCTGCTAGATTTGCAGATAGGATACAAACCCACGCAGATGGTGTTTGCTTACTTGAGTCTTGCCTCTCCCACGAGAGCTCTGCGTACTGACCAACTGCATGGACATTTAAATTGCAGTCTATTTTTATAAATGTCACTTTAAGAATATGTGAAATACCGGGAATAGGGAGACTGTGACCGCGAAAGGGATGTGAAAAGCGGTATCAGATGCGGTAAACACAACACACATGCATACACTTAGTACAGTTAAATCACACAACATTGATATACATTGCATAGAATTAAAGTGCAATAAAATATTGATGAAAGGAAGATGTGTGTCCTTCACACATCAAGAACAGGTTGTGACCCACCGTCAATAAGCATTCTTTCAAAGGGCGTTTTCCATTGATTTTTTCGTAAAACACACTACAGCGACAGAAAAAAAAATCTTAAACACACACACATTGTGCCATCTTTACTGACCAGTAGCGAACCCCCAGGGCCCTCTAGAACCTCTGTGATGACCTAGACTATCATACTTTTTTTATAAAACTTTAAAATATAATTTTCAATCAAAGTTTGCAGATTTTCTGTATAAATTATTTATATTTAACTTCCTGGATTGATGCAGACTCTATACACATGAGATTTCCAAGCCTCACAAGAGTAATTCAAGATCACGGAGCAGTCGCAGTTCTGCATTGTCATACGCTGTCTACGCATGTTGCAAGAAGTCGAATGTGTGCTAACGTCGGGCGCCGTGTGTTAGCATATCGCAATAATTTAATTTTGAGTGACAGGAAATCTAACCAATCATATAATTTTTCTAAACAGGTATGCTCTGTTTTTTGCTAACTTTCCGCCATCTCGTAAAGCAGACGAAGCATCCAAATTGGTTCGCCAAACGGAAAAAGAAGAAGAAGAAATGCGGAAAATGTCATTCAAAATGCAAAACACTAACAGCCTGTGGATGAACTTTGTTTTTCAAGTCTCGGAAAAAATTTGAAAAGCTAATAAGCGTTGTACAAAACAACAGGAGGAAGACTTTATATAATAGAAGATTTGTATGACTTATTATGCTGCTTTGCCTCCATTCATTCTGGTTGCTGATGTGAGCTTAATTTGAGACAAGGGATTTTGACTGGTCACTCTTAAATGTAACATAATGTGTATAGTTGCTGTTAATCTGCATTACAATGAAATTTTATCAGATAAATGGTTAATTTATGAAGGTCAGTTCCATACATTTAGTTCACATTTTATTTCGCTAGTAATTCTTTTTTCACATGCTCAGAGGCCCAAGGCTCTAACGTCACGGTAAGCAGTTTTATGTGGATGTACACTTAAAAAAAAGACAGCGCTATAATACTTTTGACAAACAAAAAAGACTTTAGATGAAACGGGTATCTATTTAAAATGCTGGATATAGAATGCACTGCTTGTTGCTTGCTTATTTTGCTCAACAGTATGATGTATGTAAACCTACATGCCATAATAACAAGGAACTATGCTCCTAACCATAGCTCAATAGCTATACTTCTAACCACGCAACTTTGCGATGCTGTTCCTGATTTGACATTAGTTCAATCTCAACGTATTTATTTGTAGACATCATTACTTAAACACCTGTGTATCATCCTCAACCAACTTGGTTCAAACCATTGATCTGAACAGAGTTCCTATGGTTTCAGGAAACAGTTAATTTCCCAACGATGCATCATATTATGGTGGTTAACTAGCAAGTTATGTCGTTGTTCGGGAAACAAAACCCTGATGAGTAGAATCAGATGGGTTTGATTAAAGACATGTCAAAAATTTGTTCTGATGCAGGTACATGAAGAGTTGGGACCCTTATGGTTTAGGTGATTGAATGGGTTGATAAAGAAAATAAAAAATATAAATAAAAGTCTTCTTTATAAGGTAAAACATTTAAAATATAAACATTTTCATACTTCAAGACCAATTCTGATGATTATTATTTTTTTAATTATGAATAGGCAAGTGTTATGAGATTCATATTACAGTAGGTCACATTATTAAAAAATCTAAATGTCAACATGCAAACTATAGATATCAAGCATTCATATTTCATACTGCTACATGAAATATTTATGCACTCGGCATATTTCAAATCGATTTGTTTTGCAAATATTTTCTCCTAAATGTCTCCCTAGGGCTAAGCTGCTTACAAAACAAAGACTTTCTGCTCAGCTAAAATTCATCAAACTTCCTAAGAAATTAAGAGGAAAAGAAAACAATTGTTCGCGACAACTGTTTGAGCACAAAGTATGGAAGTAAAATAGTGACTAATGTGTTTGAAGCAAAGAGACGTGCTGAAAAGCACTAACTGAAAAAAAATGCATTGTATTAACAGTTCTTGCATTTTAAGGTTCTGCAATTCAATATGGTTGTACATTTAAGCTGTGAATATTTCAAATTGAAAAATTTCACACTCGGTTTCACTATCTAAAAATTAAAAAATCTAAATTCACCTTTTAAATTTCATTTAAAGAATTGAACTTGTTTTTAAATACAACCTTTAATATTCGACGGATAATTTTCAGTCCATATTATTTCGATTTAAAAATTCGCTTCCACAAATTCAGCGGTTCAAATTCGGCTTGAAATTCAAAGTTTCACATCCGGGAATCCCAGGAAAAGCAATAGAGCGCCGATTCTACAAATGCATGATCTCTTCCTGCTGCCTGACCGCTTCACCAGCAGGTGGTGTAAGTCGGTTCTGACAAAGATCAAATCAAGAAATGCAGATACTCTTTAAATGTTTGCCACGGAGTCCACTCATCTGCTCGATTAAGTGAATTTAGTTGTTCTCATAGATGGCTTCTTATGCTTCATCAAGAAAAAAAATATTGACGTTTGTACTGGCAGCTTAGCTCACCACTATTAGCCCTAGAAAGGACATGGAGCACGGGGACAATTCTAGGTGGCCTGGAATCATAAGACTAGTCATACATTTTAATTTAATTATTTAATATTCTTCCCGATCTCCTTGTACTGTCTATCTAGAGTATGAGTTTACGTTTGTATTTGGCTTGCTATTTATACCCATTCATTACTTTTTACGTGCATATGATACATTAACATTAAGTAATTTAGCAATAAAGCGATATGTCATACAGAAGCAAAACAATATTGGTTAAGATGGTATGGGTAAATTACACCTGCGTATCAAATGCACGCAAATCTCTGTAGCTTGCCACATGCAAACATAAAATCGTGCTATTGATAAGCACCATCTTAAGTCATCAAATAATGGTTTGAGTTTCGGGGATGAGAAAAAATGGATATATAACAGAGCTTTACTAAACCATACTGTGTATTGAGTTTTTAAAATAAAATAAGTTAATTTCATGAAGCTATTTGAATGACACATGCGATGGTATATGATTAAATGTGCCAGAAAACAATACAATAAGATTTTAAAGCATTACATTAGTTTCATAACACGATCACAATAAACTTAATGATTCAAATGAAACAGTTTATTTTGGTATAAAACTAAATAGGAAAAAAAACAATAAATATCCATTTAAAACTGACTACAGTTGGAAATGAAAAAGTAGTGCAAACAGATATAAGAACAAGCCATGAACTATTTTATCACAACGTAAAATAATCTACAATATAAATAACCAATTAAAAGTAAAGTATTTTCTTCAAAACGTAATTGTAAAATATTTTTAAATATAGGATATAAATGCTTAAACTTAAACAAACTAATAACCACTTAGAAGAGACATATCAATGGAAATAATTATGCCTGTTTTTCATCTGAAATCTCTGAGGTCAGAACGAAACATATAGCCAAGTATAGTCTATTAGGCTAAATTAACCAATGAATAAAAACAAAATGAAATACTGCAATAATAAAGACACCTACCTACGCATCTCATTCAGTCATCATAAGTTTAAAGAGGGTAAACTTGATCGTTTATCTGAACTGTACACATACATTTTAGACACTTTGCGATGAGGTGTACAGGTCTGTTAGATCCTTATGGGTCCCAGCGGCTTCGGGTCTAAAACGTTGACAAAAGATTGTGTCCGATATGGCATTACGTCTCTAGTAATTTAAAATGAATTTACTTTTACCGAATCGACTTGAAAGACAAAAATTGAATCTGTTTAAATGTTATGGAAACAACAAATATTTGTTACACCAAAATTTCCAATACATTATTAGATTAATACCGTGATTGACATTTTTGCATTTTATTAAAAGACAGCAACTCAAGCAGTTTGTCGCACATTTTGGGAACACCATCTTACAGCTGTTAGATTGATAACGCCGTGAGGTCTCTTTCTTGGCTTCGACAATACATTTCGTGTCTGTTCTGGCTCTAAAGAACATGATGTCTATTTGTATCTGGTCAATTTTATTTGGCCTGCTCAAGAAGTTCGCTTGGCTAAAAGATCGGTTTTTCTATTTTGTATTAACAAAATAAAAACGACGAACGTTTCCACAATTCCACAACATCCAGCATTTTCTGAGAGTCGCAAATTAAAAAAAGGTCATGTGAGGAAAATGAAAAGAAAGTCTGTAGAGATTGCTTCTATGTCATATAAACAGAAGCACTACTGAGAGAGTTGCATACGTGTTAAAGTCGGAGCAGTTATCAATGAGATGCTGGTTGAGATCTCAGTTTTTGACCGCTTTAAACAGTTAAACACAATAAATGTCCTGTAAATGCTGATGATGCATAATATTATGTGAACATGATGTGTTGAAGTAAAACATAACCTAATTCATTTTAGCCAGAACAGGAGGAGATTCATAGTCTGAGCATAATAGGCCTAGAGTGTGTCTGTGCAAACTACTGGCAGTGCAAGCGTCAGTTGAATTACTGAAAATGTTGATGATGTTTAATAAGCTATATATGAGAACAACTAAATTCACTTAATCGAGCAGATGAGGGGACTCCGTGGCAAACATTTAAAGAGTATCTGCATTTCTTGATTTGATCTACGTCAGAACCGACTTACACCACCTGCTGGTGAAGCGGTCAGGCAGCAGGAAGAGATCATGCATTTGTAGAATCGGCGCTCTATTGCTTTTCCTGGGATTCCCGGATGTGAAACTTTGAATTTCAAGCCGAATTTGAACCGCTGAATTTGTGGAAGCGAATTTTTAAATCGAAATAATATGGACTGAAAATTATCCGTCGAATATTAAAGGTTGTATTTAAAAACAAGTTCAATTTTTTAAATGAAATTTAAAAGGTGAATTTAGATTTTTTAATTTTTAGACAGTGAAACCGAGTGTGAAATTTTTCAATTTGAAATATTCACAGCTTAAATGTACAACCATATTGAATTGCAGAACCTTAAAATGCAAGAACTGTTAAAACAATGCATTTTTTTTCAGTTAGTGCTTTTCAGCACGTCTCTTTGCTTCAAAAACATTAGTCACTATTTTACTTCCATAACAAAGCCTTTAAACGAGTATCCTTCTTAACCGATTAACACACAGCTGAGCCTTGCCGGGTCAGATCCTTCTCCAAATAATATCCACTTTAGTGAGACAGAAAACACTCAACAGCTTACACAATACCTACTCTAAACTATCCTAAAAAATCAAGAAGCACTTCAATCTAATTAATGGGATACTTATAGGGAGTCAAAAATAAGCAAAGAAGGTCTTGTAAGTGAAGTCCATTTGTTAGTAGAAAATGCTGAGCAGTGTGTTTTTATTTGTGTAAAGGTTATTGCTGAAAGGGTATTTGTTTAATGTGACACATTTGGCGATCAGAGAACAATATTTTAACAGGATCTAACATTGCTGATGATCTCTTAACATTGATCTCAACAGCAGTCATCTCTGCTTCAATCAAATGCTCATTTTTTCAGACATGAAATGATGTGACGTGTCAAAATAACAGTAACACATAGAGGCTTGGATGAAATAATGTGGAAACCAGTGGTCTGTTGTGCAAAGCGAGCTGAGAAAAATCATAGTTGAAAGGTATGTTTTTTCAGTTAACAAAACCTGATAAAGCCAAGTTAGTTTGGTTTAAAATGTTTCATAACGCTGGTTACCAACTTTATCTTGCAGATTTTAGCATTGAACAACCAATAATGTTAAACAAGGTTTAACCAATAATATTTGTGCCTTAATCCAGTTTAAAAGAGTTTAAAATTACATTAACCACAAAAGAGCAACACGCTAATTCCATATTACGTAAACATGTTAATTTTACACAGTGCATTTTTACAGGCTTGCAATGAGGATGAAACCGATTAAAACTCAAAACCCTAACGTACTCTGACTTAACATAGAAGAGTTGAATACCCAGCCTTTATTATTAAACAACACATATGCATATATACATATTATATAAAAAATATGCAGGTATTTTTACAGAAATAAAGATAGGTCTGAAGAGTAAAATTAAACTAAAATAGAAACGAATACAATAAAAAAGATACGTACAACACAAAAACAATGCAATGTTGTCTATATTGACCATGAGTGCAAACTACCATAAGAGTGTATGATTATGTTTTTCCCAAATATTTTTCAATGCCAAAGTGCTTCTTCCTATAAATAGTGAAGGGTAAATGTGATGCATCAGATTTACATTACTTTGCTCACAGTTGATGGTCCTGTTTGGGTTTGTGAGGTCTTCCCAAAATAAAACCTTTAGCTGTTCAGCTGTATGTTGAAAGTTAGCTAGCCTATGAATAGTGATGCAAACCAATCCACCTTCTTGAGTCGGAAAAGAGTTTGCTCAGACTAAAACCTTAGCTGGTTAGCTGGTCAGCTTTTGTGCAATAGGGAAAAAAGTGATATCTTGTTTTTTTTTTAAAAGGTTGCTGCACCTTTAATACAGCTTCAAACTGTATATTTACACACATTTTTACACCGTTTTTTCATAGTTTCTTCTGGAATTTTTTACCATTTCTATATAGAAAATCTTCCAGTTGCATCATCACTCCCATAATAGTGGAGACCGTTATTCATGAAACACCAAACAGTCAGGCTGGTAAGATTACGGATTCTCCTGCTTATTCGGCTCCCACCGATTTGTGTTCTTAAAATCTGAAATCTCACAAGTACTTGCCGCTTCTGAACATCTTGCCCAACTATTTCCATCAAAATCTTGTTTTAACCTTCAATAACAAGAAAAAAATAACTACAACATTTGTTGACAATGTGAATGAGTAATGTAACTGAATCCTCCGTATACAAAAATACTTCAATGGTTAACAACTTCCACTGAGATTTTTCAGTATGCATATGATGCTGCCAAAAAGTAAAGAAAAAATATACAAGACAACTTTGCGCAGGGTGGCTCTTTTCAAGAGTAATAGGTACCATGTATTATTTAAGAAAAAAAAAATGTTCCTTGTGGAAACAAAACACCCAAATTATTTTTTGCAATTATTGTTAGTACATCATAGAATAAATATATAGGTCAGACTTCAATGAAAACATGGCAGATGTACTACGTCAGAAGTGTAAGCAAGCTTCACTTTTTTAACAGTCAAGAAGTAGGCAGTACATGCAAGTACTTTCACCACGTGTGATAATGGATGCAGGGTGAGTGCACCTTTAAATCACATGCTGAAAGAAAGCCGTTCTTTTATAGTCCCATTCCATCCAACAGCATCGGTCGAGTGACTGATTTTCACTGAGTCCGTGAAAATTCCTGGTTTAGTCATGTTGAGAGATCACCAATCACCGGATATTCCAGCATGGGCGTGCATGCAGCTTTTCGTGTAGTTGTCTATTATAGACAGTGGCTGCCAAATAGATTCATGTCCTCCAAAGCAATATTACCAGCACCTGCTGTGAAAGCTCCCAGGTTTTGATGAGGTCTGTTCAAGAGCAGACCTGGAGGATGTACCAGGACAGAATGCTTTTAATCAGTCCCACACCCACAAAAAATATATTAGGTCATCTATAGTTCAGATAAAGCTGCATTATAGCTCTGAATTATAAGTTGATGAACATACTTGTTAGGTGTTTAAACACTTCTGCAAAGGGCAGATCATTGAAAGGTCAAACTAAATAGTTTACAATTGCTTATTACTTTCATTTCTGCTGTCTACACATTTTAATGCATGATGCAAAACCACTGGCCAGCAAAAAAGTTCTGCTCTTAATGCTTATTTACTATAATTAGTGAGAATGATATCAAATTAGAGTAATGTTTATTGGCATTGTAATTGTGTTACAGAAATATGAAAACAGCATAGTTACTCAAGAGCAAACAGCTCATTTGCCAGCTTATGTTTAAAATGAATATGATGTCAGTGTTCATTTTACAACAAAATGAGACCAGTCAGGCAGTCAGAAAACGGAAAAAAATAATATACTGTACATAATTGGCATGAATGTATTTAGGATAAGCGTGGGCGTGTTCACTCAAGAACGGCTTAATGAAAAGGACTGTCCTACATTTTTCGCTAGACTGTAAATTAATGCTGTACTTGGAAAAAATATATATAGTTTAGATTTATACAATCTTTCCTGATTAAATTCTGCCAATGGTGCATTATCAAATCTATGAATCGTGGAGCACAAAACTAGTCATACTGTCAGGATCCTGTCCTTCCGGTCCTGAGTTTTCGAGTCTTGTGGACAGGGTCATGACAGTACCATGTCGTGTTAGTGTGTTTTGTCTTGGGTGGAGACACATTTCGGTATGTTTTGACATTTCGGCGTGTGTCATCCTGTCTTTCGTTTAGCTCAACCCCCTTGTTTCTTCGTTAGTGTCCCATCTCTCTCACCTGTTCCGTTACCTTCCCGCCAGTCTCCTTTAATGTTTAGTCTTGTCACCTGTCCGTCACTGTCCCTGTCCTATTATCTCTCATTAGTTTACTACTTTATTAGCCGTGTTAATTCCAAGTCCTTTATCGGTTCATTGTCTTAGCTTTCCTGTAGCTCAGTGGTAAGAGCATTGCGTTAACAACAGTAAGGTTGTGGGTTCGATCCCAGTATCATGCCGTATCTTGCTCTGTATTGTCTACCATGATGTATGGTGGATTACCCCGTTCCTGTTCTTCGTGCTCCTTGTGTTTTGGATTTATCATTTGGATTATCGCTTTGCCTTGTTTGTTTTTGCCCCCTTTGCTGGGAAGTATTTTAGTTTGATTCCTTGTTTTGATTTGTACTGTTTCCCCATCGTGGGTTTTTTGTCTCATTAAATTTGTAAGTTAAATACAATTGTTAAATCAAGCTTTATAAATCAATCGAATATAATTATTACTTAAAGTATATTGAACTGACTTAAAAAAATTTAGCTGTATCATACAACAAATTATTTTAGTTCATAGTTCCGAATCATTTTATAGTGTGTATATTTCAACAATCTTACAAATATTGTCAAATTGTTTAAATGTTGAGTTTTTTTTAGCAATTCACTCCAATGTGGGTAGAGCACTTATGTATATTTTAATGCATTTTTGTCAATAAGCACAGCACATTTAAGAGGTTAATTTAAATGCAAATATTTCAAATAAAATCTATTTTAAATGATAATTTCTCCGAAATAACAAAAACTAGGTACAGCTGCTGTTCACACAAGATTTCTATACATATACAGTAATTATTTGACTTTGATATGTTGTTGCGCTTTCATCTGGAAATAGCATTACAGAAGATCACAATCAACATTAAATTATAATGGACAGATTAAAGTCAACTTGTTTGCCTTTCCATCAAGCAATACAGACAACAAACTCCTAAATCCTTGTGCTAAGCCTCCATATGGCCCAGATTGCCTGGCCTGTTTGTTGGCACATGGGAGCTTGTCGTGGCCTAGCATGAATATCACCACAGCTTGGAACTGTCTGCATCTAGCAAAATGGCTACAACAGGGAGACTTCGTGTAGCGTACGACACGCTGCTGCCCAGTCGACAGATCGTCCAAGCGGGAAGGAGACATAACTCCGCTGACTTGATAGACAGGCAGAAGGGCCCGAGTGCATCAACAAGCACATGGAGGGGAGGGCTGAACGCCCGGGCTCAGTTGCTAGGCTTCCAGCCAGGAGACGGACAGCATCTCCAGAGGCAGAGACATAGCAAATCCATCCTCAAAACACTGGCACTTGGGAAAACAGGTTGCGAGAGGCCTGGATGGAAATGATAGAGGATGGAAGAGGGAAAGGGGAGATGGGAACATACCGCAGAGCAGCAGGGTTTCTTATCATAGAGCGAGTGTGAACAAGGGTATCAACTGCTCAGTTGTTGTAACAAAGCATATGTAGGACATTCCAACTGTCCCACTGTGGTGCCGAAAGACAGCTCATTTTTTTGGTCGGGGTGGTCAGGGAATGAATTTCTTGGCAAGTTTTGTTTGAGGGGGGTTCATAATTAGTCTATGATGATCTTCAGGGACAGGAAAACTTGGGAGTTTCATTGCCATCGCTGTTTAAAGGTAGGTATTTACATGCATTGTGCATTTATTATACATAGACCTAAAATACTGTAATACATCTTTAAAAATTTGAGAAAATAAACTTGTAAAACCATGGAAATGTTTTATTATTTACCATTGTTTTACATTATTATTATTATATCACAAACAATGCATCATATGCAAGCTATGACTGATATTTGTGTGTGTATAATTTGTTATTTCAATCACTTTCCCTAATCATGACTAGCTGAAATTTTTGAGAGAAATTAGCCTTTTCCAAAGAAAGTTTTTTGGTAATGATGTAAATGAGAAGAGGCAGGGAGCACATATCTACAGTGCAGCTTAGTGACAGTTGATCAGAAATGTAATTAGGTTTCTTCGTTTAGTACATCATTATCTGAAAGTAGATTCATTAGATGTCCAAACTGGTCAGCATTAAAATATGAATTGAAAGTTGTTAAAAAGTTTTTTTTAAAGTAATTTTAACATAAAACATATCATTAAAGGTCTAGTTCACCCAAAAATGAAAATTCTGCCATCATTTACTCACCTTCGAGTTGTTTCTCCTATGGTAGGCAATAGGGGGCCAGATCTGTCTGGTTATAAGCATTCTTCAAAATATCTTTCTCTGTTTCATTAGAACAAATACATTTATGCAGATTTGCAACAACTCCAAGGTGATGAAATGATGACAGTATTTTCATTTTTGGGTGAACTGTCCCTTTAAGTAATTTTCCTAAGTAAAATAAAAAAACAAAACAAAAACTCTGCTTTAAAGGTTCTGGGTGACCTAAACCACTTTATTTTATATTCCTTTCGCGCTGTGTCCTTGCCCCCTTCATCCCTTTATGTACCTAGCTGAGCTGATGGCTTTAGTAAGTGACAGGACACATGTGGCACCTCCTGGCTCGCATCAGCCGTTATTGCCCGCTTAGATCTGGTTTCTGTCCACATCCTGCTGTGAGAAGACATGTCATGCCAACACGTCCACGGACCTTTGACAGAACCTGCTGTGCTGGAGATTGCGACCGGCCCTAATCAAGCCAGTGACCCGTCCACAGGCCCCCAGCAGATGGGCCCTCCGGTGCTGGTGTCTGCTTGACCTCTCTGTTCGTCTTGAGCTTTTGGCTTCTATAAACCGGACACTAAAAAAAGATCAATAAAGGAACGAAAGCCCAGACCCTTTTTCGAACGTCGCTGTATTTAACGAGCAAAGAGTAATTAAGATTGAAGCCCGATAACAGCACGGTTTGGACTGGCCGACGGGATGTGACCTGATCAGCCAAATAGCTGTGTGGGAGTTTTTAAAAGTGGACTGACAGCTGAAAAATAACAAACGTCAGAAACTGGTGTTAGCGGAACGGGATGCGCTCTCTACCCTGGGGTGGCAAGAAGGGGCAGCCCGATTGCCTGTGCAGCTATAATAGAAAAACAGATATTCTTTAACATCAATTCTTTTAAATTCACTCCAAAGTGTGACCGAAGTTGGTGAATAGTTCAAAAACAATGCTGTTTGTCCTTAGGAGATGCACACTGAAGGTCAAGCGCTTAAATTGTCAGAGCTGCTGCTTTGCTGATGTATGCAAGCAATTATACAAGCAAACACTGCCAGACTTAAAGATTAAATGCTTCTTGCACTGAGAAATAAAAAGAGATTTACATGTTTTAACTTGTAATTCTCAGTTGCCAGACATCTGACACAAAAACAAGATATCAAGTTAAAATAGTACTTTATATATTTTGTAGTGTGCAAGAGTGGCATGACTTATCAAAAACTATACTTCCTATCCTTGCACATTAAGTTGTACAATAATTTGTACCAAAAAAGCAGTCAATCAAAACACTGGAGCAGAAATTTAGTCCGTTTGTATTATGAATTATGCATGTACATGTATGGAATTTTTGTTGAAACATGTTTGTTTTCATGTATTGTTTGTTATTCTGAGTGAAGGTCATTTGAATTAAAAATGAACGCTTTAAACATTAATGCCTCACACACACAACCCCTTATTAGTTATGCTGAAATATTGTCAAATCATCTGCAGCACATTGACAAACATTGAGAAGGCTGTAAATATAATAATAATTTAATAAACAAATGTTTATAAAATACCTTTGATCTTGTCTCCAGTTTAGATTACCAAGAGCAAAGCAGAGGACAACAAAAAAAAGAACTTTACTTCAAAATGATGCTTCATTTTTCTCCATTGTTTTGATGTTCCACAAATGTTAACATGAATAATTAAAACTAGCCATTCTGTGATTCTGTTCCAGGAACAATGAGCAATACAACTGAATGCTCATCTCTTGCCAAATTGTCTATAATTAGACAAAACTGGAGACCAAACTGTTCATCTTTCCAATGTTAACATATGACTGGTACGGCATTATTTCAGTAAGGAAAACAAAGCGTGCATAGACTTTATGACGCTTGCCAAATGGTCTGCATGGTAACAAGAATAAATGAAATGTTTTTGGAAAACAGAAATGATTTTGATTAATTAGCTGCTCAGTACCTCCAAACTGTAAATTGTTGTTTACTTTAGTATCAGATTTGTTGTGATAGACCTGTTTTGGTTGCTGCCACATGACCTCCTGATGTAATACGAAATAGCACTTCAGGAAAATCAGGCTTCAGTCAGATTGCCCAACAACAAACAAATAAGACCTTGGAGTTTATAATATTTATTGAAATGAAATGACGATCACTTGTGAGAAAAAAATATTGATTTAAATCTTTTAAAAATATTACGATTTTAAACAGCTTATTCAGAACTACATACTCTTTTTTTTCAAAGTTCCTACAGTTTTTTGTGTAAGGTTGCACGGACATAGAGACCATTCATTCAATCATTCTTTTTTTTCATTCTGAGGTACATTGTTTATTTCTTATATTATGTATTAGATTTACCTGTCACTAAGCCGCCCATATGTAAAAATAACTGTTGAAATTCTTGGCTTGATGCAATATAGACCAGACTATAAGGTATAATCTATCAACAATAGAATTGAAAATGGTACATTACAATAAGAATTTCCAATCCTGGGAATAAGTAAGAACCAATGTAAATTCTCATTTGCTAAAATAAAATTATTAACGTCTCTATTTATTAAAAAAATATCTGCACTCTTCTCCCTGAAAGCACTAACTTTTTTTGTAAGCCACAGACGGAGAGCAAGATAAATTGTCTTCTCCAGAAAGAAAACATTTGGAAGAAAGTCTCTTTAAGGTGTCTCTTCCACCCACGGCTGAAGGCCTGCTGATGAATCCGACTGTTAGAGCAGTGTAGGCGGATGCCCTCAGGACCTTGGCACCTCTGCACGGTAGCTGAAGCCTTACATGCAAGAAAACTGTTGGGTGAAATCTTCACCAACTACCTCTCAAAGTGGATTTTAAGAACTTGTGCTGTCACTTTAGCAATAAGAGATCTGAAAGGAGCGTGACGAGTCACCCTCCAGCTTATCGAGACCACGTCGCCTTTGATGACTGTCCCTCACCCGACCACCCCGTAAGATCCATGGAGAACATGAGGCCAGAGGCTGCCTGATGAGTCGTCTTGACCTACTTTGAATAACGTGTCTTCACTTTGATAAGCTAGCCCTTCTGGACATCACGTTTCTTTATTAGCAATGACCTCTTGAAGTTCAACCTCGGTGAATGACTTGACTCGTTTTAATTAATAACACCTCAGGCTTTCCAAAATCACATCGGTAAGGGTAACAGTTATGACCATAAAGTGGATCAAATCTACTGTGTCATTTTGGTGATTAGCTTGGACAGAGAAAGTCTCTAATCTATTTAATGATAGTGTCTGATTCGCAGTGGTTCATGTAAGGCACTGATAAAGGTGTTAAATGGATTTTCTCTGTGGGCTACAAACTGACCCACTTTGAAAGACCATGACGAATATGGCTCTAGAAAATACGGAAAGAAATAATATTCATCACTGCTGTCTGACACAAATACACTGAAGAGTTGATTAGTGTTTAGCATTTTCCAAGAAGTTTCTGAGAAATATACCTTTTTCAGGATTATACTTTATGCGTCAAGGACTGATGTCCAACACAGAGATAATGTTGCATTGTTTTAATTTATGAAACTCTTCTTTTTTAGTGACAAATGGCTCTTTAACTTGGGTCCAGAACGCCACATTCATGCAGAGTTTGGTAAATCAAACACACCCGAGCAGGTTAAACAAGCTTTTTCTCTCCCTATCTCCTATATTTTGCACTTCACTGGGTTTTGGCCATTTTGGAGTGATTTTTACACATTTTACTCACAACGCACCCAGATTTTGACTGAAGTTGACAAATAGCTGAACCATGCATGTGTAATATGGTCTGAACGCAAAATTAAATTTTAAATTTAATCACCCAGTTAATTTTTTTTTTTTTTTTTCTTATTAATAGTGTAATATAAAATGCCATAAGAGAGATTGATCCTCATAGGTTTATTTCTTAATTTGTGCTATGTCACACAAAAAGACACATACTATGTCAACTACCCTGACTCAAACTCACAATTTACTTTTACTACATGAGGCGAAGGCAACACGGACATTTGCAAGATATTTGCAAAAACAGATAATATGTATTTAGTAAAAAAATGTAATATATGTTGTTGTGTGAGTTAGCTGTATTTTTTATTATTATAGTTTATAAAAACAACTTTTGACTTTTGTGACTAAATTCCAAGTTGGTATTTCTTGAATAAACAACAACAAAAAACATGATTTACATTTTTTAAACTGAGTTTTTGTAAATGACATCTTTAAATGCAAGTTTAACTTTTCATTAATTAAACCCAGACATCATAATGTATGTTCACAGTCTTACATTTCTTCTTGTTTTCAGTTATTTTCAATTATATATGGTTGCATCAGACACATCTATTGCCCCAATTTTGTGCCTGACCTGAAGTTAACTTATTGTTAATCAGTCTGGCTAATGACCATGTAACAGTTATTTTTCTTATACTGGTAACCCAACATTATAAAGGCTTGTGGCTAGATGGTTTTAATCTGCTAGCTAATGTTATTCATTTTATTTAGCTTGCAGTCAGAAATAATCAACTTTACAGTGTGTCTGTTGTTACTGATTCTTTACAGAAGTCCACCTGAAGTTTGTTTATGTTGTTGCACCGAAATTTCTATATTTATCAAATACAGTCAATAAAATGATAAGCAATTATGTTTTTGTTTCCATTTTCAATGAACACAATAATCATGACAAATGTATAGTGATACATTAACTATGCTGTGTTTTGATAAAATACATCAAGCCATCCTGATGTTTGTATGAGATAAGTGGGTAACACTTTATAATAACTGCACGCTATGAATAATTAGTTAAGCATCAGTACACAGTTAATTAATCATTTATGAAGCATTGGCCCCACATTAATAGACATTAGTAAGCAGTTTATAAATACAGCTATAAATGCTTTGTTCTTGATTTATAAGCATGTATATAATATGCTTAATAATCAAATTTTCATACTTTGTTAAGGATAAATTCATCATTTCTAAATTAAGGATTGCATTACTTACAAACCAGTTAGTTAGGAGTTGTCAGTGGTTCATGAGATCATTTAGAAAGTGTAAGTAAATGATTAATAAACTCTTTGAATGCACATTTATGCATCTTATTATTCTGACATATAGTAACAGTTACTTAATTTGATAATAGATGCTTTTTTAACACACATTCCTGCTGTAATTCATGATTAATTAAGGTAGTTATAAAACATTTACTAGTTGTCATTAACTATTTTTGTGAGCTCATCTAAAGTGAGGACTGTATGCCTTGTAAAGCATTTACAAATGAGAGTTGCATATCACTTCACAGTTATATTTTTTCTGGAGGTGTGCAGGATTTTTTTTTTTTTCAGAAGTTTATTTTTCATTTTATATCAATTCATTTAATGTTAATTTATATGTTCGGTTGTACAATTTTAATTTTGCAGAGGTTTATTTTTTTATTTTTATTAAATCGTTTTATATTCATTAATATGTACAGTTGTACAGTTTAATTTCTTTTGCATCTCAAAATAAATATTTATATGTTCTTTATCCCTCGGTGTTGTGTTTTTCCTATTTCTGTTTAGAAGATAACTGAGCCTTTAACTCTCATTTGTAAATGCTTTACAAGGCATACATAGTCCTCACTTTAGATGAGCTCACAAAAATAGTTAATGACAACTAGTAAATGTTTTATAACTACCTTAATAAATCATGAATTACAGCAGGAATGTGTGTTAAAAAAGCATTTATTATCAAATTAAGTAACTGTTACTATATGTCAGAATAATAAGATGCATAAATGTGCATTCAAAGAGTTTATTAATCATTTACTTACACTTTCTAAATGATCTCATGAACCACTGACAACTCCTAAGTAACTGGTTTGTAAGTAATGTAATCCTTAATTTAGAGATGATGAATTCATCCTTAATAAAGTATGAAAATTTGATTATTAAGCATATTATATACATGCTTATAAATCAAGAGCAAAGCATTTATAGCTGTATTTATAAACTGCTTACTAATGTCTATTAATGTGGGGCCAATGCTTCATAAATGATTAATTAACTATGTACTGATGCTTAACTAATGATTCATAGCGTGCAGTTATTATAAAGTGTTACCGATAAGTGTAATGTTTATGACAAAAATGTCCACAACAGACAGTACTTTCTGACATATGAAATTAATGAAATCACTTTTATTCATTTTCATTCACTTTTTTTTCCCACAAAATGGACTCAGATGTCCTTAGCTAGAGTGAATGAGTGAGCAGTTTCGGACACAGCAAGATATTTTCTTATTACTCCAGGAAATGGCAACCTTGGCATCTACATAATTGGGGAAAATGTAACAATCAACCAACTTCCCCCTAGGGGAGAGGTTGTGTTCAAAATAACCTGATAACATCAAGTTCAATTTGAGTTGGAACTTAACTCTGTAGGACAGAAGCCCAAAAGAGCCCAGAGATGAATAGCTCAACCCTAGACCACACAATAGACATCAAAGACTGTCAAAGGCTTAGGCAAACATCCTAAATGCCCTTCTATCTGCAACAACCTTATGCTTTTGCATTGTCATTGAGGGCAAAATTTGGCATTGAGGCACACATACCCAGCAGAAATGTTCCCCCACAAGACCATTTTATATGAAAATGAGCTGGTGTGGGTGTTATTGGTGATTTTAAAAAGCTTTGTGTACATATACATATATATCACTCTAGAAGGGGGTTGATATGGATGTGGGAAGTTCTAATATTTCCAGGATATCATCATTTCTTTTTGATGGAGGAAGATCGTGCTGAAAATGGTGAATGTCCATCAAAACATCAAGTCCGTGGAAATATTCATACTGTGACTTTCTGCTGTTCTGCTGTGCTGGGCAAGTTGCTGAGGTAGAGTGAACTCCTGAGGTGAAGATGGACTTATTAGCATCATAAAACTCATCATTAAATTTTATTCATCAACTGAAATGATGGGAGATCAATTTATGAATGTGTGCTTACAAAGCAGACTGGGGAATATATGCTGAGGTGTGGTTTCATGTGGCTTGCATAGAATGGTCATTACATTTTCCTGAAATGACAACAACCCACATTTTGAAGCTAATGTTGTGGCTGCTACAGTGTTCTGTTCAGTTACTACTAGGTGTGAAGAACCCACCAGAAGTCATAATGATATCCAGAGCAATGGATGGGGTTAAGATGTATCTTTGTGGGATTTTTTCCACCCAATTTATTTTCCGCCAGGCAAAAAGACTGATATTTAAGTCCGATAATTGCTCATCTTTTAGGCCACACAATTTAAGCCATTTTTCATACAAATGCTACACGAGGAGAGTAACTTTAAAAAACTTTATTCTATGAGTGTAAGCACTAGAATCTGCAGGCATATATCATTTACTGGTACCAACAGTGTTAAACATTGTCTGATACCTCATTGTAATTTCAAATCTACAACATCAAATTTGCTCATGTCTCAAAACCCCTCGAGTTACATACATTCATTATATTTTGACACTCGTTCCTTGAAAACACCTTCCTCGAGCAGCATATTCAGTTTAAATCAATATGGACTAAGTTGGATACAGTAGCTGAAACCAATAGCTAGGCAGTTACTTGACAAATGCCATTAATCTTTACCTCTTCTTTGGACCTGATTTGTTAATCTTACTCTCATGCATGTCAGGCTGAACTTGGTGGTCCTGAGCACCAGTAATTGACTAACCATCTGGAGGGGATTCCCTAAAGGCCAGGGGTTCTCAAAGTTTATATTCAAAGGTCCGAATCTGAATTCTTTCTCAACGTCAAAGGTCTGGTACAATTATCATTACAAAACTTGCTTTTAATAAACATTTAAAACAACTTTAAATAAAGAAAGAAACTAATCAACTCTATAGGAAGAGATTATTTGGAAAAACAGATATCTCAGTTTAATGTTTTTTTTTTATTAAATCATGCTTTTATTGTGTTAGTTAGCTGTATTTTATGTTATCACCTAATCAAAAGAACCCAACTGCAGTTTCATTGACAGTAATTTGAATGCATAATAAAAACATTGTTTGTGAACATTGTACAAATAATTTTTGCAAGTCAATCTAGTCATACATGGCGCCATCTAGTCATACTCGCGTTACTTAACTGTTACTTACAGTGCTGCATTTTTATACAATAAAATCCAAAAAGACCGAAGTACTATTTCATAAGCATAAAATATGTAAATGTTACATATTTTATGCTTATGAAATAGTACTTCGGTGTAACTTTTATTGAATTGTGCAGCATAAATGTCCGTCTGGGCAACAAACTTGCAAATATTTATTCCCAGGCAGACTGAAACAGAGACAGAGTTTTGGAAACGCCGTTTTGTTGGGTCGGTTAAATGTGCTTTTGTTTTCTGCCGGTCTCTGCACAGATAGACCAAGAGAAATAAAAGTCGACAAAGCAAAACCACACGCTCGCGGGGCTGTACCGGCCAATCCACCTGCAGCCCTAACAACAAAAATGCTTAAAAATATACTTAAACTATATATATTTTTTTATCAGGGAATTGCAGCGCAAGGGACAATCCCCAAAAGCAAAAACATGGTTTACCCTAGTGGTCAAAATCGAAAAGGGCTTGAAATCAAAATGGTGGTGGTAGAAATCCATTGGGATCCATCGTTAAGCACCACTTTGGCCTTGAGCAAGATACAAATCCATAGTTTTCTCCAGCCGGTCTGTCTAGTCTTGTGACGTAACGTTTCACCTGGCTTTTGTTTGGTAAAAAAAGTTTTGATTGTATTCTCCAACATTTAGAATCAGTAACTAGACTTACAATTGTGGGCAAAGAATGGTTTGATTTCATGACCTGCCAAGCCAGGCTCACATGGAAACATCTGTAACCGTTCCAGAGTGTGTTTTCAACGGTTTGGCGTGATGAGGGATAAAATAATCTAGATTTGGGTGACATTTGATGAGATTGAGCTCATTGAAATATTTAATAATACAGACTTTTGGAGACATTGTGAAACTCTAATAAGAGACATTTGTGAGACTTCTAGGTATTTTTCTGAAGAGAAAAGCAGCACAGTACAGTGATAGTTCACCGCAAAATAAAAATCCTTTCATCATATGCTCACCCTCTTGTCATTTCAAACCTTTATGACTTTCTTTCTTCCCCAGATCACAAAAGAAGATATTTTGAAGAAAGATGTCTTCACCTTCTGCTAAAAGCAATTCTTAGCATGACAATAAATAATAGCACACATAGTAGGGGTGCTAACAGCCGTTAATTTGAATAATGTAAAAATAGTACGCCTGGAGAGAACCAACCAAAATTAATTATGAAGCATGACAGAACTATATTTATAGCGGTGTTATTTTCCCTATGTGCTTGAGATCAAAACTGTCCATCATTATGGCCTTCCAGAATTGCTATTAACTCCCTGTGAAGCAGCGAGACCATGCTGGATGTTTCTATAAGTTCCTATCTTTTCCCCCCCAAGACTATGAGCGATCGGTATTCTTCAGTAGTGCTTGTGGCTAGTGCTCACTATATGCCTGCTATTGTCGGTGTTCAATTTATTTACAGCAGGTGTCTATAATGGCATCTAATCCTGACAAGCAGTCTTCTGTCTTAGGAAAAAAATTATAATTATACCATCTGTTTTATTCAGGTTCCCCAGGTGCATTGGTGTTGATCAATCATCGTAATGCGATTTGTCTTCCGTGTTTCCTGCTGAAAAGACTGGTGTAGACCTGCATGGATTTTCTTGCTGGTTACTATAGGTTTAATGTTTATCCGTATCCATACTAGTCCATGCTGACCCTCGTCTGAACAATGTCTTATTTAAGCAAATCTGGAGACATCATTGGGGATATAAAAGCACCAGCACCTAAAACACATGCTGTTCTGTTGCCCAGGGTAAATACACACTTCTGTGGTTTTCTACATACTGTATATATACTGTCCACATCCTCCTTTAATCAGCAGGCAACACGATGCACAAGACATTCTGGCCAACAGACAAGCTTTTTTTGGTCCACAGATTGCTGACACTGTTTCATGACACTGGCATTTAATCTGCCAGCGTGACGCCGGCACCAGATCTATCCTTCCGACATAAGATGTCCATTAGCTTCTCATGCCCTTAAGGTAAAATGAAATCAGTTGAGAAAAGCAAATGCACGGTGCCAAAGTCAAATTAATTTATGTGCGTTACCTACTTATCCTTAAATCGTGAGAGCTTTCAGCCCAGCAACATTTTCCCTACTAAAATCACATGCCGGAGAAGATTCAGTGGAGACAGGAGAGTTGAGGTGATGTATGGTAATGAACCGAGTAAAATGCCATTCATGAAACAACTGCGCTTTCCCGTACTGAAGAGTATGTGTAATTGTGTGATGGAATCACTTATGACCATGGTTTGTGTGAATTAATTTTTGCTCTCAAGCTTCAAGAGGACCAAAATATATGAAAGTAATCGGTATGTGCAAAACAGTGGATGTATTAATGCTCTATCAATGCATCTATGACACCTTCATCCAGGCAGTCATTGACATTCAGTGGAGATGCTGTAACTCTCCAGGAATTCTTTCATTACTCTTTTGTAATTACTGAATGCAGGCATTGTGACAAGATGACATGGCTGCCTTAGAGGCACTATTATGGATGTGGTCACTAATTAAACATAAAAACGGTGACAATGTGCTGCCGTTAGGCCCATTAGCAGGTACCAGAGGGCCTCTTTCTCTTGCTAACTGATTAATTAAAATCCAAAACTCCAGACAATTGGCATCGAAGTTGGTGCAGTTAACACCTTGCTCTAACAGCTGCTAAGACAATTTATCCAAACCAAAATAAGACATCATTTTTGTGGTAACACAGTCTCGCCAATATGGCTAATGGTCTAAAAAGTACAGGGAGTAAATGCGCCTCATGGCGGCAGCGTCCTGTTGCAGTTATGAGCCATTTAAAATTTGGTTAAATGAATCAACTTGAGTTACATTTCATGCACTAAGTAAATGTGCGATATCGGTGCTTGTGTGCAGGCCCTGTAAATGTGTTGTACACCACTGGGTTTAATGTGACTCCCAAGCGCTACGTTCATTATCAGTAATTGTAGACAAATCAATATTCTCGCTGTAAATCTGAGTTTTGGATTTACCAACCATAATTATGACTAGGGAGAACCAACAAGGAATTCTGTTGGCCACTATTACCATTTTTGATACATCATGATGGGTGGCGACCATATTACATTACCCTGATAGCTCACATACATCTGGGAGACGTTGATTTGAAGTCTGCATGTACATCTGCAAGACATTTTAATTATTATTATTATTTACTCATTGTTATGGATTGATTGCTCATCTGCGATGTTTCTATGAGGTTTGTCCTGTCAGATGTCCTATAGACATATAAAAGACGTCCGTAAGATGTTTGTTTTTGATTTAGAATGGAGGTAAAAACTGACATCTTACAGACATACCTGTGCTTTCTGGGTAAACTTTAAAAAAACAGTTTGCACACAACTCGTGCAAACAGATATGAAATCCGTTGCAATTTAATGGTGGTTCTAGTGTAATTTGATTTGCTTCAAACTTTCTTTGGAAAGTGTGAATTGGGGGCCTATTGACATTGGCGAAAACATCTTGCAGAAGAGATTGTTAGCCTCTCCAAGCCCTGGCTGAGACAAAGTTGCGATCCCCGCATGGATGAAACAAACCCACTGCAGTTGCGAGCTGTGCTTATACAGTCACTGAACAATTTCATTATAGGCTTAACAGAGAGGTGCTGGACTGAAATCCCCAAATCTCTGGTGAGGAAAAAAGGCAGAAAACCTGCAGCTGTGATGTTTACAATGGTTCTCATTTGATCAGTTGAAAAATGCCGAACTGCGAATAAAAAACAAATCACACTTGCAATTAACTGAAGCAATTAAATCTCAAATTGTCCCCTCGTTGTACATCTGAGGCAGTGTTAAGGGAGTTCGAAAGTTGCACCTAGTTCAGCTTTCCACATTTTTCAAAGGACATGTTTTCTTCAAAAGTATAATTTGCAAGGATTCTCCTGTTGATCAGTGCTTGCTGCTTTAGACAGCCTTGAAATTGTAAAGGCTATATTTACTCTTTGCAGACAGACTGTCCTTGAAGGACTATGGTGGTCGTGCTCAGAATTGAGAGAAAAAAGCGTGAAAAGTAACAGAGCAGACACATTTTTTACTTGGCTAACTAGCTGAAGAGTGTGATAAACATATATCTGAAAAAAATGTGGGTTGGACAACATGATGATTCCTCACTGTTATAATTATTCTAAATGAGTATTAAAGTGAATTTAGGTTGTAGATTTGTCCTTGGGCGTTTTGTGCTCATTGTCAGATTGAGACATGAGGTCAAGGTAACACTTAGAAGTCTTATTTCTGTTATTATCTTATTTTTCATACAAAACAATAGGGGAGAGTTAAGCAACTAGAATAAATTTGAATAATCAAATGATAAAATTAATAAAAACACATTTCTGATTATTTAATACTAAAGAGCTTGTTTGTGACCTTGACCATTTTCTCCAGTGAATATAAAAAAAGGGTTGGAAATGTCCTTGTACATTTTTCACTGTACAATTTTTCTAATTATATTAATATATATTTTCAAGAAATTAAATGAAATATTATGTCAAATAACATTTAAAATTTAAAACAAATAATAAAAAGCCTTCCGAGTGGTTTGAGACTTTCGAACCCCACTATGTAAAATATGAAATATAATATATAAATATTTTGCTTAAAAACAGTGGGGTTCTTCAGTAGGTTATACTTACATATTATATTTAAATATATTTAACATTATATGATTTCGTCTACATATCATGGTGTAAACACACATAATTGTTTTCCTGTTATATTCAGACTATATGTTTTCCTGTTATATTGTCATCTTTATATTTTACTATTTTGCTATTATGTACACATCACATGCACCTAAGCGTCATTAAACATCTCATGAGGTGAAAACAACATGCACAAAATATATAAAATCACATATGAAAAAACATTTGTATTTAGACGACCTCATGTAAGACACATGATTTTTTGTGAGGGTGGAAAAGAAGCCGCTACGCAATCAAAACTAATGCTATATTCCCTCTCCCGGCCTGTCCTGAAGAAATCTCATATCGGGTGCACGTGAGACAAATCTTAATCTCCTCTGACATTTTTGAAAGGCGAAGAAGAAAGTTGTTGGCTTCGGTTCTGTGATCCAGTGTAACAAGCTGTGGACGGTAACACAGTTGAACAGCAGCGGTAATGATCTGACTGCAGGAAGACTGTTCTGCTCAGACAGAGCAAACAAGCTCCTTATTTATAAGAAGAGTATTAGAACTATTTAGATGTATTCTGCATCTATTTGACAAAATAAATCTATCATGTGGATTGACGTCAAAACATAGCAAATGCACTTTCAGCATAAACGTTTTTTTATTAAAGTTTTGAAAAAAGCGATAAAACATTTTAGCTTTTTATCTTAAAGCCCAAAACTATTTTTGTTGTTGTTAAAAACTAGTTATTATTTGTATATTTATCTTTGTCCTGAAGCAGGTTAACAAAACTATGCACACAGTGTTGACTAAAGGCAAGGCAAGGCAAGTTTATTTATATAGCCCATTTCATACACAAGGGCAATTCAAAGTGCTTTACATAAAATGATTGACAGAAAGAAATAGGCTTTAAAATGCAAATTATTTAAGATCAGAAATACTTTTTAAGATTTTAAGAAACGATAAAACAGCAATAAAATTGATTAAAAGTGTGAGTGTATATATTAAAAGAATGAGAGCAAAAATAAAAATAAATTAGAAATGGAAGTTCAGTTGATGTAAAGAAGCACAGCGCTCAGGTTGTGAATGCACAGCTTAACAAGTGTGTTTTTAATCTGGATTTCAAAGTAGCTACTGTTGGTGAACGTCAGATGTCTTCTGAGTGTCTGATGACTAAAGAGTGATGATCAGGGACACTGGTATATAAATTTCAGTTGCTTGTTTTTAACAGTGGGCTATAAGTGCTAACATACGTTTTGATCGTATAATTAGTTGCTTTCTATCCGCCTTTCTTTATATTACATTTGACTGAGCAGACCTGGTTTCTGAATACTGAATAGGTGCTGTTGACATAAATGTCATATATCGGAGGTCACCTTGCAATTTGTTCCCTGTAGAGTAATGTCTCTTCTTTTTTTATTATTATTATGACTTTCTAAATTCTATGAGACCACGTGCACGACAGTGTGGGTTCCTCAAAAACAGATTCTGACTTTCCGGGAATAAACTTGCAATATAATAGGTCTTTCGCAAGAAAAGTCTGACATGGTATAACCGCTGCTGTATTCAAATACTAACAATAAAACAGCGCTGATGCACCAAGAGATCAAAGTTTTTTTTGAAAAATAAATTGTGTTTTGCTCTCCAGTGTGTGTATTTTTATAGAGTATACAGTTGTGCGATACATCTAAATTCACTCAATCCTTGACATTAGATGAACTGTCATAAACTGGCCAGATGTGGAAGTCAGATTCACAGGTCAGCAGCATGAATATGCTGTTTGAAGGTAAATGCTGCTTTGGCATTAAAAGTAGAGGACAGAAAATCTGTCTGTAAACAATCACCTTCTGTTCATTAGCCCGTGTCAATGGATATGGTTAAGATGTATATACTGTACAATACGTTCTGTACTTTATATGATTATAATATTGATTTATTTGTGGAAAGAGATGATCAAGTAGTTCTCAAATGCAGTGTTTGCTTATAGAATTGAAGGTTAATGAATTGCTAGACAGAGCTAGAAGATCCAGGGTGAACAAGGGAATGGGATTAACTTCACACTGCACACTGAACTACAGGAGCTAACACCAGATGACTAGGCCACTAATGAAACACACTAGCAATTTTCAACACCTTCAGTGCAGTTTTACCTAGTAGCAGAACGGAGCCGTTGTTGTAATGGTGTTGATGCATTAGCTTGTAGCAGCAATGCAAAGAGTGATCCATCATGGTTGTCACGAGACTGATTAGCGAGCTTGCTAGAGGTTCCTGAAGGATTGGCCTTCTTCCCAACTTTCTTCGCAATTCACCATATATAAGCTTGCTTTTGTTAAACCGGGTATGAGATTATACTGATGGCGGCCAGTCAAATTATTTTGTTGGTTAAAGTGCAATGCGGCGCAAGGCACAGCGGAAGTGTTTTTGCTTGTTTCAGCCCGACACAGTTCAATAAAGCAAATGCAATTGCGCTCATTTATGCGCCCATGGACGTGCTGGTCTAAAAAAATAGGTGTTTTCAGGCGCATTGTTGGCTCGTGTTAGGAACTGAAAATAGAATGCGGCATACGGCCATAGACCAACTCAAACCTGGTCTAAAGTCTAAAATCAACGACGCAATATAATTTTTTTGTTATTTAAACAGCGCGTTAGTGGAAAATGCGCCTCTGGGCGGGTTCACAACACGCTATCACTTTACTTATTACACAGAGGGAAAGGCAGGACCACACAAACATGCCAAATCTAAAAAATAATATGGATAATAAAGTAAAAGATTATTATTGTGTACAGAAAGATATCCGGCTATCCTGTAGATGGTCTGCTCGCGCGCTTTAACCTTACGCACAAGCAGATGCGTTCCTCATTAAAGAAGTGTCCAGTCTTTGCTCCGGCATGTAAATAGCGAATACGCCATGGTGCGAGAGCAATTGGGTCTTAGAGGGAATGAGAGATGAGACTCTGAGATGGTTTACTGCACGTTATGGCCCTTAGTGTCTTATTCACTACCACGCCAACAGGTATGCTTTTTATGTCAAGCTTACCAGGCGTCTTAGAGTGGCTTATTTTCAAAAGTTCCATAATCATTCCACCTGCGGACAGCTGACGGTAACTATGAGACAAGTAAAAATCATATAATTGAATGTTTTATTTATAATCTAGAGATCATCACAGTGATGAGTCATATGATGATTAAATGATGGAGAAGAGCATAATGTCCAGGCACATGTACCACGCAAAGCAAAATATACATTGGAAATGTAAAGTGATCTTGTAAAGAGATCATCCATGATGTCAGACACTTTTATTATTATTCATTGATAACATTATGCATGTGCACACAAACTGAGGGATTTTGAAAGTGTAAATTTGGCTAAAGTGACCACCCGAGATGGTCACTTCTGCTCAATTTCGAATTTATTGTGGTATAATGGAAAAGAGATAAAGATTGCATACCGTGTAGCAAACTGTAATTATAAAAGCCGATTAAGAGAGACTAATTAAACAACATCAATTTGCTCGCAACACAGATGGCATCTGTCACACTTGTATGTGATGGAGCAGTGTGGTAGACAATGAGTTCTTAACCAAAGTGAACGAATCAACCTGTTCTGATGTATGCAGAAAGTCCATTAAACAAAATCATCTAAATTGAGAATAATGCTTTGTTAAGATGCAAACATGAGCGACATTACGTTGCTGTTGGATGTCACTGAACTACGCCCACAGAATCTATTTACTGAGAGTCTGATGCATATTGTACACAAACAAGAGCTGCTGAAATAAAAAGTGAATCTGATTTAGACAGTTGCTGTGCATTGGTCTTACAAAACAGAGAGTTGTGTTTATAAGGTGCAAGGTTACTCGGTGGATATAATGCATTGGAAGAAGAACTGAACACTGGAGTTCGAAGGCTTGATCTGTCAAATTTGATAAGGACTTATCTAATAGCAAAGCAAATTACAGTAGATATCCATAATAGTACTTAATAAATACTTTTTCCAGCATTTCTATTTTCTATGCTAGTTAAAAATAATTTAAAAGCAAATTATAGCTTTTAAACGTGTGTCTGTGTATTAGTTACAGTATTCTAGAAAAATCCAAAGTAAACAATGATTGGTTGTTAAGCAGTAACATGTCACGTAGACATATTTTCAGACATATTCAGTCTGGACCAAATGTTTAACTATAATTGGTTCTAATGCGTTCTATTGTCTTTTGTCACATTGTGCTGCGTCCAGTGTAGACATGGTGTAAGTGGGCAGTTCTTGGCCAAAATAAGCAGGAAATATGATGACACTTGCTGATAATTTCCACTCTGCTACTATACGTGGCTATTGGACTACTGAGCCCCAAAGCATAAAAAAGTCACATAATCTTTCATTCCATTTCCTCTGTCCGAATGAGTTTCATGAAGATGAGTTCAATCCATATCAGATGGCAATTGTAAAAAACTAGATTGTGAATCTGTGATACAGAATAAAGCTATGTGAGAATCATCAGGTATGACTCATCCGATGGGTGAGGAACATTGTGCATTTCCAGTAACAGAAACAGTAAAATGATTTTATATTGCAGGAATTAATACACGCTAATGCTAATAAGTGGCAACGTCTTTGGGAACTTCAACATGAAGCCAAATGCCTTTGTATTGACCTTTGTATTTTGTTGTTGGCACTAGTAAGTTGCAGTGGCGGCTGGTGCACACTTCTTTTGAGGGGGCGCAACAAACCATTTGACATGTGATGTAAACGTAGCATCGCTGCTTAGCCAAAAAAAAGTTTGAACTATCCAAGCATGTAATGGTGTTTATTAACACTAATAAGGTGCGAGTCCAAATGAAAAAAATATTGCGGTATACTTTACTATTTATTATAGTTAACTGTTACATTTTTTTATTTAATTAAAAAAAGTTTTTGAACCATACCATAGTAAATTAAGGTTGAACACAGTGTATTCTATAGTTAATCAATTCACTATTGTAGTGTATGGAGTGTTTCAAGAAACTCTGGAATTGTTAATAATGACCATAGAGAGAGTAACTCTTTTTAGTGTTTTGGCTGGCGATTTCTTTCCTGCTTTTGCGTTACTCGCGTGCAGCGAAAACACTTTCTAATAAGGGTGAGTAAAGCTCATTCTTTATCACTGCTACGGTAAATTTGTAAATCACGTTCATGCAGTCTATACTTATAAACTTGTATCTAAACTTCATAATGTTCCGTACCGGGGTTCTGGTTGAGAAAAAGATTCTCTGTGAAACGGTTGAGAATTGTCCAATCAAATGAGGTCAAACCTGTAAAAATCTATTTTGATACGCTAAATGTATGAGAGTCTAGGGCGGACAGAACTGCGCCCTGGCGACATTATAACATGAGCAAATTAGAGAACAGCCTCAAGTCACCTGCCTGCCAAAAGTTTGTGTACCTACAAAAAAAAACATATTTATCCGGCCGCCCGCACTTAGAATGTATTGTTTTGTCACAGAATACAACCAAATACAATGGTATGCTAACACATCTACCAGGCGAATATAGTGTCAATAAATCTGTTTACTGTATTTCAAAATTATTTTCCAATTTATAAAATAAGTTGAACTTATGTTTATCAGTCATCTTCTCTGCATAATTTGGTGCCACTGGTTAGTAAACGACAGTTCGTGGCACAGACACGAAATTTGGAATGTATTAATTTGTGTTCTTGGACACAAATATCCCCATTTTTTCAGGTCAGTGAGCACAAGCTTTTTAAATGTCACTCAGCACGACTTTCAATACACAGACTGCGTGTATTTAAATTTATATATGTATTATCTTTAAGCAAAAGTATAAATATAATATAATATACTTTTAGGATGTAGCTAACCAACACCTCACTTCACCCCAAACCCTAAAATCACAGCCGTAAAGGCTAATTTAGCTAGAAACGTGAGTTTCTAGATTGCGTTTCCCTCTACTTTCTCTAGAAATCTTTCTCTATATATAATCTTTCACAGTTTGCATGGAACATGTATAATTATCACCTCTCTAATTACAGATATAGTCTTGACCATTTGTCTTTACATCCTTTGCTAGTAATTAAAGATGCATTTTGTTTTAACACATTAACTACCTCAAGGTTATTACTGTTCTGAAACAATAGAGCTTCCTGGCGGATTAAAGCCGAAGGTCATCGGAAATTACACAAGGATGCATTTATATCTTGTCACCAAATCACCTTTGTTCTAATCACTTTGAGGTTAAATCAATGAACTAACATCCAACGACCACACTTTTTTCACCAAGCAAGCCAAACAAGTGCGTACAGTGTATGTTTGATTGAATTAGTCTGTTTTCAAGCTATCATGTGTCCATGCACAATACTTTAGAAAAAGACCAGGCATAAAGCTATGCACAACTCAAATGCTGCATCAGTGTCGTGTTTTTTTAAACAAATAGATTGTGATGTACACTTCACAACCTCCATCACATCTGTGGTCAACCAAGCTGCCTACACCAGCCAAAGCCAGGCTGTTGTTTGGACGCCTGATGCTGGCGCCGACATATGAAATTAGCAACTTGAGACAAGCAAGACTTATTTCAAGGCATTACTGGTACCCTAAAAATGCAGCAAAGTCTGGAGGTGGCTACCAGACCTGATTAATATCGCTTTTTCAAAGTCTGCCTTAATATATTCTCTCCATCATTGTGAAGGTCTGGCCAAAGTAGCCATTTGCAAACCTCATTCATTTTATCTGTTCACAGTGAGAGGAAGCAAATCAGAGAACCGGCCTCTTTTTTCTATCTGGGACAACAGATCTACTTACAGACCCTCTCCACTAATACAACACTAATACCATTAGCCAGCCAGAAAGACGAGAACAAATGTGAGTTCTGCAGCAGAGGACCACAAAATTGATGAAAATGAACAGCAACCTTCCCCAAAAGAACGGTAAGAAATTCAATATTAGAAGATTTGTAGCTGTTTGCAGGCCTGGGATATTTCATTAGACAGACCAGCAGGCACCTGAACCAACATGGATGAATGTAACAAGTGCATGAGCTCGAATAGTGGTTTTGGTGTTGTTTTTATCACTTTATAGTGTCAATATCATCGAGACTCATTTATTTTAGATTGAAAAATACACATCTTATATCTTGTACCACTGTTTACTTGACTTTTCACTAATTTCATTTTTGAAGGGATATTTGAAGGCCAGGATGAATTTAACCTAGAGGGTGGTAACCATTTAATGGGCTGTGTGTATATTTCCCTACTAGGTTGCCTATGAAAGCCCATAGGGTGATTTTTATGTCAAGAATTGAAATGTATTTTTTAACACATTTCGATATGTTGTTGGTGAATCCTGTTTAGTCACAGCTTAACTATGCATCACTATGAAGTGTGTGCAGGAGCAGAACATTTTTAAATAGTTTAAATAGTAATTGTTTCTCTGCACATTAAAACGAAATAGGAAAAAGAATACTTGTGCTCCGGTTACAGGCTATCACAGGCAAACACAGCAAGTTGCAAATTTTCAACGATTTTGTAGCACGGCAGGTATGCAATACACACGCAAAGGTTGCTTCTAGTATTTTATCTGCCTATGACAACATATTGAATTTTAAACCCTGTCAAGGGCTCTCACGCTTCCTCTCAAAGCACAACAAATTGCCTGTCTGAGCACCTCTCCGTAACAACAAGTCTTAAGAGGAGTATATGTGGCTCGCAACACTTTTCTTATATCATAGACACAGGGCTCGTTTGTCACAGGGATGTTAGAAGATGTACTTGACACATTTATTATAATCATCTGCATGCCATCTTTGATTAGGTCCCTTTCACCCCTCTGTTTAAACTGAAAGTGAAATGCCAGCTTGTAAAGTCCACCCTCCCCTGCTTCTTAACAATATCGATAGCAGAAACTGCGGTATAAATTATGAACCGCCTATCTGAATACTGTATGAGAATCACACATTACCCGGTACTCTGCATTCATGGGCTTGAACAAGCAATAATCAGGTGATAACCATCCTTTAGAGGGTGTGAAGTATGCTGTTCTCCTGTTCTCACAAGAAATCAACTGGAAATCTTAAACAAACTGAAATTATGATGCACTTTACCTGTTAAATGTGAAGCTTTATACGTTTTTAACCTTTTTTAATACTGATGTTAAGCACTTACCTATTTTTCAAGGTTTTCATTGAGCCTTTCCTGGCCTTATTGTAATAAACACTTCTTTGTGTTATTACTTTTTATTAAAAAAAGAGATATAATAGTCTTTGCATCGATGTAAATGTCTTTGTTTCTATTACAGTTTTTCTTGATCGATTTGGTTAATTTCTCTAAACTCGGGTAACAGCTCTCAAAACATTTAACTCAGTGATCAGTACACTTTGTAATTGTCCTAAACACATAGTAAATTCTCCTTCATTTCATACAAATCACAAATCAAAAGCATAATTCTCTCAAATCACTGTGCACAAAAATCCCTGATTTTATCACAGCAGTTGATACAGCCAACCAAATCTTTAATATATCAGGAAACACATTTGTAACTTTTTCATTGTTCTCCACAAAGATCACAAGCATTTTTGTACCATTTTCAAAACACAACAAACAAAACTCTGTGAATTGTAAAATAGTCAGTTGTGCACCTTGTGTCTTCAATTAACGCCAAATTTTTATCTGATGAGTTAGTAATCCACTCAACACAAAAAAAGCCAATTTCCTAATTGTTCACACAGCTGTTTTACGTAATTACAACAACTACAAAAGGGGAAGAGAAGAAAAACAAAGAAGACAAATGACTAAGACAAAATAATGAAGTATGAGAAGTGGAAACAGAAAAGGTTTAAGAGTGAGAGGTGGAGGGCAAAGAGGAAGAGGAGGCCAAGGTGTAAGAGGAGGGAGGACAGGTAGAGTTAGGGTAGGGTACACGCGTGTTTCAAATGAAATCAGAGCCACACTTTTTGACCATGTCATAAATCATGGTCTCTCACTGAGAGAAGCTGGCCAGAGAGTTCAGCCCAATATAAACAGATCCACAGTGGCTTCAATTATCCGTACATTTCATAGGGAAAACCGGTAAGTAACTATATCATTCTACTTTTACAATGAGAGTCCATGTAGTCTTGTTTGACACAGGTCTAGATCTCTACAGTAAATGTTCCTGCTTGTCCAAACCTTTTTCAGAATTGAAGTTAGAGAACATTCAGTTGGACGAACAAGACTTTTTTCAGTTGAACAAGAGCATGCCATTGTTGACATGGTGGTCCAGAAAAACACCCTCCGCCTCAAAGAAATTCAGCAAAGAATAACACTGTTCTACAATATCCACCAATGCAGTCTCTCCACAATTGACCGTGTTCTAAGAAGAAATGCTATCCGACTGAAGCAAATATATAAAGTGCCCTTTGAGAGGAACTCCGTTAGAGTGAAGGAGTTGCGATTCCAGTTTGTTCAAGTATGTGCAACCCAATTACTGCAATTTTACTAACAACTCAAAGATATATTTTTCCTGAATTTTAACTATGTGTCCATAAACAATTCCATGCTACTATATGTGAAAAGATTTAGGCATATCTACTGTATGTATACTGCTGCTTCAAAGTGTAAACTCAAACTTCAGCAACAATTTCACAGTAGTATTGACTGCAATCAATGCCATTACGGTAAAACACAATTGTACTATATTTACCTTGTGTTCTTTTTACTCTAGAGAATCTTGGAGTTGGATAGCAGTGCAACTCATTATGAGTACTGGTATATTGATGAAGCAGGCTTCAATCTTCAAAAAAGAAGGAGAAGAGGGAGAAATGTGATGGGCCATCATGCTACAGTCAATGTCCCTGGGCAACGAGTAGGTAACATCACTCTCTGTGCAGCAATTTCCACAACTGGTGTTGTGGCACACAATGCTGTCTTAGGACCAATCAACAAGGCTCCCACATTTTTTAAACTTCCTCAATGAAATCCTCTTTCCGCAGGGTGATCAGGAGCAAATGGTGAGGAATTTTGTAGTTGTTTGGGACAATGTCCAATTCCACCATTCAGCACTAGTGCAAGAGTGGTTTGAGAATCACCCACAATTCAGGATGGTGTTTCTTCCACCATATTCTCCTTTCCTGAATCCAATTGAGGAATTCTTCTCCTCTTGGAGATGGAAAGTACTTGATCGCAACCCTTACAACCAAGTAAGTCTTCTTCAAGCGATGGAAGAGGCCCGTGGAGATGTTGGGGCACAAGCATGTCAAGGATGGATACAGCATTCAAGGCGTTTTCTCCCACGATGCATGACGCGTGAAAATATTTTCTGTGATGTTGATGAAATTCTCTGGCCAGATATAATTGAGAGGCATGATCAATAAAATAATTGATACAATGAATGCAGTACATTTATCACTTTATTTTTTATTTACCTTTGTACTTATTTGCATAATATATATATATTTTTGTGTGTGTGGGGTGACAACTTATTGTTATACACTTGAACTCCTCATTAAAGAACAATGAAAAACATGTTTTTTCATTTATTTCTTTGTGTATCTTCAGCTGAATTTGTTATAAAATCAACAGAGAACAGTTTTAGTTTTGATGTTAATATTGAATTTTAATAAATGCATTACTAGAATAAAATGATGTGTTTCATTGTGCAGTGAATACTTAACGGTTTCTTTGTCAGTTTAGTTTGCTGTGTTAACTGTTTTGAGAGCTGTCCCCTGAGTTTAGAGAAATGTACCAAATCGATTGAGAAAACTGTAATGGGCATGTTGTTCACTCTCATGTCATGTTGCTAGATAACAGCTTATATAACGAAGGATAGTATTAGGTTAATGGTGCCTGTTGAGCATTTTCCTGCTGAGTTCAGAGTGTGCTATAATAGAAAAATAATCTAAAGTACTTCTAATGTCTTGTTATGTATATAAACGATGCCTGCCAACAGAATCTGTATCTTCCATGTCAACTTCTCCACCACGGTCAAGACCAAATAGCTGTCAGAGGATGATAGGGACATGATTGTAGACCTGCACAAAGCTGCTATGGGCTATGGACACGAGCTTAGTGAAAAGGAGACAACTTACTGTTGGTGCGATTATTTGGAAAAGAAGAAATACAAAATAACCATAGACTGCCCTTGGCCTGTAAGATTCCCCCAATGGGGTAAAGATGATCATGAGAAAGATTAAAGATCAGCTCAGAACTACACGGAAGAAGCTTGTTAATTATTTCAAGGGATTGGAAATAACGATGGGATAAGGAATAAGGAAAAAGGGGGGGGGGGCTAAGACAACAGACATGGGGCAGTCATGATCCTTTCAGCCTGAACTAGAAAAACAACTACAAATAGGACGGGATCATGACACTATGCCAAAATAGATTCAAATCCGGAAGGAACCACAAGGTCCCCCTGCTCAAGAAGGCCCGTATGGCTCGATTGAAGTTCAAATTGATTAAGAAAAGGGTTTGGACAAAGTGTTATGGTCAAATGGATGGAGAGTAATGCTGACTATGACCCCAAGAACGCCATCTCTACAGTCAAGCACAGTGTTGGAAACATTATGCTTTGGGGTTTTTTCTTTGCTACAGGTACAGGAGGACTTCACCGTATTGAGGGGCTGAGGGACCATGTACTGTAAAATATTGGTTTACAACAGGGCTGTGTTTCTCGATAATGTTGTCTCTTAGCGTGCTATGAAGACTCTAAGTGTACACCTTAAATACAGTTATACCTTTCCTAGGCTTGCTTCCCGAACTATACCTTAGGAGGTTACTTTCTTACGTCCCACGTTACCGGGTGCTGTCCATAGCGGTGGTGCTGAAATAATGAATATCGATCATTCGACAATCATTATTCACTCTAAACAGTGTGTGGTTCACTGCCTTATGTGAGATAGCGGCGTTCTTTGTAAAACAGTTGACGTTCCATTTATAAGGACTCATAGGATAAAAATAATCCAAATAGCAAACTAAATCCAACCATGGATATTACTTACAGTTTTTACAATTGCTATGACAATTTATCACAGCTTCTGGCTGTGTAGGCTATTCAATTAACACATGTTCTGCTGCTTTGACACAAAATATATACATTTCACACCCATTTAAAATGCTTTACTTCTCAACACACAAGCTCAACCGAGAACAAAACAAAATATTTTTACAGACAAATTTACAAATGCTTTCACACTGTAGTTTAGAACAGATAAAATCAAGTTCTAAACCTAACATAGGCTAACGTTAAAGTGAATAGATGTTAATATTGTGAATTACAAAGCAAATGTGTCATTTGTATTTTATTTAAGGCAAACGGAAGTTATGCAAATATGTAAATCACAGCTGTAGTCTATATTTACACTTTCTGTCATAAACAGATCATCACCGTAAGATGAACCTTTTGTGAGGGACCCCTTCCTAAAATACATATCCATCTACAATATGTAAAGAAACAATTACATTTTATTAGATAAATAGTGAATGTGATATCACAGAATAAAGACAACATATTGTTTCCAAACCTATAAATAATTGGCCACATTTGTTGGAGGTATATACAGCAATTGTGAAATGAGTGTGGGAACCCACAATCTCATGCCCAAATGTATCAACCCGCTACACTAACTGGTGTGTGAACCTGCAATCTCATGCCCAAATGAATGCAGTACGGTCATTTAAATCAAATGTTGTCAAACTTTGGGTCATAAGGAGGGTCACGCAAAGTCCCTTGCTGTTGTGGGTGTAATAAAAATTTATTCCAGCATCTTACAATTAGACTTGTATAGTTCACACATTTATTGTGCTTGGAAACTGTATAAGCAAACGGCATAAGAGTAATCACACTTACAATATCAAGGGAAATAATTCAAACAAGTATGCCATATTTGTGTAGCCCTACAATAAGGTATTTTCATATTGCAATCAAACTTATTCATTCATGCCTAGAAAAAGAAAGTACTAAAAGGGATTGAATGTGTGTTTTTCCCCTATTTTCTATTCAAAAGGTGCGCCACAAGGTAGCCTACCTTTGATAATACCTGTGTTTGGGAACTCTGATTTTGTATTTTCATAATATATGTTGCCATAGCGTCTTTATTTTCTCCATAAAAGCGCAGAACGTGGAACATATAATCAACAGCTAACACAGGAAAAACACCTAGAGCTGAATGTAGGGGATGCTCCGTTGAGTTTGTCTTGACAAAGTTAGCTCAACAAGATCCGGAAGCTGCTGATTTGCTAACGTGGCCGGTTAACTTTCATTTTCTATAATTCTAAATGCAGCATAATACATTTTAGCCAGGTTTTCATGGATTAAATGCACATACACTAAATTGCTCCGCAGATGGCGCCGTCTTTGATTTAGCAAAAATATTTGCTGTATTGCTGCAGTAATGAAACTTCTTTCCACCATACTTTGGTTTGCCACCTGATGCACATTTAGATAATATCCATCCATCTATCTTCTTCCGCTTCATCCTGGGCTGGGTCGCGGGGGCAGCACTCTAAGCAGGGATGCCCAGACTTCCCTCTCTCTAGACACTTCCTCCAGCTCTTCCGGGGGGACACCAAGGCGTTCCCAGGCCACCCAGGAGACATAGTCCCTCCAGCGTTTCCTAGGTCTTCCCCGGGGTCTCTCCCGGTGGGACATGCCTGGAATATCTTCCCGGGAAGGCGTCCAGGGGGCATCCGGAAAAGATGCCCGAGCCACCTCAGCTGGCCCCTCTCGATGTGGAGGAGCAGTGGCTCTACTCTGAGCTCCTCCCGAGTGACCGAGCTTCTCACCCTATCTCTAAGGGATCGCCCAGCCACCCTGCGGAGAAAGCTCATTTTGGCCGCCTGTATCCGGGATCTTGTCCTTTCGGTCATGACCCACAGCTCATGACCATAGGTGAGAGTAGGAACGTAGATTGAGCGGTAAATCGAGAGCTTCGCCTTGCTGCTCAGCTCTTTCTTCACCACGAAAGACCGGTACAGCGACCTTATTACTGCAGAAGCTGCACCGATCCGTCTGTCAATCTCTGTTCGCTCCTTCCCTCACTCATGAAAAAGACCCCCAGATACTTGAACTCCTCCACTTGAGGCAGGAAATCTCCACCAACCTGAAGTGGGCAAGCCACCCTTTTCCGGCTGAGAACCATGGCCTCGGATTTTGAGGTGCTGATTCTCATCCTAGCCGCTTCACTCTCGGCTGCAAACCATCCCAGTGCATGCTGAAGGTCATGGTCTGATGGGGCCAGCACAACAACATCATCCGCAAAGAGCAGAGATGATATTGTGTGGTCCACCAAACCCGACATCCTCCGGCCCCTGGCTGCACCTAGAAATTCTGTCCATAAAAATTATGAACAACACTGCTGACAAAGGGCAGCCCTGCCGGAGTCCAACATGCACTGGGAAGAAGTCTGACTTACTGCTGGCAATGTGAACCAAACTCCTGCTCCGGTCGTACAGGGACTGGATAGCCCTTAGCAAAGGGTCCCGAATCCCATACTCCAAGGGACCCTCCACAATATGCCATGAGGGACACAGTCGAATGCCTTCTCCAAATCCACAAAACACATGTGGATTGGTTGGGCAAACTCCCATGAACCCGGGCGACGTCACGGTCCTCAAATTTCGGGGAGACCACCAGGCGCTCGCATACGTGCCCCAACCCCGGGCCTTGCTCCAGGGTGGGTCCCCGGCTGCGCCATGCCGGGCGACGCCACGGTCCTCAAATTTATAGGCATCAAAAGGGTTTTCTGAACCGCTCTTAGTCTGACCCTTCACCTAGGAACTGTTTGCCTTGGGAGACCCTACCAGGGGCATATAGCCCCAGACAACATAGCTCCTAGGGTCTTTTGGGTACTCAAACCCCTCCACCACGGTAAGGTGGCAGTTCAAGGAGGAGCTTATAATTAGATAATATTTAATTAGTTTTTTTAATTGCTAGGACATTTTTCCAATGCTTTATTTTTCGAAACTATTAACACAGTTATCACAACATCTGGCTGTGTAGGCAATACAATTAACACATTTCTTGTTGCTTTGACACAAAATCGATACATTTAACACAAATATTAAATGTATTTAACTTCTTTAACACACAAGCTCAACCAAGACTAAAACTATGTATTTTAACATCCAAATTTACAAATGCTTTCACACTGTTTGTCAGAACAGAGAACATAATGTTCTAAACCTAATTTATAGGCTTACAGAATACAAATATATCACCTGTATTTTATTCCTTTGCTACTGAGAAAAAAATAATTGAAGTTATGCAAATATATAAATATAAAATATAATAATGTAAAGTGAGGGACAGAAAATCACTGTAAGATGACCCTGGGATCCCCTTCCTAATGTAAAATACATTTCCATTTTATCAGTTTTTTGTGTAAAAAAGCATTTAAACTTTATTGGATAAATAATGAATGTGATATTAAAGGTATAAAGACAACATATTTTTTCCAAACTTACATATATTGTTTGAGGTATATAACCCTCAATATAAGAGACATTTCAATATGTATTTGTACAGTAATATGTAACTTTCACTTTGAGTGCAGAAAAACTTTATAATTTTATTTTGTATAGACTCCAATGTAAAGAAGCTTTTTTTCCAAAGTGGCCACTAGCAGGGTGAACTCAGTGATAAGGTATAGCTAAGAGCGCTCCAGACCAACCTTCTGAACGTATGACATACAGAAGGTATACTAGGAACGTTTCAGGAAACACATATTAACGATAGGGTAAAGCTTGAGGTATAACTTAAGAACAAAGTAGCATTAAAAAAGTTTTCGGGAAATGCGACCCGAACATGGAAGATGGGTCATGCATTGGCCTTCAACATGAAAAAGACCCAAAATGAGTGGACCAAAATGTCTCCTGAAACGTGTGCAAACCTGATGACCAACTACAAGAAACCTCTTATCTCTGCTTGACAACAAGGTGTACCTCCACCAAGTACGAAATCATGATTTGCTTGGGGATCAAATTCTTATTTTACCAGCTGAAATATAAATCTATGTATAACCTTTACACCTTTATACGGTATAATGTGTATTTTTTCTGGATGTTTTATTGATATTTTGTTTTCTAATATGACCATAACAATGATAGACCCTTAAATTCTTTGTAAGTGGGCAAACAAAATCAAGAGAGGATCAAAATAGTTTTTTCCTCACAGAAGCTTCTCTGAACCACAGCAACCTTAAAGAGAAACACCCTTTTAGAGTAATACCTTCTAGGTAATGCATATTTATAATTTGACATTTATATTTCCACAAAAGTTTAATATTAATATTCAGAAATGTGCCACCAATGGTTTGTTTGTATTGGTCAGCAGTATGTGAAAAGGCCTTATTTCCAATGTTGCAAAACAGTACACTGGAAAAGCAAAACACCAACAACAGTCTGGAACAACATTATTTCATTATTATTATAACAATAAAATGAAACGTTTGTTTAAACAAATGAAAGCGTATAGATGTGTATGGACTTTCCTGGCAATCTCCCTTGAGTAAATTTGCCAACTGTTGAGTTAATTTTTTCTTCAACCTTATAAACACTATCCTATCCATACAGACAAATCATTGTTCCCTTTCTGTCGGTCTCTCGACGTTGTGTCGAGAACGACAGATGGGGTTCGCCCTTGAGAACCAATCAACTCTGACTACTATAGAAAAGGCCAATGAAATTTGGCGAATGCAATTTGCATGCCGGGCTCCGCCCCCGGAAATCCGGTATAAAAGGAGGCCGGCGTGCAGCATTCACTTACCTTTTGTTCTTCAGAGCCATCGCTCATGAGTACAACTCAGGATTCAATCCTCTACAACTACACGCTGGTGCTACGACGTGTTACAGCGGATCGTCCCTTCCTGCAGCGACCTTCCCCTGGGCGTCTCGGCGGTTCCGGAGGTGTTAGAGATTTTTTCTAAAAGTCCTTTTCAGGACTGACTGAGCATTCTCCAGCGCGGCATGTCCCGCTGTTCTCTTGGGTGCGGCACCCTCATCGAGGAGGGGGATGGACACGATCGCTGCATTAGGTGTCTGGGCGTCCAGCACACTGAAGCAGCGTTCGTTGACACATCTGCCTGCACTGCGGGCAGATTGTCATTCAGAAGTTGCGGTCACGGGTGGCTGTCTTCCTACGGGAACCAGCCACCATTTCGTCTGCTACCCGGGCTGTGACATCTGTGGCTACGGCCCCGATGACCACCCACGTTAGCAGCGTTAGTGATACGGGGAACTCTGCGAACGTAAACCCGTCAGCCAAGTGCTCACGGGCCGATCGCACCCCGATTCGCTCTTCTGAACGTTCCCCAACCGGCGGTGGCATACCGTCCGGATCCTCACGCACACACTCGGAAATGATGTGTGACGTAGATGAGATGTCGCTCGCAGCATCGGAGGGAGACTGGCATCCGACTCTGCCGAATCCAAACTCCACCCCCAGCGGTCGAGTTCAGGAGGAAGCAGAAGTGATGTCATCCGTGCTAACCCGGGGATACGTGGTTCCCGAGGTCGGTGCGCGGTGCAAACCGCGCCCACCCCGGGTGCCATGTTTTTCCCGGAGGTGCATGAGGAGCTGTGTAAAACTTGGAACGCTCCACTCACGGACCGTTCCAGTGAAACCAGCTCCGGCTCCCTTACTTCCCTCGATGGTGAGGCAGCCAAGGACTGCGTCGAGATCCCCCGGGTGGAACGTCCGCCTGCGGTGCACCTGTGCCGCGGACGGCTACCACCTGGGGGGGGATCGACCACTCCTACCGTCCAAAGCACGTAAGACTTCGGCATCAACTGGTGTCGAAAGCTTGCGATGTTGCGGGCCAGGCTGCCTCCTCTCTCTATGCCTTGGCCATCCTGCAGGTCCGCCAGGCCAGGGCGTTGAGAGGGCTCCACGAGGGTAAGGCCGACCCGGGTATAATGCAGGATCTCCGTGCCACCGCTGACAGCGCTCTACGGGCGACTAAGGCGGCGGCACGGGCCCTGGGTCGGACGATGTCCACGGTAGTGGTCCAGGAGAGACACCCCCGGCTATACCTTGTGCAGAAGAGTGACAGCAAGGAAGTCCGCTTTCTTGATGCACTCATCTCGCAGGGTGGGTTGTTGGTAACACCGTCGAGGACTGCGCTCAGCAGTTTTTTGACGGCGAAGCAGACAGTGGCAATTAACCACATTTTTTTCACGCCGCGACTCGGCCGCCTACAGGCCTCCGAGATCTAACGTGACGTCTGCTTCCCTGCAACCCAGGACCCTTTCGACATCGGCTCCGGTTCCTGTGCCCCCACAGGCGGCACCCCGGAAGCAGAGGTCGAGGGGGAAACCTCCACCCCGTCAGCAACCTCCTCGCGAGAAGGGACACTGACGGGAAGACCCCAGGGAGAACAACATCGGGCCCGAACCTTCACAGCCACGGCTCTGATCGGTCGGTACGGGACGACTCCTGCCTCGTCACCAAAGCCGGGCCCTTGTTAGGGCTTGGCGCCCACTTACTCACTGAGTTTTCTGTTCTCCCCGGGTTTACTTGCAGCCGATCGCACACTCCACTGGACTGTGCTCGGCGAACCGACCTCACATCCTGGCGAGGCGTGAGGTCGTACACATACGACAGCCGTCACCACTCTCAAACCGACAGTGCGTGCCGTTGTCCCGCCAGGCAGGTAAGCAGGCGGAGCAAAAACCTTCCCTCCGGGGACTCCCCGCGACATGGTTAGCTCCGCCAGCCGACGAACCACCCCCCGTGGGAAAGATGAAGCAGACCGTCCCCTTGGTCACCCTGTCACAGTCCCTGGGAGCTCGAGAGCTGCCCACACTGTCTCGCTGGCTAATGAGGGCGGTCCGTCTTGGTTACTCGATCCAGTTCGCCAGAGACTCACCCAAGTTTCGGGGCATCATCTCTCCCTCTGTCAGAGGCAGGGACGCCTCCGTACTTCGGGTAGAGGTCACCACCCTTCTGGCAAAACAGGCATCGAGTTCGTCCCTCAAAACCAAGATGTTCAGTGGGTCACCACCCGCACTTCATCGTTCCCAAGAAAGACGGTGGGTTGCCCCCAAAGGCTGCGTACCCTGAAGAGAGCACCTTCACAAGCTGCCATTCAGGGTGCTCACACAGAGGCGCGTCCTGACATCTATGAGGTGTCAGGATTGGTTTGTGGCAATCGACCTGAAGGACGCTTACTTTCATGTCTCGATCCTCCTCGACACCGGCCGTTCCCACGGTTCGCGTGCGAGAGGCGGGCATATCAGTACAGAGTCCTCCCTTTCGGTCTGTCCCTGACCGCCCTTTCTCCCTGAGAGGAGGAAGGCGAGCGGGTACTAAACTATCTCAGCGACTGGCCTATCTTGGCACACTCGCGAGATCTGTTATGTACACAAAGGGACCTGGTGCTCCGGCACCTAGGTCGATTGGGACTCCAGGTCAACCAAGAGAGGGGCAAGCTCTCCCCAGTGCAGAGCATCCTCTTTCTCGGTATGGAACTCAGCTCTGTCACCATGTCGGCACACCTGTCCGCAGTTGTGCCCAACCAGTGTTGAACTGTCTGAAATGAACATTTTAGGCAGACAGCGGTCCCCCTGAAACAATTCAGAGGCTCCTGGGACACATGGCGTCCTCGCGGGTTAATACCCCTCGAGTTGATGCACATGACACCGCTCCAACACTGGTTTCAGAGTCGAGTTCCGAGGAGAGCGTGGCACACCGGCAGCAGGCGCATGGTGATGCCGCCCTGCTGCCGACGCACCATAACCCCTAGTCTTTATGACTTTTTCGACGGACTCAGGTCCCTCTGAGCAGGTTATGAGGCAGGTCGTGGTGACGACTGAAGTCTCCCTGCAGGGGTGCGGTGTAGTGTGCAACGGGCACGCAGGTGGGGTGTTGGACGAACCCCCGCCTGCGCTGGCATATCAATTGCCAAGAGTTGTGGGCTATGCTACTTGCACTGAGCAGGCTACGGCCTCTCGTGCGAGACATGCACGTGCTGTTCCGAGGACAGCACTATAGCTGTAGCGAATACAGATCGTCAGGGTGGCGTTCGCACACAGCAGCTAAACACAACTTGCTCGACGCCTCCTCCGGTGGAGTCAACAGGTGACTCGTTCCCTGCAGGCCACACACCCCGGGCAAACTGAACTAGACAGCCGACGTGCTTTCTCGCCAGTTTATGCCTCGTGGAGAGTGGCGACTCCACCCCCGTGCAGTCCAGCTCATTTGGAGGCTGTTCGGGTAGGCCCAGGTAAAACCTGTTCACCTCCCGTAACACCACCATTTGCCCGCTTGATAGTCCCTGCCCTCGGCACGGATATCCTTGCGCACAGCTGGCCGCGGGATGGGCGGAAGCACACCTTCCCCCCCCCAGGAGCCTTCTTGTACAGACTCTGTGCAAGGTCAGGGAGCAGGAGCACCAAGTGTTATTGGTTACACCTCACCGGTCTAACCGCACTTGGCCTCAGAGCCGATGCTCTGGACAGCGACTCCCCCTGAACCATTCCCCTGACAGAGGACCTGCTCTCTCAGGGGAAGGACACGTTCTGGCATCCCAGATCAGACCTCTGGAACACCCATGTCTGGTCTCTAGACGGGACGAGAAGATCCTAAGATGGCTACTCCCCCTATACGGCTGAGACCATCACCCAGGCTAGGGCCCCATGTACTAGGCGGTTACACGCCTCTAGACGGTGCCTCTTCTCGTCCTGGTGTCTTTCTCAACCAGAAAGACCCACTGAGGTGCTTGATCAGGATTGTGTTCCCCTCCTCACGAGACTGGAGACTAACATCTCCCTTCCACACTGAAAGTGTATGTAGTCGCTATTGCCACTCATCACGACTCAGTCGGTGGAAAGTTTCTAGGGCAACACGACCTGGTCACCAGGTTCCTAAGCAGCGAGAGGGCGGAATCCGCCTCATCTCCGCTCCATACCCTCTTGGGACCCTAAGTGGTCCTGGGGAGCCTCAGGGCCCCCCAAAGAGCCCCTCGGAGGTTCCGATCTTCCTCATAGAGTAAGACGGCCCTCCTGACGGCGCTCACTTCCTTCAAGAGGGTAGGGGACCACCGAGCATCCTCCGTGTCCCTGGATTGCCTTAAACTCGGCCCTGGAAACTCTCACGTTATCTTGAGACCCAGGCCCGGATGCGTGCCCAAGAAGTTCCCACTACTCCCTCCGGGGCCAAGTGGTGAACTTGCAGGCGCTCCCCATAGGGGAGGAAGACCCAACCCGATTAGTGTTGTGTCCAGTACGTACTGGACCGCACGCAGAGCTCTGAAGCTCTGACCAGCTCCGTGTCTGTTGGAGGACAGCAGAAGGGGAAGGCTGTCTCCAAACAGAGGCTGGCGCACTGGGTCGTGGACGCCGTTACGACGGCATTCCGATCTCAGAATCTCCCATGCCCATTGGCAGTGAGGGCTCACTCCACACGGAGTTTAGCCACCTCCTGGACACTGGCAGAAGCGCCTCTCTAGCAGACATCTGTAGAGCTGCGGGTTGGGCTATGCCCAAACACCTTCGCAAGGGTTAACAACCTTCGCGTAAACCCGGTGTCAGCCCACGTCCTGCGTGGCGACATGTAGGACTGGCATCCGGGGGGGCGTATGCCTGCGAAAGCACCTTTCCACCCTCTAACAGGTTGGGTCAGTGTGCTATTTACCTTTTCTTCTTACCCGAACACATCGCTAAGAAACTGGTACCTCACCAGCCTCCCTTCTTACCCAGACACTGGTTAAGAATAGGCATTCCATCCATCACCAAACAAGCACCCCCTGGGGGCTGGCTGGGCAGAGCAGCCTTCCCCCTTCGGCCGGGATACCATGTGAGCTATCACAGATAGCTCTAACCGGACCTAGTGCTACCGGACGTCTGTAACACCCCCTCCGTGGGCTGTTCCGTCTGATGTATCCTCATGAGAATGGTTCCCACTCCTGGTAACCCATGAGCTTCCCCAGGTGGGCCTCCACCTCGCGGTTAACTACTCAGTCCGCACGTTCCATGCGTTCTCCTCCAAGGACGAGACCATACCTATATCCACCATATTCCTCCCAACGGGTAGGAGGTGGCCTCTGTAGCGCTTCTCTGATTAAGAGTCGCGCTTACCCGGTGTAAACTGATCTGGACGGCCTCTCGCCTATAGAGAGCTAAGGCCCCGTCCGTGAAAGTTACCGGTCAGGGCTGTACCCATCTTTCTCCAAGAAAGCTCTGGAACCCCCCGACCACCACACTGGAAGGTTACAGTCTCACGAAAGCTTCGAGATGACACGCCCAGGCTTGTTACCGTCGCTTCGCTAGAGATTGTGACGCGATACAGCGTTGTGGCGTTTTCCATAGGCAACCCCATCTGTCGTTCTCGACACAACGTCGAGAGACCGACAGAAAGGGAACGTCTTGGTTACGTATGTAACCTCAGTTCCCTGATGGAGGGAACGAGACGTTGTGTCCCTTATGCCACGAACACGTATCGTATTCTGCTGCAGTTTGAGAGGTCTCAGGCTCTTCAGAACAAAGGTAAGTGAATGCTGCACGCCGGCCTCCTTTTATACCGGATTTCCGGGGGCGGAGCCCGGCATGCAAATTGCATTCGCCAAATTTCATTGGCCTTTTCTATAGTAGTCAGAGTTGATTGGTTCTCAAGGGCGAACCCCATCTGTCGTTCTCGACACAACGTCTCGTTCCCTCCATCAGGGAACTGAGGTTACATACGTAACCAAGACGTTTTGCATTAAAAATAAAAAACCCACCAAAATATATACGTGTCTGTGTGTGCGAGTACTATTTTAGAAAATGCATTGAAACATGCTTTTTATAAAAATCTGTTTCAACACTGCAATATACCACAATGTTCTATAAATACATATGTCTGAGAACCGGAAAATGATGAAACAAGCATGCAACACTGTTGTGTTATACCTTTGGGAAACGCCTACATCAATTTAGCTGTTGCTGTTAAGTATTTCTCCTTCAGATTATTCGTGATGAATAAAGTGGGTATTGACATAAATTGTGTATAGACATATGCGTATAAATTCTATACATCTTTTATTTTGAAGATTAAGATGATGCTTAGATTTGTATCTTACTGTTTATGTATTCCAGATATGCTTTATTTACATATGTGCCACTACACTCTGTCCATGAAATAAGCACATTTTTGGTATATTCTTTCAAATGTTCATGCATTTTTTTCCACAAATAAACAGAACGTTTTCATGGTATGTTTTCCTGTCTATTTACACTGCTTTCTATTGTTCCTGAGTGTCCCATGTGTGCTGTCCTTTAAGAACTCAATTCGATTATTAATTTATCATTATGCTATTTTTGTGTTTCACAGTATGATGATTGTTTCAAGAAGTGCCTTCATTGAACCTGCCACATCATTGACTGACGCTGTCAGAAAAAGGCCAAAAAAGGGCTTCTGATGTCAATCATTTAAAGTACACATCCTGAGCACAGCGATTGAAAGATAAAACATACGTCACAGTATTACTTCATAAAGTTCCTCGTTCTTCGGCTTTATAGCATCACTAGTCATAAATACAATCGCACTAGCACAATCCTCTGCGAGAGACTGTAAAATACAGTTAATTTCCCATGGCTCCCTTCACCAATTTAGAAATACAAGCTACGGACAGACTCTCTTGAGATGCCACTTTTCACTTAATTAATATCTACATAAGTAAAAGCCACTGTAATTATTAATTGTAGCTGTAATGTGTTGCCCAAAAGATTAAAAGAAGCAAAATATATCTACATTCAAATTTTAAGAAAATACATAAATAATTAATTTAATATAGAAGAGACAGAACACATACATAAACAAAAACTTTTTAATTTACTCTCTGAAATTTATGACTAATTTAAAATGAGTGCATATAGTATCGTAATTTTATGATAAAACAATAAGGGACATACGTTAACATGGTTTTTGTTCATTTGACTCTTGTAATTTTACCATACATTAGTATTTTTCCAATGTCATATACTGTTTGCTATACAATGTTATAATTTGAACAAATTATGAATTTAAACAAAAAATGCTGTATAAGCTCATTAAAATATTTTGTATCAGAATCTACTGGAGAAAGTCAAATTCAAATGAATAATATTACTATAAAGTTAAGTGAAACTGCTATAAGCAGCATCATATTTAAAAATAAAACGAGGCTGTACGCTCATCAAACCTATCGACAAGACGTGAAGTAGAGTAAAGAATTATTAGAGTGAAAATGTATTGTGCTGTTTTCTTGTGTTAATTCATTATTTATTTATCTTCCAGAGCTTGCCCTTCTCTCTAATGGAGCTCAGCACCAAATCAATGTGAAAGCTAGTTAAGCAGGAACTCAAAATGGCCAATGCGCTCACACAAACACACACCTTTCACAAATTACATTGAAGTGTTCCTACATTTTGCACTCTCTCCCTGCATACTCCTCTCTGTCAAACACCCTTGAGCATGCTTTAAATCGTACACTGAAATTGTGTTTGTACATGCGTTTGTGTGCAAGTGTGGATGAGGTAAATGGAGCAAGAAAGAGACAGCAAGAAATAAAAAGAGGGAGGTGTCTGTATATCTAAATATGTCTATATATCTATATTTAAAATGTATCCTTTACCACCTCTAAGGAGTGTTTGAAACTGGCAAGCACCATAGAGCCGCCTTTCAGCACCACGGACAGCGTTTATTTCTGTATCAAAGCACATTTGTGTCCACCATTCCACATAAAACTTTAAAACCTTTGACACAAGGTTGTTTTGTTGTGCTTGGCTACTGTCAAACACATTACTTTGTTGAAATCAACATTTCCCTCTCCCATGCGCATCAAGAGCCACGTCGACATGTTTCCTGTTGGCACCAGAGTAATTGGATTAATCAACTGCAATGACGACCCATCATACAGAAAAGAGAACATGGATGTGATCAAAGTGGTGTTATGACAACGATTTACTGCTGCATGTCAACAAGGCACAGGCAAACATTACTGTTATACAAACCATCAGGATAAACAAGACAACAAGTTAACAGTATCACATGGGCCATAGGCAATATATTTAGTGCAAACCTGTTGCTTGACCATCAGCACAAATATCAGCGTTTCAGTATCTGCAATGAAGCTTAGGAAAAGAGGGTTATTTTAAAGGTCAATGAGAACATATAGCAGGCAGTGGCCCATTTATTGTTATCTGAGCATTGGCACAACAAAGCCTGAGAAGGATACAGTTGTGGGCCTGTCTCTCTTATGTAACTGTGCCACTTGTTCTGTATTGTATCTATTTTACGGTACTGTACATCTAACAGCGCATTTTATTGTGTTCACACATCATTGCCTGTTCTGTCTGCTCATTTTTCCTGCTGCTACAGTATGTAACTAGAGATAGCTTTTGCGGCATTTGATGGATAGGAAGATATAAGATGTTTCATGGAAGTGGATAGAGCTGGGCAAGTTTAAAATCAATTGACTTTTCAAAAGTGTTTTTGTAGATCGAATGGTAGAGCATGGTGGTGGCAATGTCAAAGCCATGGGTTTGAATCCCAAGTATTGTTTAAAAAAAGAACCATCTAAACATTCCGAGTGTAAAGCACCATGAATTTTGATGATAACTACAAACAAAAACAAATTAGAATCCACAACAACAGTGTTATAGTGACAATGCGTTAGAGGTCATCATTCTAAGACATTCAAAGTTGCTATCTTTTGAGAGAAATTGCATTTATACGTCAGTTTCTAGGCATCATGAAAGTAGACATCAGCAAGAGCCAAACAACGTTTAGGACTCTGATTGCTGCCAGAGACCTTTCGGCAGTATTTTTTATCATTCTTCAGCTGGAAAAAAAACGCTCTAAGAGTGAGACCAGCAATATCGATCCACTCTATATTTATTATTATATTTCTGGTATGGACCCCACTATCATCATTAAAAGTGTGAACGGTCCTTAACACCTTCTATGCTATGAGGATACTTTCAATTGTTTGTTTAATACCACAAAGAATCATACTTGGCTTTTCGCAAAATTTACAGCCAAAACCATCTTCTACTTCAATACCTACTTTAAACAATGAAGAATTATTGCCCTCATTTTTAGCAATAGTCAAAATGAATGGTGCTTACATGCTGGATCATCGCAGAATGACACAGAAACAAATAGACTTTTTGATTTTGTCAGGCAAATGCATACATCACTAAGACAATAAGGTAATAGATATACTGCTGCAGTGGTACATCAAGATCAGTTTTCAGCGCAGCACATATTTCAACATGTGGGGCATGCAATTTTAATCCTGTCAATAAAACCGGTTGTGCACAATCTGATTGCTTACAAGCCCCTAAAAGTTTGATGCCGCTGTTGTCAGGTCCAATTGAGCATTTGAACGTAAATCACCTGCAATGACAGAACATGAAGGTTTGCAAGACCCGTGCAGGTTCAATCTTTATTTATTTATTGTGAAGACTCAAGGTTGGTGAATAAGGTACAAGCTCTTTTCAGGTTTTGTCAGGGTTTTCATGTTCTGATGGGTATGGACTAACTGGGATGAATGTATAGCTGTCAAGGTGATAAATGGGTTACCGGAAATAGTCTTCAGAAAATTTGATGTTGAGCATCATAATGTCTTAAAAGTAATGTCATGGATATTTAAGATGATTTTTTTTAAGATATTGCCACCTTTATGAAAACAAAGAGAACAAAAAGCAATCTATACATTTTTGAGCCGTAGATGCAATGTGATCATCTAGCTGCGGAAAACTATCACTGGACACAGTAAGTCAGGAAACACAAAGAGAGGGAGAGATACATGAAGAAAAAGCGAGAGAATGGTAAAACATTAACATTATTAATAATTAGTAAAAATTGTATTATGTTATAATTCAAATTTTATTTAATGACATTTGTCAAAAATTATAATTATTTTTTATGGGCTGCTTTTTATAGGATGTCAGTGACGTAGAAAACTTGTTCAATCTTGACCCCCTTGGTAAATAACCAACCTGGTCTCATAGGAAATATGTACTGATCTACACATTTTCCAAAGCCACAAAATACGTACCATCAGGTACAGTTTTGAGACAAAAAAGTTTACTGGGGGCGCTGAATTGAAAAACTGTATTGGTTCGCTAGAATGCATGTCATTGGTTCTGATACAATTTTATAAATACTTATTATTTATACTTTAAAATATATTTTAGAGCACCTAACCCCAGTCCAACCCTAAACCTTAAAGTAGCCACTACCCAACCATATAAACACGCAAAAAGGGAAATAGAAGTCAGACATATATAAAATGTACATGTATAAAAGCATTACAAACAGGTCGCTTTGCGTTTCGAGTCTCCTAAAGCCATACGATATTGTTGTGTGAGCACAGCAGGGTTTAATGGCACTCCAGGAATGCACCCAGTCGTGTTTTATTCAACTGTACGCTCAAGGTTAGCGCGTGACGTAATCGGAGCGGGACATCCATTAGGCTTGTTTGAAAATTGAACATGTTTCTAGGTGTATTGATTACTTATGGCAAAATCATTGTTTTACCATGGTTCTTTGTACTGGTTCACATTCTGAACAAACATGTTCAATAACTTTAGTGTTCAGGAGAGTGTTTAACTATTGCCCAAATTTGCTTCCCTATAAAACTTTGTTGTCATATAAAACAACAATGGCATGTTTGGACACACAAAAGCAGTGCCGTTGCTGACTTCCAGGGTCGCTGAACCCCTGGACCTTATAGGTGCCTCAATCACAGCGCTTGTTTCTGATTGTTGTTCCTGATTGCCATACACAACATATCTACTTATTTAAAGAAAAAAATGACACCGTCACTATTCTTATTCTAACAATTTTTTCCTGTTCTTCTCAACAGCTCTCATTTTAATATTGTAGCTGCATGCTTGAATTTCACATCATCAATACACCTTTTCTTTTCATCTCACAAATTTTCCATCCAATCTATTTTGGGACATCAGTGTCTCAGGCCCATCATTCTGAATGGCTCTTTTGTTAAAGGTCACAGTCATTCAGACGGGAACTGAATGACAGTTAATTTTAGTTCCGTATTAAAGAACATGGTGCCACTCCCCTTGTCAAACATACATTATTTATGAAATAGGTCACTTTAATCATAGAGCTTTTATAAAAGTAATTATCGCTCCTGTTATTAGTTTCAGAAAATAAACAAGTCTTACAGCGTCATGGTTTTAGCGGCTTATAAGATGGAAGTGAAGGCCTGCAAGAAAGGTCAGAGTCTGAATCTAGCAGCCAGGGAGCGACATACAGGGGGAGATTAAGGTGGTCAGGGACTTCTTCGATGCTCCTTGGGTGAGGCCCCCCTTAGGTGGCATTCAGGTGCCTTTCACGCTTGCAGTTTAGTCACGGAGTGATTGAAAAATGCTCAACTTGGGAAAGAACGCTGCGCCTGCAGTGGGCGTTTTCAGTCGCTTAAAAGCGCCTCGGTGGACACAGCCCCTAAGCGAACACACAGTAAGACGAAGTGTTGTTTACTCTGCGCTGCGCAAAAAAGCATCAAGTGAATAAAAAAAACACATTATATTGACCCGTGTTCTGTTTACTATAATGTGTCATGCACATTCGTGATGACATACAATGAATGCAAACGCACTAGGGTTCGGTAGAATCAAGCTGAGACACAAACCAACGCTGCGATGGGCATCAGAACAAATACTACAGTGTATCCTCTACATTCCTGATTGTGATCTACCTTTTCCATTCGTATGCTCTACCAAGTACAATGCATTTTTTGCTTATTAACTGTTAACTGTAGCAATTGGATGTTGCTTTGTTAACTGTTAATCTTCTAAATGAATAATCTAATTATTTATGTTTGCCTGTACATCATAAACATAACGGGTGCGTTCTGAAAATGAAAACACATGGATGTTCAATATCAAATTTATTATTTTTGACACAGAATATTTAACTCAATCTTTGAAAACAAACAATTCTTAAAGGTTAAATTCATTAAAAAGAGTTTGATAGACTTCAGATTAGAAAGGGTTCTCTGATCTCAACTGAACAAAAAATATTTTTAACGCTTTAAGTGCTGATAGTCTTGTTTTTTGTGCACCAAGGGCTGTTTTTCCACACCTGTCATGCACTCCACTTGTTTCAGTCCAAACCTCTAACAGAGGAACATAAATAAAGTAATTTAGGATCATGTAGTTTACAGCACAATTTAGTACTCTACATGCTATCAATTTATTGTCGAACAATTAAAAATTGCATCACCTAGCAAAATATTTTGAACACTTAAACTGCATTCAGTCTGGTGTTTTGTGCCCGAAGGGCTCTTTTCAAACCACATATGCTCCAGTGTGTCATGACACACGACGAAGGAGACTCAATTGAAGGGGTTAGATAATGCCTTTATTGAGACCACACACAAGATAGGTAATCACAGAGTTCAGGGATACGTAAGCACCCAATCCACGGGGAGACGCTGGACCCGGACGAATCAACTTGAACCCGTAGGTGCGGAAAAGCCCTGGGGTGATGGCCTGGCTGTGGAGGCTCGGTGCGAGGAGGATTCTCGACCCAATGAACTCACGAGGAGAGTATCCGTGGTTGTCCACTGGGAGACGAGTGCTCGAAGGTGGTGATGTTTCCGGAACCCGAGATAGCGAGGAAGTTAGGACCGACAGCGGGAACTGTGGGGAGCAGAGAGCTGATAAATAGAGTAAGCAGGTATCCTAACACTTGAAGAGGATCACCGGGAACAGGCAAGGATTGCCAATGCTACGACTATGACAAACATTTCTACTACTAGGACAATACAAGGCTTTTAACAGGCTAGATGCGCTAGTCTGTGTCAGTCAGTGCAGGCTATGAAACAAAGCAACGATCTGACACAAGACGAGGGAACAAGAGAGACTAAATAGGGAAACCAAATGGGAAGCAGATGAGACAACTGTGGGAAGAGATTAACCTAATGGCAGGTGATGATCTACAGGTGGAAAGTGTGATGAGAAACCGGTGAGGGGCAAAGCCTGATGGGGGAAACACGAGGGTGGGGTTATGACATAGACACCGAGTGCAATCAAAACAAACACTCGCATGCGCTCGACACAAAACAAACACAACTCCGTGTCAGACAAAGAACCGCCGTTTCCGGGGTCACGACACCAGTGAACCACTTAGATAATGACTTCGCTGCCTCTTTTTGGTGGTGTTTTTCTTTAGGGCATTTTTTTGTCCACCTGTGACAAAGGAACAAAAAATACAGTAATTTTATCATGTCCAGCATCACATAGTTTACAGCATAACAGAGTATTCTACCTTGACAACCTAACCTAGAGGCTCGAGCACTCGGCCGAATATATATTTTTTTTACAAAAAGTCCCGACCCACGATGTTAGAGGTGGCGGGTATAGTGTCACAATTTCGTAAAAAAAGGGGAAATCTTGATAGCAATAGTAACCTAGCAAAAGGTTGTCCCATCTCTGAACAATCTGTGGGAGAGAGATTCCAACGGGAGGCGTGAGTACTACAGCGGTGTGAGGTTTCGCGGAGCTAAAGGTTGTCCTGCCACTTGAATGTGCATGAGAGGAATATTCCGAAATCACGTAGAGAGTATACAATGTGAGAATCAAACCTCCATAGAATAATGTAGCTTGGCCTGGAAGCAAGACCCGGCGGAACTTCCACGCGAGCAGATCTTCCAAGTGAGTATGGGGGGAATGAAACACCATGCAGGAAACCAACAGCGTTGGAACCTGGACCGAGCAGGAGTGCACACTAGAAGGTTAGATAGCCCCGCTAAGCAGACAAGATGGAGTCTTCAGATAAAGTAGATAAATTGTCCTAAGCAGAAGAGAAGGTCCAAAGCGAGGGTTAAATTCCTAAAAAAGAATTTTAAGTTCCAAGACAAGATTCGAAGTTCCAAGTTCCAAGACAAGATACCAAGTTCCAAGACAAGATACCAAGTTCCAAGACAAGATTCCAAGTTCCAAGTTCCAGGACAAGATTACAAGATTACAAGATTACAAGATTACAAGTTCCAAGTTCCAAGACAAGATTTCAAGTTCCAAGTTCCAAGACAAGATTCCAAGTTCCAAGAAAGGATTCCAAGTTCCAAGTTCCAAGACTCGAAGTTCCAAGTTCCAAGACTCGAAGTTCCAAGTTCCAAGACTCGAAGTTCCAAGTTCCAAGACTCGAAGTTCCAATTTCCAAGACTCGAAGTTCCAAGTTCCATGTCAAGATTCCATGTTCTAAAACAAGATTCCAAGTTCCAAGACAAGATACCAAGTTCCAAGACAAGATTCCAAGTTCCAAGACAAGATTCCAAGTTCCAAGTTCCAAGACAAGATTCCAAGTTCCAAATTCCAAGACAAGATTTCAAGTTCCAAGACAAGATTCCAAGTTCCAAGACTCGAAGTTCCAAGTTCCAAAACTCGAAGTTCCAAGTTCCAAGACTCGAAGTTCCAAGTTCCATGTCAAGATTCCATGTTCTAAAACAAGATTCCAAGTCAAGATTCCAAGTTCCAAGTTACAAGACAAGATTCTACGTTCCAACACAAGATTCTACGTTCCAACACAAGATTCTAAATTCCAAGACAAGATTCCAAGTTCCAAGTTCCAAGACAAGATCCAAGTTCCAAGACAAGATTTCAAATTTCAAGACAAGATTTCAAGTTCCAAGACAAGAATTCAAGTTCCAAGACAAGATTTCAAGTTCCAAGACAAGATTCTACGTTCCAAGACAAGATTCTACGTTCCAAGTTCCAGGACAAGATTACAAGATTACAAGATTACAAGTTCCAAATTCCAAGACAAGATTTCAAGTTCCAAGACAAGATTCCAAGTTCCAAGTTCCAAGACAAGATTCCAAGTTCCAAGTTCCAAGACTCGAAGTTCCAAGTTCCAAAACTCGAAGTTCCAAGTTCCAAGACTCGAAGTTCCAAGTTCCATGTCAAGATTCCATGTTCTAAAACAAGATTCCAAGTCAAGATTCCGAGTTCCAAGTTACAAGACAAGATTCTACGTTCCAACACAAGATTCTACGTTCCAACACAAGATTCTAAATTCCAAGACAAGATTCCAAGTTCCAAGTTCCAAGACAAGTTCCAAGACAAGATTTCAAATTCCAAGACAAGATTTCAAGTTCCAAGACAAGAATTCAAGTTCCAAGACAAGATTTCAAGTTCCAAGACAAGATTCTACGTTCCAAGACAAGATTCTACGTTCCAAGACAAGATTCTACGTTCCAAGACAAGATTCTACGTTCCAAGACAAGATTCTACGTTCCAAGACAAGATTCTACGTTCCAAGACAAGATTCTAAGTTCCAAGACAAGATTCTAAGTTCCAAGACAAGATTCTAAGTTCCAAGACAAGATTCTAAGTTCCAAGACAAGATTCTAAGTTCCAAGACAAGATTCTAAGTTCCAAGACAAGATTCTAAGTTCCAAGACAAGATTCTAAGTTCTAATACAAGATACTAGGTTCAAGACTAGCAGTCACAGTGGCTAGAGAATTCTAACAATATGACAACGCGTGATGAGATTGAAGGGGTTAAAGTAACGGGTGAATTAATCGGAGAGTGAAAGCAGGTGTGCAATGATGAGGAAAAAGGAGAACCAGGTGTGCAAAGGAAAAGTGGAAAACAAGGGGGCGGGGCAAACACAGACTCCGAGTGCATTGTGAGTTGTCAGCTCTCCCATGTGCTCGACATAAACAAAACAAACAAACACACAAAACAAGTGGGGGTTCAGACCCGAGCCCTGACACCGGGAGAGCACAAAAACCTAAAGCACTAAACTGGTTCTCTTTCCTTTCTCTCGCCTTCTTACTCGGACATATAAACACAAAATTATGTTCAAATTCACATATTAACATGACCTTGTAAAGGTAGTCTGTTTCCTGAATAAATAGTTGGGGAAAAATGCATGTGTGTTACAGTACAGTGCGCTTGCTCTAAAAGGGGCAGCAGCATAATAAAGATCTCTATTTATAATGTTCATCAAACAACAAAGAACTGGCCCAAAAACACCCACTGAAATCAAATGAATTGGGTTCTCTTAGTTATGAGTAATTCACAACAAATAAAGGAGGAAAGTAGCTTTTAGAAAGATGTGCTATATATATGGTAAAGTGTTGAAAAAGGCCACTATTGGCGATGTAGGAAATTGCAACCTACAGCTCCTCTACCCCCCTCTCCCTCCCATTAGAGAGGCTACGGTTGCCGGCACAGGGCAAAAAGGTTCCGTAAATGATAGCGGCCATTATCGGTGGTGTTGATAATTGCAATCTACGTCTCAAAGGCGAATAACAGACTGAAGTTACAGACACAGGAAAGAGATGCCGTTGTTTGAGACAGCAGAGAGTAACCTTTGAAAGTCAAGTGACGAAGTTTATTTACAAAGAAAAATAATTAAATTAAATTTACTTAATTCATCATTTACTCTAATCGTTATAGTGAATATTATTGTTACTTGTTAACATTGTGTCAGTGATTTATTGGCTTATTTTGCATAGCATTTTTGGGCACAGTAACTTGGTTCGTAATTTACAGCCTATTTAAACGGCTTGCTAATGCTAAAGCCTTGTTATCTAACCGAGAAAGTCTTAGCAGACGTTTTTCTCAACATATCAGAGGTCTAAACATATGTAGTAAGAGGGAGAGGAAGAGGGCGGAGAGGTAGGGGTGTTGGAGATGCAGGGAGGGCGAGGAGAGGCAGAGGAGCTAACGTTACCCGGGAGGACCGCACAAGAGAGGATGTGGAAGCTAAGCAGTATTATAATATAATTTACACCCGATTTATGCTAATTCTGATTGTAAACATGATTTCTAACTTGATTTGCACACGGCCATGCAACAAAGACTTATGATACAATTACAAAGTACTAAAAACTTACAAGGAAAAACACTTCTTCTCTTGATGATCATGCTCATCTGTTAGCTAAAGCTATCAAACAAACAGTTCACTCATATTGCGGAAATTAGACAAACTTATCGGTCCAGCAGAAAGTTGGCAACTTCGGCGTCGCTTACCAAACCCGTTTCCTGCTTCATGCCCTCCTTTTTGAAAAGAACCACGCCAATGTTTATTCGGGTTTTCTGCCGTTTTTGTCTCGACTTCGCCTTGCTGTATCGTATTTTCTCTTTTTTGACGACACAGATTGACGCTCTGTCGGCTCGTGTGCAGAGTATGAGTGGTCCGCCATTAGCGCAAATTTCACTTCTTACTGCAACAAAGAACCGTTTCTATTTCTAATAAAAAACACAACAAGAAAATGTCATGATCAAGAACAAGGTGAGACCCAAATGCGGTGAGGATACAAGCGTTTATTAAACAGGGTATAAACCAGAGCCCAATAGAAGAGACCGCCAAGCGACCGCGTCAGCAGCCTAGGAGAGAGTCACACCCAGAGACCCGGGATCTAGACGACGGCTGTGATGAGGCGCTCAAGGCGGGTCTCACAATAGGCAGGGTAACACACAGAGTCTTTAGCTGGCTGGACTTGACTGGATAGGAGAGACCGCCAAGCAACTGCGTCAGCAGCCAAGGAGAGTGTCACACCCAGAGAATCCGGGATCTAGACGGCGGCTGTGACGAAGTGCTCAAAGCAGGTCCCACGATAGGCAAGGTATCACAGAGAGTCTTTAGCTGGCTGGGCTCGACTGGATCGGAGAGACCGCCAAGCAACGGCGTCAGCAGCCAAGGAGAGTATCACACCCAGAGGACCAGGGATCTAGACGGCGGCTGTGACGAAGCGCTCAAAGCAGGTCCCACGATAGGCAAGGTAGCACAGAGAAGTCTTTAGCTGGAGTGGCTTGCGTGGATCCCATGGACAGATGGCGGAACTCCTTGGAGGAGGCGTCACGGGGAAAACTGGAGCGCCGGCGGGAACTATAGGTAGATAGGTTCAACCCAAAAAATAACAGGACAAGAATCTAGATAATTGAAACAACTAGGCATAGGAAAGAACAACTAGAGTTTAGAGCAGAGCAATATGCTAGGGAAGACAACAGGACTAGACAAGACAAGGAGTCAGCTTCTAGGACTGTGAGCAAACACATTCAAAAGACTGACAAAGAACAGCGAGACATGAGGGAATAAATAGGGAAACCTATCATGATAGAAATGAGCAGCAGCTGCGCAGCGCAACCCGCGGGCGTGAAGTGCTGGCGAAACTCGCTACAGGTGTCAGGGTGATCAGAGATGAGTGAGGGAAACCCAGTGAGGGAGACACGAGGGTGGGGCTAGTGACGCGGATACCGAACACGTGGCAAGCTGTCAGACAACTCCCCACGTGTCGACACAAACACAAAACAATGCCACACAAGTACAAAAACGGACACACAAAACCCAGAGTCATGACAGTACCCCCCCCCCGTGGCGAAACCGGGCGCCTAGGGAGGGGGCTCACCTCGTCGCCGGTGGAAGTCCACGATCAGCGCACGGTCCAGGATGTCGCGAGACGGCACCCAACACCTCTCCTCTGCGCCATAGCCTTTCCAGTCCACTAAGTATTGGTAGCCCCTGCCGCGACGGCGCACGTCGAGCAGCTTCCTGACCGTGTAGGTCGGGGACCCGTCCACCAGGCGAGGGGGAGGGGGTGGTGAGCGGGAACCAGAGGGGTTCAGGCGGGATGTGAAGACAGGTTTAACCCTGGAGACATGAAAAACAGGGTGAACTCGACTAAAATTAGGAGGGAGTTTGAGCCGGACGGCCACCGGATTGACCACCTTGGTGATTCGAAATGGGCCGATGAACTTGGGAGCCAGCTTGCGAGAAGGCACCCGGAGAGGCAAGTCCATGGAGGAGAGCCACACTCGCTGACCACACACATAGGTAGGATGGGAAGTCCGGTGCCGATCAGCTGCGGTCTTGTTACGACTAGCGGATTGGGCCAGAATCCTCCTAGCTTTCCTCCATGTGCGTTGGCAACGTTGGACGAAAGCCAGGGCCGAAGGGACCGAGGAGTCGAGTTCCTGGCAAGAAAACAGAGGGGGTTGGTAACCCAGAGAGCACTCAAAGGGCGACATACCTGAAGAGGACACGGGCTGAGAGTTGTGGGCCTACTCAATCCAGGACAGAACCAGGGCAGTGCGAGGTCAGGCAGCGGAGTCTCCGACCGAGATCCTGGTTGGCGCGCTCACATTGTCCATTGGTCTGTGGATGAAATCCGGAAGAGAGGCTAGCAGTGGCACCAATTTGCTTGCAGAATTCTTTCCAGAACCGGGAAGTAAACTGAGGGCCCCTGTCGGATACCACATCCACTGGTAATCCATGGAGACGGAAGACGTGATCCACCATCAGTTGAGCGGTCTCCCGGGCGGAGGGAAGCTTGGGCAGAGGAACGAAATGGACTGCTTTGGAGAAGCGATCCACCACTGTCAACACGACGGTGTTACCACCAGAGGGAGGAAGGCCGGTCACAAAGTCCAAGGCGATGTGGGACCAGGGGCGGGAGGGAATGGGCAGGGGGCGAAGCAGACCAGCAGGAGGACGATGAGAAGGCTTGTTCTGAGCACAGACTGAGCACGCCAACACGAACTGCCCGACGTCTTTGGCCAGTGACGGCCAACAATACCTCTGACGCACCGTAGCCAGGGTACCCCGATTGCCTGGATGCTTGACGAACCTGGAGGAATGACTCCACTGAAGAACTTCAGGGCGCAGCGCAGCCGGGACGAACAAACGACCAGGCGGGCATCCCCGTGGAACTTGCACCCCCCCGTCCGGCCTCCTCTACTCGTCGCTCGATTCCCCAGGTGAGAGCTCCGACTACCCTTCCCTTAGGGAGGATGGTCTCCGTAGCAGGCTCCCTCCCGGGTATCTCAAACAGGCGAGAGAGGGCATCGGGCTTGACATTCTTTGAGCCGGGCCGGTACGAGAGGGTGAAGGTGAACCGACCAAAGAACAGAGCCCACCGAGCCTGTCGTGAGTTTAACCTTTTGGCTGAACGGATGTACTCTAGGTTCTTGTGGTCCGTCCAGACCAAGAAGGGCTGCGCTGACCCCTCCAACCAGTGACGCCACTCCCCCAGAGCTAGTCGAACCGCCAACAGCTCCCTGTTACCGATGTCGTAGTTCCGTTCTGCAGGGCTGAGGCGGCGGGAGAAGTAGGCGCATGGATGCACCTTCCCGTCGTTAGCCGTTCGCTGGGACAGAACCGCACCTACCCCGGCATCAGACGCGTCTACCTCGACAATGAATTGGCGTTCCGGATCTGGAAGACAGAGCACAGGTGCAGAGACAAACCAGGACTTGAGATTGTCAAAGGCTACCTGTGCTTGAGGATTCCACTTGAACGGAACTTTCGGGGAGGTAAGTGCGGTGAGCGGTACAGCCACCTGGCTGAAACCCCGGATGAATCGCCGGTAGAAGTTGGCGAACCCCAGGAACCGCTGCAGGGCCTTGCGAGATTCAGGAACAGGCCATTCAGCGACGGCCCTGATCTTGGCTGGATCAGGCTCAATGCCTCTAGGAGAGATTATGTAACCAAGGAACGAAACCGAATCGGCGTGGAATTCGCACTTCTCCGCCTTGACGAAAAGTTGGTTTTCGAGAAGACGCTGGAGGACCTGACGAACGTGCTGGGTGTGTACCTGGAGAGAGGGGGAGAAGATCAAAATGTCATCCAAGTACACAAAAACAAAACGATTGATCATGTCACCCAACACATCGTTGACTAGGCCCTGGAAAACGGCCGGAGCATTGGTCAGGCCAAAAGGAAGAACCAAATACTCGTAATGTCCCGATGGTGTATTGAAGGCCGTCTTCCACTCGTCCCCCTCACGAATGCGGACGAGGTGGTAAGCATTGCGGAGGTCTAGTTTTGTAAAGACCTTGGCTCCCTGCAACAATTCAAAAGCAGTTGACATGAGTGGTAAGGGGTATTTGTTTCTAACCGTAATCTCATTCAACCCTCGATAGTCGATACAGGGACGCAGGGAGCCATCCTTCTTCTTGACAAAGAAGAAGCCTGCCCCGGCCGGCGAGGAGGAGTAACGGATGAGCCCAGACTGAAGTGATTCACAAACATACTTATCCATGGCCTCTCTCTCGGGAGCGGAAAGGGAATAGAGTCGACCCTTAGGCGGAGAAGTGCCTGGTAGGAGGTCAATGGAGACCGAGCGCAGATCGTGGTATCCCTCCGGGACACCGGAAATGTCGGACGTCTGAACCTGCAAGACAGGGGAGACAGAGACAGGAGACAGGGCAGGACCAAGACATGATGCATGGCAAAATGGGCTCCAGTCCAGGATAGAACTGTTAGCCCAATCCACGTGAGGATTGTGCTGTGACAGCCATGGGTGCCCCAAGATGATTGGTGTCTTGGGGGACTCAAGAATGTACAGCTCAATCATCTCACAGTGGTTACCTGAAAGGAAGAGTCTTACGTGGGGAGTGACGTGAGTGATAGTGGCAAAGGATGGACCCGCCAGCGTCCAGACCGGGATGGGTTGGGGCAACGACAGAAGAGGGATCCCCCATCGACGAGCTGTGGAGGCATCCAGGAAGTTGCCCTCGGCTCCTGAATCCAGGAGGGCCTGTCCGTTGTGGTCCTGACCCCCAAAAGAGAGGCGAAAGTCCAAGACGGTGCGAGAGGTCGGGGAGGAAGTAGGGATGGCGCCCACACGGATTCCCCGAACTACGGGTGGGCGCGTGCTTTTACCGGGCACTGGATGGCTTGATGTCCTGGACCTCCGCAGTATAGGCATAACCCACGCATGATTCGGTGCTCCCTCTGCTCAGGTGTGAGGCGGGTTCGCCCAAGCTGCATGGGTTCGGGTTCCTTGGAGGAAGGTGGTGCAGTCTGTGGCAATGGGGTGTCACGGAGTCGCCAAGAGGGTGGCGAGTGTTGTCTGAGACGACGACGCTTGAGTCGATTCTCCACTCGAAGGCACAGGTTGGTAAGATCCTCCAAATCCTCAGGAAGGTCAAGAGTGGCGATCTCGTCTGCGATCGAGGAATGGAGTCCCTCCATGAATCGAGCTCGCAGGGCAGGGGCATTCCAGCCACAGGCTGCCGCCAAGGTCTGGAACCGGATCGAATAGTTGGTGATCGACGATCTTCCTTGGGTAAGACGAGAGAGTTGGGAAGCCGCCTCATCCCCTTGGGCAGAAGAGACGGGTCATCTCAGTCTTAAAGGCCTCAAAGGATGAGCAGCAAGGAGCGCCAGCCTCCCAGACTGCAATTCCCCAGTCGCGGGCCTGTCCGGTGAGGAGATTTAACACGAACGCTATCTTGGTGTCCTCCTGGGCATAGCGGCGGTTCTGCATGGTGAATACGAGTCCGCACTGGGCCAGGAAAGGACGGCAGGCGTTCGGTGTCCCATCATAAGGGGGGGGTAGATGGGTATGTGGCTCTGATTCCGAGGCTCTGGGGAGAGAAGGGGTGGTTGACACCTGGCCGCTGGCGATGGTCCCCTGGATCTCGTGCAGGGCGGTGCGTAACTCCGTCATCTGACCAGACAAGAATTCCATCCCCTGGGTAGTGGCAGTTAGGCGTGTAGCTTGTTGTCCTAATAAGACCCCCTGCTGCCGGATGGCCATCCGGACGGAATCCTCCTCCGCTGGGACTCGAGTTAGGTCAGTCCGTTCTGTCATGATCAAGAACGAGGTGAGACCCAAATGCGGTGAGGATACAAGCGTTTATTAAACAGGGTATAAACCAGAGCCCAATAGAAGAGACCGCCAAGCGACCGCGTCAGCAGCCTAAGAGAGAGTCACACCCAGAAACCTGGGATCTAGACGAAAAATGTTGTTATTGTTCTTTCTCTACTTCTGCTAATCCCTCTATGTAGCGGCTTTGCAAAACACAGCCGAAGAAGAAGAACATAGTCCCGTGCATCCTTCCTTTTACGAAACGTGCTCAGTTTGTCTGTGTAGTGCTACTATAGAAACATGGCTGTGCAATTTGATAAATTACATGTAAAGCCTGGCTCAGACTAGAGGAGTTTTAAAATCCTGACAGATTTTAAATCTGGTTGCAGCTCACACATAAGGAGAATCTTATCAGATTCTCTTATGTAAAATCCTAAACCTGGCTCAGACTACAGGAGTTTTAAAATCCTGACAGATTTTAAATCTGGTTGCAGCTCACACATAAGGAGAATCTTATCAGATTCTCTTATGTAAAATCCTAAACCTGGCATTACATCTATATTTGAATCTCTTTTTCAAGCACTACAAAAATAGGTTTGCCCTTTGTAAACTTGCATTTATGAATGTGAAATGTCCAGAGAAGAATTGATTGGATTTTTTTTATATCATAATTGCACATCAAAAGACATTTTAAGACACCCAAATACAGGATTATATTAAGATTATCATACCAGAGGACGCCTCTTACGTCATCTCACCGGGAAACAGAAGTAAACAAAGCGACATCGCAGTTAATTTCACGTGATCTATTTGTCCTATTAAGAAAAAAGTGTATTTCCACGATAGATGAAGGAAATGCAGCGGCTATGCAAAAGGTCTAGAGTGTGTAACTGTACCAATTTAACTGTAGGGCTACAACGGCGTATCCGCGGTGAAAAGCAAATGTTTCTGTAGCAATTAGTAGCAAAAGATTTATACTTTATTGTAGCAAAACTGTAGCAAGGTGTGTAACATTCAATACTGGAATTCTGAGTCTTTGTCGCTCTGAATGATTCTCTGTCTGTCAGTCCAAAGCCGCGGTATCGTATTTTAGCAGATGGTGCTATATGATTTTTTTATTAGGGCTGAAGTTATGACTGTGCTCTGGGCGAGCAGCTTAAGTTTAATGTTCATAAATAACGGAAGAAAACAATTGTCGCTGCCGAGAATAAAGATGAATGCCAACGTGATTATAAGATAAAGCAAAAAAAAACACATAAACGCATGTATGCAAAGGCATGTGTGCCTATAGACAAATAACAATCTGTTGAACGAAACTACAAGCTGCGTGTTAGCGGTTAATTTACGCGGTACATTTAAAACCGACGCGACTTCTCCCTGCAGCTCTTTTCCTTATCTATGCGGTTGTGGTATGTTTTTGAGGATAAATTATAAAGACAATCTTGTTGTTGCCACACGTTGTTCCTCCATCTCCGCTGTACAACGTACCCTTGCAGGAGCTTTTACGGGTAATATTTTTAAAGGCCTGTAAGTCATCTCCGTCAACTTTCAGATCTGTTTCTCATTGGCTGTAACGAAAGTACCAACGTCATCACCCCGATTTAAAATCCTAAATATCAAACATGTTTGATATGATCCGGGCGGCTAAGATTTCTCTCGGAGCAGATCGGGAGTTCTAAGATTCGATCTGTGAACGCCTCACATTACGTGATAATCTGGGCCGATTCTCGGGCCCGATCGCGTTTCTAGGCCCGATTTTTTCAAAGATTCTCGGGAGGGGAAATCGTGGTAAAATCTGGCCGAGAATCCTATAGTCTGAGCCAGGCTTAAGGGTGTGCCCGCGGTGTATATACATAAAATGGCTTATTGTAAGGTAATATAAACATTTCGGTTCATTTTGTAAGGTGTTTCTTCACCACTCACAACATAGTTTTGTATTATATATTTCATTTTGGTAAGAAAAACCTTAAAAATGCTACACACTGTACCTTTAAAGAAGTTTTAGCGATTGTTTTTTCTTACCTCACCCCATGACTCTGGTGCTACTCCATTAAAGGGGTCATCGGATGAAAATAAGACTTTTTCGCGTTCAGGTTTTTTAATTGGGTCCCCGATGCATCTGCCAACTCAGAAAACGTTAAAAACAAGAGACTAGTAAGTTTGTTTTGGTGTGCCTTTCCCTGCAAGCATGTGAGAAATCGAGCCGTTCAGATTCCGTGCGTGTTGTGACAAAGAGGGGGAGGCTCTTATAATAATGTTACCACACCTTAATCTACACAATTCCACCCATGGTGCTGCCACCATTGTCATTTTCACATGTGACAAGGGAGTATGTGACGCCATGGCTAAAGTTTGTGGAAACATGCTAAATGCAATGAGTCCCAACCTCGGAAGGGACAGGAGTGGAATTATTATATTTTTAGTTAAAATCCATCAGAAGCCATAATTAAATACTGTTTGCACGAATAACTTCAACCCGGATTGCTATATCAACTTGGGACGGTACAAGCAGGACTAGCTTCAAAGTTGTTCCCCAAGAGGGTTCGAGACAAACTGAATGAGACAATGCTGCCAATTTAAGTTATGTTTATCATCAATCTGAATTGATGTATATGTACTGTATCTATAGGAGGATAACGTTAGGATATGATAGCGAAGGGAGCTAAGCCATCAGAGGCTAAATAGAACATTCAAAATCCGTGTTAAACTTACTCTAATTTATATGTGACTTGTATGGGCACTTGGAGTTTGCCTTATTGCCTGAAAGCATACATGCACAACGTGAGCGCATTAGGATGCGTTGTTTTCTGTGACAGATTTTTTTAGATTTAGGACGAATGATTTGAGACGTTTAAAACGAAACTAACCGCAGAGGAGTTCAGGAAATATTCAACATTTTCACAAAAAAACTATCTTCTTGGTTTTCTTCTCATAAGGGATCGAAGGATCTATGTCATATATGTTCATGCACGAAAATGTGTTTTTTCCTGAATACGCTGTATATTCATTAATTCATAAATTATTTATTATAATCTTTCTTTAACAAATAATCCCCATCTTGTTTACAAACATTTCATAAACTGGAATTCATAACACATGTTTATCTTCTTGAGAGCACTCTGTGCTTTCATAACATTTTGAAAGAATAAGTAATCCTTCTTGATTATCGAGCTTGATTAAAGGTCTATAAATGGGGAGACAGACACTGTCTGCCCAACGGAAACAAAACGCGTCTGTTTGTTCAAGTTTCAATTAGCACCAGCACAATTTCTTTTGCGAAAACAATGACTGTAGCTGCAGGCACCGTGACCCAGATGGTGGCTTTTGGAACACACAAATGAGGCAGAAACATTAACCAAGCTAAATACATCTGATTGATGGCTTTTATTAACACCGTAGCCCATTACCTCTTTGAAGAACTGGAAAAATGTGTTTAACTTATTTTCATCTTGTCTCTTTAAGCGGTTTATCACAACAAATAATCACAACATCACAATAAAATAATCTTTCAGATGCAAAAAAAAAATTTGTTTGTATTTATTTGTTTCTTTTATAAGCTCACCTGCCTATCCAGTCTGAATAGATAGGACGTAAACAATGGCTTGGCTTGCTGTCCTTGGTCCTAAAAATAAACATGCATTAATTAATTACAATTACATACATTATTAATTTTTTTTTTTTAACTTTACATGCCATTATTACAACATGCTATTATTATCAAAAAAACACTTTTGATTTAAATGATTACACGTAATAAAATGATACAATACAATAGAAAAAAAAGTATTACTTACTGACACAATTTTAAATTGTAATCTATTGTCAGATTTTGACATAATGGAATGTCTCGGTTACGTATGTAACCTTCGTTCCCTGATAGAGGGAACGAGATGTTGTGTTGAGAGACAGACTGGGGTTTGATTCTGAGAACCTTCATCCCCGACATAAAACTAAAATGCCAATGGGGTTTGGCGAATGGCTCGCACACGCCAGTCTCCGCCCCGTACATACGGATATAAAAGGAAGATGGCGGCGGTCATTCATCACCCTTTGTGCTGAGGAACCTGGAGGTGCTCCTTGCAGCAGATCAGCAAAGCGTTGTGGCATGAAGACACAACGTCTCGTTCCCTCCATCAGGGAATGAAGTTTACAGACGTAACCGAGACGTTCCCCTTCAGTCGGTCTCTTGACGCTGTGTTGAGAGACAGACTGGGGTGCCAACCGTGCCCTTCCCCTGCGAGAAGGTCTTCGTCAGGGGAATCGGCCAGAGGGGGCAGTCATCAAAACCGAGAGGTCTGAGAGTCAAGTCTGGTTGGGCCAGTAAGGCACAACTAGCAGTACCTGAAGCCGCAACTAGCAGTACCTAAAGCCGCTCTTCTCTGAATTTGCACAGGCCCTTGTGCAAGGAGGCTCACTAATGGGACTTCCTACTTCCGCTAGTTCCGCAGCCAGGTGCGCGCTATAGCACCCGTCCAGAAGGGACCTTCTTTCAGGGGGTACCAAAGCGGCAAAATAGGTGGGGGCAACAGGATCTGTTTCTGGCCGCACCGGTCCGCCAAACAGCTCTAGGCAGTTGGGAACCCGTCCACTGCCCAATACTGCGTAACCATTGCACACTGCACCCCACCCCACAGGGAAGCGTCTGTCATGACGCGCCTCGGACCTGCCTGAGTGGGCATCAGCTCGTAGAAGGGTCAAATCTGACCAGGGTATGAGGTTCGCAGACACTGAAGCGTTCATAATCCGCCTGGTGCTGGTGTGCCGCCGTCCAAGAAACCTGACTCTGAGGCCAGTGCTGAAGTGGCGGCATGTGCATCAACACAAGCGGGATTACCCCTGTCGAGGACGCCACGTGCCCCAGGAGCCTCTGAAAGCGATTCAGCAGGACCTTGGGGTCTGACTGATCAGTTTCATCCAGTTCAGCACCGACTGCAGAAGCTTGTTGGTGAGACATGCTGCATAAGGGCAGAGTCTAATTCCACATCGAGATAGGAGGAGCTCTCTTTTTGGGGAGAGCTTGCTCTTTTCCCATCCACCAACCATGAGGTCCCTGTGACCGTTCGTGGAGACAGGGCCCGACTTAGTACTGATACGCTCTTCCCTCTTATGCAACAGCATGTCGCGAACGGAAGGAATCGTAAGAGTAAGTGTCCTACAAGTCCATTGCCACAACCAATCTTGTTGCCAAGATGCGCTTCTATATCAGCATCCTGAACAGCAGCTTGTAGGTGCTTGTTCAGGAGGCGCTATACGGAGTTGAGCGCAGACCCCGGGGAAGCAAGGATATCATCTCTGCGTTGCCTCCTTTTGGGTTCGACCGCCCGGAGGTGGGAGCTCCAAGGGGCTTCGCATCAGACAGGAGCATGCCACGAACGGCATATTCCACGTCTAGTGAGCTCCACGTGCATCTCCGGGGAAGCACGCATCGCATCAGATGACAAGAGGTAGCTGTCAGATGTTACGACGGTACAACGACGCCCATCGGGGACGAGCCTGGTGGGCGTTCCGGGGCATGGATGACCATTGAGCCGAAGCTGGCGGAGAGACATCCACTGGAACCCCCGATCACCCCCGCCGCTCGCTGAAGCGTTCGAGCTCGCCGAAGAGTTTGAGCTCGCCGAGGCGGCAGTCGCGCCCAGGAAGCTGACGGGGTTGCGAGAGAACGTAGAGAGAGAACGTAGCTGCTGTGACCGCCACACCCAACGACAAACCGTGCCACTGCATGCTGGACCCCAACGTGCAGTACAGGTGTCGTGCCCGTCAGACTCGAGGTTGGTCTGTCATACCCAAGAACATAGCTGCAACATCTCATCCTTTTATACCCGTATTTACAGGGCGGAGACTGGCTTGGCCGGGCCATTCGCCAAAGCCCATTGGCGTTTTAGTTTTATGTCGGAGATGATAGGTTCTCAGAATCAAACCCCAGTCTGTCTCTCAACACAACGTCGAGAGACCGACTGAAGGGGAAACAGGATTTTACTGATGTTTGCCACTATCGTAAAACACATAACATTTGTTGAAACAGTTCTGTTTTCTATGAGTAAGCATAGAAATAAGCAGCTGTTCATTTATATTTACAAATGGGGATTTCGGCACTTTCAAATGTTGTTAAGCATGTGCCACTCTGCTATGCCAGTCTCCGGTTATACGTGCTGGCTGTAAACTCATCTAACCTTTAAAAAACTGACTCACACACAGTGAAATTACTTATGAAACCAAGAGGATAGCAAGAACAGGAAACAATCTTTTCTGGAGCATATAATTTATTTCGATACATGAAATGACAATGCAATTTGACTAGAAGAAAACCAGCAGAGGCAAATTGTTTTTGTCTTAAAATGTATAATTTGTCTGAGAAGTAATTGGCTGTGTCATGTGATGAATTCATGAAGGGAATTCTGCACATTGATTGTTACTTCAATGCTCGATACCAAAAGCCAAACAAGGAAAAAAATCTACTTGGAGTCCCTATTGTATCATTTCACAACTGGTCTTTGAAATTACTTCTGCAAATAGATGGTTGACTACCTAAAAGCAACCATTTCAGTAATCCTCTGTGGCATATGTGTTTTATGGGACGTCTGAGTGAACGACACATGTAAAAGGACTGTCTCAGCACATGCTACAAAAGACACTTAAAAGATTCACATTCACATATAAGAAAATAATGTAAAAAATACTTTGTGAAGTATAAAGTACTAGCAAGCTACAGTAAACCCAGATTAACATATTATAAGATATGAAAAAAGTAAGTGGCATCATGCATTGGGATGTGTACATTTGTTGGTTCTACATGGATCACAAACCACAAACAGTCTATAGGTCAAAGGCTTTAAAAAAGGTTTAACGCAATTATTAAAAGCATTGTGAACTTATAAAAGGAGGACAAACCATATTGTTTGTATTGATCTGTGAAAATAGAAGCCAACCCAAATGTAAGGTAAAATAAAATTTCACCCGGGTCATTTAAAATGCATTTTTTCATTAAAACATGTTTAAAATCTTCCAATTCATCCTATTTCCAATTAATAATTCTGCACACTGTCTGGTCTGTACAGATCCCTTACCTTACTACGGATAAACTCCACTTGAAAATAACATGTATGATGGCCACTTGAAGCTCAATGTAAATCTGGGTCCTGAAACAAAAGCAACTGACAACTTTTGTACTGCAATATTGTGTTTGTGATTTCATGGCAGCGTGTGATTGCATCTCAAGGGTCAGTATCTGTCTCTGCATACCAGACACTTTCCTTTGTCACCATCAGCTCATCTTCACTTGAATATTATTCGGCCATCCTACACATTCTCCTCCTCAACAATGAGAAAGCTAAAAACAGGTCCATCGCCTTCATGAAGAGACGGGGATAAATGGAAAGGAGAACCATTTACTTTTCCGCTCAGGCATAGCGGATTAGACTATAGCACGGGTGTAATCAAAGCCAAGATTGCAGTATACTTATATGACATCACACTGCAAATACTGCATGAAAATGGCATTTCGGTGCATCGTTGAATAGAAATGATGTGCATGCTTATAAAACAGATGAGACGACGTGAGATGAAAGGTCACTTTGTGGGAATAATGCATTTTCCACAAAGCCTTCTGTCATGGGAAGAAATCATGATGTGGAAGGATAAATAAAATATGTATATTAAAAAATATATTTTTAAAAGTAGAAAATATTACATTAAGTAAATAAAAAAATGACAGGAACATAATATATTGCTTAATAATTATAATAATTTATTTTGATACTGCATTATTATTGGAACTTCTTATATATCCTAAATCCATTTTTGTTTAAGAGGACAGTGAGAAAAAGTACATGTTTGATTAAAAACACTCCAATTCGAATAGAGATTTTTTTAACATGTCAAAATGTACAAGAGCTAAATTAGAAGCCCACTCAGAAGCATTTTATTCTATTTTATTCCCCACTTCAAACAATCAATGGTGATTCTGAGGTCATTAGCAATAATGTTGTGACAGAGGTAGTATAAATGATACCTAAAGAGCTTCGCTTTTTGTTTAAACTTTCCAGGCCGGGGTAAAAAGAGGATTTAGTATAGCCGCTCTAAAATGATTGCTCTCCCCGTTGCTTTTGTCATGTCATTATTTCACCCATTTAAAAAAGATAAAAATACCCTCAAGATGTCACTGAGTCCACCTAATGAGCAGAGGAGACATGATTATTCGGCTGCCTCCATAGCGACATCCACAGCATTTGGTATATAATCTGTTTGTCCGATGTGACTCATGTTATAGTTCACAGAGTGTGTCATTTTGGCAGCCAATAATAATCCCTGTCAGTAAGTTCTTTGATTGAGGTGAACTGTTTCCGATTCGGCACGACATTTTACTTCAACTATGTGACAATTATATAGAGCCTTTAAAATGTAAATGCTTTTGAGCTTTCACCTTGTGTATTCTCTAAATGACTGTATGCAAACATGAGTGACTTCTATTCCCAAACACTCCCAAAACGTGCAGCAAGTCGATCAAATTATTCTGAAAATACATCGGCCTGTACCCAGAAAGTAAACTTTACAATCCCGTGAATCTCGCAGGAATTGCATGTGCAGTTTTAGGCGGTCTAAAAGCTCAAAAGCGCTCCGTGACCATTTCCTCTCACCACAACTGTTTGTCAGCAGGAGGGCACATAAGGGGCGAGAAACTCCAGAGCCTCCACATCACCTCTTCCTCTTCACACCTTCAATTAATCACACTGCGCTCCCTATCGCAGTCGAACTGTTAACATTCGCTCAGTGTCCAGAGACTCCCATCTGTCACTATAAAGCTTCCAAGCCATTTCCAACAAGAGGGTCCGTATTTACCATTAAGCCGCTGACTTCGACTTTCTCTGACCCATGAAACGCTATGATATTGTCTGCTTCTTCATTGTCTGGAAAGTATGACTCGCTCTGGCAGCTTTGTTAGGGAAGGCGGGTCTTGCATATGGGATAGCAATTTGATTTGCTTCACTTCAGTAGCTCCTGGCTCCAGGGTAGACACGATATGATCAAGAGGGGGAAGGAAAGAGACAAAATTGTTACACAGAGATGAACACAGTGATAATAAACTTCATGAGCCGCCACCACGCACGTGTGTGTAAAACACACGAAAGGAGTCTGTGAGGACTGTGGAGTAGATGTAGGTATGCTTAGTACGGCAAATTAGTATGCCAGAGGACTATGTCAACGAAGACCCAACGGAACTGTGTGTCAAATTCTTTTCTCCAAGAGTAGAAAAGTTTCATAAGTAATTTTCCAGGATTTAAATGATTTAACTTCTAAAGTTTTGTCCATCCAATGTCTACTTAGAAACATTGGTGGAAGCAATAGACCGTCCATGTTGTTCCCACATTCTGTGAAGAACATGCAGAATTAAAGCAAAGATATGTGTGTATAACAGTACTTCAAAGTTTCTGACAGCAGACATGTAGCACCATTCAGATCCAATCAATCACATTTGCACATGCCCTGACAGCAAAAAGCACTAAAAGGATGTATGTACAATAAATCACTTTGCTCATCAGTTTTAATCCATTTTTACCGACACCATTCTATATTCTGCACAATGACAAAAAATAAATGATGTAATTATTAATGGAAACCTGTAAAACCCATGGGATCAGGTATTGGCTGCTAGGTTTTCGTTTGGCGCCAGAGTCATTAATCACATGACATTTACAGCTCAAATGATTGGCTTAAAAATCCCTGTGCTCACAACCGAACGTCCATGAGCCCATGAACAAAGATGGCAGATAGCAGTAGCAGCTGTGTACTTCCAAGGGATCTGTGCCAACACAGAAATTGCCATCAAGGAATACATTGAATAGCTTTTCTCAGGTATTATAGACCTCTTTGGAAAAGTTGCATTATTTTGCACATCTAGAAGCCACAATCCTCTGGAGATTACATTGATAGCTCAGTCGTTTGCATCCCAATTTTTTTTTTTATTAAATGCCTTTTTACAAAGTTTGTATGCATGATTGGTGAGAGTGATTGTCACACAACAGCTGAGCATGTCCATGTTCCACATTATGCGTCACAGGTCTAAAAATAGCAAAGCATTGTGATGCAGTGTGGCTTCTTCCCAACCGTTTCTCCTGATTGGACAGCACTCTGTAATTTGGATGACAAAGAAATGGGCTTTGGCTATGTTAATCACTTTTACAACCATACAGAAACACCAGAAAAAAAACAGTAGTTGTCAAGCACAACAAAAAGCTGTTGCATTACCATTGAGCCATTTCCCACATAACAATTTTGTGTTGGCCCAGCTCCGGCCCACACCAATACTTTTCCCTCGGCCCACATACAACATTGAATGACGGCCCTAGGGTGGCCCAGATCCAAATTACAGACCATGACCAGATATGGGCCGCAACTGGTCCGAGCCTCCGCCAATTAATAAGCCATAACTTGCCCTGAACTGGCCCAGAGTAGGTTTTAATACTGGGTGCCGTATCGTAGCCAGAAGTAAACCAGATCAATGCCGGCTTTTAAAAAGAGACCCCCAAATTTAGCCATAGTACAGCCTATGATTGCCAAAATCATGTGAAAAAATAACTTCCAATACCTGAATTGTTTTTCAATAAACATTTTTTATTTACAAATAAAAATAAAGTGAACACATTGTGTTGAACATATTTTTATGTAAAACGGAAACCTTTAGACTTTAAATGAACAGTACCTTAACACTTGAAAAAATGAAACCGAATACGGACTAAATGAAAACGTTATAAACCAAAGAAAGACAAAATTAAACTTTATAAACAACATAACACATAACTGCGTGTGTGCACATGAAAAGGAAATGAATGTATTTCGTATGTGTTCGCACGCATAAGCTATTATGGCTCTAAATGAGAGGCACAGCTATTTATCATCTCCTTTCTCTTCAGCCGTTCTCTTCTTCCTCCATCCCAATCCGGAGCAAGCTGAAGCCATCTCTGGATATGACCGTTTTTTTTGTTAGGGAATTTTTCTCACCGCAGCTGAAAGACATACATAATTATTAAATATAGTTTTGGTAATTTAAAAAAAATAATTAAGTTCATCGTTTAAAAAATGTTTAAGTGTGGAAACTATGGTGTAAATAAAATAACGGATAATGCACATTAAGTAAATGCAATAAAAGGTGTAACTATTTTTTATTCATATTATTTAAATACTTTAAACAATCCCTAATGTACTTTTTTAGATAAAAATTAAAATGAACATAACCTATAAACAGCATTATTTAATCTTAAGAAATAATTAGAGGGATTAATCCGCCTGTAGTTGTTCCAAGCATGTATACATTTCTTTGTTCTGTTGAACAGAAAGAGAGATATTTTGGAATAATGTTAGCAACCAGCTGTTCTGAAGCACCATTGACTGACATAGTAGGAAAAATGTAAAATGTAATCAAAAGTTCCCCAGAACTGTTTGTTTTCCTACATTACTCAAAATATCTTCTTTTGTGTTCAACAGAACCAGAAAATGAAATGTTTTTCCTACTACGGTGCTTCAGAACTGTTAGTTGTTAACATTATTCCAAAATATCTCTCTTTGTGTTCAACCGAATAAAGACATTTTTACATGTTTGAAACAACTAGAGGGTGAGTAAATCAGACAGAACTTTCATTTTAAATGTCCATTACAATTTGTGACCCTGTCTGTGAAATCTAATTCTGAGAGAATGAGTATCAAAGTGTGATTTCAGTCATTCATTTCAATATGATTTAGATCTTTGACATGGCCATAGTCAGTCAATATTTAATGTATCAACATTATATTTTCACATAATGTTATGTACATTATGTTATGATTTTAGGTCCAAAACAACTTCAGCTGGGTTTTCAAAGGCAGGGTCACATGTTTTAGAAAAACAATTTAAAAGGATTAATGCAATTTATACACAATTAGTACAGAGCACAGTGCTCTTGATTATTGATGATATTAAGCAGAAGAGCTGCAAATAAGTTTTTTATTGAAAACTTATTAAAATCCATATAAAACCAAGCACACAATCTCATATTTACTAAAGATATTTTTTAGAGATATAAATATACACTTACAAGTGTCAAGAAAAAGTTGAGGATTTAGTGGTCCTTTTGGGTCATGGCCAATGTTCCTCCTCTGAAATGGGTCAGCAGCTTATCTGTAGCTGGACTGGAGGAGTTCGGTCTCGCTGATGGTGGATTGGAGGACTTCTGCCAAATTAATTCAAAAATTAGGGCAAATATTAAGTGAATAATCCCATGTCAAAGATGTATATCATAAAGATGGAAACAAATTTTAAAGCTCATATTATCTAAGAAGTAGATTTTCATTAACAGTTTAGCCATTCCAGAATATAATGTGTTTAAGGATCCCTAATTAGTGATGTCTAAAACAATAAAGGACATTAATGAGTGCCATTCACTTGTATATAACATGCAGACACTTGAGCAGTTACAAATTAAGAGATTTATACATTTATAATCAGATACATTTTGAAATTATTGTATGTGTTATTTCATGTGAATACATTTTTAAATGAATATGTATCATGATTATATTGTATAAATCCTGACAAACAAGTAATACATTTTTAAACTATATAGTAAAACAAAGGTTAAACGTTTTAAATCAATACATTTAGTTGTTCCAAATGCCCCTATGCAGGCTGATTATCTTAATATTTGTAAGCATAAATAATAGAAAAACATTGATCCTGTTGCATATTAAAATATCAGATGCAAAACCCTCTAAGAAATCCTCAGTCAACCTACGTTACTCAAATAATTTTGCTTCAAACCCCACTAAATAACACACTCTGGCTCTGAAAATACATGGAGGATTCAGATAAAATTACTCGTTTAAGAAAATTGTTCCAATTAACAACAACAGCACCGACCACACTTACCTAAAAACAGCCGTTGAAGAAGAGACGAGAAGAATCCTGGGCGGGAATATAGTTTTCGAATCCAAAGTATCCCGTGAACCTGACTCAAATCAACCAATCAGATGACGCGAGAAGCTGTCGTGATCATGTAAATCGCGCCAAAACAATTAACCAGCCAATGGATGAACTGATCCAGATGCAAACTGGTTGAAAACTTGGTGGGAGGAGTCGGAGTTCTGCGCACGCGCATAGACTGCACATTTGATTTAATTGCCAACTGCCACCGATTCGTCTGAGGTAAGCAATGTTTTTTGAGTTTACACAGTTCCTTATACTAAAATATAAAATAAGAACCAACTTGTTGTTCTTATACTGTTCTGGGTTTTGAAACGTTCTTGCATTATAATCTTGTAATTTATTGTCGTGATAGCACACGGTCTGTCTGATGTGGAAAATGTTGAAAGGCCACATGCAGCATCGATAAAGTGTAAAGCATAATTTAAGATAGGCGTTTGGCTATTTCAATGCTCGAGGTAGATGCGATGGTTTATTACAGCAAATAGCAAACAATTACTAAATCTTACTAAAACTTACAACAACACATGAGCTCATATATGTAAATAAAACGTTTATTTGTTAAAAAGCAGCAAAAAGTAAGTAATGAAATAAGAACAAAAAATAATTAGAACAGAGACAAATGATGTAAACAGTATGTTATATCTAGATCTGAAAGTTATTTAAGCGTTCATGAGTTGAACTTTATATTCACTGTAATTAAATGTACAGACTGCTATAAACGGAGGCAGTCACTGTTGTGCTTAACATATGTCTTTTGAGTGTTGTTGAATTCTTATAATTTCTGACTGTGATTGAATGTAAAAAACATTATTGTTCTTATCTAATCTTTAATGGTTTCAGGTTGTGTCTGAACATCCCCTTTATCAGAGTGTTCTGGTGCACTTGCTTTGCATGCCGTGCTTGTCCTGTACCACTGTAGGTGAGGAAGATATTAAAAATCCTTCAAATGCTAATGTTGTTTGGCCAACAACCCTCTGACACGGTTGTGTGTTTCAAAAGTTTTTTTAGCACATGTGCTGTGTATAAATGTTCTAATCTGTTAACATGGCTGCTGAAAAACAATATGTGACTACAGGAACTATTGGAATTCAAATTATTAGAAGCTTATGTTAACAGATGTCCCAATGTGTGTACCGTGATGTCATCAACAACTAGTTGTTCAGTTTTGTTCCATACACACTGATTGGATATTTTATTCAGGTGGAATATTTTACAAAGAGAATTGTTGTGTTGTTGTACAATAAATTGAATATTATTGCCACATGAGTTTGTGAGTGAATGGATTTGTAATGGGTATGAATTGTTTGATTTTTCTTGCAGGTCTTTTTTTTCTGTGAGACCCAGCTGAAGATATCAAGAGCTCAGATGTTGGCCTACAGTTCATTACACTGACTTCTTTGATGTTCCCTGAAAGACTGACTACTACCATTTCATTAAGCTAAACCGAGAACCTGTGACAGTTTGTGGAGTTTGAATTTAAAGTCACACATGTCTATCAATAAATTGAATGTTTTGTCATGAGCTGCTGTTTTCTATTTGTCTTTCACAACATCACTTTTACCTTTTCAAAGTCTTGCAGTTTGTGCTTACATTGTGTTAGCATATTTTTTTACTGGCTCAATGTTTGTTTTACAAAGTAAAAATTTTTTTTGCTATTAAACATATTTTTGTGGGCGTATTATTCATTGTTATGTGTATTTCACAAATATACTTATATATTTGCTATTTATATATTTGCTCCAAAATTAGATTTATTTTCAAGTGTTGGTTTATTTTGATTTAGGCCATAAAACTAAAAAGTACAATAAAATGTGAAAACATAATAAAAACTTTTCTCTTTATTTAAATCGTTAACTCATTTTGAAATTATTTTGATTATGATATTTCACTTCACTGATACCTTATTAACCTATTCTGTAACTGATACCTTAAATATAGCTCAGCACACTGCTATACTGCAAGCTTGTTCCCTGCTGAAAAACAATAGAACCTAAAAAAATTCTTAAGGTTTCCATTAAAATACCATCATGAACCAATAGCCTTTTCTATTAAAACCACAATCTATGTAACCTACGAAAATAATTAGTTGTATGACAAAGCATTAAATAGACAAAAATATGTGCAAGTGTTTTTTAAGGCCAGGTTACTTTAAAAAAGAATCAGCCTGAAGTACTTTTAATAGACAGAGTGCTGCTTTACTTGATATTTCAACATTTTAGTAGAACAGGCTGAGCGGAGTTAACCAAATCTGCCTGTAACCTGTTGCCAAAATGTACAAGGTAAAACATGTTTAAATGTAACCGTGCAATAATTGTGAATTACACAATGTCAAATGTGGCCTACAATCGCTAGACTGATCTGGGCCACAGACCTAATATCAACAATTGGTCCAACACCTCCATCCACAATCGGCCCAATTATTGTTTGCCGTCATGGATCCAGTACCATCACTGCCGCACATGGCCCACACTCGGCTGACTTGTTGCATGCCAGTGCCAGCAGTGTGCCAGCAGTGCCATTCTGAGGCCACATTCGGGCCGAGTCTGTCTGCTATGTGGGTTATTATGTGTGGTTTAAATAGTAAAAATGGCAGATAATTGTTTAATAATCCTGTTAAAACAATAGGCCAAATACATCTTAAATGTATTCATTGTATGACTAAACACTATATTGTATTTATACATATATGCCCTGCTCTTTTTAATAAGCATTTTACACTAAGCAAAATCTGTCACTTTACTGGCATCCTCACTCCCTGTGAGAACCCCAGGGATCAGTGATGGGACCTCAAGTGATGTCTATGCCTGGAGTAAATATTTAACTATTTTCTCCTAGGACATAATAACGTATGTGCAGAAGGATAAATTAATGGTACATTATCTCTAGAAAACTGCACGTTATAGTGGTCTTTTAACAAACATAAATAGTAAACCATAATAAACTCAAACTTCCCCTTACCAGTCCTGGAAAAAATCTAAAGGTGTCAATACAAATATAAAGTCCATTTTAGTTTCCCAGTAGCAATCGGAAATCTTCAATAAATATAATTAATCCAACCACAAAAAGTAAAACATTCAAGTGTCAGGAATGAAAAAAAAATCCTGTCTTCTCTCAAAAACAAGAAAAGATTATTTCCCTAAAATAACAGCGAGAGGAAAAAATATGTTAGTTTCTATGGTTTAAAAAACACAAATCTTCCAACCAGTTCACGTAGTAGCCTTTACATGTGCACACCTAAGGGCTGCTTTAAGGTCCTTTTTGGGCCCCAAGGTCTACTTCCTCCAGGTAAACCAAGAGTATATCAAAATAAAAGTGCTGGGTTTCCTTTGTAATATTGATGGTTTCAAAGTGACAACATGAACAAAGGTTACTGCACATATGCCAGTCGTTTATTTCTGATAACAAGCAAAAGAACCCAAGAACAACCATTGCTTGGCTTAAGTTGTCTCTCCGATATTTTGAATTTAGACTGCATTACCAAGCTCAACCGCTAGATGTCAATGTACCATACGGTTTCTTTATATGCATCAAAACTACAGGACACATTTATTTAACGAAATGAACATTCAACAAAATTCTACAAACTGTTTATTTAATACAATTATTATATATTAAAACAATAATATAAAATATTATTAACATAAATTAAATTACATATAAAAAGTTATATTATCAGACACTAGCCAAACACAGACGATAAGTTAAATGCAGTCCCGCATTTAAGAGGTCTATAAGAGTCTCTTTGACTTCAAAATAAAATCATACAACACATTGCAGCTCAGAGGGATCACAAATTAGAGCTTCAAAAGAAAGCATCTAAATCTGTATATTGCCCTAATGTGGTGTGTCACACCCTCACTAGGCAAGCAAAGCTGAATGTAAACACTGGACCAAATGTCTTGTGTTAAATATTCTGAACACACTTTTGAAGACATTGTGCTGCAGGACTATACTTGACATTTGGCTTTGACATTTGAAGCAAAACTTTTAAACTTTTAAAGGTACAATTAATCGTGCTATACAAGCTATAGAAACAATGTATTTTGGTCGCATAAAATACCCTTGAAACAATCAAACTGCACTTATGTATTTTTATGTGTAGTAGATCTGATTCAAAGATACACTTCAGTAACACTGTGTTCATATTAGCCTACATTGGGACTTGGGGGTATCCTGAAGCTTTTATAATTCCCCATGTTTGTATATTGCATCATTCCTTCAATATCAAAAAGTTTTCTTTGCTAAGGTCATATGCATAGGCAGGGAGCCATGAGAACCAAAGCAGCAGCTCAGCCTTTATGGCAAACATACGCTGGTTACTGCAAGAAATTTGCCTCGAGCAGACGATCATTAGTACCACGCCCCCTGAGCAATGTAAAAACATCTTTAAAATTTTATACACTCTAGACCTTTTGCCCCTTATCTCCAACACACAAACACAACTCGCACGGCTCAAAGTCTCTGGCTATAAATCTTGGAAAAAGCATAATCCTGATTGCAATCAATTTGATTCAATAAGGAAATGGGAAAGATGAATGGTCGGTTTTCCGGACAGGGCTTAAGACCAGTCCCAGACTAACTTAACTGTTGGAGGTTTCTTGATCGAAAACAACTTACACTGACATATCTTTAAATATATCAGAGTGATTGTTTTGTCTTGAGTTGCACACCAGGTTTTTTTAAACAATTTAAATATCCTTATTAAATTAAGCCTAGTCATGGCTAAAGTAATCTCTGTCCGGAAAAACACCTAAGAGCTTTGTTTCATAGCCAGTACTATCAAGGTTAGGCCTCTGTTGCAGGTTGCAAGTTTTCAAAGCCACTATCTGTTCACACATGTGACCATTGAAATAAATATCTCAATTACACAACTTTGACTTATTAGGCAATTTGCGAACCGCAAATGATCTTGCATAATTCCAATCTCTCCTCTTAATGTCAAAAGATAATATATAATGTAAACGTCGTCTCGTGTATGTGTTTCATTTTTCATCTGGTATTTATGCAAATTGGGGTGAGTGTATTGCATTAGCTGTAAAGCTCTGAAAGCTTCGGTCAAGAATTTTGTTTACAAGTGGCTTTTCTGTGGTGGCATTTACATACAAAAATGCTTAACAAAGTGCATATATTACTTACAGTGAATGCCCACTTCAATACATGGGGCCATTACTTACAAAATAATGGTGTGAGTTTTCAATGTGTCTTGAAGAATGTTATATGACACATGCTGAGTCAAATAAAACAATTCAAGAATGTAACATGCATGCAAGATGGAAAATGTCATTGATCTTTGTTGAGGATTTTAAATGGCGCTAGAATCTGGTTTGAACAGTATCCTCTAGTCGTAGTGATAAAACGTCTCGGTTACGGATGTTACCTCCGTTCACTGATGGAGGGAACGAGACGCGGTGTCGAAAAAGAATGGGCTCCCTATACGAAACACCGCAGGACTGAGCCTCATCACAACTTCCAGCTGAGAGACACTGACTGGCCTTGGCGAGTCACAAGTGAGCGTTACTGTGAATCGTAACCCGCTAGTAATGTAGTAAGGCATCAGTTTGAGTGAGTCAACGATGAGAGGCTCTTACTAAAGACCTTACAGGCGATGGCCTTCCTACTCTAGAGACGAGATAGCCACCCGGCATCATAAGGAACACTGGGAATTGCTACCCAATTGCCTCAGGGAACCACATCTGCCATAGGGAGATAGTATGTTGAATACCTAAACGGTCTCGCCAGTGGGGAGATTTCATGGGAGTAGTAGTGCGGGGCCCCAACCAGGGGTGCACAGAAGCTGTGGAGGCCACTGACGGGAGGTCACAGGTTCACCAGCAGGGGGACCAAAAGTGCGGAAACATCATACGGGATGACCCAAGGGTGGAGTCACTACGTGTGGAGCACTAGTTCAGGTATAGGGGTTCACCTAGTGGGGGAAACTCTACCTATACTGGGCTTGGAATACAGGCTGCTTCGCCCGGCTGGTAGACCAGAGAAGTGCTTGGTGATGGGTGGGATGCTTGTACTTCACCCAGTGCACTGACTTACCTGATGAAGAGATGAAGGCGCTCCGCAGGCGTACGCCCAGGCAGCCGCTGGTCTCACTGCAAGACGTGGGGAGACACTGGCTCTACACGAAGGTTGTGGAATCTACAAGTGTTGAGCGTAGCCCAACCCGCAGCTCTGCAAATGTCTGCCAGAGAGGCACCCTGAGCCAAGGTCCTTGAGGAGGCTACATCCCGGGTGGAGTTAGCTTTCACTGCATGAGAGATCTTGGGACTAGTACGCCAGAGTGATGGCGTCCAAGATCCAGTGCGCCAATCTATGTTAGGAGAATGCTCTCCCCTTCTGATGTCCTCCTAAATAGACAAAGAGCTGCTCAGAGTTTCTGTAGCTCTGTGTGCGGTCCAAGTAGAGGCGCATGATGTGTACTGATAAAAATAATAATAATACATTTTATTTATAATGCGCTTTTCATCAAAAAGATCTCAAAGTGCTACAGATTTAAAAACAATAAAAACAGCTAAAGAGCGGCAAAAGCTTTGCTAAAAAGAAATGTCTTTAGACCTTTTTTAAAACAGTCAATAGATTGTGGTGCCCTCAAGGTGTCATCGAGGACATTCCACAGACGTGGGGCAGCAGCACTAAAAGGCCTATCTCCCATAGTCCCGAGTATGGTTCTGGGTATGTGGAGGAGATTTGAGTTAGTGGAGCGGTGGGGATGTATTGTATTTTTGTATATTCTAGTTCTTTGAGGTAGGCATGTCCATGGATGCATTGGTATGTGAGGCTAGACACAACACAGCAGGGTTGGGTCTTCCGCCTCAGGTGGGAGCGCCTGCAAGATCACCCCCTGGGAGAAGCCGCTCTACCTTATCTCCTCTCCCGTAAGGCCAAAGGGAAGTCGCACACAAGAGGACGAGTCCGCTCCTCTGCGTCATAGAAAGTCCAGTAGGGAGATCAGAGAGATAACGCTCAGCATTTAAAGCGTCGCAGGTACCGAAGAACGAAAGGTAAAACAAGGGGCATGCCATCTTCCTTCTATACCTGTCCACTCGGGGCGGAGACTGGCATGCCATGCCATCCGCCAAGTTCATTGGCCTTTGAAAAAGGAAAATTAGAGATGATGGGTTCTCAAGTTCAAACCCCTTTCTGTCTCGACACAACGTGGAGAGACCCACAGAAAGGAAACTACAAAAAAACTGTTTTACTTTCTGAATTCAGCCTACATTAACAACAGTTAAGCTACTGGGACATTGTTGGTATCTTTTTGTTGGACCAACATTACCGATGATGCTCAATTACCCTCTAAATCCTTTAAACTGTTTTCTGTATCCTACAGAAAAGAAGTTGCACTAAGATGATTTTCAGGTTCTTCAAGATAAAGTCATAAATAGATCTGGTTATACTCCCACAAGCGTGCTTTGCGGTCGTATCGAGGAACATCCAGCATTACAGTACACCCTCAGAAACAGAGGGACCCTGCTGTCTTTGGACAATGGCTGAAATTAATTTGGACAGCTAGCAGAACTACTGAAGCATCTTATATAATTCAAGTTCCTTCAGACGCAGATGATACAGCTCCCACATGAAGGGAACAGTGCCAGTGGGACAAATTCATGCATTCATGAGTTTGCCTCAAAGAACAGATGGTAATATTGAACATACGGTTTTATTTCATGGAGTGGCAAAACACACCCAAACTCCCCTAACAGCACACGCAAAGATTTAGATTAAACATCGCGGGCCTCTTGCACGAAGACGCTGTTAAAAAGGTGAAGGTTACGCTAACAACCAGTCGCTTTGAGAAGAGGTGATGCTGTGGTGTCTTCTTTTTATCTCACAGACATGCTACCTAATTCCTCTGAGAACATCCGCATTGATGGAGATGGCAGGTGTGTGCTGTTTGATTGGCGCTGTTTGCCTGTCACTGCTAAAGATGATGCTCAACATCAATATCTGTACTGGCAAAGCTTGCTGGAATCCTTCATATTATGCATTTGGATCAGTAGCTATTATGGAGAATTCTGTGTTGGATTCTCCCATATTGATTGTTTTTTTCAAATGCAGCAGGGTGGCTTAAATTAAATAATATTTATCCATTTTGCAGACATTTTAATCTAGTATGATTGTAATCTATACATGGTTTAAATTTGTATGTGCATTCCATGGTATCAACGCATGACTTTTGAATTTCTAACGCAATTCTCCATTTAACTCAATTAATCCACAGAAACAGCTAGATATTAAAACAGTTAACATAAGTCATCAACATAAGCAGAGTAAAATCTAGTTCATTATTTTACTTCTTTAAAATTGTAATTTCTTGACTCGATACCCTCAAACAGCTTCATGAGAAATCAACCCAGAATTCTTTTAAACAGTGTTGAATGGTACTTGTTATGTGGATTTGTTGTTGATTTTGACAATTAAAAGGGATATTTATTAGACAAATGAAAATGATTTAATTATTTACTCACCCTCATGCCAAGTATGATAACTTTCTTCCGTATGAAGGGGAAAAAACATTTTGAAGAATGTTGAAGGTTTGAAGATATATTTTTAAAGTTCTTCTTTTGTGTTGCACAGAATAAAGATCAATATACTGCACAGGTTTTGAGTGAAATAAGAACAAATAAACAAATAAATAAAATAGTCAAATTAAAAAGTGTACTCTTTTCAAATGTGTCATCTTGTCAAATTCAGAAGTATGCATTATAGACATAAGAGTACAAGTCAGCTGTGCTTTACCGCAAATAAATTCCCGCTGTTGATCAGATCCAGTATCCAGGACAGAATTTGTCAGGTTTTTAATTACGCTACATGGTACTCAAGGGTACTTTACTTTGAGTGCCTTGCGTAGTTTGAAGTGAATGTCCAAACTTTTGACTGGTAGCATTAATAAATAAATAAAGGTGGATCAGGAAGCACTGAGGCATGACAAATTTCGACAAACAAAGTGCGTGAGATGGGAGTGCGGAGTAGATTTTTGACAGCTAAGTGTGATGAATCCTCACTGCAGAATTGAAATCTCTGACCTTGAAATCTGAGCTCATCTGCCCACAGCAAAGAGTCAAACCTCACGTTTTTATTATAAATGCTCTATTTCTTAGATAACATGTTGACAGACCCAGGATAAAAAAATTAACTATTAGACATCCAAAGGTAGAGACACAGATATTTATACTGTATTAATGCCAAATTCATTTCATGCATGCATCTTTGTACCCTGGTATCATGTAGGGTCATGTTAAAGGTGTTCTTTATTGAGTCAAGATCATAAACAGATTAATTTAATTTTTGATTCCCTTTCTGTCAGTCTCTCGACGTTGTGTTGAACCAACTGAATGGGGTTTGATCTTGAGAACCTCTCAAGTCTAATTGTACATTTTAAAAAGCCAAGAAGTTAAGAATGGCGTGCCATGCCCGTCTCGGTCCCCGTACATACAGGTATAAAAAGGAAGATGGCATGCCCATTCATTTACCTTTTTTATCTACAGAAACTGCTAAGCTATATGCTGAGTGCAACTTATTTGATTGGAAAACTACTGGATTCTACGACGCATAGCAGCGGATTCGTCCTTGTTTTTACGATTTCCCCTGGGCATGCCGGTATCGAGCCGAGGGTGTCAACAAGAGCAAACTTCCTTAAAAAAGAGCAAATTTCTCACAGTGTGCACTTGCCACCAGTTATGACTCGCCGCTGTAATCTCGAATGTGGCTGGCTCGTCCTCGACCCTGACTGCAGGACATTTTGGCGAAACAAAGCCCTTCAAATTAAGAGTCTCTTCAAAATAAAAGTTTATTAGAATTTATACCTAATGACAACACACTCTGCGAGCTCATTAATTGACCCCTAAGAATTATGAGAGTCTGTGTACATCAGTCTTTGGTAAGAAGTAAGACAACTTGTGAGACTGGCCTGAAGAAAGTTTTTGAAAGTCACTGATCTGTGGTCCTCAATTCAACCTTCCTCATCCTTCCATCATCTCCAGAGAAGGCCTTTGTGATCACAGCCATGGGCCAGTTGTTGCGGGTAGCTTCATTTTGTTTGAGAAGGACGATATCTCCCACATGCAGGTTTTTGTGGGATTTGGTCCATTTCTTGGGACACTGCAAGGTTGGTAGATACTCTCGACTCCGAGGATTCCAGAATTTGTTGGCAAGAGCTCGTACTTGTCTCCACTGCTGGGTGAGGAGGTCTTTATCTGTGAAGTCTCCTGGTGGAGGTGGAAGTCCACTTCCACCTTTTTGGGTTAGGAGCATTGATTGTGAGAGAATGAAAGGATCTTCAGGATCGTTTGAAACTGGAATTAGTGGCCTTGCATTTATAATAGCTGTCACTTCCACCGTTAGCGTGCACCTTGTGGGTCAACCGAGTGTGATGTTCAAGAAACATAGAGTCCAGGATTCTTCGGGCCAGCCCAATTAGTTGTTCCCAAGAACCACCCATGTGTGAGGCATGAGGAGGGTTGAATTCCAATGAGCACCCTTGTTGGTTTAGAAACCTCTGAACAGCGCTCATTCCCAGTTCCCTGCATGCTCCTACGAAGTTTGTGCATCTGGTGGTAATGCACCAGGGTCCAAAGACATCCAATCCCACATATGTGAAGGGAGGGCAGGTTTGGAGGCGCTCTTGAGGCAAATTTGGCATGCATTGCTCTTGCATTTTGCCTCTTAGTTTGCGGCAGGTTATACATTTGTGGAAGACTGAATTGATGAGCCTTTTTCCTCCCAGGAGCCATAGTCCTGCCACTCTGATGGCTCCTTCCGTCAGGTGACGGCCTTGATGTTTGACCTCAGCATGATGGTGTCTGACGAGCAACAGGGAAATGTGGTTATCCTTTGGGAGGATTATGGGTTTTTTCTCTCCGATGTCCAGGTTAGCATCCTTCAGTTGGCCTCCAACGCAGATGAGATTGTTCTGCAAGGTTGGACTGAAGCGTTCAAGGCTGCTGTTTGGAGGAACTTACTTATTTGCGTTCAAAGTTTCAAATTCCTTTGAGAATGCTCTACTCTGAACAGCTGCAATTATGACTACTCGATCTACTCGAGAGGCAAACACATCTGCGAGAACGTAAAATGGCGCTGGAAACATCCCGGGCTGACGCTCGCAAAACTGTGGTAAGTTTTCGACGTGATTGTAATACTCCTACCACTTCTACTCCGAGTGTTTCTTTGCACAGAGCCCAGGCTTCAAGAACACGACGAGCCGAAATGAATTTCACTACTGCTCCGGCACACACACGGCTAAAGGCGAAATACAGGACCGGAGCGATGACCTCTCCACCACCGCAGCCACCGGTCTTCGAGATTTCTACGAGGAACCGCTTTGCCGCCGTCTGCGAGACGAAATCCAACGCTGTGGTCATCGGAGACTCAATCGTCCGGAACGTACGCGCTTCCTTCAATGAAGGTAAGTTGCGCACTCACTGTTTTCCTGGCGCCCGTGTTCTCGATGTCTCTGCGCAGGTAACAGCGATTCTGAAGGACGATGCAAGAGTGGGAGCCGTAGTTCTGCACGCGGGGGTGAATGATGTGAGAATGCGGCAGTCGGAGATCCTGAAGAGGGACTTCAGGAGTCTGGTCAATACTGTTCGCAAAGCATCGCCCACAGAGAGGATCATCGTATCAGGGCCGCTTCTTACTTACCGACGAGGGAACAAAAAGTTCAGTAGACTATTTACACTTAATAATTGGTTGATGTCATGGTGTATTGAGCAGAAGCTGCTCTTTGTAAATAATGTTGATCTGTTCTGGGAGCCGTATGTCTTGGACACTCGGGTGAAGAGAGGGGCGGAGCTGTCAACCGATCACCACCTGGTGGTGAGTTGGATCCGATGGCGGGGGAGGAAGCTGGACAGACTCGGCAGACCCAAACGTACTGTGAGGGTCTGTTGGGAACGTTTGGCCGAATCGCCTGTCAGAGAGATCTTCAACTTCCACCTCCGGCAGAGCTTCGACCAGATCCCGAGGGAGTCTGGAGATATTGAGTCCGAGTGGACCATGTTCTCCACCTCCATTGTCAACGCAGCCACTAGGAGCTGTGGCCGTAAGGTCTCCGGTGCCTGTCGAGGCGGCAATCCCCGAACCCGGTGGTGGACACCGGAAGTAAGGGATGCCGTTAAGCTGAAGAAGGAGTCCTATCGGGCCTGGTTGGCTTGTGGGACTCCAGAGTGGGATGAAGTCACCGAGGTAGTCAAGAAACTCCTCGGTGGCAGGGCAACGGGGGTGGATGAGATCCGCCCTGAGTACCTCAAGTCTCTGGATGTTGTGTCTTGGCTGACACTCCTCTGCAGCATCGCGTGGCGGTCGGGGACAGTGCCCCTGGACTGGCAGACCGGGGTGGTCTTTTTAAGAAGGGGGACCGGAGGGTGTGCTCCAACTATCGGGGATCACACTTCTCAGCCTCCCCGGGAAAGTTTATGCCAGGGTACTGGAGAGGAGAATCCGGCCGATGGTAGAACCCCGGATTCAGGAGGAACAGTGTGGTTTCCGTCCCGGTCCTGGAACACTGGACCAGCTCTATACCCTCTCCAGGGTGCTGGAGGGTTCATGGGAGTTTGCCCAACCAATCCACATGTGTTTTGTGGATTTGGAGAAGGCATTCGACTGTGTCCCTCGCGGCATCTTGTGGAGGGTGCTCCGGGAGTATGGGATTCGGGACCCATTGCTAAGGGCCATCCAGTCCCTGTACGACTGGAGCAGGAGCTTGGTTCGCATTGCCGGCAGTAAGTCAGACTTGTTCCCAGTGCATGTTGGACTCCGGCAGGGCTGCCCTTTGTCGCCAGTTCTGTTCATAATTTTTATGGACAGAATTTCTAGGCGCAGCCAGGGGCCGGAGGGCGTCGGGTTTGGGGACCACACGATTTCATCTCTGCTCTTTGCGGATGATGTCATCGTGCTGGCCCCATCAGACCAGGACCTCCAGCATGCACTGGGACGGTTTGCAGCCGAGTGTGAAGCGGCTGGGATGAGAATCAGCACCTCCAAATCTGAGGCCATGGTTCTCAGTCGGAAAAGGGTGGCTTGCTCACTTCAGGTAGGTGGAGAGTTCCTGCCTCAAGTGGAGGAGTTCAAGTATCTGGGGGTCTTGTTCACGGGTGAGGGAAGGATGGAACGGGAGATTGACAGACGGATCGGTTCAGCTTCTGCAGTAATGCGGTCGCTGTACCGGTCTGTCGTGGTGAAGAAGGAGCTGAGCCGCAAGGCGAAGCTCTCGATTTACCGGTCAATCTACGTTCCTACTCTCACCTATGGTCATGAGCTGTGGGTCCGAAAGGACAAGATCCCGGATACAGGCGGCCGAAATGAGCTTTCTCCGCAGGGTGGCCGGGCGATCCCTTAGAGATAGGGTGAGAAGCTCGGTCACTCGGGAGGAGCTCAGAGTAGATCCGCTGCTCCTCCACATCGAGAGGGGCCAGCTGAGGTGGCTCGGGCATCTTTTCCATCTTTGGCCTTCCTGGGAAGGTGTTCCGGGCATGTCCCACCGGGAGGAGACCCCGGGAAAGACCTAGGACACGCTGGACGGACTATGTCTCCCGGCTGGCCTGGGAACGCCTCGGTGTCCCCCCGGAAGAGCTGGAGGAAGTGTCTAGGGAGAGGGAAGTCTGGGCATCCCTGCTTAGACAACAGTTTTGATATACTTTGCCTTACTGAAACCTGGCTTAAGCCAAATGATTATTTCGGTCAAAATGAGTCTACTCCACCAAGCTACGGTTATATTCACGAGCCACGTCCGGTTGGTCGAGGTGGTGGTGTCGCAACAATCTTTAGAGACTTTCTTAACGTAAATCAGAGAACAATGCATACATTTAAATCATTTGAAATGCTTGCGTTGAACATAACTGTTCCAAACAAAAGTAAAAAACCATTGGTCTCTCTTACATTGGTTACTGTGTATAGACGCCCTGGGCCTTACGCTAATTTTCTGATAGAGTTCGCAGACTTCTTATCGGATCTATTGGTTAACGTCGATAAAGTACTGATTGTTGGAGATTTTAATATCCACGTAGATATGGCTAACGATCCATTAGCTGTGGCGTTTAAAGAACTACTACTCTCTTGTGTTGTAACACAATACATCAATAGACCTACTCATCGACTTAATCATAGACTTAATTATATCTCACGGAGCCAATCTAACCAATATCGATGTTATACCTCAAAGCGACGACGTTTCCGATCACCATCTTATAACATGTACACTGCGCACTGCAGAAATCAGTTGTATATCTCGTTATCGACAGGGTAGAACAATCACCTCAACTACTAAAGATAGTTCCATAAAGAACTTGCCAGATCTGACTCCTCTAATAACCTTTCCAACTAATATAGAATCGCTCGATGACATGACCAGCAACATGGGCACTATTTTCTCTAATACATTAAAAGCGGTCGCACCTCTGAAGTCAAAAAAGATTAATGAAAAGATCATTGCACCATGGTGCTATGAACGGCCTACCCTTAACACCAAGCAGCGGAACACCAGTCCACACAGGAAGTAAGCTGAAACAGTGACGCCACATCCCCCGACCTGAGCAACCCGTTTATATAGAGCCCATTCAGAAACATACTAATAATGGGCGTGGCATCAATGCAGCAATCCCATTTCACCACATTAATGTAACTATGAAATCATTTACTTACAACGTTGCCTCTGTGGCGTTTACAGTGTTGAATACATGCATTAGAACACAGAAATGTAAATCCCGCTAGACTCTTCACACTACTGACCAAAACAACCGGTGAAACAGGAAATTTTCGGCGAAACAAAGCCCTTCAAATTAAGAGTCTCTTCAAAATAAAAAAGTTAATTAGAATTTATACCTGAATGGCATAATATTTGAAAGAGCTATTTGAATATCTCCTGCGGTGTGCTCAGCACTGCATAATGTCCGAAAAACCTAACATTTGAAGCCGTTTGAGACGTGATAACACAAGTCTCCATGTGAACGTGTCCCACATATTGGAATGTTTTCTTTCCATAAGAAGGAGCTAAAGGAGGAATTTAAACAATTCATGTCACAAAGTTTAAATGGAAAAATCTGCCCTGACCTCAAGACGTACCAAGACAGCGGCCGACCATCACCGTTCCTCTCCTCCTACCTATGTGTGTGGTTAACGAGTTTGGATGTGTTCCTGGTTCCGGTTGATCTAAATAATGCAGCCTAAATCCATTCTTTGCCAACGCAGCTCCACCCACGTCTGACCACGTCACCTATTACGTTCCCTGGACTAAGATACCGACATCTGCGTCTGTCACTGGCCGCTTTCTTACCATCTCTGGCACAGACTATGACTCTGCTGTCATCCCTCCTGCACCTCTGCTTACGCTGCTGTATGCCGGGTTTCTCGGTTGGCCTCATAGTCAGTTTGGACGACTTGAGTCTTCGGCTGATTCTGATCTTAACGAACTCTCCCATTGCATATCTGTGTGTTTGGACTCTAATAAACTCCTTCTTAACCCGCAGCTGAATCTGCTTGTTTCTATATCGTAACAGATCCTTTGTGCTTAAAACATTTGAATTATGCATCACCTTGACCTTCTTAAATACAGTCAGTATTTAAAATTGAGCTCTTCTCCAGTTTAAAACTGACTAACATAACACAGGAGGGACAACAAAGGGGAAGTTCAAATAACAAAATATTTAAAGGAAGACCAAGTAGTTTCATGAAAATATAATATAAGCAAGAGCACTTTGGAACCTCCCTGTTCTGCAGAATGGCAGCATACACGACTCAAGATGATACTTACCAAATGGATTCACTAAACATTAAGAAACCATTGTTTCTGTCAGAAAGAATTAGAATGATCACCATGGATGCATTTAAGAAGCAACACAATTGAGATTCAAGGAGTCCTCGCATGAACTCTAACCTCAAAAATAGCATAGTATAACTTTTCAGTTACTGGCATGTTATTTCAGGTCTTTTTAAGAAAATGTATGTTTTTCGGTAAATGTACTTCAGTGCATGGATAAGCCTCACTCTTTGAATTTGCTTCCGAATGATCCTTTATACCAAACACACTAACATTTTAGATTACATTTACATTACTTTGGATTAACATTAAATATTTAATGTGTTATAGTAGTCTGGTCAATTTTCAAATTAAGATTTGGGCCAAACATCATCTGAATTTTTAAAAAAAATCTTTCCATTGATGAATGGTTAGGACAATATTTGAATATTTGTCCAGGATGAAACATTGTGAAAATCTGGAATCTGAGAGTGCAAAAAAAATATTGAGAAAATCTACTTTAAAGTTGTCCATCAGAGGAGCTGTAGCAGGCCGTTGCAAATAAGAAACAGGTTTTTTTAACACTTTCTTTGGGCTTACTGCTGTAATGCCGTTGTAGTAGATGAACCCGAAAGTGGATATTCTAAGCTTTACCTAGATACCAAACTTGAGTGGATAATTCCCAAAGAGCAAGCAGCAGGAAGCGAAATTCTTAGGAGTGTTTCCTGCACATTTTTTTGCGATTTAGCTGCATCCACTCACAAAAAATAGGTTGTATATATTTACGGTAGGACCTACGCAAATATATTTATAGAACATGATCTCCACTTTAACCTAAAGATTTTTGGCATAAAATAAAAATCTATAATTTTGTCCAAAATGTATTACTGGCTATAAATTGCTACAAAATATCCATGCAACTTATGACATCAATGCAGAGTTATTATAGTTTTGATTTTAGTATTATTTGATTTTATTTATATTTTAAATTAGATTTTATTTTTAAATCTTTAGTTTTTATATTAATTGAAGTTAAAGTTGTAAAAATTTTGGTATATACTTTTGTGATTTTATAATTTATTTGTTTTATTTTTATGTTGATATATAAAACTAACTTATTTCTATTTTAGTTTCATTTTATATTTTGTTGGTTATTTTTTTAATTGTATTATTATGAATATCTTATTTTAGGTCAATATTTTATTTGATTTCAAAGAACAGAGAATATTTCAAAGTTAGAATTTTAGAAAACGAAAATAACCTTTCATCAGTGCATACAGAACCAAACATGTGAGCTACAACATTATTTGGAGGCAGGCTGTGAGAAATGCAATGTACTATCGAGCATGCAAAAATGTCAATTACAGTTCATCAAAAGCAATTTACTTCAATGAACAAGGTTGGTTTGCTTTCATACTGATTGTGAGCTGTGATGCTCAACACAGATGGTTTGTTGCTGCACGCCAGAATTTGAAAAAACCTCTTGAACACCAACCAAACAAACTGAACTCGTCCTGATAAGATCTGAAGGTTATTGCACGAAGCAAGTTGAACAGAGTAGGGTTGCAGACTAAGTTTTGTGTTAAAGGAGGCATGAATTAAAATCCCAATTTTAACCCAAGCTTTTGTTATATACGAGGGAATTGTATTTACGCGAACATCTTGTAAGTGTCAGAACTAAAATGCCCTTGTTACTGAGATTGCATCTGTTATTGACACCAGGCCCAGCAGACGCCAGGATCTTGAATGCACTATCTATGACGCCTTTGATAGGTGGACCATCGCCTCCACAGAAAGAATATCAGCGACTACTTCTCTAGCCTGTTTCAGGCAATGACAATTCTGAAGTAACACAAGTGGCGCGGAACCAGATAGATCGAGCAAGCAATAAACAAACATGCTTAATGATAGATAAATATGGTGACACCCCTGAATGTAGAAGAATACAGTCACTGCATAACCTTCCATCTGATTCCGAAATTAGAAATGCTCGGTTAAAGTTTATTTTTAAAGACGTTCCAGCTCATGTGGGAAAAAAATGGAACGTTTGTTTGAGTCATTTCTCTGAGGATTCCTTCGTGAACAAGGCAGAGATTGGCACTGCAATTGTGGAGAGACCAAAATTAAAAAGCAGAGCTGTGCCATCAATATTAGATCCGATAGGAATGGCACAGCAATCTTATGTGAGAAAAAAATTGTTTCAGTATGCATCACTATTGCTTTGTTAGAGATCGCTTGATGTGCCCTGAGCACTATTTCCACGGGATTAGTATTACCTGGAGACCTCTAGTCATCTGTATTAATTGTAGAGGTTGTCTCTGATCTTAAGCCTGTGCAAATCGGGATCTCTGTGATTTGGCGGGCTCATATACAATTTTTCAAGGTTTTATCCACTGTTTACGTATAATGGAGGCAGTTGGGTGCGGGGTGATATCCATAAATTACTAGGAATCTCCCATTTGTTTATTTATCATGGAAACTCTTGTAACATTTGAGACCCGTGATTGCGGTGATCTTTTGTCCGGTTCGCGATCCCAGGTCTCAAATGCTTACAGGTACCGTCATATACTGTATCATTAAACATAATACAACTATAGTCTGTACACTCAATATAACACTATACACTATATAACTATACTCAAAGCCTTGCCATCACATCCGGGAAATCAGTCAGTACATTTTTGTAAAATCATCCCATGCGAATGCTTAACATGAAATACTGATGTGGGGAGGTCCTTTATAAATCACAGGAGGTCTCCAGATAATACTAATGCTGTGCGAAAATTGTGAATGGTGCTAATGTGTAGCCTAACGTTACATCTCAAACCAAATTGAAAGAAGGCTTCTCAACGGGGGGAGGATTAGGACGATTCTAGAAAAAGTATGTGTAACTTTGTAATGTTATTAATATTTTGGTTTAGTTGTTTTGATTTGTAGACTAAGATTTACAGACTAATTTTTAATTAATTAATGAATAAACCGTTCACTTTTTTTGTCTCTTATTGAAAGCAATTTACAATAACTCTTTGGGGGCCTGGAGTACAAATTAGCCAGAGGGCCAAGAAACCCTAGCGGCACCCCTGAGTAGACCTCATACAACAGTATAAAACAATAAAAAAGTCCAGTTCATCACAACTTTAACAAAACCAGACAATTCGGAGTAATATGATGCTCACAATCAACTTTCTCTCAACTCGAGTTGATGATTTCTTCTGCACGTTGCAAAACCATTGCAGCGATCAAAGCTTGGGAGAATTGTTGATGCATACATGTGTTGCACATGATGATAAAATAGATTGAAAACTCTTAAGCCCAAAGTCTTCAATGTAAATCAAGGTTAGCTTATTTAATTAAATATAAATGGGTTTAATTAATATTATAAAATATACATTTGTGAAAATATATGTACAGGTATAATGACAAGCCAATTGTAAGGTAATGACAAAAGATCCATCCACCTTCTTCAGCCCAAGAAGTGAGTCTGCTCAAACTAAGTGCAAACACACTCGGGTAGCAACTGAAACGGACTTCATGGAACAGGCCGTAAGTATAAAGGAGCATTTAGATTCCAAACTGGGAGGTTTATTGCTTCCTAATAAGATGCTTGGTCTGAATCTGTGCCAAAGCACCATGGGAACTCACTTATTATCTTAGGTCTGAATCATAACACAAAAGACCCTCTGGGAGAAGATATTCAATTAAAGTAAAGAAATTCTTATGGAACTTTAAAGCACAGAGAGACTCGTTTTTTACATTTAATTAGATCACATAGTCAATTGAAACCTTCAAGTGACAGAATTGATGTGCTCCCATGGTACAATGCCTAGACTCTTTAGCATCACTTTGCTAATTGTCTTTTTACCGTGGGGGTTTAACGTTAATATTCCATCTTGGACCTCACTCAATGCATTTTATGTACTCAACAGGCAAAAAACTGTTCAAAGACGCACTCTAATCTGCAATTAAGTTGTAAAAAATATGTAAGTAAAATGTACATATGCAGTACTGTTAGCTTAGTGCAAAGCCCATCAACTTATATTAATAATTGAGAAATAGTTGAATATGAATACAAATAAAATTAAATATAACATACTGAAATATGGAAACATGTCTTGCATGTTTACATAGTTAAACAAGAAAATAAACAGAATGTAAAATATAATTTTTAAACCGCTAGATGCTGAGCAAAACAATGGAGCAAGAATGACATGGCATGCCCCAAGGGTCAAATTTAAAGGGAAACTTCAGCCAAGAAAACAACGTTTCCAAATGTATTATTCACCCTCAACGCATCCCAACTGAATGTGACTTTATTCTTGAAGAACAATGCAGTCAGAGTATTAATACCACGTATCCTTTCCTTCCAAGCGGTAGAATGGGAGGTCATTTTTGAAGCTCCAAAAAGTGCATCCATCGATTAAAGAACAGCTCGACACAGCTCGGTGGTATTAACCAAGGTCTTCTTAAGGAAATCGATGCGTTTGTTTTAGAAAAATATCTACATTGACAACGCTATTAACGATAATGTATAACTTCCGTTATCCCTCTGCTGCGTGAACCGTAGGCTTGATTTTCCAGCAAATGACGGTGGCGAAAGGTGCCACACAGGGGAGACGGTATCCTATTGGAACAAAACGAAAAATTCAGCATTCGTCAGTGGAACTTACCTGCATTATTTTCTGGAAAATCAAGCCTCTGGTTAACTCGCAGCCGCTTCTGATATCTTCAGCTTCATTTATATTACACAACAATCATACGTAATCAAAATGAATGCATTTCAAACCATAATTTCATTTGCTTTAAACTAAACCTAACATTAAAACTAAAATAAGTCTTCCCGTGAGATAAAGAGATCCCAATCACATGCATCACTGATTTGGCCAGTCATTGCCTCACAAATACATTATCAAATACATTTTTGAACAGTATTTTTGCATAAGTCTCTTTAATAGTTGCCATGCAACTAGCAGCACTTACAGAGCAAAATGAACCTCATGATACTGCATGCAGTTGAGCACATTTAAATGTGTCCAATAATGCCTAACAAATGAATCAGATTACATTTTTTTCACGGCATTGGAAATTTTTAGGCCCCTTTGCTTAATTTACAAGCTTTTAGGACAAATAAACGTCTGCTATTTACCATATCAACACCCGTGTACTCTTCTTCAATGGCTGTTTCCATGATACAAAGAAAGAATTGTGGAGCCAGGCAGCACTGACAAAGCAATGAATAAACGTTTTACATCCTCAATAGTTGTTCATTAGCATAAATTAAACATGATTGGGTTCATACTGTGCCATTAATAAATTGCACTGAATTCAGTTTGTAGAGATAGCGATGCAAGAGTCATGGGTTCAATGGGGAACACACAAATGCATACATTAAAATTTTTACCCAGATAACATTTTCCAGAGTTTACAAGCTGACTGGGTTCTTGAACAAACCGAATGAACCTTGTCAAGCTGTTTTAGGTCTGCACTCATATCTCTGGTGTGAATTTGTTCTTTTCAGACTTTAATAAATGTTTAAAATGTCACAGAGGTAAAACTGTCTACAAATGTTTTTTTTTCAAATCCACAGTCCAAAACTTCAATTCAGCATTCATCGCTCAGTATGGTTTCAAACTAACACATTAACAAACCTCTCAATTGGACAAGTGTGTCGGCGCTACTTAGCGATGCCTCTGAGCCGGTCTCCTTTGTTAATTTTGCAGTCTTTGCACCGCAACAAATATCCCTTTCCCCTCAGAGACATGTCATCATTGGCGATTTGCCACACACTAAAATCTTGGCTTCAACAACCACTAAGCACCACTCTGCAATATTTACAGCACTGTTTGAGTTTAATTTCACATCACTGTGTTTATATATTGCTTAAGCATGGTACTTTGTTACCCTAGCAAAACACTCAAATGGATCATCTCGTAACTCTACTATTACATTTGTTCAATTTACTTTACAGCGTGTGTTTGGAAATGATACACACTGATGCGTTGGCAGAGGTTATCTCTCATGCAGCATATGTAGTGTAAATCCCTATAAACCACGTGTGTAATAGCACACATGGCCTTTCCATCCAAGAATGAGAATAAATCCCTGCCACATTCCTAAGAGGGACTAGAAATCCATGACAATCAGAAGTGCTTTTTATGGATTTTTTTCTCTTGTAGTTGGCATGTTTTCCAAAAAACCAGCAGTATCACCTGACACATCAAGATATTATAACCATTGCCTCCATCTCATGCACACTATCACTTTTGACAGAGTGGCAGAATTTAAAAAAATAGTTTATTTGAGTCCTGAGTAATATTTTACTCGTATTGAAAGGCTGCCCTTGCACCAGATACAAAAGTAAACCGTAAATGTGTATAAAGTATATACACAGGCATTTGTAGATCTCCAGAGAGATGAGATATAACGCAATGATTGTACCTTAATATTGCTCAGGAGCCTTCCTAGATTAGTGATTCCCAAAGGAAGTCATGAATCTGATGATGCCATCAAACCAGGGCACATACATTTAATAGCCAATAACACATCTGTAGCTCTGACACGAATGTGGCGGTTGCTGGAAAAATCTACAACAGTAAATGGCATGTAGGGTATCAAAATATTATGCAGTATTCTATGTAGTTACATTTCCATCTATTTATATGTCAAAGCTAATGCAGAATGCCACATAATGACTTTAAGTTTATCAAAGTTTGCCTTTCTATGCAAAAAGTGCACAGTGTGACAATGACAAAACACCATCAGGATAGCATACATGCTATGCCATTCACATTTACTAGACAATACATATTTCACACCAGCATGTAAAAAAATAAAATAAATAAGAAAACGATTAAAGGGATAATCCACCCAAAAATGGAAATTTAAAATTTTAAGGTGATTTAAACTTTTTACGGCCTAAAGGCTTTTGCATTTTATTTTTATTCAAATTAATATACAATATATGTTGTTACATTTAATATTGTTTAATATAATAACTACATTAAACCAATACACAAGATTCTACTCAAGTATTTTTTTTTTATTGAAAAAAAAAGTTTTACAGCATACACTGCACAACAACGTGTATAATTTTATATCTGACAGATTACGGGAGCACACCTCCCCCTCTAGAAACCCTGCAAAACAAATGAACTTCCTAACACCCAATTAATTTTTTACGCCAAGGTTTCACTAAATTATTTAGAGAGCACGTGCCCTGGACCCGGCGAGGTAAAAGAAAGGATGACTGAGCTTAGCTTACATATTGTTTGTTCAACGGGCGGTGGCATAAATATACATGTCCTCTTCTCCACCTGATGCTTAATCTAAAGATAGTAGTCCTCACACACTAACATAAACCCCTAACCTTCGGAAAGCTATTGTTCCAGAGTGTGAGCAGCACCCCCTCTGAGCCCTGCCAGAGTTGAACTAGGAAGCCGCCTGGAATCCATCCCCTGTTTCCACCATACATAATTCACATGTCCATATTCAAGTGTATTCACCTATTCATAATGTGGTTAATATGCAAACAGTAGCCAGGGGGCTAAAAGTGCGGTAGCTACGAGATAAAAAGTTGACATTTCACATGCCCTCGTTATATAAAGATGAGCACTTTTTGGTCTTATAATGTCTATGGTAAATAGGATGTGCATTAATGAGCTTTCAGCCCAATTCATTCCCAAAAGTCCCTGTCAGTGCGCCAGATTAGTCAAAGGAACTCGTGTGCCGGCCTAGTTATAAACCACAGGGCCCCGACCGGGTCTGTGCACTCAACTCCGTGCTGCCTCGGTTCATTTCTCGTGTCACCCTGGTCGAGACACTCCGAGACGTTTCCGCAGTTAGGCGTGAGCCCTGATTAACTTTCTGCACCATATTCAAAGATTAATCGCTTCCTCTGAACGTTTTCTCTAATACAGGAGATGCCCGACAAGCCCGTGTTCGGGGAGGTGGATAACAGATCCTATGTCACAGCGAATGGAGACTAATGATAATGCAAGCAACAAGGGCACCCACAGATTTTCCCAACACTCAGGAACATGATGTTTATGCCCTTTATCTAAAGTGTTTCAAGGGCCATTTATGGCGTGCCGCACGTCAGACACACCTTGTTAAATTGTCTTATGTAGCCATTAAAAACTCTCTTTTTTTTAGTTAACAATGCTGAAAGCCGACACGCGGTTCTTCTTTTCCTCCTATGTTTTATCTAACGGCTCCAACATAGCAGTACACCCTAGAGTGCTCTGTTAGCTGAGTATCCAAGAAACATTACAGAAATGCAACCAGCAAAATCTGAGGGATTACGGAGGGATATGGCGCGTATCGCTGTGATTACATTCTGACCTCCAGGCCTCATTACTTTTTTTTTGCAGAAGGAAAAAATATAATCTCTTCAATATTTTCCCCCCAGAACAAGAGTATATAGATACGTTTTCTGTATTCGCAGAGAACCACATTGCTGCCTGGACAGCAATATAACCTTTATGAATCGTCAGGTTTGTGGTTATTTTTTGGATTGCGTCAGCAATGTAAGAAAAGTATCAAATAACAAGGGAACGGAACATACACCAGTGCAATAAAACACACAGCATGTTCCAATTCCCATGACCTGACAATAAAAATCCTTTGCACGGGAGCCATTAAGCTTTCGTGAGGACACATGTTCTTAGAAAAACGTGTTATCATATATCAACTAAAAAAAGTCTCACGTCTCATCTCCAAAACTGTGACCTTTAGCAGTTGGCCACTCAGATTTAATCCCACAGTCCTACCAAGTGTACTAATCATATATAAGGATTCTGTTTCGTTCCAGAGATTCACCAACAACCTGCAAACACCATTCTTTGAATCTTTGAAATGTTTACAATGCTCATGCCTCTGGCACTCTCTCCAAATCAGAAAGCCAAAGAAGCGTTTCGACCCGCGGCGAGCACAAGTGAGTGCCTCCATTCACGCCGACGCAATGGGCTGTGTGATGTCTGTTAAATGCCCACCAGCAGCAAGCGATGCCCTCGTCCCGGATCCGCCCGCATCCTTGACTTTGAAGCGATGCATATTTATGACCAACCTGCTCCACGCCATGTGGACGCATTAACTTTGAGGTCGTTCACCCATGACCTTCGCTTACGCCATCAGCTTTCAGGTTCACAGGAGCTCATGATCGGCCAATATTTATTTATTATAATCTCCCTTCACCCGGGGTAATTAATTAATTGCTAAGCAGCTTGAAGCTGTCAGCCGGTATGTTTTGGTGTCATAAGGTTTCCCTCCATCTAGTTATCTGGTTTCCTCACAGGATTAAAGTAGAGACAACCACCATGAATATTTAAAACGGATTCTAATTAAACCTGGGTGCATGAAGCGCCAAGGTACAAAGACATCTGAAACCGAACACTCCTCCTCGATCGATACACGCGTTCCGCTCTCCCGCTGCTAAAAAACAGCATAGTGGTGCGGCATTGTAGCGAGACGATCCGATCGGCGACTTTACTCAACAGGTTGAGAAAGACTCTTTCAGACATCTAATGGATATGAAATAATGTATACCTCTTGGGGATCCGGTTGTATGTTGACGGCTCAGCTGAAGTAGTCATTTTGTCCTCGAGAGAGAGAATGGGGTCTAGTATATATAAAAAAATAAAGTGGTCTTACATGTAGGCAACACATTGTTCATATACTGTAGCTGTTGCATAACCATTCGAGTGAAAAGTTGTCATTAGTTTCAGAAATCAGTATTTGGTATGTTTTGCTTTAATGACAGCACATATCCAAGTACGACTGTGTGTCAATAACATTACAATAATAAGAAGTTTAGATCTTGCACAACAGAGTATCAATGTTTGCATTTCATTGGTGAATTAGAAAAGTAGTGTTTTCAATTTTTATAGGTTATGGATTTTTATAATATGTATAAGTTTATGTTACATCCTGAATCCTTGATTATAAATTGTCTTAGACAAGTGTTATCTTCTATGTTCTATTCATGTTAAATATTACATTCAAACTTTGATTCCTTTAGTGCTTGTTTGATTATTTTTGGTATAATTAGGATAATTGGTTAACAAAAATTTGTGTAAATTGTATAAAGCATTTAAGTTGTTATATATTTGTTAAGTTCTGCATGTCTTAAAGTCCACTACATGGTGTCCACTTTTCCGCCATTATTTCATTTTAACTGTCAAAAATATATTTCTCATTTAGGATTTGGCAATCTAGAGTCAATAATAATTATCATTTATTTGACAAAAGAAACTTACTGTGTCATTAAAAAGCTATCATCATTTTTATATGTATTTTGGTGGAAACATATATTGCAAACTGCAATTTCTCAGAGTTTAAAATTGTAACTTAAACCAGTATACATTTCCTTTACAAGTTGAAAGCCTTTTTGAAATCTATGAGAGGATTTATACATTTATATCTTGGATTTGTCCAGGCCCTTTATCCCTTGCATGTGGCCACATCAAAAGAAGAGAGGTTTGTTTGGTTGTCTGTATCAGCAAAGAAACATATTTTCCTGGAAGGTGGTTTTTTGCTGTGATGTACTGCTAGAACATGATGGAGGTGTTCAATTCATATGCGTTTGTTGTGTGTGTGTGTGTGTGTGTATGTCGCAAAACCTGCATATGCAATACTAACAATCTATCATATACGATTCTGAATATGTTTGAGGATGAATATCATCTTTCAGTTTAAGCTATTTGATACTTGATAACCAAGCAATTTTGGTTCCTCGCATCTATCACTTTCCATCATTTGTTGCGAGTAACATTTCAATACCCAGCTGAATTTTGATTAAAGGTTGACATGAGCATAATAAGAATTAAATGCCATGCCGATGGTGAAACCGAACCTGGTGGAGAAAAACTGAGAGAAATTTGAGAGCAGGAAAAGTCCCCCTCTTAATGTCATTATTCCTGATCTCCCTGAGCTATTTTTGACCGCCGCCTAATTAAAATGAAATCCTGAGAGGTGAGGACACGAGCCTGAAAGATTGTGGTATTTTCCTTTAGTGGGCCGGCTGATGGTTTAGGTTCACAGAGCGCTGCGGTTATGGCCGGAGTTATTCTCTCTTTAGAGAGCAGTGAAGGGCTTAGCTGCAAAAGTGCCAATTAGTAAGAAGTGGAATATGCGCTTGGGGACACACACATCATTAACGGTTTATCTGATAAATCCTATGATTGAAATCATTGAAAGTGCTTGTGATTTTGTAAAACAAGTATGTTTTTTAATGCACATGTTTTTTTTCAAAATGTATTGTCACATGGGGCTAAACATTTTCATCTTCAGCCAATTCCTGTATGGATACCGCACCATTGAAGTCGTGGATATAGAAAAAGAGTTTCTTATCACTGCAAGCATTTCACTTTAATCATTAACGTTCTTGCACAGTGGTTGCTATAGCTGCACAGGCTTCAATCTCAAAGTCTCCGCCGCGTCTAACTGTCAGCATCACAGAGAGGCGTTTGGAGACCACTGCTGTGTCTCTGGCCGTGACTGTGCCTTGACAGGCAGTTGAAGATGTTTCCTCTTCACTCTGCTACACTGAGAGCTTTTGAACATAAACAGGAACATGAGCAAGATCATCCACCGGCACCAAAGCAACATGCATGTATCATGCACACTACAGTTCATTCTCTCTCTATCACGCTAGTTCTCGTGATTCTCTTAAATCAAAGTGTTGGGCTGATCTGAGAACACTGTATTTCTGTTTTTATTATTTATGTAATTATCTATTTTATTAAACAACACATGGACTCCGTGCTGAATGTTTTCAGTTGGATTTTATTTTTAGGGGATGTTATTTAAAGCAGTCAGCGTGGTTTTATCCATGTGTTCTTTTAGGTTACATTTCCCAGCGTGTTTACTGCAGCATATGTTTAGTCTGTAATCTTTATTTTCGCTACAGCTGTTAATGTTCAAGGGAATTAACCATTCCTTCACTCAAGAAACAATCGTCCTTTAATGGCTTTGGACACGCTTATATTCACTGTGATGAAATCTGCGCCTTGATGACATTTCCTTTGAAATCATTGTCTGTTCTCATTTTACACGTTGGCAGTTTAGAAAATTGACACTAAAGCCAAAATAATTAATATTTTCTTAGAAATTCTTCCCACAACACGTAGAACACAGTCTTTTTTCCTGGCAGATCTTTTCTTAATGATAGTAAGTAATATTTCTAAGGAGATTTGATACTTGTTTTAAAACGCATTCACAGACACCTAATGTAATGGATCTTTTTTTATTTTTTAAGGATCTTGAATTGTTTTTTTTTCATGTATCTATATGAATGAGAATGTTTTCTTACATAACTTATATGTGACCTTGACAATATTTTGTCCTACTCTTCCACCAAGGCATTTATAATGCTCTTTGGAAAAATACTCAGATCATGCTGGGATAAAAAAGGATCATCGGGTTTTGTGAAACATGATTTTACCCAGGCAGCAGACATGGTGTCGAATCCACAGATTGTGTGCTTAAAATCTGTGTCCCTGCAAACCACTATTGTAACAGTTTCAGATGACATTGCAGATGGGCCTTGCTGATGGCCTGCACTCATTTTGTTGACATGCCAAATTCTCTTCCATCTCTTTCATATTTGCTTAGACACACATAGCAGATTTGGTACATTGCATTCTCTTAAACCTGGGCTAGCTGCTCTGCTTGAATTCAGCTGAAACTCCTCCACAGAAGTTTGCCCATGCAGGCAGTAAATTTGCAGCTTCCTTGCAGAACAAATAATCTTGGAAGAATGTAGACCATCACAGTGGAAAATTTCTTGTTGTGTTTGCAGTTTATTTATTTTTTATAAAGTTTCTTACCAATGCGGTTTAACAACCATGTCAATGTTACTTTAGCACATGAAATGTCTTTTTATGTTTCTTTAAAATTCGTTCCATGTTTCATATGGAGATTTGAAGAAGATAAAAGAAAGAAACGTCTTAATGCATAATGCAATATTCTCAATGTTCATTCGGTTCAAACTTCTGATTAAAGGTTCTTTGCTTGATCTAAATTCAAAAAGAATTCCTATTTTGCTAAAATTTGTTTCACCTTCTTAAATCATTCATTAAGCAGTCTTCTAAGAGTTTGCGCTCGAACTATTCCGCCGCATATTTTCATGTTTAAAATGTTACAATGGTATAACAAAAGTGGTATTTTTCAAAGGTTATTGGGCGCTGCACCAGACATCATTGGTTGGTAAAAATCTTGGTTACTCAGCTTTAATGTTGAGCCACTTGCTGCCCCTTGTAAAAGTAACACAGGCCCTGTGTGTAGAAACAGTTTGATATTTACTTAGGGGGTGGAGAGAAACGTCAAAAAGTCAAAGTGATAACCAGTGAAAGGCTGACCTTTCGTTTACGTTACATTTATTGTGTAAAGGAAAAATTGCCAGAGTTTCAAATGCCAAGCTGCCCTCCTACACATAGATAGAGGAGATTACCTGAGCCGACCGTTTCACCTCGCTGCACGGGCACACGCGCCCCGGCGGTCTATCGACAGAAGAAATCTTTCTTTTTGTCTTATTTGTTTGGTTTTGCTGATGGAGTATGATGTATTAATGGAAAAAGCAAATTAGAGTCAGCTATGCTCTCAGGTGCCTGGCCGACTATCATTACAGCACAAACAAAAGCGCTCGTGTGGTTGTCTTCTCCGGTCCTGCGGGATCCCTTCGGTAGCGTATTAAGCCACAGTGGCTCACAAATGAAATTGACAGCTGAGTAAATCTGACTCAGAGCTGTGGGCATACAGCACAGCACCACATAGGAAGAGTATCACTTCTTAAACTTCTGCAGGCTGAGGCCATGATAAACATGTTCCGAGCTCCCACAGAGCAGCATATTACAGTAACCGCTGTCTGTCTGATGGCCAGCTCAAGTTTGTCTTCCTTTCGTGCTTTCCCCATAGGATATGCCATCCTGGTCAATCTGGCCTGAAGCTGTTGAAATCTATGAAATCATTCTGATGTAATACCGTAGGATACAAAAACATAAAGCCACTCTAAATTCCCAAAGTAAAATAACAACTTTAAAATGAATTCAATAATAGAGCCAAGTCGCCAAGTGTGTTTTAAATATGTGGGAGTTTAAAATATAATTATAAACCATTTTAAACCATTTACATACATAAAATTTGCATTTAAATAAAACACTGAAAAGAAGAAAAATTTTTGGTCTCACAGAGAACCATCTCTTTCTTACTTTTTTATAATTTGAAGAACCATTTTTGCCACAAGGAACCTTTTGTGATACATAAAGGTTCTTCAGATGTTAAGGGTTCTGTATGGAACCAAAAGGTTATTCTATGGCATCAAAAAACATTTTGAAGCACCTTGTTTTTAAGAGCGTAGTCTGCTCTTCATGACTTTTGGGGACTCAAAGGTACTTTATGTAACAGAACAACTAAACAAATTTGTAATGTTTTGACTGGTCACTGCGCTGAATTTATTACACAATCCAGGCAATCATGCAGAGACATTAAATGAGACATGACACAGTCCAGAACTGAACCTGCTTCACCCAGTTGAGCAAACAGCTGTTGCCTTGCATATGTACTTTACAACTACACCATAGTACAACAATTTAAATGTTTGTTGAATTTGTATTCTAATCAGGAAATTTGGTAAGTCGTCCACAATGCTGTCAGAGAGAAGAGCAGAGTGATGAAATAGATCACATGAGCTCATAATTGCTTGTTTCCAGTTATTCGCAGAGCTTTACGATGTTATAGGCTAAAGGCTGAACAATGCACATTCTTGGATCGGCGCCCAGTAGGATGCAATGTAACTGTTATTGCTAACTCTGTGGATAACAGAAGCTTTGCGATATTTGAGGAGACACAGGGCTCAATGGGAAAATATGATACACAGCGGATCTGATGTTGCCAACAGTTGAGTGGACATTCGAATCCCCTGCTGCATCCTCCTCATCTATGAGTGTACAAAACTGCCCGTTAGCTTCTATAAGCATCAATGTCTGCTTATGATTAAGGTCCTTTCTTTAAACTCTACCGACCACTTTTCAGCACACAGCTGAATCCAATGGAGTATTTTCAAAGCTATTATTTTCACTCTTTCCTAAACAACCTTGTCACTCAAAATGCACTCAACTCTGCTAATGAATGTGTACACCTTCCCTGCCTATAGGCTCAGAACCCTTTCAGACTACAAGAAAGCTAAACAGCTTTAATCATTGCATATGTACATATGTAGATAGTTCAAAGCCACTTTTGCCACTAGACTCCAAAGTTCTCCGCAGTAATCCCCGGCAGACATTCCCCCAGCCACACTCATCCGCTGCGGGCGGCTTACCATCTTGTCATATCTTCTATCTCATTACCCTATTTCAACAGACCGACTGTCAATCAACATGTTTGCCAGCTGGAGGGATATACTTTATTAGATTGCTGTATGATTGACAGGGCCGATGAGCAAGGGTTAAAAGAAACCTGTAAAACATGCGGAATGACAGCAATGCTCTCTGTTTACTCCAATGGGAGCGGAGGTGGTAAAAAACAGAAGGACAGTTTCGATTTTTTAAAATATTAATATTATTCAGACACCAGGATTTTCCTGCAAATTGAAAAACAGCAATAGGAATAATGAGACGCTTTTTGTGGTCTCTCTTGCATCTTATTACTCCTTCACAGTTCCTAAAAAGTCACAACTAAAATATTATATGTTTAGTCTTTTTATGTTGTGTGTACAACATTAGTGGCATACACAATTGCAATACACAGTCTAACATTTTTTTGCATGATTTATATATGCATTGTCTAAAGCAACACTTTGTAGTTTTTATCCAACAATAATGTCTTCATTTGCCGGTTTCTCAGTCTATTAAACAAATTGCACTGCACAGAGGGAAGCTTATATAGCGACATTATTTACAACACTGGTAACAGATAATTGCACTTATCATCCACATGGTGGGGAACCTGTGAGCAAAAGTTCTCTAGTGTTGCTTTAATCAACAAAGCCCGGTGTAATCCATGTGACGGATCAGAAAATAGAATAATGTAGAATATACTGTATATACAGGGTGTCTAAAGGGTAAAATGCAGACAGTAAAAATCTTCTTGCCATTTATGCCAGACAGTAAGAACATAATCACACAAAGCAGCTTGGCAGTTTTTTAACATTATAGTAAATGCAGAGTCATTTAGGGAATATGCATCCAACCCAAGTTACAAACCAAACAATGCTTACATATATTTTACTGTCACCACTTCAACTGGTATATGTTTTCTTGTTGTTATTGCTTATTAAAAATAGACAGATGTTTAACATTTCAAAGACAGAAGTTGAGAGAAGCAGACACAAAAAGAACAATCCCATATTCAGAGAGCAAACACTGTCACTTCACATTAAACACCGATTTTTAAAGTGTTTACCACACACCCTGATAATATGCATACACAGAAAATTACAAAATATAAGTGAATGTCACATAACTACTCTTTGTGTAGACTGTTTCATCGGACGCCAGTTTGTATTGTCTAGTGTCTAATAATAATATTAGATAATTAATAACTAATAACTAATATAATAACAATACCTTTTTATATTTTATATTCAATTTATGTTCATATTAATTTGTATTATTATTTTACTGTATAATAATTGTATTAAACAAACAATTTGTTGAATGGGTCATGTAGTTTGGTCGCATTTAAAGAAACCGTATGGTACATTGACGGTTGAGCTGTTGAGCTTGGTATCGGAGTCTAAATTCAAAATATTGGAGGTTTAGCCAAGTAACGGTTCTTCTCGGTTTCGTTTGATTGTTATCAGAAATAATCTACAGGCCCTTGTTCATTTGGGGTCACAATGCATGCTTAGTAACGTTTTTTTATGTTGTTAAGATGAAGACGTCTATAACTGAGAAAGGCCCTGGAGGCTCTTTACTGTTTAAATTTTTTTGGGCGAGAATATCCTGACATTTATGGCTCTTGAAGCAACAAGCTTTAACAATTTTCTAAACTAGTAGGAGGTCCAGGCCACCACTGCGATGGTTATGGCCGTAATAAATATCTAATTTATTCTCACCTTGAAACAACAGTATTTGTTCTTTGCATCTAAATGTTATTTTTATACACAAAAGAGTAAAGTGAAGTTCAATTTTGTAAATGTATAGGCTATTACCTTGTTTGGAAGCCCATGACTACTCGTCACTGGATATTTCAATGAATTTTTCTCAGTGAATTTTCCACAGCAGGACACGTTATTATCCCTGATAACGTGTTAATTATTGACCCAAAAAGCAAACATTAACTAAATGATCCAACAATTTGTAACAGAAATTGTAAGAAATTATGAAGAATAGCATACAAAATACATTTAACAATATTTAATGAAAAATACTGTTGATCTTAAAACAGATTTCATCCTTTAAATAAAAATTATTGAATCATTCATTCATCATATAAAACGGTAAAGGAATGCAAGAGAAAGTTCTAATTGGATTCCTCCAGTGACAATCTGCCTTTTTCCATTTTATCAGAACGATCTTGTATGTGGATTAAATATTTATTCTATCTAAACGTATAAACTTGGCATACTGTCCGTTTTATAAACTGAATCTCACTTATTTCGGCCAGACGAGGGCGCCGTGTTTGATCTTATTTTTCATGGTAAGGTTTAAGACACTGCAGAATGACACCTCGCACCCAGCCTACAGGACGTGACAGAGCTCGTTGCTCTGTCTGCAACCTCCACTGTTTTTCTTTCGCATCTTCATTATTTCAAAAGTCTATTTTACAGGTTCCACATCATGACAAAAATCAATTAAACACGCATGCCATCAATGTATTGGAAATAAGAAGTGGAAGAAGCAGCGCACCTGTTGTCTACTGGAAATGAATCATCGTTCTCGACGAACTGTCAGTTTACAGAGATTTACGGCTGTTGGTGCAACAGCTCAAATTCATGTGGTGACTTTGCCGCAGTTTCTTATTGCGGTGCCACGAGTCCCAGAGTCACGTAGCCTAATCTAAAAAATCTTATAATTAAAAAAGAAAATAGACGAATCCCACGTGTTAAATCCTGTCAAGATATATGTTTTATGCTGCCGCTAACAAACTGGACTTGATCCAACTAAATATTACGCGTCACCGTTTTTGGTGATCCCTTAACTATAGACACTCTGGAGAACAGTGTATAATCTTTACTAGTGAGGACTTAAGAGGAGTCTGATCTTTGAATTTTCTTCCTTAATATTTTCGCCCTGCCACCCTTCTTCTCCCCTCGTGCGCTTCGTCTCTCTCTCTCTCTCTCTCTCTCTCTCTCTCGCTTTCTCTCTCTCTCTCTGTCCGTGCATCTCTGCATTTTCTCTCCACCCGCTTTACCGTGTGGGAAGCTCAATGCAGCAGCAAAACCAACATACTTAGAAGAAGACGAGGTGGAATAGTTGGTTTACAAGACCGTTCTCTTTATTAGCAAGATGACTGCGCCAACAATTATTTTCACGGTGTGGTTTAGCGTGTCATCTATTTTTCGAGTGCTTTTTACTGATCTGAATGATTAATTTCCTCACCAGTTCGGTCGACGATACCCCTCGAGTGACATTCGAGCGCGTAGTTCGTTTTTCTCTTATCCCGCAACTTGCATATTCTTAATAAACGTCTGGAATCAAAGGAGTCCAATTTTCAGTCATCAGGGTGAGTGGCGGCGCGCGATGGATCGTTGCGACTAATTCATTAAGATCTGTATCATTTCCCTCCTGAACTGTTGAGTGAACTGTGCGGTAAAATTCGTCGGAACTGATGTTAAACGATTACAATTCTTACAGCCTCATTTCCTTCAACAGGAGAATGCTGGACTTCTTCTGCATCCCAATCCACCACTTGCTATTTCATCATTTTCACTCTGCTTTCGAAACGACTTCGTTCTTCAGAGCCTCGACGTTTTTGAGATGCCTCAGAAGAGCTCAGTAACCTTGGGATTTTATGACACAATATATGTTTTGTACAAGTGGAGCCTGACAGGGAGAGAGACTGAGACTGAAATTTGAACCTGACTGAATGAGTATAGTCCCTCTCTTGGCGCTCCCCATGTCCGGTGTCATCTGAAAAGAGGGAGATATTATCAAAGCCGGTTAGTGCTGAATTCAATTTTTATTAAATCAACTGTCGCAAGCTTTAGATTGTATATAAATTATATATACTATTTTAGTTAATATTCTGTGTTCCGTTGTGTTTTAATTCTGAACTATGGTTTTGTGAGGGTGATATTATATTCCATGTGTGAGGGAAAGACTTTTTATATCATCGATTTATTAAAAAACGAAATGTTGATAAATGCATTTGTTAATATTTCATTAACACTACGAAAGTATATAATAAGACATTACATTATTATAATTATGATATTACTTTTACTTTTTTATTATTGTTTTAAATATAGGCTTATTGTCTGAACCTAGTGGCAAACAACAGGCAAATTACAGTTTTTTTCAAAGTTTATTGTGTGTGCAAAGGGTTATCGAACGCCCCTGCTGTAAATCTTGGCATTATTCTGTGTTACTCCATGGGAAACAGGCATGTGTTTTGATTATCTGTTTGTTTTTCCCCTTCTAAGGTTACTAAATGGTTTACTGGGGGATTTTTAAAAGGCAAAATGCTGCTGCTTGTTCTGTTGGCCTTTTCCATATCGAGTTCATTTTCTGACTCGGATTCGGACCTCAGAGCTGAGACCTGCAGCGCTTGCTCCTGCATGTCCATCGAAAACGTCCTCTATGTGAACTGTGAAAAAATAACTGTGTATAGACCAACGCAGCTGCAGCCACCAGTATCCAGCCTCTACCATTTGAATTTCCAGAATAACCTTTTGTACATCCTTTACCCCAACTCTTTTTTGAATTTCACACACGCAGTCTCACTCCAGTTGGGGAACAACAAACTCCAGAATATTGAGGGAGGGGCGTTCATGGGGCTTAGTGCATTGAAACAGTTGCACTTAAATAACAATGAATTAAAGGAACTCCGCGCTGACACTTTTCGGGGGATCGAGAACTTGGAATATCTCCAGGCAGACTACAATTTAATCAGGTTTATAGAGAAAGGAGCCTTCAACAAACTGCATAAACTGAAAGTCCTAATTTTAAATGACAATCTTGTTCAAAGCCTACCTGAGAACATTTTTCGATTCGCCTCCCTTACTCATTTGGACATAAGAGGAAACAGGATACAGAAGCTTCCTTATCTTGGAGTTCTGGAGCACATTGGGAGGATCGTGGAATTGCAGTTGGATGACAACCCGTGGAATTGCACTTGTGATTTGTTACCATTAAAGGCCTGGTTGGAGAACATGCCCTATAATATTTTTATCGGGGAGGCTATCTGTGAGACCCCTAGTGATCTTTATGGCCGGCTTTTAAAGGAGACCAACAAACAGGAGCTGTGCCCGATGGGGACAGGCAGTGACTTTGATGTACGGATGCCCCCCTCTCAACCTGAAGGTGGGCTTACCATATCTAACATGGCACCCTCAACCATAGCACCTTTAGTTACCAAAGCACCCAAAACCACCAATCCCTCCAAAATATACGGCAATGGAATTGTTGCTGGTAATCCAGCTGGAAAAATTGTGTCCTACCAAACTAGAATTCCTCCCCTGTCTTGTCCCCAGCCTTGTACATGCAAAGCTCACCCGTCTGACTTTGGTATTAGCGTCAGCTGTCAAGAAAGGAACGTCCAGAGTCTAGCAGATCTCATACCTAAACCCCCAAATGCCAAGAAATTGCACCTTAGTGGTAATTACATCCGAGATATTAACCCCACCGACTTTCAAGGTTTTGAGGGGTTAGATTTATTACATTTGGGCAGCAATCAAATATCCACCGTTCAAAAAGGTGTGTTTGCAAACCTGACCAACCTCCGTAGGTTATACCTTAATGGAAACCAGCTGGAGCAACTGCACCCTGAAATGTTTCTTGGGCTTGGTAATCTCCAATATCTCTATTTGGAGTACAACGCCATAAAGGAGGTGTTAGCAGGGACATTTGACTCAATGCCAAATTTGCAGCTCTTGTACCTGAATAACAATGTGCTCAGAAGCCTTCCCGCATATATCTTTGCTGGCATCTCTCTAGCCAGATTGAATCTAAAGAACAACCACTTCATGACGCTGCCTGTGAGTGGCGTTCTAGACCAGCTCAAAACCCTCACTCAGATAGACCTGGATGGAAACCCCTGGGAATGCTCCTGCGATTTGGTGGCTCTTAAACTTTGGCTTGAGAAACTGAACGAAGGAGTGGCCGCCAAGGGGGTCAAGTGTGCCTCTCCTGTGCAGTTCTCCAACATCGAGCTGAGGGAGCTAAAAAATGAGATAATTTGTCCCAAGCTCATCGCCAGGCCTCCTTTTATCCTGACCAGTGCCACCCCCCTTCTCACATCACTGTCACCTGCCGGAGTTGGCAAGGCACCTCCCAGTGGCCCTGTGCCTCTGTCTATTATGATCTTGAGCATTCTGGTGGTTCTGATCCTCACTGTCTTTGTGGCCTTCTGCCTGCTGGTCTTTGTGCTGAGACGCAACAAAAAGCCGGCAGGGAGACAGGAGGGACTTGGAAACCAGGAGTGTGGCTCCATGCCTCTCCAGATTAGGAGGCACAATCACAAATCAAACAAGAAGGATGATCTGGGTGGCGAGACCTTCATCCCGCAGACCATCGAGCACATGAGCAAAGCTCACACCTGTGGAATTAGAGACTCGGAGTCCGGTTACAAATTCATAGACTCAGAACGTCAGAAAATGATGTTACGCAACAGCGCCGATAAAGACAAGGACTCTCTTTCTCTGGAAGCTAGGAAGAGATTAAGCACCATTGATGAGCTGGACGAGTTCTTACCGGGACGAGACAACATGTTCCTCCACAATTACTTGGAGAGCAAAAAGGATTTCAACAGTATAGGGGTGAGTGGCTTTGAGATCCGTTACCCCGAGAAACCTCATGACAAAAAAATGAAAAAATCATTGATAGGGGGCAACCACAGTAAGATAGTCATTGAGCAGCGTAAGAGTGATTATTATGAACTAAAAGCAAAAATGGGGACCCCAGACTACCTTCAAGTACTAGAGGAACAGACAGCTCTCAGTAAATTCTAGAACTTCATCTCCATCTGCCCCATATTGACAAAAGTGCCTTATGACATTTCTTAATGACCAATGGAATACCGGACACGTTTCATTCAATACAAAACATAACTCTGCATAACTTAGAAACGGTGGCTGTGTTAAAATTAAATTTTTACATGTTTATGTTATGATGCCATTAAGAATCAAATCAGTCAGTATAGAATGATATATCCTAACACAAAGTTGTAGTTTGCTGCTATCTAAATGGGTTCCATAAAATTCCACAGAACTTTGTTTTGAACCAAATGATTGGGTCATGAAACAGTGTTGACTGTACTTCATATTGACCCCTCTTCATTGTTTTTGGTTGGAAGTATTTTTAGGAATCTTTGGATGACAAAATCAAATGGAGTGGAAGAATTGGAAGTTGGCTCATGCTTGAAAGTGGTGGAATACCGCAGACTGCCCTCACTTGGATTATATTTTGCCACTTTTGGGGGCCTTGAAACTGATGGATTTGATTATAAAGGAAGGTACTGGCAGCCAACATCCATACATTTGGATTATTCCAATGACCTGTAAAGAGCCATTTGATATTGTTCTGCTGAAATGTGATCCCTTTTGAAGTGTTTGAGTATGGCACATGACAGGACATTCATGAACTCAAGAGAAACTAAACAGCTGCTTGCCATGTAAGCGTATCTGGATTTATTTTGTAAGTCAACATTATTTGTATTTGTGGGGCAGTTGTGTAAATTACAACCGTCAACAATTTAATTCAACAATCTCATCCTGAAAACAAAATGGATTCAAGAAAAATATATAAAAAGTCAAAAAAGAACAAAAAACATTGATGACCACTGTCAGCTGTCAAATTCGTAGTTTAACTTCATATTTAATTTATTTTTCTATGCAGGATTATTTAAAGATTATTGGTACTATTTAACAGTTTCAAGAGACATTTTGAATGCTATAAATGATTCAGGCTCTGAAGTTCTGAATATGAAATTTCTGTTCTGAACTGAGTTACATTCTGGATTTTTCTGGTGCCCTGATTGACAGAGGCTTAGAGATGACAGTGATGTAATTCTCACTGTCATGTTGCACGAGGTACCGCCTCATAGTGTGTCAAGTCTAACAGTTTGCTTATTCTTATATCCCAGAGCAACTTGTAAAAGGTTTCTTATTAACAATATGCAACCAAATAAGTGTGCATTACTGTGATATGATTCTGGATAGTTCAAATGTGGATCAGGGGAATCAAATGCTAATCGGCTGTAATACACTGGATAATTTATTGGATTTGCTGGGAGGATTGTGTTTTAGCAACACCAACTGTGAGATCCAACCTGCCTTGTTAAAAGGCAGCAGATTTGGTCGGAATCATATCACATTTCATGTGCAATATTATTATGCTCAATCATATTAGCTTGAAATCTTTATTTTGTTTTGTCCGTTCAAGTTAATATAACAGAGAGAGAGAGCTTAATTTTTTTAAAGAAAAGGCTTAATTTCACTCAGTCTTTATTTAAAATATTAAGTTAATGATTGTTTAAAATAGAATGTACCATGAGAGATAAAATAAATACAATTTTATATTGGTCATGAAGAATATGTATATTGGTTAAATTCATTGTGCAATCCTGTTGAGGTCAAGTTATTAAAATTCTATTTCATTTGCTTTGTCTATTATTCTGCCTTTCTTATTTCTGTTTACACAAGTGTTGCCATGTTTTGTTAATCGTTATAGTTGCTTTTGAAATAAAAGGCCCTGAATGCTCTTATGGACAATTTGGGAAAGTGTCTTATAGATTTTTAAGCCGCTATGGTGGATGATCGTTCTCTGTCTGTGCTGAGTGGGTATGGTTTCCAATGCCTTATTGAGTTTGATAAAAGGATTAATCTGAGATGCAGAGGGTTACTTGACTTAGCCGATAAGACAGCCATAACCGTTAGGCAAATTGCTTCTGTGTGTCACTGTGGATGTTGTTGCGAGTGTGGGAGGCCCAGGGAGGAAAAACAGCTTGTTTTTATTTGATGATGGCAGAATCTTAGTTCAGAGATGCTCTTAATGACATTTCTCATACAAACTTCACCAAAAACATCCAGCACTTACACTGAAACATAATGTGGGGGTTTCTTCCGTCTCCAACAATGATTTTGCAAAATTATGGTTTTGCCAAAAATATGCAAAGAAGGTTTGGGTTCACTATTACTTCAAGGATCTGTGATTTATTTCATTTTTTTAATGGGGAATGTATATTCTGTCTCTGCACTAACATTTATGTCACTGCATTGGCGTTTATAATTTTTTTCAATGCTACAGTATATAATGATTCTTTGGTCTGGTGTTGTGTTTTGCTGTTAATTATGCTAATATGCAGAAATGCAGATATAACTGTGCAATTTATTACTTTGAAAAAGCTTAGCATATTAATTTTCCTTGATCGTTGATGTCAGGGCGTTTTTATTTCCAATTTTATTTTTGACAGCTTGGATGTGTTATCTTGTCGAGCTGAGATTACTGTTACGTTTGTGTATTGTGGGAACTGTGCCTTTAAGAGGTGTCATTGCTTCTGTGCCATCTAAATGCGTATACTGTAAGTCATACTTTGACGTCGAGATGTATTTCCTACAGTGAGATTTAATTTAGATTGAAGAGACTAAGCTGAAGGCGGTTGCAAAACTGGAAAACTGTATTTAGAATGTTTTCTTGTAAACTCTTGTAGACTTCCTAGTGCACTAATTAATGATTGTACCAAGGGCTTGCACACTTAGAGCCTGTGACTCATTCCAACTCATGTTTCCAAGACAACCGCGCTTTTCTTTGGATATACTGTAGCTGCATTTAATGAGGCAGAGAGAAAAGTTATTGGTCCGTGTCTGAAACACAGGCGCTTCGGTATTTCACAGTTCCTATGAGCAGCAACATCCTGCTAGTTTCCTTGTCACCTGTTTCTGCTCTATTTGACACAGGAGTGTTTGGCTGCGGAAACAAGCGCAGTGCCAAAGGCGAGATTGATTGTTCAGATGTAGAGCTTTTCATTTTAGTCACCCAAGATAAGCTCAACAGATCTGATGCACTGTTGTCAGGCTATTTGGAAATACTAAACCTTTTAGATCTCACAGTATAGAAAAAAATAACCAGAAAATAACATTAATTTCCTATACTTACTCTCATATCAAACCTGTCTGACCACGCCATATAATAAAACCAAATGAGCACATGGGCTGTGTCAAGCTTCAGAATGACAAAGAAAAAAGTCAGCACATAAGTATAATTTAAATGTTCCACATTGTCCAATAGTTTACATCTGATTCTCTTCCGCAGCAGTTAAGAACAGGCTGAATATTGTGTGAATATTTTATATTAGCTGATTGTTATCTTGTTTTCAAATTCATCTCACCAGTTTTAATAATCAGTTTTTTTAATAATAATAATAATTATTATATAGTTTTTGGCAAATAAAGTTGTTAACAGCAAATTTAATAATGAGTAAAATATATGTTCATTTTTATAAATATTATATGTTTACTTTGAATACATATGTAATGTTATTCAGAATATATCAAATGATTGCATGTCAATTTTCAAATTATTTTGAAGCATGACCGTTTGATTTGCTTTCATTATTTGAAAAAAAAAATGGTATTCAAAATTTCACCATGACCTGGAGCTAACGATTCATTTTTTGTTTGTTCTGTTTTACTTCAATTTAAAGAGACAGGTTTTTGTGGTCCACCACTGACTGTTGTAGGTATGCAAACAGCCTTTGTTGGGGCAGATGTAGAACAGTCATTGTTGGAGATTTGCCATACGCAGAGGACAGCTGTGGAATAACGTTCCGTTTGCCGTTTTGCCTTGGCATCCCTTTCAATTTGAATTGATGCACTGAGCAAATCACTGCAGCCCATTTTTTGTGACAGGTTCGCACAAAGATTTTTTTGTGACAGGAACATCAGGGCAATACAAAATGCTTTACGTCTCCCTTTCGAACGTGACAGAAACATGACAGTAGCACAACAGCGATGTTTCATGCGAGTTGGAGGGGGTGTTTCAGAGTAGCGATAGAAGTGTGTGTGTGAGAGAGTTTTGGAGGCTGTACTGTTATTAAATTCTGAGTCATAGGGATAAAGAGAAAACTGTTCAGAGAAACCAACTACGTTTATTCACTTTCTACATATTTTGTGCACAACTCATAAATATATTTAATTCCAAAGGAAAACTCCTTTTTGAAATAATGTTTCATTAGTTTTCTCCAACAATTTCTACTTTTGATCTAACAAGGGCCTCTCTGCATTGGAAAAAATAATAACATCAACTTAACATCATTGCCTTTTACAATTAAATCCCAATGGATAAAAATAGGCAGTACCCTAATTACAATGTGTATATTAATGTTTAATGTAAACCCGTCACATTATGAAAGTACATACAGAATACATAATAAATGCTATTTCATGTCGTCTGTTACAATCTTATGAAATAACACCTCTTCTTGCACCACCGCATTTAAGTTTTCTCAGTAAATAACTCCATACCAGAATTGAATTGGAGTGCAAAATAGAAAGGAAAAAGAGATTAATCATAACAATTCAGAAATGAGACTGTTGAATGGTGGTAACCTTAACCTAACACGTTTGGCTTATTTTATAGATCAAAACCATCGACAGCCTTTGTAAAAATGTTGACAGCCCATTATTTAGTGTGTAAATGAGTTTACCGCTCTCTGTTCCCGTCAGGTTTCAATTAGTTTTCTGTCTACAAGTGTAAAGAACGTAATTTCGCGATTTGGTTTGTGTGTACTCTTCCAGTGATTTCCCCATGGAAGCACAATTATTCATCCACACAATTCAGTCGGATGTCACTGAATAAGACAATGAAATAGAGACACAAAGCAAGCTCAGGTGTCCCAGAGTGTGTCATTCTGGGCTCATGTCACAAAGCCAAAAATTCTGCTCGTTTCTGTTTGTCTGTTGTACACAAGATTGTATACTCAGACTCACATTAACAATTTACATGCATAACGAGAGAAGTTTAACAACAGTGGCTTGATACCATTCCAGCTGAAACGTTTTTACTTTAATGCACTACCTGCAGACACCAGTCCCATAAAGTATGCGCTTTATGCTTAGGGTTATGACAAAATTTAAAATGTATCATGTAATACCCTACGATTATTATGATCCTAAAAAAATAGAAATTGTGTATTATGTATTCAGGTGGAATTTGATAAGAATAAACATTGTACAAATTTCCCCTCCAATATAATACGGCCAATGTCAGAACTGTAAAACAGTGTGGCTTCTCATACAGCAGCCTATGACACAAAACTCTGGATGAGTCATCGTGTATGTGTTGCATCTTTGTTAAACTGTCTGACATTAATAACAACTGAGATCCCACAATGTGGCATGGCTTTTAGCTGGGATCATGTTCATAAAGTGTGACAAGCAATAATCGTTTAAACCATTTAAAGTCACACAGTGTCTGCCCAGCTTAAGAAAAGTTTTAGCATTGATCGCATGCCACTTGGTTTTTTATTTGTCAAATGTAACGTAGCTTGACATAAGATCCACATCTCTTGCCACTGTTTTATTCTGCAATAGCAGTGTCACATTTACAATCAGAGTAAAGTGACTATAAAATATGTGTTCTGATTTTGTCACACAACAGAAAGTGTGTTATTAACCACCCAGCCAAATTTGAATGAAGAATAAAAACATCCAAGTAAATAAAATAAGTTATTTATATAAATCTTGGTAAAATAATATGATCTGCTTCTTCTTCTGCCCTTGTCTTGGTTACACAAGCTCTAAGCAGGACTCTGCTCTCAAACGCTGGGGGCGTGTCCGCGGTTGGCCCTGAAGCCACGCCCACTCGTGTCGCTCAACCTGAATCACCAGTAGGCTATATGCGAAGATTTTATTGGAGGAGTTGAATTCAAACACACTCGAGTCAACATTTATTGATACATAATTTACGAGTTCCCCTATGCCAATAATAATGCAGGTTAAAAGTTATGCGTTTTTGGAGTGATGTCCGAGGAGGGGCTCAGAGCCCGTAAGTTTCTTGCGATCTCGGAGTTCTCTCCCCCTGTCAGGGGAGAAGGCTCCAGGCCCGGTAATAGCCCGAACCCAGAGCAGTCCCACGTTGTCCTGCAGGAGTAAACGAGCTCGTGGCGAGGAGGGTGGTGGCGGAATGTCTGAAGACTGTAGAAAGAATGCAGGTAAGACAGCTTTGTCTATTTATAGAGGTTCTCTCTTGAGCTGATTGGTTAGGTGCTGAGATTGGTGACAGCGAACCATCTCGGTGGTTTATCTGCTCGTGCTATCTTCCGAACTGTGTTAATTGAACGTCAATCACTGAAGCACGTCGCGATCACACGCATTGATCCTCCTTCCGTTCGCGTTATTCCCATTCCCACTTTGTTTAGTATTTTGTGTGAGATTTGTTTAGGTACAGTGAGCGCAATTTGTGAAAAACTGCTTAACGGTTTAACTCCACAATTCAGTAATTTACATAAGCAAATGCATTTCTAGCATCTATTATGTGTTTAGAAAAAATTCTCAGAATTCTCTTTACCCGGACTTTAAAGACCCAAGTGAAGCGTTTTTTTAAGTGCATTGACCATTTCCATTAAAACAGGAAATCGGGATGGAAAATTGTTGGCCCCACCTCTTTTAAATAGCCAGTTTTGTTTAGTTTACCTCAGCCTGGAATCTGATAAGACGCCACAGAATGCAGAAATGCAAAATGATGTCATAAAAATCATTGATCCGTGTTGGCCGAAGTGAGCAGTTGAATGCTTATATCGTCTAAAAAGGAGCACACCATTTATCACAAGACTTCATTCAAAAATCTAATTGAACAGTTGGAAGAATACAGAAAGCAGTTAAACATTTTCATTTCTAACTATTCATTTAAAACCCTGCTGTTGCTGATACTTGTCTCTTGATATCACTTGCTTATGCTGTCTTTTAAAACTCCATCTATTATTCACACATACAGTATGCATAACATCAAGACAGCTCAGTTAATCGGTGTGGATCATTTTATACTAACTTCCTGTCTGTTGCATTATTAAAAAAAACACAAACTGTCTCCCTATATCTAGAAGAGCATGTAACTGTGCTTGTGTCTGTAGTTGTTAAATGAAAAACAATGCATTTACCTTGGAGTCACACTACTGTTATAGTTTATCAGTGTGTTGTTAAAAAGAATTGTATAAATATTAAAAAATACTATAAAACTATTATATATATATAAGTGAAAGAACTAAGACCAGGGGTCGGGAACCTTTTTATTACAATTAGACATTTTTCTAGTTTAGGTCAATTCATTCATAAGAGTTACATATATATGTATATATGACATCTTTCAATGACTTATTACTTATGACTTAAAACTAATAACTTGATTTATGTCCACAGACCACAGTCTCTCTTATGACCCCTGTGGGGATCAATTGTTCTATTCCTTTAAAGATAACATATCCACAGTCCACAGACAACTCAGAAACAGTAAAACAAACGAAACAGTGCATACATCCTGGGCTCCAAAAAATTATTTCCATTGCTTATAAACAACTTAGGCTACAGGTTTACAGGCCTCCTTTCAATTAAACTTCATTATATCTAGAAATATAATGATTAAAAAGTGCACGTGCCTATAGTACTGACACAAAATGATACATATGTCTTCTGACTTTGCATTAGGTATGTTCGACTTCTTGAAATGCTGGAGACTGATCGGTGAATGTCTGACATCAGAGTACCACGAGTAAGTTTTTAAAGCACATGCGACTCTCCTCTCGCAGCACTTTGGTGTCACACGCCTACCACTGAGCTAAGATTGTCTCGACAAAAAAAGGGAAAACGGAAAAGAAAAATATCTGGAGCTGACTTATCTATCGCATTAATTTTGTGATTGGCTGTTACGTGGTGTGGGGGCACGGGCAGGGTGGATTCAGAGTCGCTGAGAGAGAGTCAGCGCAAACTCCAGGAGCCGGGCCTGTTTTAGGGTATATTTCTGTAGCTCCAACTGACAGAGCATTTTCTTTTTTAAAGACTTTTTTTCAGTGTGAGTACTGTTGCAGCATTTTATATTTGGCTTATCCATGCCTTCAAAGTACAAGCCAGCCAGTTAGAAATAGCTCCCTATGGTAACGACTGTAAAGACTCAGGTCTTTGGAAAAACACCTGTTATGTCAGTGATGGGTGTAAATAAATCAGAACATGCTCTCCATAGCCACTAGAGATAAAACAGTGCATGTGGTCATCCATGATCGTCTTCTGTTTGACTTACAGCATGACCCGCCAGTGCATTTTCTCTGTAGTGTCCCTGAAGCTCTCAACTGATAAATGTGAGAGCCTCGGGAAAGCAGACTGTATCTTCTTGGTCCATTGCTGTGAACAATAATAGCTTTGCCACATGGGTGTGTCACAGAAAGCGAATGGGTTTATGTCAAGAACATGTCCAGGATACGTTTCTACTTTAAAATCAATTTGAAAAAATTAAGGAAATTGTATACAAAGTAATGTTTATTTAAACATGTCCCAATCTCTTAGGGATGGTTTCCCATTCAGGGCTTAAATGACTAAAATAAATGCTTTAGCTATCTGAACTGAAATCATCTTGCACTGACATATTTTAAAAAAAAATCAGTGCTATTGTTTTATCTCAAAATAAACAGGAGTGATGTTTTTTTGTAAGACATGTTTACTCAAATGTCCTCATTTAACTTAGGCCTAGTCCCTGTTTAATGGAATCCCTATCCGTGAAAACACCTCTTTCGAGTTATCTCAGAAAAAAAATCTTTCATCATTTATTCACTCTCATGCCATTCAACACATTTATATGACTCTTTCTTCTGTGGATTATAAAACACCTAATTTTGTGTCCATACAACGGAAGATAATAGGGGCCCATTTTGTTATTGAAATAATTGTAAAATAATTGTAAAATACTTTATTTCACAATATCTTGTAAGTACAATGGTGCTGGAAAAAAGTTGAATGAAACCATCAAAGTTGAATTCATTTTAATAAAAGCCAGGGAATGTATTTTTCATAAAAATCCTGTAATAAAAATAATACATTTTAATAGTACAAAATAGGCTTGATTTATTATCCAAGACATATATATATATATATATATATTTCATTTGGGTTGAAATATGACTAAGACATAAGCTTTACAATAAAAGGATGACTCTAAATTGTGCTTAGCGAACGAACCACTGGTGCCTTCTTACCTCTCAATCATAAAACTTTATTCACCACACCAAAGACAGAAATTACAGTGCAGAATTTCAGTATTATTAATACCCTCGGCCATTCTGGCAGGCCTTCGTTTTTTCGGTTGTGAATTATAGTGAATTGGTTGCATAATCAACCCCCACATTAATCATGAATGCCATTCCCCATGGCAACTCTAATAAATAAATGAGCCCTTTTTTCTTTCCCTCCCCGTTCCTGAGCTTGGGATACATCTAATGTAGTTGTATTAATGACTTTTACTGGCATTTGAAGCCATCAGTTTGAATTTGTGCACAGCAGGAAGCTTTGATAGCTTTGCTGATGACATGGACACCAAGGGTGTGAATCTTTAGGCACCTCAGGACTCGATTCTGATGCGAGGAGTTGTCAGTGCATATCATTTTCTCCAGCAACAGTTTAGGGCCAAATCTTTGGTCACGTGTTGCCAAATCCTGTGTAGATTCTGCATGAAGTCAAATTAAAACATGTCTGATCTGATATCATTTTCTTGTTTCAGAGGCGTCTCTGGGGTGTCCATTCTGTGCAAATGAAATAATCCATTAGAGGACTTTAAAATTGAGTGTTGTCAATCAGTGCACGTCTCATTCCTGTGGCTTTCCACGATGATATTCAACTTTCAGACTTTTGATACATTGTGTCCTGTGCAAATACATTTATTCTATTTCAGTCAGTTGTTAAAATGTTATCTCAGGCCTTGGGATAAGAAGAGCCCATTAAATAGGTCTTTACACAGCTCAGTGTTAGTGGTCTGCTGCCCACCCTTATCATATTGTCTGGGCAGGGTATTGGGAATTGTAGTTCTCATCATGGCTAAGGGTCTACCAGTTGATGTTTAGATGGTGTATATGCAGAAGGAGCACTAATGACCGCTATAAGGAAAGAGGCAATGTTTTCTCATGCGTGTTATATATATACTATATAGGAGTGATGCAAACACTACTTGAGATGACTCACATGCATCATTAATGTAATTATAAAGAAACTAAACTCATGAGTCACTCATAGTGTTTGGGGGATGCTTCAGTATATCCCCCACTATAAGAAGAGCTTGTTTGTGCTGACCGAACAGAAGCACTGAGCCGCAGAACAGCCTTTCCAAGAATACTGACATACATTATGCCAAACTGTCATGGTGTTGCGGTTTTAGAGTGTAAATTATCTTTCTGAATTTAAACACAGTTATGAAAATCGTGCTTAGGGATAGTAATACAATTATTGCATAGTATCTTTCACAAAAGACATTTTAGCAAACACATTTTGTTGTAATGAAAATAAATCTTTGGTCCCCATTAAATGCGTTCTGACTTAATTACATTGTAAAATATGCCGGCTTCACATCTTTAAAGATCAGGTATCAAAAGCAGTTTCTGCCACTCTCATATTAATCTTGAGGGAAACACGAGCTGCATAAGGCTGACAGTGGGACGGAACTACATCAAGAGCACACAATTATGCATGTACGCGCCGATTGCCAACAAAACACAGACATATGACTTAGTTTGACTTACCGTGTGCAGTTCATGTCCAGCATCTTTTAGCACTGGGACCGCGTCATCCATCAGTTTCAAACAATCTCCAGATCCAGTGTTATATCCACCGCTTATTAAACATCCATCACTAAAAGGGCATGAACAGCATACACACCTAAACTTCACGAGCTGCAGCGCAGACAATCTTGGCGCAGCGCAGATAATCATGATGGTAAGTCTTGCTCGTAGCCTTGCTGTGGTTTCCCCGGAGAATTGCCAATTAAAAGAGATAGGATCCCTGTTACGAAACAGGGATCCAGACTTTTAAAAAAACTTGCTGAAACAAGTTGGAGTGCTGGGGGAGTGTATCAAGCACAGAAATACAATGTTATATGTCCAACACGTTTTTAACAAGTTGACCATGATAAGCCAGAATGTTAACAATGTAAAAAAGTCAGAATGCATGACATAGCATGTAACCTAACTTTATGGTCAACTTGTCAAAAAACGAGTTTGACGTATGACGTAGTATATCTGTGCTCGATAAACTCCCCCAGCGTTTGTATAGGTTGCGGGAAAGTTTTTTTCGAACATGAAACTCAGTTTCGTAAAAACTTTTCTTAGTCCCTTATTGGACAATTCTCCGTAAAAGCATGCCCAACACAAGACGGGAGAAGGAGCATGCGCACACGTCACTTTCACTTGTGAGCAGAAGAGAGAGAGCACTACGTTCGGGAAGTTCAGGTGTTTGTTTGTTCACTGCATTTGGGCGAGGAATGTCAAATAAACGGTGGATATAATGCTGGATTTGTAGATTGTTTGAAATTGATCCATGGAGTGGTCCCAGCGCTAAAAGAAGTCGGACATGAACCTCACGTGGTAAGTGAAACTAAGTCATATGTCTTGTGTTTTTAATTGAGATTTGTTCGTTCCTCTTATAATGATTAAAGCGTTTTGAGGTGTTGGACTGATAAGTGTTAGTGTTTGTATTGCTAATAAACCATTGTAATTATGAATATGGTTTAATCTGCATAATCTGTGGATTGTTCTTCTGCGCAGTTAATTCGAATTTGAAATCACACAGCACATTTTAATTCCTACAGTTAAATCATATTGGCTTCACAGAGTCATGTCTGCGTTTTTGAAATAATAATTGAAAATATTACCAGATCCTTTTAGGGATTATATCAACTGTTTTCCTTTTGTTATTCAGTAGAATTCATTATTTAGGCTTTTCTGTATGAGAAGTTTGAGTTGAGTTGAAGGCGATGCAAATGAAGATCTTTCTCCAGGCATTTTAAATCTTGTTTCTGCATATTGCAAAACAGTATGAATAGAATTATTGATAGTGTGACTTTATAATCAGGCACTATTTTTAAACGTATTATATGTTTGACAAAACACCTGCAATTGAGTTACATCTTGCCGCTCCTTCATGAAACAGTCCTTTTATGAACAATTTCTTTAGATAGATTTTTCTATAAATCCATCTTAAATTTTAATGCTTAGATGCACGGCACCAGGCTTTTTTGTTTACCTCAGCTTCCTTTGTATTAAACCGCTGTACATTTAATACGCAATGTATTGCACGTCTTCGCTCCTGTACATTTTCTGCTTTGTTAACACCGTGTTTTACCAAGGCAGCCTATTTACTTTTCTCACCTGTTATTGTGCTTAGGGTTGCGTTTTACTAAATAGAACATCTGAATGCATTTAAACCTGGACCTCAATGGAAATATTCGCATAGACATCAGCAGCATGTTAAAGAAGGGGAATTGTTTGGCACACATTACTTTTTTAATCTCCCACAGTGCAGCATTTGCTAAACACGATCACCTTGCGTGCACCTCCTCCCGGCCCCCCGCTCCAGATACGTCTCTTTCAAACTAATTGTGTATGCAAAATGCGGAATATATCAAGATGTACTTGATGCTTGCCAGGTTCCACACTCTCATTTTTATCCAGCTGATGTCGTAAAGCTGCTAAGATCAGCAAGTACAGAATGGCGGTCGAGTTTCCTGCGTTTTTCTTGCTTGCTCTCGCCTTTGCCTAAGCAGGCACTTGTTCAAAGAGATATTTTATTTTTGCCTATCGTCCAAATTCTTATGAGCCGGAAACAAACAGGGACCCTGGAGCACTTGAATATTCACAAAATCGCAGGGTAATTATGCAAACCGAACTTCTCAAAGTATTCCTGACGTAACGCATCTTGGGGGATCCGAATGAAGACTGCTGACAGGCTGTGGGGTCTCTGTGGGCCGAAGATAAAGAGCGAGTTTGAACGGTCTTGAAATGGTTCATAATGTTTATGACACATTAATTTTGGCACTGATGATAATTCATCCTCTCAATATTCATAACAGGCCTTAAAAAAACAAGAGTGTTCTGTGAGGTGACAGCCACTTAACAGCCTCGTACTACAGAACTCAGATCAGCAAGTAGACTACTTTACTTGTTTCGCAAACTGGCACTTTATCAACATCAATTTGTTGAAAAGCTGTGTATACTCAAATCCCAATTTAATATTCAACCAGCATTAGCAGGTTATTGGTAAATTCTCTGTAAAGTGGCTCTGGTTAGGCATTTCCAGTCCAGCATAGCAACATTCACTCAACCAATGGGACGAGTTTGGGCCAGGATTATCGCTTTTCCTTAACCCATGCCAGAAGGGGAGAGTGTATTTTCACAATTTAATTTAATTGTGCTACAAAAGTGGATGTGAGCTGTATTAATATGCTAAAGCAATCATTGGTCTGTTAAGTAAAATCCCATCACTGGGCTTTATGTGAGAGTGCAGTCGCCCAGAAGGGAATTCCCAGTATCACAAGACCATACTGAAATCAGGCCAGTTGTCTCGTATAGAAATCTAGTTCACAATGAGACTCATGAGAGGGAGCCTTATGGTTGCTCTGTGTTCTCACAGGGAAAGCAATGCATAATTTTAAAAGTAATCATAATTAGCACAGAAGGCATACTGTAATGAATGCAATGTGCATAGTTTGATATTCGTTGGTATTGTGGCATTTAGGGTTGTTTTCATAGTCAACCAATCAATATTATTTTTAATATCAGACACAAACAACACCATCTGGGGCAGTGCAGACACTAGTAGTTGCAAGCTGTCTTACATTGGCTTATCAATTGCATTTCTTTGAATGGTACAGAGTGCATTGCACCTCCAAATCTGCCTTGATAAGTGCACCCACTGACAATATGATAAAATCAGATTTTATGTGCTTGCCCTCAAACTGCCACTGGCTTTGAAAAGAAATCAATAAACTTAACCCTCAAAGAGTTCCCAGCAACATACTGAAGAAATTCAATTTCACAATAGTAAATCACCCACCTCTATTTAGAAGGGGATTTATAGTGGCCCATGTTTTGGCCGTAACTCATATATTAATTAACAAAATAACATTTGATTTATTTCTTATACATACATAGATGACTTGGATATATTCTGAGCTTAGATTAGAATGATCTTTCTGTATAAATCAAAACTCGTTAAGGCTGAAGCTTTCCCTAAAATCATTGAACTTGTTAAGGAGAAAAGGCATACATTCCACCATGACTATCCCTTTTTTACATGAAAAGGCAGCAGGTACGTCCCAAACCAGCATTTCTCAAAGTGTGGGGCGGGTCCAACTGGTGGGGAATAGAGACATGACAAGCAGGGTGCGGTAAACGGTAGGAAATTTGGTCATTTTTGTGCCCATCTCTATGGATTCCTATTTATTGACCATATCCTCAAAACAAATAACAACACATTTAAGTGTGGCTCAGTGGTTATAGAATGGTACTAGCAATGCCAAGGTCATGGGTTTGATCCAGGGATTGCACATAGTCAGAAACAAATGTATAATACAATGCATTGTAAGCCACTTTGGATAAAAGCGTCTGCCAAATGCATAAATGTAAATGTTAAATGTAAGCCTTACCTAGAACAACATCAGAAAGTAGAAATGAAAATGTTAAATGGAACAAAAACTTGAATTTGTAGAGGCGGAAGTGGGTCTAAAATTTGCCGATGTATAAGTTATAGAGAAAACTAAGACAGAATGTGGACCGAAAGTTTTCGGCCATTTTTTGGGGGCAATTGGGGACAGGTGGGGCTTCGAACCCTTCCCTACCCCCAAAGTGAGGAATGGCAGATAAAGTTTGAGAAACACTGTCCAAACTAAGACACCAGTTCAGATGTTGAGCAGGAAACAAAACCCATTTTTGCACCTCAAGAACTGTTTCCTAACAAACACAAAAATCATCATTATTAGACGTCAGTGGTGATTTCAAACAGGTGCAAGTTGCCAAATGTCCGGGGTTGATACGACAGCCACCACACAACACGCCTGCCTTTCACTCTAATTGATCTACGCGGTGGCTCACGATTTCTGTTTGTTGCATCACTTGCATTAGCAGGCTCTGTCAGTTCGATGTCGGGGGATTTGGCACTCTCTCCCATGACACATCAGCTGGAAATCTTAGCTGACTTCGTCTAAATGAGACAATACACAAGGCTAACAATTTAGTGGCCGAGGTGTGGCATTTGAAAGAGAGAGATGGCCAGCAATTAGGGACAAATTATGATGGATTGTAACGTTACGGATCAGATTGTTTATTTTCCTCCCTCACTTGGCTGATTTCATTTATCTCCTCTTAACATTTGGTGACTCTACGGCAAGTAGTTTGTCAGCATAATTATGGCACAGTGAAGCAGCTCGCAGCGTCATGCTCTTTCCTGCAACCTTCTGCGCCACCATTTGCATGCATCTTCAAAGGACAGCCGTGACATTCAAAGAATGATGACTGGCATGAGTTATTACTATTCTATTGGAGACTTGACCCGGAACAAGTAGCTTAGCTATTTCCCAATGTCCTGTTTTGGTGATCATTGAGAATTCATTTAGGGACAGTTTGAGAGATTTACCAAATTAAACTAAATAATAATTTACTCACCCTCACATTGTTCCAAACCTGTACGATTGTATCAAACTGTAACATTCTTTCTTGGATCGTAGAGAAAGAGGTTTATCAGAACGTTGAAGCAGCTTTTATGCGTACAGTGAAAGTGGATACAGTTCAGCTGTCATGTTCAACAGATAACATTAAAAAAAAATCATGGACATTTCAATCCAAGTGAAAGTTTTGTGTCAGTAAAGACAAAAGTCATTAGTCATTATTAATCTTTTTAAACTTGAATTCTACAGTAGATGGGTAGTTTTGATCACAATTTATATTCGCTGTATGAAAAAGTTTGAAATGTAGCCCGAGTGTTTTCCACAAAATAATCTCATTTGGTTTCATGAGGCTAAGGAAATGAAGACAGAATTTGAATTTTAGGGGAAGCTGTATCTTAACACACAGTAAAGCATGCACAATATCACATGCACCACACCTGTTTGTTCCAAAGTGAATTATGTATGAAAAATGTTGTGGTTTAAACTATTTCACTATTTGAATGGGGAAATCTCAGGCCCGTCTGTTTATAATCCTTCTCGGGACAAACATGTGGTTGTAAGCAAAAATTCTTCGGGGGTAGAAAAACCCGATCTGCTGAATGGCCCACATAATGGATAAAGGAGAAAATACTTTATCTAGGTAGACAAGTGGGGAAGATCTTCACTGTAGTGTGTCAAGGAAGCGGTTCATCTAAAAATAAAGCTAGTAGGATATTTGGAGCTTTCAGTCATGAATGATGGGAAATGAGAAGTGAACTGTAAATCAGTGCATGACATGCTTGCAGTTGTCATCCCATAACTGTCAGAGAGTAGAGTTAATATGTTTTGCAAATGTCAGTTTGTGGTATTATTTGACTAAGACCGGCCAATTGTATACGCAAGTAAGGAGGGCGTACCTGTCTGTACAATTGCCACGGATCCTGATGTTCCAAATATGGTAAGAGGCGTTACATTTCCATCACAAGCTTGCAGTATTCGACCAATCACAATGCACTGGTTAACTGTCCAATCATAGCACACCTCGCTTTTCAGAGCGATGAGCTTTGTAAAACATCTGCGCGTTTCAAGAAGCGGGGCAAAGAGGAGATACAAACCTGAGCGGTATGTGGAAAATACAGCGATTTTAAATCTTAAATCGTGTATACACATTGCATTACATCTGAAACAAATGATAATATTTGTTCTTGCCGTGTCATATGACCCCTTTCGCTCACCTGCATAGAGTTCATTCCGGCATCTTTTAGCATCTTGGACCGCTCCATCTATCAGTTTTAAACGATCTGCAAATCCAGAAATTTCAAAGAAAAGTTATTACGTAAGTGAATTTCATGTTTCAATAAAAAAACTTTCCGTACAATCCTCGGGGATGGTTCAAGCACAGTAATACTACATAATACGTCCAACTCGTTTTTTGACAAGTTGAACATGTTAATCATGAGAAGCCAGCTGTAGCAAGATTCAAAGTAGGGAAGGAAGGAGGCTGGAACCGGAAAACATTTAAACATTTAATCCAACATATCAATCATCACCTTTAACTGTAGCCATCCCACCTCGGCCCAGGAGCACGGCAGCGAGCTCTCCGTCCCAACTGAATCTTCACTCCAGCACCACCACCTCGGACAACCGCTGGCGGACGTCCTACGTCCGCGCTGCCAGAACTCCTCAGCACCGCGAGAACCCTCCGCAGCGGGGAACTAAGACAGCATATCTCTCCTTCTTCCCGGGTTTCGGCACCAATGTAGCTAGATTCAAAGTAAGGAAGGAAGGAGACGGTAACCGGAAGACATTTAAACATTTATTAAAGTAATAACAGCCGGCGGCCCCTCACGGCCGACCGCGGGCGAACAAACATAAATACAAATACAAAAATGTTCTGGCCCGGTCCTCTCTCTTCGGCGGTCCTGTCGCTCGCTCTATTATATGCTCTCGATCTTTGATCTTTATCAATTACTCACCGGTCTCGAACCACGGTCTCGCCCCGCCTACATACATACTACATACCCCCATCACCCCTCACAGGCCGGGGGGTACCCCCGAGACTGTGCATGCTCCTTCCCCCTCCCTCAAGGGGGGGGTGGTGGGTATGCAGAGTTGAGACGAGACAACAGAGACGGGAGCCCTTGGACCGACTGGAAAGAGAGAGGGAAGAGAGGAAGAAAAAAAAAATTATAGTCCGGTTCCCCGACATGCTCGGTCCTCAACAGCCGGGGTACTCTCCTTCGCGGTGCCTTGCGGTGGCCCTGGGGCTTCGGTGGACGGCTCGATCGACGGCTCTCATCACGTCTTCCTAACCACACCAGCATGTTTAACATTTTAAATACAGATTAAAATGTTAACACTGTAATATTAGTGTACTTATTCATGATTGGTCTTCCATTTGTACATACAAATTTTGATTGATCTTGTTTGCTTTCACATATTATCCATTTTCCAGATGTCCTTTACACTGCACAGTCACTGCGTGGTTTGTTTTGCTGTCTACAGTCAGCTGTCATGACAACAGCAAAGCTGCTCTGATGCGTTTTATTTATGCAGAACTTAAAACATTAATGTTGTGCTTATGCTGCCTTGCAAGGCCTTAATTCCCTTCTGGAAATACGAATGTTATATGTATATACAGTAGATGTGTTGCGCAGGTGAGAAAATAATCAAGAATAATACAGTAACTAATGCTTTTTTGTAATCTACGATATAGGTCTAGATTTTATTCAGCTGCTTGGGAAAATAGAAGTCACATAGCATTAACAGCTTTAATTAAAAGTCAGGTACATATGATCAAGACGTTGTCAGGTGACAGTGACGCTAAACATGTTGGAAGCCCAGCAGTCATTCCTGGGCTCCACTGTCTAACAGTGTGTGACAAGTGAAAAGCAAGTGGACGGATCTGTCTCGCCTTCCTTATTCAGCCCCACAAGGAGCAGGGGGGTGGAGGGCGTGGCTTATTGCTGGTGGCACTAAAAACACTGCAGTGTATTGATCCTTATTTCATTGCAGTTCAGAACCAAAGGGGGCTGCCAGAAAGTGGAGATGAGGTCCTCCACTACATCAGATACCTGGAAGAAGCATGTAGCAAAAATACGATGCTTTAAGTCTTGAAATAGGTCTGCACTTTACATGACAATGCACATAACTGGCTTATGTTGTGTTCCATTTGAATCTCAACTTTGTACATTTCTCAATTTTCTTCTATTCTATTGCACTTTTCAATCAGCATTTTCAAAAGAAATGATGTAATAGAATCTCAAAGGTCCAGTTTTCTTGCAGCTAGGTTTAAAACTACTATGCTCAAGGGTTTAAAAAACACAATGAATTTATCCCAAACGGTTGAAGTGATTTCTCAGTGCCTAAACCGGCTGCACGGCATCAGAGCGCAGCTCTTTATAAGCGACACTTCTGTTTTACTTACATTCTCTTTTGGAAATCCCAAAAGCTAGTTCAAAAAGAGTGATTCCCTCTTACAAACCACAACTATGTTCCTGCTTTTCCTCAATGAGCGCAAACTCTTTGATGTCGTATCGAAGAAGAGGCGGTGGAGCTCCACTGAGGATCTTCATCTGGGTGTACTTGGATTAAGATGGCGGTAGGTCTTATAAATGCATTATAGTGTTTTCAGTAAACAGTTCTTATACAGTTGCATGTTTATTTCAATTTTTCTCTGACACATCTGTGTCTTTGAACATTATAGGGGCCTATCAGCGTGGGATCAACTGACGTACAGAACGTAAACTGCAGGCTGTGGTCCATTGGCAGAGTGCAAGGTAAGTTCTATTTAATTACTCTTGTTCTCAATTACTCAGATTGTCTACATGCATGTTTATGCATCTTAATACATACGAAATAACCTCAAAGCTATTTGACACTTTTGTGATAAGACGTATGTGAAGTAGAGCCAGTTCTGAAAACGTGAAACCTTTATAAACCTTTTTTTTCAAGATTAAACGGAAGCATTGCATCTATCACAGTACATACTATTGTTTTGTAATGCAAAGGCAATTTGTTTCGTATGCAACAAAAAACAAAGATTGTTTTCTCAGGTAGCAGTGTCATTAATATAAGTTTTTAATCCCCATTGAAGAGACTGCCTGATTGAAAAGCGATAAACTACATTTTAGTTTTTTAATATCTGTTCAGAATATACCCTAATAGTACAATGCAAAGGATTGGTCTGCAAATAAAATTAAGATATTGTTCAATTGTGTAGAATGATCACAAGTTCAGTTCATCCAAACGCAATTATTATTTTAGTGAAAAAAAATCAGCTTGCTTTCTATAGGGCTGTCACAATATCATATTTTCACCAATTATTTTGCCAGTAATCACTAACCACCAGCAGTAGCCAACATTTTTATATCATAGTTACTGTCAATATTGTGACACTCCTCACTACTGTAATAAATACCAAAATAGCCCTCATGAAACTGGCAAACTTTATCCAATGGTTAGTTTCTCATCAGCTGCACTAACAATATCACGCTATTACCTATGGACTCATAGACATCTGTCCTGCAGTCAGGCATTCTAGTTGGAGCTTGTGATTTTTTACAAGTGCTTTGAGTTTTGTGTGCATCAGACAGGCCGTGAGAAAAGTGTGGGTTGTGTGTGGGCATGCAGTCACTGAAATCTTCTGGGTAATACTTGAGACAAAGGAACAAGAGAAAAGTTTGTAAGAATTTGTGATCGGAGAAGAGAGAAGTGGTGTTGAGGTGGGCGGGAGCAAGTCGCAATTACAATTATTGTTTGTGAGTAAAGACTGCAGAAAGTTGTGTTCCTTTTAAGAGTGAAGAAGAGCTTGGCATTTAAAGCGAAGGTAAATAGAGATTCTGCTTCCCGAAGCATTTTGAGAATAGAAAACATTTAGTCCTGTCAGCATATATAGTTAAACAACTAGGAGAAGAGAAAGATCAGCAAAACATGTAATAATCATGGTCGGGTCTATTTTTATTACTCAAATGGTGTATCTCTCTCCAAATGAAAGCCATTAACATCCATTCCTAGTTGAAATGTAATATGTTAAAATACAATAAAAGGCGCCAGCTGATTGGCAACACTATTTTCAATTTAGTCTGATGAGAAACATTCCCATTTAAATTGCCATTAGTGTAAAAGCATGATTACAAAACAAGTGTGCCTGTAGCACAGAGCACATTTTAATATAACAGGACTGCATTTGGGTGTCACTTAGTTCAACACAAATCCAAAAGGAAGACTTTCAATAAAAAAAGCACCCTGCTATCTTATTTGTTTAATTTCTATTGAGATCATTGGAGAATTGAGCTCTATTGAATAATGCTTGCAAGAAATATATAACATGATACATTTATGCCTTGCAACATGCAGCTTTCCTATGCTCGTGAAACTTTACAGATTTTTATTTTTCTCTTAGGTCATCTTAAAGAATCTCTACTGGCACACGTGTTGTTTTATACAATCAGATCTGAAAAAAAGCAGGTTTGAACTGGTTTAAGCTGGACCAGAGCTGGTCCCCAGCATCTAGCTCCTATCTCATAACCAGCTCAGGACCAGCTTAAATAAGCTCAAACAAGGTTTGGAAGGTTCTCTCCGGGTCTTTAAAAAAATGTATATGTGACCCTGGATCACAAAACCAGTCTTAAGTAGCACGGGAACATTTTTAGTAAAATACAAAAATACATTGTATTGGTCAAACGTTTTGATTTTTCTTTTATGCAAAAAATCATTAGAAAAGTTTTAAACTGTTGTATCTCCTCGAGATATTGTCTTATCCCAAGAACCCATACATCATTAGAAACCTTAATTATTCGGCTTTCAGATGATGTAAAAATCTCAATTTCAAAAAACTAAAGCCTTTAGTTTTGGACACGGCCCAGGATTAAGAACCACCGATCTGGCCTACTTAACACTGTATAGTGACTGGTCGAAAAGGCAGCCAGATACACAGGAGTTTAACTTGCTAACTTGGATAGCGTTAAATAAACTCCTAAACGGACAAAATCTCACCCTAAACATGTCTACAAGGTGCACCGTTTCTGCTAGGATTTTGTGGAACTGTCATGCTGGATGACATCACACACCTATTAACGTATCACATCATATATGACATCATAGCGTAGTTTTTGAGTCGCAACTTCAGACCCGTTTTGATCTTATTCTCAGCCGTCAAGCCCATATACCATTGGCTAAACATCTGATGCATAAGGCACACTTTTCTGGAAACACTTAACCCTTTCACCGCCATTGACGAGTTATCTCGTCAATTAAAAAAAAACGCTTCCCCGCCAAAGACAAGTTTTTATGGCAATCAGTGTTTGTACTGTTATACAGCAGGTGGCGCTGTTACACACCTTTGGTAAAAAGTACAGAATCCCAGAACCTAGAGCGTATATGTTTTAGCGGTTTTTAATGATTGTTCTGAGAGAAATCTGAGCGGAATTTTTGACAAAAAACGTTAATTATCTCAGCTGTTTAATCAAAATGATGCATTTTTGTAGAAAACCTGCCCTCATATACAGAGTGATAAAAAACGAACAAATGAAGATAGAAGTATACAGTTTATTTTGTTTAAAAGCTGAGACTCATTTCATTTCACTTTCATTTGATATATTGTTTGTCCATATATTTTTTACAGAAAATTTACCGTGAGCCATTAAAGTTGGGTGAAAATGTTAAAAAAACGCTGGCGTAGACTCGCAACTTTATTTTTAAAAAGGCTGGCGGCGAATGAGTTAAGCACATTCGAAGTCGTCAACTGATTGTTAAAATGTTTCAGGATTTATGGGAGATATACTTTGAGCGTTCTTTAACAGTCTGCCTGGGAAACAACAGGAAGCCGTCTGATCAAAGAAGTAAGCTATCGTGTTAACATTGGTTGCAATAAGAATTCATCACAGACTACTAAATGCTTAATTCTTAAAAGTTTGTGAATTTGACGGCATAAACTCATAAACATTGTTGTTGCTGTAAACATTTGACACGTTCGTGAATGTACCCTGGTCTGTTACTGTGGGGACATTTCCACGCCTCTAAACATAATGCAGCACAATACGAAACGTGATTGGTTGCTTTACTAGCATGTTATATGGCCTGTTGGGCAGGTCTTGGCGAGACCACTACTCTCTGAACATTCTGCTTTTCTATACACTATTTGCATTATGTATTTACATTGTACAATCATATTTGTACGCTTTAATAGAATTTTCTCTTGTGTCCGATACTTTAGGGGTGTGGTTAGGGGAGCGGCTTCAGTATTATTTTTCTTCTAATAATTGTTATATCTTGTTATATATTGTTAAAAATAAAACAAAAAAGCCACCTTGTAAAATTGTTACCAATTACCTTGAGATCAGGTTGACCTAACCGTCACTGGTGCACAAAAACATACAAATTATACACCTCACAAAATAGTTAAGAAGTGTCATGCACTCTAAAAACAGTTGTGTTTAAAACATCACATTTTGTGTTCACTTAGACAACACAATCATGTATAGAGTATGTAGAGTATGTTTGGATATGTTTAGGCAGTATACAACAAATCTATTATTTATTAATGGTGAATGACATTAATATTTACATGAAATGACGTCTCCAACATGATAGAAAACAATATTTACACTCTCTCCACAAATGTATGATAGTCCCACGAAACAAAATGAATCCAAAATGTAATTTAATAGACTTTATTAACTTTGCTAATTACATTTCAGCATTTTAATGACCTTTAACAGTTTAGAGAATAAATGATGAAAGTACACAGCTGCTTGTTATTATAATTGCATTTATCAGTTTGATCTATAGTGATTTGGACTAATTTGGTCCAAAAGCAAGACAAGCAAAACAAGGTTTTAAATTGACTCATTTGAGTGACTTGTCACTCACATACAGACTCTATAAATATTGTACAGTACAGATACGATGTTGGTAATTACGGGAAAAACTAATATTACCTCTCCTCTGACATTCAATCGTCCTGGTTCTTCCTACTTCCTTAGTGTTTGAAGCAGGCGGGAACGGTGAACTAAAAATAAAACTTGTTGAGGTGGTAAAAGACGTTGATCGCAGCAGAGGGGCTGTAATTACGTTTCTAGCACTTTCATTTTCTATGCAATGTGAGAAGGAGTGTTTATTAAAACAAACACAGGCTCTTAGTTAGTAGTTACAAAAAAGACTGCATTTATTTATGCATGAATCTACTTCTAGATCGCTTATTTTTCTACCACACTGGTTTGGGATAGAAACTTAAGATACACACACAGACTGCCTCTTGTTCTTCTTATTGTAACCAAAAATAAAACTGGCTGGACATAATAGTAACTTTCTAGCTAATACAGTAATTTAACTGTTATATATTTAGCTTGTGATCAGAAATAATCTGCAGGGGCTCTATTCTTTGCGGAGATCTACTGGAAGTTAGGTTTACATGCGCGGTAACATTTGAAGTTGTTGACTGTGATACCGTCTATATTCTGATTGTAAGCCATTGTAAAATGCCAGCGAACACCTCGTCTCGCATAGCCATACTTCAAACTGCTTTCATTGGCCAAGGCTCGCCCAAGAGCGTATGACTGACAAGTAAAGCAACCAATCCCGTTTCGTTTTGTACCGCATCATGTTTAGAGGCCTGAAAATGTCTCAATCATAACAGACCAGTACACATTAAGGAGCGGGTCAAAAGTTAATAGCAACAACAATATTTATGAGTTAATGCCATGAACCTTGCATATTCAAGAATTTAGCATTTAGTTGTTTGTGATGAATTTGTATTGCAACGAATGTAAACGCAACAGCTTACTACTTTGATCAGAAGGCTTCATGTTGTTTCCATGCGGACCGTTAAAGTGTGTTGACGGCTATTTTATGCAATCCATTTATAAGAAATAGATGTTCATCCATGTGTATGGGAAATAGAAAATTGATTTCTAGAAGCTACAGTATACCTTGCTTATACTGTAACTAAAACTTTTTTTTATCAGATTTCTTTGCTTGGGAATGAATTTGAAGATGTGTTTTGGAAGATGAAAGAGATTTAAGAGTTGGTTTTATGATGCCATTTGGGGTTTCCACAGAGTTCACTTTCTATATGGTTAAGGCTATTGTAGTTTATGTAGAATATGCATTGTACGAATGGCACATGTTTGAAATTGGTTCAGATGAAGAGTTTTCTGAGGCTTTTAGCCCAGTTTTAACCAGTATTGTGTGCCAGTTCTGTGCACAAAACACGTTCAGGTCCCCGGAGTGTGAAAAAACACTCCGTTCTGGTATTACACTTATTTTTAAAATCACACCACCATAGTCATTGTGCCAGTCCAGTAATGCTTGCTGCTATGGTTACTGCAATGTTCAGAACAATTAGGCTCCTGTTTTGACACAGAGAGCAGGTCGGTGTCAGAAAACAGAAGCTTTATCAAATGCCGACCTGAGAAAGTTCCCCGCAATTGAAGATTACACAAAAGGTGCCGGCTTGACTGGGCTTTGTTGTTCAAATGTTTCTACCATTCCGTATTTTCCTCACTCGCGGTTGAATATTATCTGAACAAAGCAGATATCCTTCAAAAGAACTCTGATGTCTGAGAGTCCAGTAAGTTGCCCAGAGTGGGCCTGTACCAGCTTTGGCTTTAGGTTTATGTAAGAGCCATCTGCTTCAATTAGAAGTCATTGTGTTTGTGTTGTTGAGTGGGATGTAATATAGCAGATAATAACGGGTAATTGTGTGTTGTGAGCTGTTTGTTGAAAAAGGATTCAGCGTTACCATCTACTGTATATTAGTGGCGAGTATTTGGTAAACATTAACGTTCAGTGAGAAAAACTGAGACAAAACCTTGTGATTGTGTCATCGAAGGTTGCCACTATGTTAAGCACATCAAATGTTCATCCATGCTCCGCTAGCTCTTTGGACCGAGCCGCAAATGGCAGATTTTTTTTATTGTTTGGCAATATTTCGAGAAATATCTCTTCAAAATTGACTGTGCCTGTGACATTGAATCTTTCTTCTATTAAACTATTCCGACTGGATGTAACGTTTTGTGCATTACTGTGCAAAATGAACATTCCCACTTACGTGCCTGCTATCTGTTTCTCAAATACATTGTATTTCTGTTAATTCTGCTTTACGCTCTCGTTTCAGCCCCTTTGGGGAGTGTCCCATATCAATGTTTGAAGCTCTGAAAGCTATCCTCGGGATCCTGGGTCAAGCATGTCAACTGAGTGGCACACCTGATAAACAGTAAGCCTTGAGTCTCTGAGGTTCTTGGTTGGAATCCTGTGTGACTGAAACATTTTTATATGAATTCCACATTTCGATGTCATTCTCACTTGTGCTTATCAACCATACTGTTCCTGTGGTTTTTGCTCTTGTTGCTCTGCACCCGTGTGGCTCTGTGGTGCTGTAACCCCAGGCAGCACTTGAGGGTGCGGCTCAGTGGCACAACTTGTTGACACACATGCTTTGATACTCTGAGGTTGTGGGTTTAAATCTAGTGTGTTGCGATTGCAACATTTATGTACTGTATGAGGTCTACAGTTTGATTTTATTCTCACCACTGCTTATCAACCTGTTTTCACGTACATTCCGTTTCTATAGTTTTTGCTCTTGTTGTTCACTGCTGGTGTGGCTTTGTGCTGTTATAGGTCCAGACAGCGTTTAAGTGTGCAGATGTCTGGTGCAACTCTATAAACCCTATGCTTTGAGACTTTGAGGTTGCTATATCAATCCCCGTGAGAAGCACGTGTGACGTTCATATGTGAAGTCTTCGATTTGCTTTCATTCTCACCTTCTCTTCATAACTTATTTGTTTCTCAGGTGCATTCAATATTTGCCGTTTTTTTCTCTTGTCGCTCTCTGCTGCTCTGGCTCTGTGCTGGTATAGCTCCAGACAGGGCTTGAGTGTGTACCTGTTCTTCTCAACTTGTCCTGTTTTCACGTACATTCCGTTTCTGCCGTTTTCACTCTCGTTGCTCTGGGCCAGCGAGGATCCTCGCCGTTCTCGCTCCGCCTTCGGGGAATTGGCACTGTATCGCTGCTTGTAGCTGTATTGTTTCTTGTTTTTTGTTTATAGAGTGTGACAGTTCCTGTCAACTTTTTAAAGCTTTTAAAGCTATTAATTCCTATAAAGGGAGATTTATATGTGATTAACATAATAATATCAACATGAACATATCAGTTTGCACTAAGGAGAATCACAACTTTACAAACCTCGATTTGAAGCAAAATGGAAACTATACGTGATTTTATTTAAAATATTCAGATACACTCTAAAAAAATCATTCACGTGGGTTAGTAAATATAAAAATATGTATATATATATTTACAGTTCTATTAACTTAATAAAATCTTTTAAATCATTTAACACATTTTTTTAGGGGGGAAAGGCTAAAAAAAATCCAATAGTCAATTTCTCAAAAAATTACATATGTCATTTGTTTATTTAATGAAAAAAATAGGTTTCTAACTAACAAACTATATTTTGAATATACAATTAATATAATATACAAAGTAATTTTGGTGAATTCTAATAGAAATATTTGAGTAATTCAGATTTACTAAAATTTTGAGTGTAAATTGTTTAACGTAAAGACTGTATAAGTCTTTAAAGTACATAATAGTCGTCGATCACTGTTTTTACTGGTTTGATGCATTTTGCTAACCATGATTCTTGGATTGTTTGAATCATAGGTTGCATGCAGATGTTAAACCCATTGTTTAATACTAAAACATGTTTTAGGGACGGTTTTGTGGGAAATGTCATTCTGACGTCATTTGAATTCAACCCATATAAGCCATGTAAAGTGACCAGCAATTGTAGTTTTTAAACAGAAATGGTGATAGAGAAACAAAAGATATGGATTGCAGCTTTAAAAGATTTTTTTTGTGAACAAAATAGTATTGGCTGCCATTCTCAACTCAACTCAACTCAACTTTATTTATATAGCGCTTTTTACAATTTTCATTGTTACAAAGCAGCTGTACATGAGACACATTTAATACAAGTATGAATTCTAAAGCAGCTCCCCCGGCCAGGCAGATAGTGCAAAACAATATGCAAACGGTGGTGAGGAACCCAAAACTCCCATCGAGAAAAAAAACCTCAGGAGAACCCAGGCCCAACCAGGGGATTCCAGTTCCCCTCTGGCAAAAGCTGCTGCCTCTGCACAAGCTCATCAGTGCTTGCACAACAAGGCTTAATAAAAATATAAAAATTAAAGATTATCATTAACAATCTAATAGCATTTGAAATGTTGTAGAAAAAAACAAAGTTGTCGCGTCCTTTATCCAGCTCTATCCTCTTAGCACTTGTCAGGTCACCGCTTCCCATTCTCAGCTCTGCCATCAGGTCTGGGCATGAACTGCATCCTGCGGTAACCTTGGAACAAAGAGACAAGACTGGCTGAGAGTAGAGTACTGTTCTGCACTCTTTGATGCAACAAGTACATCATTTGTTGTTGGATGTGTTCCTGGTTCCGGTTGATCTAAATAATGCAGCCTAAATCCTCTGAGGATTAATATTATGGAGGTGTAGTGTATGCAAGATTAAAAAGATGAGTCTTTAGTCTAGATTTAAACTGACAGAGTGTGTCTGCCTCCCGGACCGTGCAGGGAAGAATATTCCAAAGTTTAGGCGCTAGATAAGAAAAGGATCTACCACCTGCACTTGATTTTGAAATTCTAGGTATTACCAACTGACAGGACCCCTTAGAGCGTAATGTACGTGGTGGTCTGTAATACAATAGAAGTTCATTCAAATACTGCGGCGCTAGACCATGTAGGGCTTTATAGGTAATAAGCAAGATCTTAAAGTTAATGCGATGCTTTATAGGTAACCAGTGCAAGGTTGACAGAACCGGGGTTATATGCTCATACTTTTTTGTACGTGTAAGAACTCGAGCTGCCGCGTTTTGAACCAGTTGCAGTTTTTGTAATAGGCCCGCAGGGCAACCACCTAGAAGTGCATTACAGTAATCTAGTCTTGATGTCATGAATGCATGAATTAATTTCTCTGCATCTGACAGTGACAGCATATGACGTAATTTAGATATATTCTTAAGATGGAAAAATGCAATTTTACAGGTGTTTGCGTACTTAAAATTGTATATACAATACAATACATATTCAGAGTATTTCAAAATACTGTTGAACAGTGAGTAATGATTAAACTTAAATGAAGAATCACTCGACATTCATCTGAATGTGTTCTTTTATATCCTGCGTAATATCTTGCGACATATTCCTCTAATAGGTTAACTGTTCCTTTAAAAATCCTTGCCCCCCCATTCACAATGGCACTGTAATGTTTTAACAAAATAATGACTGTAATTTTCATACCAGTAGTTGGTATACTTACTATAGGTGAAATGTAAGTGCTTTGGTATTAAAGCACTTTATGAAATTCCTTTTATAATTAAGTTGTAGATGTGTTGCTCAGGGTTGCCAGGTACATTCTGTCAAGAAACAGCTTTCTGTATTGTATGAATATATATTTCACACATTCTGTCCCCTTTCAAGTCAATGTTTTTTTTTTTTAAATCAGAGTAGGGCTGGTTTTAAATTGTACCTACTTTTTTTCAATTTAAACTCAGGACTCATTAATTGATTTATACTTTGGAATGTCCCTCAGTGATGCCAGGCTATGGCTTTTCTCTGAACTCAATTTTCTGTCCTGGTCTTAGCTGAAGTTTTTCATTGATTCTTAATAAAATACCCCATTCTATTCATTTCCTAAAATGTTCCAAATTAACTGATGAGTACTTTTATAGTGTCTGCAAGGCTGCCGGGCGCACTGGTTTGGTCAAGAGAATTTGTTTTAATTCCGGTCTACAACCTAATGAAACAAAATAGGGTTATTTCTGACAGCACATTGGGCAATTTGTAAAGGCTTTGCTGCCACTTGGCCATAAGAATTTAAATAACTTTTGAAACCTCTAGAAAGAAGGAAAAGCAAGTTACTTTAATCCATTTTAAACATATTGAAAGCATTGACATATTTGTGCAGTTTTTTTTCAAGGAAGAAATTGTACTACGTTTTAATTTAAAGGTGCAATGAAGTGGTGTTGTTTATTGTTTTCTACTGTTATATTAGGTCTACTTATGACGTTTGCATGGTTTTTACTTCCAAAAACATCAAAATTAAAAAGTAATAGGCTATTTTCTACCCAAGTTTTGTGGCCAGCTCTGCAAACGCTCGGTTTTAATGGGCATTGAAGACACTTGGAAGTAAATGTCCACTGCTTTGATTGGATAGCAGTTTCCGTAGTTGGAGGCTTCTGCGAATTTGGTTCGAGACCTAACGTTAGGTTCCACATTAGCACCATTCACAGTTTTCGCACGGCATTAGTATTATCTGAAGACCTCTTATGATTTATAAATGACCACCCCACATCAGTATTTCATGTGACGCAATCGCACAGCATGATTTTACTAAAATGTATTGACTTATATCCCGGATGTGACGGTAAGTGCATTTTCAAAATGGGCACTTTCAGTTCTGACACTTACGCGTGAATATCCGATATATAACAAACGCTCGGGTTAAAATTGTGATCTTAATTCATCGTACCCTTTAAATATATACAAATTGCATAAATAAATAATACATTTGAACACAGTGCATTGCTATTGCTCTTTAATTAGAGTGTTGCTAACATGGTTAGTATTGATACATTAAGGTCAAAAAACTCTTTGGCAGTTTCCCAGACAGGGCGTAAACCTAGTCCCAGACTAATTTAAATGTTAGAGGTGTCTTAATCGAAAACAACTTGGACTGACAAATCTTAAATATATAAAAAAATCTCAATATGCATACCAGTAATATTTTTTGTAAAGTATGTTTTAAAAACAACTTAAATATCCTATTTTAATCAAAGGCCTAGTCCTGGCTTAAGATAACCCTTCCGAGCAACCGCCCCTGAGATTTTGAGTTCCCCAGACTAGCTAATACTTTGATCATATATTATTGGCTGTCCTCTCTTATGCATAATTGGTCTATGTCTTATAATTATTAGTACAATCATGCAAATGGAGCAGCACATGACAGCTCTTACATAAGAGGGAGGCCACAGGTGAAGAAGGGTTCAGTTATCAGAGACCAGATGGAGGAGTTTCACACCTTTGACTCTCATTGTGAACAGAAATAAAAAAGTAAACAGAAAAATCCTCTGAGCTCAACTTGGCAGGATTCAGTGTTGTTAAGTCCACAGTGTGTTTTATCTAGAGGTTTGAAGAGGAAGAGGGAGAGGTTAAAACCTAAAAATGCCCCATCATGTAGGAGGGTTGGCAACTTGATACAGTATGTGTAGCCTCACATGATTTCTTGTGTGTTTGTGTGTGTTCTTCACTGCACCTTCTGCAAGTTGCATCCCTAGTGAAAATAGAAAAGTTTACTTTAATTATTTATATTGTAACTCGCGTTTAGATGTTCATGCTTAATGCAATACTTCAAATGGGTTGGGTTATTATTTTTATGCAAACTCTTTGATTTAATACAGCTGTAGACATCGCATTTTACAAAAAGTCTAATTATTGTTAAGATATGAAAATAAGATTATGTAAAAAAATTACAATAATTTGAAACCTTTGTATTGCAATACTGATTTATACTTTTTTTTCAGTTTAGAATAAGCACATGCAAACATTTCACATAAACAAAGTGTTTGATAAACAAACTAATGCTAATTTCAAGCACAAATTAATTCATAAAACGTGGGAACAAAAAAAATCACGAATAACCCATATTGCTTCTTAAAAATGGTGAATTTCACTGAACATTGTACTGTAAATACTGTCATGTAAACATTGCAGTCGGAATGACTTCAAAGAAATGGATCTCCTGCAGCCTCCTCAGTTTCCAGGGTGCCACATCCACTAAACATCCAAAGGTGAATCTAGAAGCCCAAAGTGACATTTGAGTCCAGCAGCAGTCAATGATACTTCATAAGACCTTCACTGTCCTTTAACCATATTGAATAATAGCACGTCAATACAGCTAAAGAAAGGTTAGAGCGTCATAAATGCATCTAGATAGCAAGATAAGGAATAATTGGGGAGGGGGTTTCTGCGTCTTTGTTTTACTGCCCTTCTGTCCCTCTCTCTGCTGGCTGCTGGTAGTAGACTTGTCCCAAGGCACTGTCATATAATATCATAATGTGTGAAGAAGGTGGCCTGGAGGCGTTTTTCAGTCACAGCTGTCTGGGCAGCTATCAATGATGGCTGTTATCAAAATGAAAAGCTCTGAATCCTATTTCTCAATATGGCGAAAGAGACCGGAAGTAGGGAAAATCATGCCATAGCCATTCATTTAGCTTGTTTTCTCACAGGGTTTCATATAATTTATCAAAAGTAACAGTTGCATATGTTGTCCGAATTGTTCATGGATTTTTGGAAGATCTAAAAATGGGGAAACATAACATGGTTTTTTAGAGCTATTTATTTATTATCAAGATCTGATATATGTTAGACAAATCAGCATAAAGGGAGAGCTACATGCCTATTTGCTTCTAGTGAAGTGAACGGATCTAGAGCATTGACCTGACGAGCATTTACCCTACTTCCGGTTTGTACATGTCACGCTGTGAAATGGGTCTATTGTATACTATTCATACAGCAGAGTTTGCAATGTCCCCTATCCTCTCCAGTCAAACAACTGTTTTGTTTGCATCAGTTTAACCAGATGCCATCTGTCATGTAGTGGTATGCCAAATATATGGAATGAAAATTTGAATAAATAAAAAATAAGACAGTGAACCGAAATACCCAAACCGTATTCTATAAACTATGTTTAGATGTGTCTGAATCAAATTGAACATAATTGCAAAATGTTTTTTTCCTAAGTATTCTGAGACTAATTATGTCAAACATTTTGATACTAATGATCCCACTGTGGATCATTCTACAATAGAGCTATACCCTGTAGGTGCACAGCCTTAAGCACCCTGCACATGATCCTTATAATTACACTTAAAGGGGTAGTTCACCCCAAAATAAAAATTCTGTCATGAATTACTCAACCTCACAACAAAAAGTGGGTACTTCCAGCAGTTCTACCTCCTACCTTTAAAGCATCTCCTCGCCAATTACTACGCCAAATAGAAGACTCTTTTGTTTCAATAAAAACCCACGATGGGGAAACTCGACAAAATAAAGATAATTAAGGCACCAAACAAAAACTTCCCATGAGGGGGCAAAACTAGACAGGACAAGAACCAATTTGAACAACAAAACACTTTCAGGAATTTGGTAACAGGATCAAATAAACGGGGTAGATAAAAGAATGAATCAGCACAGGACAGCAAAAACAAGGGCATTAAATAGGAGAACTAACAAAGGATAGTTACAATAGGCGGGTGGGGGGAATGAAGAACAGGCGGGAAGCTAGACGAGGAAATGAGGGGGGCGGGTCAAGACTTGACAGGAGACCACATGGCACATCACAACAAACAATAGCCATGTGCCTCCACACAAAACGTGACATCAGCCCCCCCAAGGCGTCCCTCATGTGGATGCACTACACACGGGACAAGACTGACTGAGACAAAACACGGAACCAACAGAACACAGTAAATAATAACATTGGTAGATCCGAGGAAACAACAAATGGGTTGGGGTGCAATAACAAAAATAATAAACAAGGGAGGGGAGGTGGGGGAATAAAGACTTCTGGAGGGGTGTCCCCAGAAGGTTTTGGCTGGGTGAGGAAGAAGTCCATCATTTACATTTATTAATTTTGCCAATACCTTTAATCCAAAGTGATTTACAGAGAGATCAGGGAGCCATAAGCGATATGTCATACAGTAGCAATAATACAATAGATGCTAATGCAAAGTTACTAGTTTCAGCGAAAGCTAGACCAATACCTGTTGTTTCGTTCTGAACCATCTGGAGTGGTTTGATAGCCTTTGCAGGAAGACCAGCAAGGAGTGCATTGCAGTAGTCCAACCTTGAGTTTTTCACAGCCTGGACAAGGAATTGTGCCGCATGTTCAGTGAGATAGGGTCTAACCTTTCTAATGTTGAATAAGGCATATCGGCATGACCGCGTCGTCTTTGCAATGTGATCATTGAAGGACAGCTGTTCATCAAATATGACTACGAGGTTCCTGGCTGTTTTGGAAGGAGTGTTTCTGGTATTGCCAAGTTGAATGGTAAGATCATGTTGCATCATGGTGTGTGCCGAAAAACACGAGCAATTCTGTCTTAGCAGGTGTGGCAAGGGGGGCGTGGTTCAGAACGGTCTGCGCCGAGTAAGCAGACCGCAGAGTAAGCAGATCAACGGCATATTGAAAACACCTGCTTCTCGTTGTAGTAATTGGCGAGGAGATGCTTTAAAGGTAGGAGGTAGGATTTGAACCCGCGAGAGTAGTGCCTAAGATTTCCAGAGATTACAGGGTTGCTGGCAGTATCTGGTGATTGACAGTGTCATACGGTGCAGTTAGGTCTAGCAGAATCAGGACCGAGGACTTAGATTCTGCCTTGTCTAGACGCAGTGATTTTGTGACCAATAGTAGTGCAGTCTCAGTGGTGTGGTTTGTTTCGAAGCCAGACTGCTTGTCATCCAGTAGTTTATTCTGGGATAGGTACGAAGACATCGGGTTAAAAATTACCCTTTCAAGTGTTTTTGCAAATAAAAAACGGGAAGCATGCCTGGCTCCTCGATTGAAGTGTCCGATGCGGACTCCCAAGACTCCCTTCTCCCACTCTTGCAAAGGAGGCTCGTCTGTGGGGCAGGATCAGCAGGGTTCGAGGCTGATGGCGCAGAGTCTCCATGGGACATCACGGCCAGGACACAACCCTTTGGGATCGTGGCCAATTGGGAAGGAGACCAGACTTGGGCTGAGGCCCTGGCCTCGTCCTGGTTCTCATCCAAGTTCTCAATTAACCAACCAATATGTCTGGTTCCTTCTGTCAGGAGTGGTGAAGGCAGAACCCAGGCGCAGACAGTGGATAGCAGACTCAAAAATGTTTTAATAATGATGGGGCAACTCAACGCCAGAAACATAATCAAAACATTAACAAAAACTTCCCTCGAGGTGGCAAAACAAGACAGGGCTAGAACCACCTTGAACCTCAAAACACTTTCATAAACTTGGCAACCGGAACAAAGACACAGGCTAGATACAATAATGAACGAGCACATGACAACAAACTCAAGTGCATTAAATAGTAGAACTAACAAGGGATAAATACAATAAGTGGGTGTGGGGAATAAAGCACAGGCAGGAAGCTGTACGAGGAAACGAGGGGGGTGGGGTCAAGACGTGACAGGAGATCACATGGCACATCACAACCAAACGATGGCCATGTGCTTCCACACAAAATTCCTGGGTCTGTCACGATCCTGACACAAGACTAGAAAAGCATGAGTGAGCGAGCCAGGATCGTGACAGAATATTTGTTTTCTTCTATTCTCACATATTGCTTGATATTGTTTGTAAAAAAAATTGTGACTGACAACAATAGCTAAAAATCTACATTAATGAAATATAAATAAACCTTAATTCCTGTGTTATTTCAGGATCTTTGACTGTTTTCTCATGCGACTATAAAACGGGTAGGATTTCAACCTGATTTTCCAGGATTAATATCGCACATCCTTTAAAAACGCTCCCTGACCAGATCTGGTTACATGCCACTAACTGGAATTTACCACCCAGCCACCAAGCGTTCAGGCCGGGGCAGTATCCATCATCCTCAACTTCCTCTCTCCTCTGCGGTGTCTGCACCTGAGCTCACGGCTTAGATGATGGATGAACAGAACACAGATATCAGGATTGTCATCTATTGATGGCTTTTAAAGTACCCGAAGGGGGAAGTCAGGCTTCTAGGCGTCACCTCTACCATAGGAGGAGCCAACCAACCAGTCCTGATTTCAGCGGACATCCATCATCTCTCTTACGCCTCGTGTGCCCTCATCACAGGAGTAATGAGACGTGGCTTTGGGAATCTAAATGGATCTCTGATCGCCTTACACCTCTTTACGTGAAAACATACTCAAGAACCAGTTCGGTCGTTCAAGGTATCCTTCTACCAGTTATCGGAATAGAATTTGATCAGATTGATGGTCATGAAAGACGCATCAGTCAAAGTGCATGAGCAACCTTTAGGCCCCAGCCTATTTTAAAGGCCAGAGTCAGTGTGGGACGACTACTTAACTTTCATCAGGAAAACCTCAAGAGAAAAAAAGGCTTTCAAATATTGAACCGTAAAAGTTTTGAAGATCTAATTAATACGATATGTTACATCACATTATCATGATGTTGCAAAACCCAGTGTTACATGAAATACAATGTATATTGTTTGGTGCTATTCATTGTGGACCTTAATAATAATAATTTAAAAAAACTCCTGTGTCCCTTTTCATTATGTGTAAAAGACCCAGAAAAATGCTTTTGTGATCCACTAAAAGTTTTTGGAAGTATAATGAATAATAGATCATTTTCAGTAAATTGATTGAATAATGTAGCAAAAAAGTAGAGAAATCGTTCAAAGTCTTAAAAATGTTAAAGTCTCTGGGGTTAATCCACACATTATGCATGCTAGTATCATCTCTAAAAAAATCAAACATTCTCCATTTGAAAGGGAAAACTGACCCAATATATGCACTTTCCCTCTGTAAATTTCACACACACCGTACAACCCATATCCATATTTTTGCTCACCTAAGCACAAAATTCACTACCTTTAATTAATAGAAAGTGTGCCAACAGCCAACAATTATTTTCACTTGACTGTAGTTTAAAGCAGAGGGTTAACCTGTAAAATGCCTTTCACAGTTTAGTGTCGAGCTTCAGGCACTTCTACCCTTAAATCCACCTATCTCCATCAACTACTACCATCATGTCGAAGTGTTTTGCCTGGGAGAGCCATTGAAGGATTTAATCCCAAAGTGACAGAATGAAAGCAGACCCTCTACCAAATCTTTAAATCCACTGTGGAGGACATTCATAAGGCTTGGGAAAAATCCAGCAATTAATTGTACTCATAAAGATTTACTATTTATCATTAATTAGATCCTAAACTGTTTAATGTGCAATATATACAGCATCTGTTTCAATTCAATGTGGTTATTTATTGGGAGTCTTTTAAGGAAGACTCTCAAAACAAAACAAACTAATACAATTATTTGTAAACTAAATGTATAAAACTAGATTTTATGGAGTGACATTGATTAAAGTAATGGGGCACATTGAAAGCAAATGGTTGCCCTGCACACCATGTAGCTGAAAGAACACCAAGGCATTTGAAGGAATAGGTAATGTCAGCTTCCAGTAGCAAAATACATGGGCAGCAATATGTCTGCACAAAGATCCCATTTTGGGAATGGGTTTGAGAGTAATTTATGTCCCGAGAAAATATTTTGGTATTCAAAGAATGTTGGTACTCACTGATCCGTACTAGGCTCAAAACATTGAGACATTTCTCAAAATACCCTATTTTCTGTTCCACAGAAGATAGAAAGTCATATGGGTTTTTAAATGACATCAGGGTGAATAAATAGAGGATGGAATATTCATTTTTAGGGTGAACTATCTAATTAGTTCTGTTCACTAGATATTTTTTCACTGGTAGTTTGAAAACACTTTGTTATGCCAGAATCGTTCTGAAAACACATCTGTTCCTGTGACAGCCCTAGATTTGGTAAACTTCAAAGAAAAACGGGTCAAATAGGAGATGAGGTTTTTTAGCCAATCAGGACAGGGTGAGTGAGTGAACATGCTACATGTTCCACACATATGTTGAGATGCTAATAAAAGATCAGATTTTATTTCATAATCAAACAACACTAAATTCTAGCATGAAAATTAATAAATACATAAAGCCAATATTTTGAGTATAATTGCAATGGCTGAAGTCTCAACATCTTACAATGCATGCAACCAGTGCAGATTTGCCCTAAACCAATGTCAACTAATCACATGAACTCTGTATGTATGTGTATAATTAAAAAGGGTTTAAGTCATTAGGAGATGCACACACACCGTGTGTACCTGAAAGTGAGTGTAATGTATACAAATGTGGCTCATTTGAATAACGATCATGGGAAACCACCTAACAACATAAGCACTGCACTACAGGGACTTTTATCTTTAATATATTCCTTATTTTGTTCTGAATCTACACGTGGAGGGTAATGTAAAACGCTCAGGCGCGGCTCCTCGGGACATAAACAGTACTTACACTCAAACACGTTCCCAAAATGGGATCTTTGTGCAGACATATTGCTGCCCATGTATTATGCTATTGGAAGCTGACATTATCTGCTATTTGCTAGACATTTTACAACCCAAGGTACATAGAAATATTCTGCATCAAGTTGTACCTTAAATTAAAAACCTGGAATAAATTGCCTAGTAAGGAAACTGATCTTAGTCAAATACTATGTAATCCACAAAATTTGATGCTAAAAAGAATAGTAAAGAGAATAATTATTGATGGTTTGAGTTAATACGATAATGTTCAATATTCTATAATGATATAGAAAACATACAGTATATACAAACATGGGGCAGAAAACGAATGCAGAAGTTCCATACAGTAAGGTCACATATCTATATACAGTTGCAAATAATAACTTTACAGCTAATGACTGAACACAGTCATTCAGAATAATCCCACTCAAGCGTTTTCATATGATGTCACATCCTGTCTGCATAAACTGATGTGAGTGCAACAGAAGTAAAACCAGCAAAGCTGTTAAGAGTGACAGAGGGGGTGGGGGGTGCATTTACTTCCCCGGATTGTTGGGTTTGAATAGGTGATCTATATCAGACACTGACATAGTGTATTAATCTAGAAGGGTGCGGCTGCCAGAGCAAGGGCATATCTCTTCTCATTGATATGTTTGCTGCAGCTCAGTAATCAATCGCGGAGAGCACTCAGCCTGCAGATTGGCTGCCACCGACTAAATGGCAATGTACCATAATTACAAAATCTGATGGAGGAATTCCATACTCTCAAGAGCCAGATGTGTGTACTGAGTGTGCTTGGCAAGCGTGATGTTTTTAAACAGTATAGCTTTTCTATCTATGGCTTATCTTTTTCCTGATGTATGTTATAATTTTTCAACCCAAAGTGCTCCACATTTCCCTGTTTATGTTATTGGGCCTACTGCATCCAAATGAAAATGTACTCACACTCATGCAATTCCAGACGCAGATTACATCCTTTCTGAACACAGATGCATATATTTGTATTAAAACGCTGTCATGTTTTTAATCTGTTTGTTTAAAATCTAATGTTTTATTTCACTGGTGTTAAGATGGTATTAAGATGAGCTTTGGTCAGGTGGATGATGCAAAATACAGCTGTAAATCGGGTCTACATTTTTTTGAGTTTGCTTACTTTCAACCACTTCCAGAGGTTGTCAAAAACCAGATTGTTCAATCTGTTCAACCAGATTGCGTTCGTGGTGAAATGTGGCCGAATGGGATCCAACAGCCACACAAAAAAAAGCCTACGCAAATAATACATTAACAATATGAGAACTGTGCTAGCCCGAAATGATTTAACGGTCCAATGTGTAATTTTTTACTTCTTTGATCTGTGTCAGCCACCATAGTGCTTCAAAAGGGAGGGGGTAACGAGGGAGTGAGCTGTTGATTGCAAATTGTTAGATGCCGAAAAATTGCATACACTGGACCTTTAAGCTTCATCGGCCGAAGACGTAAAGGTTTGGTTTTGAAAATAAAAAATAAACCAAGCACAATGTTTTCTCACTATTACAGATGTCTAATACACACTTACAGTGTTCGTTGTGATCTCGCGCCAGGTTTTGAGGGGTTTGGCTTCAGTATTGCTTTTTTCTAGTAATAATTTGTTTCCACAATATTCATTCTGCCGTGCGTTTCCCTGCCGTGCTCACATGTAGGTGCACACACAAAGCAGTCTTCCCTTTCTGTTGGTCTATCGACATTGTGTCGAAACGACATAAGGGGTTTGACTTGAGAACCTATCATCTTCTGACTGGTTTTGAAAAGGCCAATGGAATTGGCGAATTCAATTTGCATGTCGGACTCTGCCCTGGATATCTGGGAATAAAAGGGAGATGGCGTGCTGCATTCATTCACCCTTTGTTCTTCGGAGTCTTCGCATTTTATGACAACATTTACTACAAATTGCTGGATTCTTACGACATGATGCAGCGGATCATCCCTCATCAGTGACTTCCCCTGGGCGTCTCGGCAATTCCAGAGGTGTTTATTTTCTAAAAGAGCTAAATTCTCCTGTGTGTCATGTCCCGCTGTTCTCGTGGGTGCAATACTCTCATCGAGGAGGGGGACTGACACAATGTCTGCCTCAAGTGTTTGGTTGTCCTGCACGCTGTGGCAGCCTTCGTGGATTGGTCCTGCCCGTACTGCGGGCAGATGGCGATCCAAACGTTGCGGTCACAGTTAGCTGTGTTATTTATGGACCAAGCCACCACCTCGACTGCTTTCTGTTCCGTAACAGCAGCTGGTTCGGCCCTGCCGTCCGCTATGGCGAGCAGCGAGGGTGATATGGGGATTAGCGTGATCGTTAATCTGTCATCCACAGGCTCTTGGACCGTTCGCACCCCATCTCGTTCATCTGATTGTTCACCAAGAGGCGTTGCTGCCCCATTTTGTTCCTCACCCACTTATTTGGAAACGGTGCGTGATGAAGATGAGATATACCTTGCAACATCGGAGGGTGACCTACTGGCATCCGACCCCAACAATTCTTCGGAGCTCCTTCGGGAGGTCGAGCCCAGGAAGAAGTGGACGTTGAAATGTCAGCCATGCTCTCCCGGGCCGCCACGAGCATTGGGCTGCAGTGCATTGCACCTCCCCTTCCCCAACGCTCGAGGTTGGATACTTGGATACTTACTTCTCGGCGCGTTCCCGTCAAACTAGCTCGGTCCCCTCTCTTCCCCTCGATGGAGGGGTAGCTAGGGGCTATGTCGACGTACCCCAGGTGGAGCATGGCGTCGCGGTGCATTTATGCCCGCAGACGGCGGCCACCTGGAGAGGTTGACCTATACTCTCATCCAAGGGATGTTCAATTTCGGCATCACTGTTGTTGAAGGCTTACATTGCTGCATGCAAAGCTGCCTCCGCTCTACACGGCATGACCATCCTGCAGGTCCACCAGGCCAAGGCGTTTAAAGATCTCTGAGTGTAACACCGACCCAGGGATTATGCAGGAACCGGCACCGACAACGCAGGCTCTGTGTCGGACGATGTGGTCAGATGACGCTGAGAAAGATCGCTTTTTTGATACCCCCATCTCGCGTCCATAGAACACAGGGAGATCGAGAACGCCATCAGGTCTGATCACAGCCAACAAAACATAAACATAAATATAAATACAAATACCAACGTAACACAAGTTCGGGTCCGGTCCTCTCTCTTCGACGGTCCGGTCGCTCTTTCCTTTTATATGCTCCCAATCTCCTACGTGACTCCTCAACCATGGTCTCGCCCCGCCTACTCTACTACATACCCCCATCACCCCTCACAGGCCAGGGGGTACCCCCGCGACTGTGCAAGCTCCCTCCCCCTCCCTCGGGGGGGGTGGGGGATATGCAATGACGAGACGAGACAACGGAGACGGGAGCCCTCGGAGCGACCGGAAAGAGAGAGGGGAGAGAGGAAAAAAAATTATAGTCCGGTTCCCTGAAATGCTGCCGCTCGGTCCTCAACCAGCCGGAGTACTCTCATTCGCGGTATCTTGCGGTGGCCCTGGGGCCTCGGGAGTCAGGGCGGGTCCTTTATCTGGGAGTCGGGGCGGGTTCCCCGTCCCCTGCTCCTTCGCCTTGGGTGAACGGACGCAGGCTCCAGCCTCTGGCAGGCAGTGGCCGCCCCCTGCTCCTCCCTCTCGGGGGACGGACGCAGGCTCCAGCCTCTGGCGGACGGCGGCAACACCCCCGCTCCCGCTTGGACGAAAGCCACCCCACCTCGACCCAGGGGCGCGGCAGCACAGGTCGCCAATCCACCGAGGCTTTGACGGTGTCCGCATAGTGCACTTCCGTTTCCCAGAGCCACCGCTTCGGGCAGCCACTGGCGGACGCCCTTCGTCCGCGCTGCCCGAACTCTCCGGCACCGCGAGGCACCTCGGCGGCGAGGACTCTCCGACAAGCATGTCTCTCCTTCCTCCCGGGTTTCGGCACCAATGTAGAAAGATTCAAGTAGGGAAGGAAGGAGCTGGGAACCGGAAGATATTTTCAAACATTTAATAAAGTAATATAATAGCCGGCGGCCCCTCACAGACGACCGCCGGCGAACAAAACATAAACATAAATATAAATACAAACGTAACAAAACTTCGGGCCCGGTCCTCTCTCTTCGACGGTCCGGTCGCTTGTTCCTTTTATATGCTCCCAATCTCCTACGTGATTCGAGCCCGGTGTGCGCACAGATGGCGCTCATTCACAATTACTCACCGGACTCGAACCACGGTCTCCCCCCGCCTACTCTACTACATGGGCCTTGTGCCCACATTCTCACAAAAAGAGTTTCCTCTCTCTCTGGGTCTTTCTTACAGCCGCTCTCACCCTCCGGATGACGGTGTTTGGGAACTCGACAGTGCTTCATGGTGACAGGCAATGACAGGTATAAAAGCCAGCAGAGCCGATCCCCTTCCCGGGGGGTTCCCCACGGCGAGGTCACCACACTGCAAGCCATCGAACCACCCCCCGGGGATCGATGAAGCAGATTGAACCCCTAGTCCCCCTGTCTCGGTCCCGTGCTCCAGGACTGGGTCGCCACTCTTCTGGTGAAGGAAGCGATTGAGCTTATCCCTCCGGCTGAGATGTTCAGCGGGTTCTACAGCCCGTTCTTTATCGTCCTCAAGAAAGGCGGGGGGTTGCGCACCATTCTAGATATCTGTACCCTGAACAGGCACCTACACAGGCTGCTGTCCAGGATATTTACACAGAAGCGCTTCATTTACACAGTTCCGGCCTGTTATACATAACTACCCATGCTGGTTGGTTCCGTCTGATGTATCCTCATGATCTGGCTCCCATCTTGGTAACCCATGACCTCCCCTATGTGGGTCTCCACCTCGCGGTTCTCCCTTCACTCCGCACATTCCTCCCATGAGTTCTCCCCTACCGTCGAGGAAGTGGTCTCCATAGCGCCTTTCCTCAGTTAGGAAATAGTGCTTCCCCAGTGGCCCTCATGGTACCGGGCGGCTTCTCACCATTAGAAAAACAAGTCCTCCGCCCATGCCGGCCAGTGGCAGGGGCTTCCCACCTTTCCAAAGCTCTGGGACCGCCAACCTCTCCACTGGATGGTTATAATTTCACACTAGCGCTCATGTCTAACAGGCCAAGGTCACTTTGCTACTGATTTTTCCCTTCCTTTTGGTGTCGCAACGTTGTGTCAGACCCCCCGTGTCTCAAGTCAGACCCCATCGGTTGAAGAAGCAGCACATTCGACAGGAGACTCCTCAAAAAATTTTTACAAAACAGCGTTTCCAACAACCTGTCACTGTTATCGACTATTTGGATATATGAATATGAAAAAAGTTTGTAAGTAAATATGTATATGGTTACAGAGGCTGTATGAAAGAATCTAGCCGAAATCACCGCTTTTTATGGTGAGTTGTTAGATGATGTTGCGTCATAGGTCTGAACTGACAACAGAAACTGAAAAAATGTCAATAAGAACGGCTTTTGTATGTAAATATAATATTTGAGTTGAAATACCCTAGCCGTTGTCTTATATCTTAGTAAGGTAAGAGTTTTTTTTATTATTTGGTGGCGTTTCTTTGCTAATTGTGCATATTATATTGATATAATATTGATCAGGTTTAACTGGCTTTCTTTACCAATATTTAGTCTTCATTATTAGATAATCCCAAGTGCTTTTATAAACATTGCAAAATATTAACATACACACAAATATGATGAGGTTGTAATATATATGCGAAAGAAGTATACTTATAATACTTGTTAATGCCATGTACAAACACATTAATCGGATACACTATTACATAAGAACGTGAGGCACGAGGTGCTTGTTAAAAAAAGTTTACAAAATGAACAAATTACTCTTATAGTATAATCATTGACAAAGACTGCCATTTTGTTTGTAGAAAAAACATAGATGCAAATATTTGTGAATTACACTTAAGAATATTCCTTAGAATTTTCTATAATTGATCATAAGAAAGATTTTATATTTTCTCTTAAGGAAAGTTTTGTGAATCCGGCGTGTTAATGTGAGAATTATGGATGAATCTGACAGAACTGAATTGGTAGAGGTGTGGTAGTGTGTATTTCTTGAATATGTCAGTTTCTTAATATTGTTGCTGCTGGTCCAGAAAAGCATTGTTCCAATCATGTGGTGTAAATCCTGTATGATGGAGGATGTGTACAAGTGTTGATATTGTCCTTCAGGTTGAGATCATAGTTTGTAACTTGTCAATGTAATACTGAATAATATAGAGGTGTTTCCTACACACAGTACCTTAGAGGCTAATTTAAAACTTTATTGTGCACAAAGAATTCTTAATCCAGGCCTGTTCACAACATACAAATTCATACAAATAATCCTCCTCTTAAAATAGTAACTAATCCCCATGAACTTTGTCAATGATGCTCATTTGATTTTAGAATCAATGCAAGCCTACTTTCCGCAAAGCTCCAACCAAAGTGAATCTCAATGATCCAAATTCCCATTAAACATTAGTTAACTTCTAAGTGTTCTGTTATGTGTCACAGTTGTGTCATGGTAAGTGTGTAAAATAACTTTACTCAGTCCTATATTTTAGTCCGACACCACCCTCTTCACTTTGCCTAGTTAAATGTACTTCAGGCTATTCACAGTTCATAATTCATCAGATAGGAACACTTCTTGGAAATACATCATGTATACGGCTATAACGTTTATGTAATGACCTTTAGGTGCATGTACAGATCAAGGTACCACTTATCATGCATAAATGACTTCATTCAGGAAAGACTTTTGTGGGACACTGTTAAAAGTGTATGTGCGTGTGTCTGTGTGCAAGTGAAACAGTACAGATAGAGCATGAGATCTGAAATAGGTGCCAAGTGCGTGTATTGAAATATTCATGTCCAACTTCTCACTTGGTAGAAGGAATAGTGATCCCTGAGAGCTTAACTCAAAGGAAAAAGTCAGGAGAACATCATTGTTTAAATTTGTATGTATAAATGCGCAGATTTCCAAAGCCCCAGGGGGAATGCGGGTAACCACCACCACAAACAAACATTTCCAGGAATCTTCTCAGACTGCAGATATGCACTGCATATGGCACACTGCTGTTTGTGTTAGACCATGACAGGAAGCAAGATACTATCTGTCCCTCACAGACCAGAACAACTCAACATGTCGTCCTTCAATTATTGCAATCAATGTCCACTGTCCTCTCATCAGTTTTAAACCGAGGTCCACATTTTCTTCAGTTTATCAGCCCTTAAATTCCATATTTTTGGGTCGCGCTTCAGGTGAAAGTGGGGTTTCTTGAATTACACAGGTTATGGTACATTTATGGCACATTTATTGTCCTTCAGATGCCAGGAACTTGCTCTTTCCACTGATTAGATCCACATCCAAATTCTAGATGGGTTCATCAGTTCTTTTTTTGTCCCACAGTAACACATAGTCCAGAATTTTCATTCTTTTGTTCATAAAATCAGTTTCTGCAGGCCTCCATATCACATGAGGGAAAAGACATGCCATAGACAGCATTAATGAGCGTCACAGATGCTTTTTTGACCTAGATGCATATTTTTGTCCTGGCTGTAATAATAACATGCTAAAACATTCTCCTGCCCTTACCCTCTTCTCAATATGTAGATCTTTTTCTTGCTTTGTCTTTCTGACCCACCCAACACATTCAGGTAGTCAAGCAAGGGATTTGGTGTGAATGGGATTCTATTATGTAATTCATTTGGACATTCTATTCTGATAGTAACAATAATAACAGTGATATAATAAGTGACAAAAGTGCATGCGAACAGGGTTGAAATGACTTTTAAATAAAATTATTTTGATTATCAGGATCTTAACCCAGTTGAGCCATTCTGCTGGCAACATGAGTCCTAGTCTGGCTTGTTGGGTTGACATGATACCCAAATCAATACCAATTTACGATCATACTAATATTAAAAATATCAAAAACCCTAACTCCTTTATTAGAAAGACTTTACTATTAATGTTAATATGAGCAAAATAATATTTACAAATGTAATACGTTTTTATGCAGAAGATACAGAACAAATAAAACAGTTTAATAGTCCAAATAACAACAACAGAACAGATGTGCAATTCTTTCTTGCAGTTTTTCATCTGAGCAGTATACTTAAATCAGAAACCTAAAACAGGTTTTGTATGGCCCGCGTGTAAGTCATTATTCAGTATTGGTGACACTGTACCTCCACATACATTTATTTTGGTACATCCATATTGCTTTACAACCAATTGCACAGTAGAATAATATACTTCCACGTATGGTTTGAAGTACATGCTGACCTGCATGTAATCCTGGACTGTACAGTCCCGGTAATGCAGCGGGCAGACCAGAATGCTTAGCAACACAAATCCCTCCGACAATATTAATAAATGTGAGAGCCCTTACTGCTGTTGAAAGCAATGGTCTCACTCTTAACAATAATGGTGTAGCTCTATGGCACATCTCATGAATTATGGACCCTGTTCATGAAAATCAATGAACTTGGGCCAGGTATTGGACAGGCTGCTTTTTTTAACAGGACGGGACATGCAACAGCAAAACTGTGCCTTGCTCAGCACTTACATTGGCCTTGACCCTTCACATACTTGGTCTATGTGTATGTGTGCCCAAAACCGAATGAGACACAGACATTGTTATTGAACTACCCCAAGACCACGGGAAAGTGCCAAACTATTTTTTTGACCTTGCAAAACAGAGCAAATGAATGCGTTGTCAAAACAAGTCTAGTTTTCGAGAGATCATTATTTGACTCAACATATATATAGACACAGGAATTGAATTCTGTGGAACAAGTCACTTATTTTCATTTGTCTCCTGATATTGCTTCTTCAATGTGGAAGCGTTTTTTTTTTTAAACACCCCAAATTACACTAAAGATGGACATGAGGCAGGAACAATGGCATCGTATTGGCGCTCCCTCGAAATAACGCGTTTTTTACATTTAAAGACAACTTTATCATCCTGACAGTTAAATAAGGCGATGTAAATCTCCCTCGGATCAATAAATTGATGCTGGAGCCGATAAATTTTCTGGACTCGTGACTGTACGGACCCTTGAAGCCTTCGAGCGAGTAGGCAGAAACCTTCACATGACTAATAGGGCCATTCAGCATGGCACAATGTGTCAGAGCTCATGGAGTGTAACGGGTAATTGGCAAACAGTATTAATGTTATCAACATTAGCTGTGATAGGAGCAGGGGTGGCATGTAATTATGGGCTGCCATAAAGCTACATCTACTTAAGAGCAACCTTTTACCGCATATTGCTGTTAAGTTTCTGCCTTATCTGTTTTAAATTGAGTTAGAATGATACTTTGTGTAAAATTCATGAACTCAGCTGGTATTCAGCTGGCCTCAGAGTGGATTTCAAAGGTGGTATTTACAATACATTCAGATTTTTCTAAAGCTTAAATTGTATAGTTTGCTTCTATCTTTTCAAACAAAAGCCTAGAATCCATCAAAATGAGCATATAGGAAACAGCTAAATATAAGATTATTAAAATGATGAGATAAACCCTAGTTCACCTCGCAAGGAGCTCGTCCCGCCTCGCTCGTCACATACCCCCATCGACCTTTGCAGACCAGGGGGGTACTCCAGAGACTGCGCTCTACTCCCCCCCCCCCCGGGGGCAAGTCTCAGCGGCCGCAGCACCTGGGGCTATAGACAGACGAGTCAAGAGAAAAGGAGACGTAACCACATGGAGCGACGAGAGAGGGGAGAGAGGAAAAAAAGACAAATATCTGGTCTGGTTCCCCGACACGCTGTCACTCGGTCCTCGGCCCAGTCTAGAGGGTCTTCCTCGTGGTGCTATGCGGTCGACTGAAAATCTGAGTGTTATCTTTGATGAACACTTGAAGTTTGATAAGGCGACAAATGTAGTGGCAAAATCATCCTTTATCCATCTGAGACTTCTGTCAAAGGTTAAGACTCTTCTATCGTTTAAAATTCTTGAGAAAGCCGTTCATGCTTTCATTACGTCCAGACTTGACTATTGTAACTATAAAACATTATTTTTTGGAATTAGTCAACTGTCCATGCCCCGACTACAACTGGTCCAAAATGTGGCAGCAAATTTTTTAACTGGGACTCATAAACGTGCTCATATCACTCCTGTTTTAAGATCTCTGCATTGGTTGCCTGTGGGCAACAGAGAAGATTTAAATATTTTGCTTATTGTTTTAAATCGCTAAATGGTCTGGGTCCCTCTTACATTTCTGATCTACTGGTTGAGTGAAAGGCTTGTAGATCTCTTCGGTCTTCTAACGATCAGACTCTGTCTATTGCCAAAATGAATCGAAAGCGCAGGGGTTTCTGAGCCTTCTCTTTTGTTGCCCCTTTACTTTGGAATGCACTGCCCTTGACAATAAAAAAGGCTCCATATGTGTCTTCCTTAAGACTAGGCTAAAGACCTATCTCTTTGATAAGGATTTTTATAATTAATTGTTATCTTGTAGTTTTAGTATATTTTCTACAAATTTCTATTGAAGTTAATTTTTATCTATGTATTCTTTATATTTTCGGTATTATTCTTCTTACACTCTTTTTTGTCTCTTTTGATGTTAAAGCACATTGGTCAACCTCAAATAGTACTATATAAATAAAATGCCATTGCCATATGACCCCTTTAACAAGATCTAGTGGCAGACATAACATCTGACGAACATTTATGTTTTTTCACAAAAGGTTCTTTGTAGTTGAAAAATGTAATAAAGAAATGGTTCTTATAAGAACCTTTGAGTAAGTGGTTCTTTGGTGAACCAATAACATTTTTCTTCTGTGTCATCACTGTGAAGAACCTTTTGAAGCAAAGTGCTGACGTGCTAGCTTGTTATTCAATGTAATCTTTCCCAAATTTTCTTTCCACTCAGATAGAACAAAGTTTTATTTCCACATTAATATGATCGGCACACATTGGGGAATCGTGTCCTGCTAAAAATAGTATTTCATTGCTCTTGTGTGCATTTGAAAGGTCTGCCTTGAATGATTATTACTGCAGATTTCATCTTCCATAGATAGAGAAGTTGGTTAGTAAATTTGTTTTATTTATCTATTTTGTTTATTTCATTTCCCTTAAGGGACAAATCATTTCATCTCTCTGCTATGAGAAAAATGACACAAGATCATTTCACACTTGTTCTTGCTTCAAGTAAAAACACAGATTTTATTCTTTTTAAATTGGTTCTGGCGATTAGTCATATGCTCTCACATTAGAGAAATGGTTTTGAATAAATGGCATCACAGTTTGTTGCCTCTGTCATTTAACTTAGGTTCTTCCATTTACATCTTCACATTCACTCACTTTTGATGGACAATTTTAAATGCAAAGCGACGGTGCGTTGAAGCTATACATTTTCTCCTTTTTTGCATTATCTGGTATTCAAACCCACGACCTTGTCACTGCCAACCCCATTCTTACTAATGTCAGCCCTGCCAGCTGTGTCTAAGGACACCACCAAAAAACTGCTGGCGGTGGAAGACATGCTGGGAAAAAATCTTCACTAACAATAGAGAAACATTTGTGAAATATGATTGAACTAGCATTGCAGACCCAATTTATACACAGAAAAAGATTTTGTTAAATGTCAGCAGTGATTAATTAGAAGGAAAAGTATTGTTTGGTTTTCTCAAGTGGCTGTTTTGAGTAAATATCTACTGAAATGTGTCTTGAATGCTAAATATCTGCTCTTAATAAAGTGCTGATTGGCATTCATCAGGTGACCATAAATTGCTCAGTTTAGGCCAAATTTAAATATTAAACATTTCTGGGTGTGTTTTTATTGTTTAGGAGAAATCTAAATTGTCCAGGCTGTAGTAGCCAAGGAGTGAAGTTGATAAGTGAAATTTGAGTTTGTGGCCGAACCTCACCTACAGAGCATGTCGGTGACCGGGTACTGCACCTTAAACTTTTCCCTCCATTTGGAAACTGTCACCACAATTACAATTTTTTGTATAATTGCTTATTTAGTTGTAATGAGTTTGATAGTATCCAGCAAATATGATCAGACACATCGATATTAATGTAAAATTACAAGAATTTGTTCATATAACAAGAAGAATTTTGCCATATAAGCATCTGTCCTGTTTTTTAACTCATCATTTCCCCTGGAGGCTGCTTAAGCCCCACTTTACAGGCTTTTAATCTAAAATGTCATGTACAACTTGGCACCAGAAAGAAATCACATTTACATACTTTCAGTCCCATCCTGTTACACCATAGCTTCTATTTTGCAGTTGGAGTGATGTTGGTACAGCAAATACTAAAAGCTAAAATTTGGGAACACAAAAGCACAGGTAAATATCTTGGACAAAACCCTCTGAATCATGCATAAGCATCCAAACAAGTCGTAACTTTAAATACCTCCAGCTCGTGCTGACATTCACACTGATGCTGGGCAGATGGCCACAAATCTGTCTCGGTTTGCCTCTCTTTTCTTTTCCTTTTTAGTCTCTTACAATATGTTCTGTCTGGCCATATTGTTTGCCTGCCAAGCCCAAAGACACAAATACGTCCAAACAACCCTGAAAACCTCATGAATTTTAGCTGTGCTTGTTACACTCAACAATGAGGCTGACCGACTCAAGAGGCCAGTTCTCCTTGCCTCGGTTAAACGTTTCTACAATGCACCAGTAGGCGTAGAATGTCTACGTATGGACTGTGCTGCTTGCTTTTCTCATTCATAGTGCAGTGGGGAGAATTGTTCTCTATCAGAAGCAGTTTGGGTATAAGGGGCCTTAAACGTGTTCTTGTATGTAAGATAGGCAAAGAGCTTCTTCAATCCTCCTTCACACTATCGTTACCTGAAGAACAATAAAACTATACTGTATATCTGGGTTTGTAAAAGTGTCGGTGTCACAAGTGTCATATTTTATTAATTTCCTGGTTAGGTGAAGCATGAGGCATGAGCAAAAGCATGAGCAAAAATCATTTTTACTGATGGCATTTTAATAAGATGTTTACTAGCCAAAAATAATGAAGACAGCTCAGATTTAGATGTATACTGTAAAGGACATGCAGATTTATTCACATTTAATACAAATGACACACAATCATGTCACTATCTGATTTGGCACATCACGCATGCGTGACACAAATTTCTAATATCCTCAAATATAAACCTTCAAAATCCAGTAGCGTATCTTGTATGTCAGCTACAGATGTCAGCTGTCATGGTGAAAAATGAATCATTTTGGCGAGTCGTGTCAAATAATATGCACGCATCATGCTGATGTTTAGCAAAGAATCAATGATCAAACTTTCTCTGAAACATGATACACCCAGGGGGGCTGCATTCATTGTTTGTGAAGTTTGTCCCTTTTCATGTGCAAATCATAGTGACAGTGCAGCATTTACTTTGAATATGGAGAATTTTATTTGCTCTAAGGTCCAAATACTGTTGAAAAACCCTAGTTCACCTCGCAAGGAGCTATTCCTATTAGCAGAAGTGTAACTTGAGAAATATAATACGATTCAAAATGGTTACAGACATCCAATACGTGTGACCAAAGAGGAAAGTAACTCAAAACCAATATGCCTACATGAACAGTAGATGGCTTAGATGTGTTATTCGGTATTTACATTCAGATTGTGGGACAAAAGTTCATGAATCTCCAGGTGTATTGATATTTACCATTTGATTAGATATGAATGGCTTTGAGACTTTGTGCTCTTGTTCTCTGTCTGGCATGCTAGAAATGCTAGACCACTTTAAAACTGTCGCATTACAAACTGCAATGCAGTCAAAAGTAAAAATGGAGTCAAGCTACATCCTGTGCACATCTCATTATAAATTAAGCCAGAGCACTTTGATCGCTCCTGGTGACTGGCTTCAGTATAGGTCATGAACCCAACCCTCTCCATGTAAACAAATGGGAATCCCGCCAAACTAAAACGTCCAATTCCACTTCGTTTCTTATCTCATGCGAATTGGATACTTACATTTTCAAACGTCTTGTGATAAAATAATTTGACCCCACCTCCACATGTGTCCCCACCTCCCAATCCTGTCCAAAAAGAGCTTATGTCTGTATTTTGTATATTAAAATGGAACAAAATAATATTAATTTATTTTAAACACCTAAATTGCATTGCAATTTTTTGTTATTGTTGTAAAACTGCACCTTTAAGGCTTTTATGCAAGTTTTGTTTTGAACTCTTCTGTAAGAGGTTTAATGCGGCAAAATAAACACTGTCGTTTTCTGATTATATATACTTAATATTACCTAACTTCTCAATGATTGGGTCAAATATGACATTCAAAAAATGCCAATCAATATTTTGTATAAACACATGCAATATGTGCTTCATCCCACCCAAGCCATAGCATAGAAACTAAGTGACAAGAGTCCGTCCACAACTCACAAATTGTGTGCGAGTCATCACTATTCACTAAATTCAAATAGTGTTCCCTTTTCATAAGCATTTGAAATGTTAGAAGGTTTAACAGAAGTATACAAGCCTCCCCCTCAGTTACAGGACTGTTTATTAGTGATTTTGTTGTGGGATAAAGGCTATGCCTGCACTATCTGGTGGTATTCCTCCGTGAACCTGGACCGGAGGCATGTTTCAATTTGGCTCACAGCAGAGCTCGGGTCAGAGGTGAGATGACAGTTGAAATCTTAACGGGCATGTTTCAGTGCCTGCATGACCTCAGAGGTCAGCAAAAGAGGGGACGTGACATTACAGTAGCATGTGTTGTTCTTCACAATATTGCCAGCACGAGGGATGAAGAAATGTGGGCCACTCCGAAGAACACTCTGTAAAAAAATGGACCATAGGGAGACCAGGGAGTGTGGATATGAGACATAATCTGCCAAAAACGGTAAATTGATCTGCCCAAAAATATTAACAAACTGTTTACATATAACTGTAAAATTATTTTTTTATTATTTTTATTTTATTATCATTATTATTGCTTTTTAGTAATTATTTAAAACATATACCACATATGGTGACCTAAAATGAGATTCCAGCTTTTGTTTCTTCTATTTTGAGCTTTATAAGGTCCTGCTTCAAATAATTTAGTCTACTCTGTATTTCAGTATAGACTTTAAAGGGATCCTTCACCCAAAAATGGAAATTCTGTCATCATTTACTCACCTTCGAGTTGTTCCAAATCTGTATAAATGTCTTTGTTCTGATGAACACAGGGAAATATATTTGGAAGAATGTTTATAACCAGACAGATATTGCCCAGCATTGACTCCAAAAGTAGGAATAAATACTTTATCATATATAAGTCTTCTTTCAAATATCTTTCTCTGTGTTCATCAGAACAAAGACATTTATACAGACCCGAAGTTCAGTAAATGATTACAAAAGTTTCATTTTTGGGTGAAGTATCCTTTAAAACAGCCTTTCTTTCAGTAATTTAGAGAACAATAACATGAAGCAAGTTATGATCATGACACTAGCGTTTTTATGGTGCTAGCAATGCCAAGGTGATGAGTTTGATCCCAGGGGATTTCACATACTCACATACAATGTACATACATTGCATACATAAAACATGTAAATGACACAGGATCTGTTTTAAAAGACTACTTAAGATATGTCATGTACCTCAGTGGGCCATTTGTTTATTTCTTTTTGGAATGTAATTGGAATAAATTCAGAAAATTACAAGTGAGTCTATACATTCCTTTTCCCCATTAACAACAACTAAGGGTGAACATAAACAAACAATCACAACCCTTAGTATACTCCAAAGCCCACCCACCCCTAAGGAGAATGAAAATCAAGTAGAAAGAAAAAAAAAGTTAAATGACACAGAAGAATAAGCAAATGAATGAATCCTTCACTGTCTTTTTATCATCATATGAATTATGTTTGGGGTGGTTGTGGCCCGCTGTATGGAAATGACAAGAATGAGTACATACTGAGCTCACAGCTGTGGCAGGCTGCACTGTTGCAGGAGGATCTATCAATTTAATGAGTACATCTGCAATTGTGGGGGGGAAATAAAATATGTAGCAGGGTAAAATACAAAATCTCAGGTATTATTTAAGAATCGCACACACTCAAGCGCACACATTTACTCATACACTGACCCGCTATCAACAAAGTTTTTTTAATTCTAAGTTTTCCATTGTGACGCTTACTTATGCGTCAACTCAGAGGTACGGATGGATTGATTCAAATGTTTATAGAACTCCAGATCGACGGATGATATAATAAATCTGGTAAACAGTGCTGGGTCACTGTTATCACGGCTTTTTGGAATACCTGCCAGGGAAGAAGGTCACACATGACCAGTATTTATTACCAACTGTAGATGTGTGCATATCGCATTCATGATGTAACAGAGTTCGAAAATTGCAGTTTTACCTGTGCTCACTTATCCCAGAAAATTGCAAGTCATCGCTCTGAAAAAAAGTTTTTACACCCTCAATTTTCCACTTGAAATGTTATTTACATGTGTGAATTGGAGGTCAAAAGCGAGAAAATTGGTTTTAAAATGATTGTAGTTGTCTGTACGGGGTCTTATGATTCAAGAACAGTCATGTAGGCCTATATTCACGTTTCTGTTTCTAGTCAATTTAACGTCAAGTGTTTTAGTCAAGTCAAGAGAGTTTTGCTTTTGATTTCTTTTGATTCAGTTCTTGTAAATAAACTACACTTGGGTTCTTTATCACTTTTGTTACATTGTTGTGGTATGTAATGTTTTCACGTTTTGCAGTATTTATCATTTTAATTAATCTTTCAAATGCACTAATTGAAAGATGTACACAGAACTTATGATTTATTTTAATGTTTTAAAATTATCACCTCAGTTTGTCTGGCCTTGAAACTCATTCCGAAAGTCAATTTTACTGAAAAAGCCACGCTGTTTAAGTCCTGTCACGCTCCTGAGAAATGTAGTTTAGCTAGTAGTGTCAATATTTCTGGTTGGTTATCCCCCATCGCTGCTGTTCAGGAATAAATGAGCTCTCATTACTCTACTATGGACTTAGTCTGGATTCTCTATCGGTGTCCAGCAGCATCTGTTTAGTAATGATACCCTTAATTTCTTAAGTGATAGTAATCAATTGTTTAATGATGGTCTGTATTTTAGATTCGATCCCTCGTGTATGTTGTTTAGTCTTCTAAGTGTTGTTGGTTACGATGCAACTCCAAACAAGGACTTTAGAAGTCTTTCCAAACTTAACCTTACAATATTATACAGTGTCACATAACAGAGACACAAAATTTAAACACAGCACAATGCATTATAGCGCTGAAACAACTTTAACTCACATGCATAAGTACAGGTATTACAAACGTCAGGGTTGAGCGAGCATATGCAGGAAAATGAAATGAAGGTGCCATAAACACATAGAGTCTGTAAAACTTGAACATTCTTTGGCATAGGCTTCAGCTATTTAAAAATATTAAACCACTTAGTGGTTCGCTTGAAAGTTGGAAATGGGGTTTCTTTGTAGTTAGGTCACAGGGATGAGGACAATAAAGAATTACTTGAGTATAAAGACATAAACGGTTCTTTAATAGCAACTTTATGTAAGTGCACACTGACTTGTATGCCAGGCTGTCTGTATTTAAGGTGCTTTTTGAATAAAACTCTTTCCAAATGGCTTTAGGATTAAGCAGTATAAAAATATATTAAAATCCATTCATTTAACAATTATGCTTTCATGTTTATAATGCCAGGAACCACAATGATTTTATCAAATGCATGGTCTGATAAGTGCTACAGTTCACTCAGACCTGTTGTGCATTCGGGACTGTGTAAGGGTGAACAGACTTTAAATCTTTTCCAACCTTTCCTGTCAATTTAAACCGTCCTCTGAATAAAGAAGAGAACGAATCCCCAAAATAAATATTCTAGATTAAAAAAAATCGAATTTATTTCAAATAAATGACAAACATATTACATTTTATTTTAGATGGCATAACATGTCATTTTCAGGGCCATAAATACTTTTTTTCCTGATGTTCCTTAAGCTCTTCGGACAATTTCTCTGCTCCTTTGATTCCCTTCAAACGCCTCTAAGATGTTGTTCTGTCCATATGATATCAACCTAGCTGTCACAATATGGGCAGGGGCATACTGTATCTGTCATTTCATGAAGACTCAATACAGGATTTCACGTTTCTGGGTAGTTTCTGTCAATCATCTACATTACATTCTGTCTACAATATAGTGCATGTTGTGATGGACCCAGACATCTAGTAACTCGTTCTTTGAGAATCTAGATTGTATTTACCCTCCTCAGGGCGTTGTGCACATGCTGGTAAGGAGAAGCCTGGACTGGATAGAGATCTTCTGGTTTCTAAAGTGACTTTTAAGGACATCAGGAAAAGCTAGCATAAAAACATCTGTGCCGTGAACCGAATCCGGACAGTGATCATCACAGAAACAGCTTGCCAAAATGAGTTCACATATCATTCGTCCTCCTTAACAAGTCCCTAAAGTGTTTCACCACATGGAAATAGCCATGAGCTAATCTCCTCCAGCATCACCAGTGAGTTACCCTGAAATGTGCCAGTCTCCACTGTCCCCTTCCCCATCAGTCAGCACGGCGGGCACAGAAGAATGCTGCTGTCTGTTGTCAGCGCTGGTGTGCAGCTCTCCGCCGAGGGCATGATCTCATCACAATTTATCAATCACATTGAGCCCACATTAGGTTGATTTGATGGGAAAGCAGCCAGACCCAACCATACATATTTGATCAGCATTTGGGCCTCTGCTCTCCTCTTCTCCTATCCGGAGAAATATTGATGCGAGCCTCAGCCTCATCAGTCAAATGGTCAAGGCAGGACGGCTCCAAAATATGGTGGCCACTCGCTGTGCCGCATTCTTATGCAAAGCTTCAGTTGTTGGTTCTGGCTGTTTTTAGTTTTGCGTTTCGTGTGATATGCAAGGTGTTTACCAGATTAGAGCTGTCGCGGTAACCGCTGTATTGTACTACCGCGCTACTGACAAGCCAACCGCAGGGGCAGGAACGCAACCGCAGAAACCGCGCCAACCACCTTTTTTTGAGTATGGCATCAGGGTATGCTGTTCTTTTTTACACCTTTGCATTCTGCAAAGAATGTTTAATAAGTCAATGATGAATACAAGAGTGTTACGTGTATCATTATCCCGCCAACTGTTAGTATCGGGTGTTTTTAAAGATGGACGCAATAGCAGGCGCTCTGGTCCCAAAACCTAATGTAACGTCGCCAGTTTGGGAATACTTTGGGTTTGAACCGAATGTTAAGGGAGAGCCAGCTAATTTAGAGAGCCGATATGCAACATTTGCAGAAGAAAGGTGCCTGTAACACGCGGCAATACGTCGAATTTGAGGTCTCATCTCACGGACAATCTCCTCATCAGTGTCCGTACCTAGGAGAGTTCGCACAGATAACGAGCTCACGTGCTAATAGACTCTAACGCAAATCCACTCTCCTTGGTGGCGCAAAAACCAGGGCAGATTTCAGATGCTAGCAAATGTGTATTTGTGCGACCAGCACACCATCAGAAAGAGTTTTCAGTGCCGCCGAATAAATTGTTACACCTATGCGTTCGTCCCTGAAACCACATAATGTTAATATGTTAGTTTTTCTAGCACGAAACAAGGACAAGATAACCCAGGATTAAAGCACATTCCTTGACGCTCAAGTGACTGAAGTCATATTTATTTAGCTTTTATTATTTATTTGCTGTATTTTCATTTACACTGTTTTCATGTGATACTCTTTTTTCATGTTCTTTCGTTTTTCAGAATGCATTTTATTGTTATAGCATATTGCTGTGTTCGGCATTTAGCATTGGACCAAAAACATTTTATAACCCGTCTCTCTTTCATTTATAAAGTTAATGATCAAGTGAAGTTATAGCCTATTTATTATCTTTTTATTTGCTGTATTTTGATTTAAACTGTTTTTCTTTGATAGGCTAATTTAGTTTTTTCGTTTTTCAGATTCAAGGCATGGTTCATGGTGTTCTGTTCTGCATTTAACAATAAAAAATATATATATAACCTGTCTCTCTGTCATTTAAAAACCAAAAAAATATATACTTCAATGTAACAAATGATCAATAAATATTTAAATGCACTAAAATAATGATAAATCACTCAAAAAATGTGGGTGGGTGCGGTAATACCGCCGACCGCGCTATTGTGCCAGCCATATTTACCGCAAGGGAAATTTCCTAACCGCGACAGGACTATACCAGATTCTTTGTCGCAATGATTTGTATATGATCACAGGTGTATTGTTTAGACAGTTAGCTTTGCAGCAGGGCATATACTGAATTGTTTTAAGATGGGGCTTATTCCGTGCAAAATGTGGGTGTTTTTTTGAAGTGGTTTATGGTGCAGTTGACAGAATGGGGCCAGATGGCAGATAAGAGACCCTCTTGATGGGGAAAAAGTGTCTTTAGATCAGATCGCTTACTAAACAGAACATACTGACACTGGATTTGTAAGCGCAGAATCTTTACCAACAAGTCTTCAAACAGCTTCACAATTGCATGTTTGTTTTGTCTGCATCTCAAGGCACATGGTTATCTTTTTAACACTGTTATAAAAGAGAAAGAAATCTGGAAAGAAAAGTCTTGTTTGCAACCATTTGATGCCACGTGATGACTTTCGGAAGTTTGAACTGATGTCTCGGGGTGACTAAAAGACTGAAACAACTAAATTTGTGCTTTGTAAGGCTTGATGGAATATCACAATGTGAAACCATGTCTTTGCATGTATTGCTTAACTTGGATGTTCGTTATTGTAAAGCGTGACTGAGGGAGTCTCAAAGAGTTCAGTTTTAGCATGAAGAAAGCATGAGACCCATTGGGTGATTTCTTTATGCTGGATTTCTCTGCTGGAGAACTGTGGCAATAAAATATTAAGCAGGAAACTGCTGTGCATTCTCAAAATTACTTTATACTCCTCTTCTGCATTCCATTTGTATCCTCTGGCTACAAGTAGACAAAACCCCGACTATGCCACCTAGGTTATTTCACCACCCAAGAAAATAAAATAAAGAATAACCACAAAAAAAAGTAAACCAAAAGGAGTTACAATAATATGAAGGACCCTGCTGTTTGGAGACGTGACTTTCCAGAATAGTATACATTTATTTGACCAAAACAATCATTAACTCTAAAATATATAAAAAAATAACTTTTTTACCCACAGTTGATAAGAGACTAAAATAAATCCACTTTAACAGAAGGAACAAACCACACGGCAAATCAGTGCATAATTCTCAATGCAAGTGATGAACCCAAAAAAAGACAAAAACACCAAAACACATAAATAGACTCTCCCGCTCAATATCACATCAAATAAATCACATGTGAATATATAGACCCAACAAGTGACAAACTCTGAAAAAAAAATCACAATTAATATTTAAAATTGGTCCAAGCTGCCTCGCCAATCCAGAATACAAGTCTTGTTATTTCCATATATTTGCACAACAGCCGAAAATGTCCCACACTCACTCAAACATATCCTACAGATGAGCTGGGCAGAATAGCCTTAAAAGCACTGTAAATCAGCGGTTCGAACAGACGGCATCCAAGCTGTCAGCGGTACCCACAGGGTGTTGAAGAAGCAATATGAAACCAGTCCAGGAAACAGCAGCTAGCACTCTAAGGCCGCACCTAAAAAGACAAATATAATTAAAAGCACAAATAGGGCAGGAGTTTCAAACAATTTCTCCCTTCCAAAGGAAAGAGAGCACACATAAAAATTTCTTACCTTCCAGATTATCGTAAAATTTATACTTGTCACTTCAAGCACACTCATCCCTAATAACAAACACATATTAAGACCATGATCTGCGACGAGATAAAACAGGAAAATAAAACAGGCAACTCACCAGGAGAAAGCAGTAGGAAATAAACCCAAATACTTTTTCTGCCAACTCAACATGGAACATGAGACAAATCAAAACGTGATGCGTAGACATGCTTTTATAAAGATACTAAAACCACAATAATTGCACCGCAGAGGTGTGCTTAATATCAGGACGTAGCTCTGCGCCGGTGGGCGTATCTCCCCATTTGAAATATACGCCATAGAGAAGCAAAAAAATAACAAATATTAAAAACACTTAAATGTCACACATGCATGCTTTCAATGGTTCTGAGTGTTCACCAATAGATTTCTTAGCGGAGCTCAGGTTAATAAGGTATCTGCTGTGAAATACAAATAAACCAAAGCAAAATTGTAGTGGATCTGTGAAGGCAAGAATAATTTACGGACCGTTCAAAGAATCTCAGTTCACATAATTCTCGCTTTTCGGGGACTCACAATAGGTTATTATGTTACCTCATTCATGATGTCAAGACTGCATAACTGGCTCTTCGCATGTGGTCAATGTCACAGTCTTTCAACTGCATAAGTGAACTGTGCCTAATTCACCAAAAATGATCTTCAAGTGCACCGGTCCTAATTTAAGTACAAGCTAATATTTCAAGCGCGCCACCCGGCAACTGTTGATCACTATTGGGATTCAATACAAAGAAACTCTGAGTCCCTCTCTTCATTTCTGCAAAATAGCATCTTCAATAGCAATCGTGAAAACTCATCCCTCAATAATTATACTAATCATCATTACGGTGACCAATCGTTTGACCAGTGGAGCACAGCCAGTCGTCTAGCAGACGTTCACATTACCTCTATTACCTCTTCGTCATCGTAATGTTAGACAGAAGATTCATAGTGTCTCAACAGGTTAGAGATAATCTTTAACTTTATTTAACCACTGTCACCCCTCAACGGTTTCTATCCGTCCCCTATATATCTGCCATCCACCCACCCCGCTGTGATGCTCCTTTATCAAGGTCTCTTATCAGTTTCTCGCTGGAGAGTCTTTGAAATATAAATCAGGTCTCATTATTTCGCCCTATTACAGTCCCCATGGTGATAAGCACTGTATCGAGGACATCCTTGAGAGGTAATATCATCTAATATGCTTGGAGAAAACTAGTGGGAGACAAAAAGCAACTGCTACGGGTGGGTGCCATCCACATTGAGGGAGAGGTGCCCGGCCCGACAAAGATGACATGCATGAAGAAATATGCGGATATGAATGTTTCATTTGAAAGGGAGTTCTATGAGATATCTCTCTGCTCTGTTGAAAGCTGAAATAGGTTGAAAGGCTGTTGAAAGCTGAAATAGGTTGAAAGGCTGTTGAAATCACTGGCTAGGGCGTTTATGTAAACAAAGTACCATTATGTATAAAATAACCCCTATTTGCATGTTTATGTAGGAAACTGTAATGCAGTATAATAAGGTATTATTACGTATAAGGGATTACATAATGCAGTATAAATAATAAAGTTATATATATGGAACGGTCCATGAATGTAAAAAGTAAAAATATTCTTATTTTGTCATTTCAACTGACAATGAACAGAACAATTGTAGTGAAAGGTTTACATTTGTATTTTAGAAATCCATTGCACGCTAGATTTCCCATCATAGCATCCTGGCTAATAATAATAATATGTTTTATGATTATATTAATTTATAATTATATATGTTGTAATTTAACTTAATGTCATGGCGTTTATTCCCAGATTATTTGTAGTTGAATTTATTATTGTCACAGCAAATGTAAATATAAAGTAAATAATCTCCTCTGTGTCTGTCTCTCTCTTGATCTCTTTTAAAAGTCATCCACTTGTCATTACTTCATTACATTACATTACATGTCATTAAAATCATTACATATTTCATATTTTTAAGTATGTATGAAGACCACCTGCTTCAGTGGCTAAATGACTTCTCATCTATTTCTGTAGTCTCTGTGTAGCCTACTGTTGAAGGATAATTTTGTCACTACATACGAGAGCGAGAGAGAGAAATCATAAAACATTTTCCCCAACATTATTTTTTTTTAGCAACAAAGAACATATAATTTCATACGTTTTATATGCATGAAATCCATTCTATCATTCCAAAAGCGTTTTTGTGTAGGGCACACGTTATTTTAATACAGAAGTGTAAATATTATTAAAGTGGAACAATTGGTGTATTTGGGCAAATTCACTGGCGTAACCTTTATTATTATAATTATCATCATCGCCTTTAGTGGTTTTAATGCACACAAAAGCATATTGTGTGCTTACACAATGAAGGCTCTTTCGGTCTTATAACATATTGACATCTAAAACTAATTCCTTTCACAATACTTTAGAAATAGAATGTGGTATGTGAACATTTTTTTTGACTAAATTTTAAACAAGTAAAACACGCTCAATGTTAAAGTGCATGTTTTCTCATGTGCTGATTTGTATGCGTGAAATGTTTTTGGCCATGGTCTTTAGACATCAAACAGAATGTCACATAAGATAAATGTGTTACTTTTATAAATGTGAAATCAGGAAACGTTTAACCTCATTTATCTTTAAAAAAAAGTTTAATATTCAATGGGGGTAACAATGCATTTTTTTGTATATACGGCCAAAACATTGATATTCTAAATTTCTGTGTCTGTGGGTAGTTGACATATATCTAAACATGGATTTTTTGTTAAATCAAGATCAATATTTTAGACTGATAATAAAATATGCAGTGCAATCTTGTAACAGGTCACCATTTCTTTAGAGGTTTGCCTTATTGTGGATCCTTTTTAAACTTCTAAAAACTAAATAAACATAAACATATTTCTTAAACTCCGTTTAGTAACACAGGCTCATTAAAACTACACGCATATTTATAATTGTACATATTTAATAGCTAGACCAATGCAGTGTTTTTATATGTACCAGTTTGGCGAGCATATCACTTTACTGGCTATACATTTTAAAGACAATACAATCCATTATGATTTACCAAAAACCTGGAATGAAAAGCTGTTTTCTTTGTTTACTTTGATCAAAGTTTCTGCAGGAGTGGTGCACATGTATTGACTCTTAAGCGAGTCTAAAGAGCAGAGAGGCAGGCTTCAGTCAATAGAGGTGAAAGCAGAGAAATCAAGCAGAGGATCCCTAGATAGTTGAGCTGAAGAGGTAAAATTGAGTGCAATACTTTCTGCCCGTCCACAATATACTTTTTGCCTGAGAAAAATAAATTCCCAAATGCTTTAGCAATGCAAACACAGCTAGGAGCTACATGACATTTTTGATTTTATGAGACACAAGCTAGCATTTTTTATATATATTTTTTTTCAAAATCTTTGTTTGCCAACTTATGTATGAGAATGACAGGAAACTTGATCCGAGGTAAGAGTTTGGATCACAGAAGGCGTAACCTCTGAATACGGTACATATGCATGAGGCGATATCTCCTGGGACCTTATTAATTGAGTGAAATCTCAATCATTCTTACATCTATTTGCATAACCTTATCATATTTGATTTTTGTGCTTTGGGGCATTATTAAGGAGCTATCTGTCTTTCTCAGAACACCTATTAGTGTAACCTTTCAGATTAAAATTGAATTTCTTATTTCTCAATTAAAACAAGGCTCAAACTTTAATCAGAGTTTTAGAAAGAGGCTTTTGATACTTTTAATTCACCTCTAGATAAAAGATATCAAGATTATATTCTGAACCGTGCTCTCGATGCGAAAGGAATAAAAGTTAGGGAAGACTGTGTAATTCAAAAATCTCTGTTCCATTAGTCTTTCTCTATACGCACTTCTGTATAAATACATTTATAAAAAGGTTACTTTTTTATGGATAAAAATAAACTTTTGTGAAGAACAGTTATACAACCATAATACGGTAGTTACCTAATAAGAATGTGTATATTACATAGTATAATGAACAACAGTACACATTTATGTGTAAGCCACACACAAAAAGCATCAGTTGTACTGTTATATGACCTTATTCTGTGACAATAAAACATTTGTTTGGCAAAAAAAATAAAAATCTAAGTAAAGTGTTAAATAAACAGTATAAAACAAAATGTGTTATTCTCTTGCATGTCTTCTGCAGACTGTTACTCTATTTGGTAATACGTTGTAATATATATATATATATATATATATATACATATATACTGTATAATGTATGTGTGTGTGTGCGCGCGCACGCACGCACGTGTGTGTATATATGTATGTGTGTGTATATAAATATATACTGTATATATATATATATATATATATATATATATACACTCATACATGCATGTATTGAGTTGCATATATGCACGAGAAATTAATTTTATTATGAGTTAAATGAATAAAAGGTTCAAAAGAATGCAATGTACTCAAAACTTGTTCTCGGATGTCTAGCAGACTTTACAGAGAAGTTTGGTCAGGAAGGATCTAGAAACTGACAGTAAAAATATTCCTCATAACGTCATACCAACCCAACACATAATTTTGTCCAGTAAAACACTCAGATCTCACCATTAATTACAATCTATGGTACTTCGGTGGGCTCTTAACACAGCATGCCTCCTGAGGGGTCAAAATAATACAGCTATCTTAACATCTTCTATGTGGAACTTTTTATTTTTATATATAATTGCCATAGGTTGAGCAAACACATGGCCCTACTCTTAACACACTGGAGGTGTCAGTGTTACTGTGTCAGGATGGCCAGGATTCTCAAACAAACAGAGCACTTGTTTTGTTCATACATCTAAATAGCTTGAAATTTCTAATAGGTAAAACTACTTTTGAAGAAATATATCATGCTAGAATGTACCTAAAAACTTTTATTGTATTCAAAGGAACCATTTACAGTAAAATGTTCTTAGACACTGCTTACCTCTGTAAAGTTATTGTCAATCACTATGGCATAAGAACACATGGTAAGGAATAAATTGAGCCAACATTGTTGTATTGTTTTTTATACAGCGGGACAAACCTCATTTTTGCAGCTCTACATAAAATCCTTCTCAATAAAAACAATTCAATACAATTCGAACGGTTCCGATGAGCCATTGCTTTATGCACTACTGATAAAGAGCGCTCGCATTCCCAATAACATATTTCCCCTGCACATTCATGCAACAGCAATTTAAACATTTTGTTCTCACATCTGCATCTGATAAAGTAATGCACTGTTAACAAACTATAGCAAGAAGCTGAATGTCTACCATTTCATTATGTCTTTTATATGATTCTGATATTTCTGAAGCCTCTTCAACCGACAAAATGGGAAGCTTCTTCTTGTGGATGTAGAACATGATTTCCTGACAGATAATTCACATTCGTTTTCTTAGTACTTGGTATTCATTTTCAGAGCCACACGTCTGTGCAGTGCTTCATTGTGTTTTGGGAATGGTGATAAATGACTGTTAAGAGATTCATTTATTTCTAGTTCAAGCACTCAGGTGTTATGAATTGTAGATGCACCGGATAGAACAGGGTCAGTGAAAAGCCACAGTTAGAATTGACCCCTTATAGTCTCATCTTCAAAAACAACTAATCTTTTTTTTTTACTTTGTAATGCCAACTTTCTCTTATGCGCTTTATTCTATAAACTAACCAAGCACTAATTCCATCAATGAAACTAACCGAATGGCCTTTATAAATCATTTATTTGTGTTTAATTAAAATTAACTCTTTTTCATAGACAGGCGATTAATTTATCAAAGGCCAATTCCCAAGTAATGTATGGGCCTTCTACAACTTATATCTTTTATTATCGTGAAATACCACACAAAGTCTTGTCAGGTATTGAATCCAGAAGCTAATCCTGATAAATCCATAGATTAACGGATAGTGTTCCATGGGTGACCCGAAAGGTTATTATAATTTAACTGTTGAAAACAAATCCTCCAGTTCGCGCTGGCAGATTATTCATTACTGATGTATCCTCATTAACCCAGCTAAATAAAACAAGAAGCAATCAGGGCGCTAACCATGATTGTCTTTCAAAAGCAATTGACACACAACGCTCCAGACAGCTGTCGTGCTCCAAATTTACTAACAATAGTTACATTTCACACATCCAAATGGAGCTAACTGCCAAAGGCCTGGGCAGTGAATTGTGGAAACGCCAAATTAGGAACTTCCCACTGCCATGAGTTCCATTATTAGGACGGAAAAATGGAGAATGCACGCAGCATGGCTTTGACACTCAGCCAGCTTTGTCAGAACCAAGGACAGCTCCCTGTTGCTCTACACCAAAGGGAGAGCTCCATTTTGGATTCCCCAGGACAGGGAGGAGGGCCTGCCTTTTTTTGGAATTCAATTAAGCCATGTTCCGCCAGCCGAGAGGGTTGGGGGAGACTCGCACCCACAGAGGATAGACGTATTGCAATAATACCAAGCAATTAAACATAGGGCCTCTGCGGTATTTTTGGCCTCTCTATTTAAGTGTGCAGAGTCTCTCACAGTGTATGCGGGGACTCTTCCTTTGGGGATGGTATGGAATAAAAAGCTTTTGAAAAGGCATATAAAAGAGGGTGGAGAAGCATACTAGAACTGATTGAGAGTTCTTCACCTTTTTTTAGCCACAACCTTCACTAGTGCTGTGGACTTCACCACCACAGTATAAAAGCAACATTTTATTTAATAAAATACATTTTCTAGGATGTCTTTAACTTCATACAAGCAGCCATTAAGAGCCAAGCATGTATCTTCCGCAATAAATTCTTCAGTACTGTATCAAAATGCAACAACACAAAATGGGTTCATGCTGCAGTGCATGCAGGGAGTGCCAGCATACTGTATCACTGGGGACATACCAAATGAAACAATTTTAAGATATATGTGGTTTTTGGAGGGCCAAATGGGGCACAATTCAAGTTTTGAATTGGAAAGAATTCAATGAGATTACAAACGTAGGTACAGTCATGGTTTTATTTAATATAACTTTGATTCTGTTTGGCTGACGAAAGGAGAATATATATATATATACCAAGAATTGCATGAGGGTGAGTAAAATATGGGTTCAATTTAATTTATAGGTGTTTTTGGGGAATTTATTTAACTGTGTAAAGCTGCATGTAGTGGTATTACAGTATACAGACTCCAACCTCCCGAACGAACAACATCATCCCTACAGAAAAGAACACAGTCAGAAAACATTTGAGAAAAGACGAGATCAACTAATGCAATAAGCCTTTACAATACACTGATGTAACAATGAATGGTAGTAGTAATATCATAAAAGACACTGGTTTAATAAAATATATTTATTAATAACTAACATAATACACTCAAACCAATGTAGCACCATAGTGCATTTTATAGCATTATATATGTCTTGACCAGTCAGAGTGAAGAGTTGGAACTATCCTGTTTAAAAAGAAAAACAGATAGCTTTGCAGCTTCATCCATTTTCCGATGAGATATTACAATCCCAACTCTAGAAATCTAGAGATGTTTTTAAGATTATTGATGTCCATTATTTATGTAGACATCAATGGGGAAAAGCATGTGCTGCATCAAGTGTCTGTTTGCTACTGGCTATTTATTTTTACTGACAATTGTAGTTAGAATGTGGCAATGGAGGTATGTAAAAATAATATGTCAGGTGCCGGTTATGAAAGGAAATGCATCTTTTTGTTTATTAACTATTGTTTTCAGGGAAACAAAGCTAAATGGATTACCAGAAAATAAGGCGAACCACAGAAAAACCTTTATTCAAATGCGTCTGCTTACAAATACACATTTAACCCTGCCAAGGTATAAAAACACAGTGAGTAAAAGAAAAGAAAAGAAAAGGAAATTAAATGAAAGGACAGAATATATTTTGATTGCAAATGAAAGGAAAGAATATATTTTGCTTGCAGTCCAAAACATTAAAGCAAACATGTTAACGCAAACAGCATATGACCTAGAGGAGTAAAAGTCCTCAAATTTCATTATGAAAAAGATAGTTCATCAGCATTAGAGGGTTACATTTCTGGTGCATGAAATATTGAAGTGGGTTGGACTAACCTACAACGTTAATTAAAAAAAATGGCAAAAAAGCTTTTAAGACTATGCTAAACACATTTTACTGTCAGAGCACAACACAACTGATTATTTTCAAGGTGAAATGGGTATGTGGGCTGCTTCCCAAAGTGAATTTAAAGCAGCGATTTAGAAGATCCTGATGTTTTTGTACTCGCTTGGCTTTTGCAATTCATGAGGCTGCAACTCCACTATCATTCAATTGAACTCTGGAAAATTTTGAGAGGATTTCTTTGATCACAGGCTGAACTACACCGCTCGCAAAGAACATCCTTAACAGACCTTTGATACAGCACCTGTTCAGCTGCAGAATGAAGGCCATTGCCCCAGCCTTAACAGAGACACGAACAGGGCTCAGGTGTACCATCTTTACAAACAATTTGCATGAAACACAGATGTACAACGGGAACTCCCTTCAGTACAGGTCATTTGCTGTCAGAGACCCAAAGGGGCAAACGCGTGTCTTGAATAATGATTACAAATCAGCACCAATATGATGTTGTCAACAAACCCCGCGGACAATCTCAGCCAAAATAATCAATCCCGGCTCTTGGAATAATGCATTCACTGACTTTGATCCAAGTTTATGTGAAGTATTATTGCCTTTAAAACCTAAGTGAATTTTATTTTAAGGTACTCTCAAATTACAGCTTTTGCTTATTGAAATGGATATTCGTCTTTGCTGCAAAGTTCAAAGAAAGAATGAGAGCCTGCCTTAATTGGCTGCACTTTTACAGTATTTTGTTTGTCTAAGTTCTCCTGTTCACAGGTGCTGCTCACATTACCATAGCAAAATAATTGCCGCTATGCAGCAACCGTTTCTTTGTTCAAAGCCTTGCAGAAGATAAAGAGCTCTCTGTGGATTTGGGTCCACTGAGAGACGTGATGTAAAAAAAAGAGTTTAGATTGTATCAATAGGGGAAATACATGCAAAAAACATCCAAATACATCCTATTTAACTGACATTTCCAGGTATTCAGAGAATCCAGTGTCATCAAAGTTTGTTACAATGCTTTCAAAAGATTTAATGGAATCTGGGTTGGCTCGTTGGGATTTGGTATAATGTGAATGTTTAGTGAACCGGAACATTTACATATACATTTATCCAAAGCGACTTACAATTGAGGTAAACAATTGAAGCAATTGGAACAACATAAGGACAACAAAAAGCATAAGTGCAGTCAAAACTGGTCTCATATCCTACCACAGTATAGAAAGCTAACGATTTTTTTCATGTTTTATTATTTTGGATAGAAAGAGTAGAAAAGAAATAGAAGTCAGTACTAATCGGTCAGGTATTGATGGAAGAGATGTGTTTTAAGCCGAATCTTAAAGATGGCTACAGAATCTGTTGATCTTGTAGCAGCGAGCAGATCATTCCACGCATGTTGAACAGATCCAGAGAAGGTATGTAACAGTATTTTTTTTCCTTTTCGAGATGGCACTACAAAACGTTGTGCCATCCCAACCTTAATCAAATGTTCCTGAAGCCCAATGGAAACTAGTACCTTCTCCTCTGTGAAACCATTACTGTTAAAATCACCAAATGATCGTAAACATGATATCTCCTGCCATTATGTGGGTCATTAAGTTACACTCTCATTAGTACTCCATTATGGACGACGTGACCGTCTGCCGAGATCTGTCATTCCGAGTGTCACGGCATTCCGGCACTTTCAAACTCGCTCGCTCGAAATCCCTCCTCTCAAAGTCCAGGATGATATAACACAGTCATCATCCTGTGGGCACCAGAACTAAAGAATTAGAGCAGCTCCCATCCACAGGGTGTTATTGACCTTTCCGCTAAAATCGTTTCTATTTTCGCTGATGTACAGCACGAATAAGAGAGCAAATCTGAGCAAATGCCAGGGTTTAGCCTAATTTTGACTCTTACGTGTTCAGAAACTGTGGGCGTGCCACATGCAGGAACAATTTTGAAGGATGATGTTCTGTTAATTCAGAGTTCAATACAAGACTAATTAGCCCAATAAGTGAGAGGTCTCCACGGATTTACAGGCCGATCAATTCAATTAACAATTCGATGGGCTGGTGAACGGAGGCATGACTCTGTAAATAACCCTCGCAACTTAGACCAGAGCTCCTCGACTTTGGAAAGGTCAGGGGCCACAAAACCTAAATGAATATTATAGGTTTAATGAGACAAAATCCAAACTAAAAAAGCAAGATTATTCCCTACAACTGAATGATAAGGGTGGCATCACATATGGTTCTCATAACCAGGAAGAAATATCAAGTTGTGTCACAATTTAGACACATAGATCGCATATAAAAATGTGTTGACTGATCACCTGCTTCCATCAGACAAATACACATACATACAAAACTGTACACACACTTCAGTTCATACTGTATAATGACATTATATATAAATAAAAACATTGCAGATCTGTGCAGGGTTGTGTTGAATACATATTCACATTCAGCTCATATTCGTAAATCATATTTAACATATTTTGAGTTTACTTTGCCTGCTGGAGTTTAATTGTTTGGTGTCCTATTTGCCTTTATGGCCTTAAAAGTAGAACAATGGTTGAATTTGTTGTGTTGACATTTCAGTGCCACATTTTCATGTTCAAGTTCAACCATCTACTGAATAAGTACCAGCTGAAAACATAATGTGTCATAATTATTCCCATTATTCACTTGTCACTGCAATTAAGCTACATTATAACCATAAAACACAGCGCAGGAGCACTTTAGCTTTAACCTGTCAGAAACTTTACAGGAGCACACACAACAATATACTTATATGAACATATACATATACATTCATGCATACACACAGACAAGCAGGCAGACACACACATATGCAACATTTCCGAAATAATCACATGAATTAAAAAGGTTGAATCCCTCGTGAATATTATTAAAACACTGCTTACTTTTTGATAAAAAATGAATTTCCTTATAAGTGAACTCAAGCAAGTATGTTTTACTGGAATTTACACAGAGTACTAAAAACATTGGGGTTTAAATTACACATTTTAAAGGATCACTGACTACAGAGCCTTGTATGCCTTAAGGCAGTGGTTCTCAACCTTTTTTTATGGTCCGTAACACATTTAAAGAACTGACGCCCCTCCATACTGTACATTGAGGATGGATAAGATAATGCCTAAGATATTTTAGATATAGTCTATATATGAGTATATATAAAAGAGAAGCAAAAAATACCAATATATGACTGATTTATCTCAAGACATCAGATTATAAATATTTCAATAAAAACAAACAAACAAAAAGAGAAACCATCACAGATATTAGTGGTTTACATTAAAATAGCAAATCAAAATCAAGACACTTTTATTGTCACATCGTTGGTGATGTGGCAATAAAAGTGTTTTGATTTTGTATTTTGCCTGCGTGCCATAATGGAAGACACTTTAGCATAGCATTAACCTCCCTTCAGCATTAAGAGAACGGGTTTGGGTGGCAACCTGTTAACCTCAGGTTATACACAGTTTTCTATGTTACATTTACATAATCAATGTCAGTGTTGATCACTTTAAAGCAAATTATAATAAAATAGGAGGATTTTAAAATAAAGAACTTTCATATATCAAAGATACAGTGTATGAAATTTAGCGGCATCTAGGCGTAAGTTTGCGAACTGCAACCAATGGCTCACTCCACCCCTCCCTTTCGATACATTATGGTGGCTGACACAGTACTTAGATATCGTCACTTTTTCACTTCTTGTATTTGGGAAATGCGCTCTGTAGACTCAATACGACAAAAGACATTAGAAACATGTGAGAACCCATTTAACTTTTTATTCTGGATGTGGATGTAGATAGAAATCGCTCACTCTTCATACACCTCTGAAGACAAAGTTCCATTTATATTTATGCATTTGACATACGCTTTTATCCTAAGTGACTTACATTGCATTGTACTGTACATTTGTTTCTGAGTATGTGCATTCCCTGGGAACCCTTGACCTAAGCGTTGCTTAACCATGCTCTAACCACTGAGCTACAGGAAATACTGAATAGTAATGTACATTATATTGCATTTCTGTCCATAGATCGTCCAGATCGTTACACATTGGACCCAAAACTGAATAATAAATATCGAAGATTATGTAATATTTATATGTCAAATTCACTAATGAAACAGATTATTTAGTGTACCTGCACGTATGAACAGCTTGCTTTTGCTTTCAATGAAGCATTAGCCATGCTTGGTTTACACAAATCATCAGGTACTTATCGAACGAGTGGATGCTGTGCCTAAACGTTTACATTATACATACCATTTTGCAGTTGGCATGTGCTTCTTTACAGCGCATCCAAGGTATTTAATTTATCATTTTTTGTGTTCCCTGAGAATCAAAGCCATAATATTTGTTTGGCTAGTAAAATTATTTAACGGATAAGCTACAGGATCATCAAAACGACATGTTTTGTATACGAAGCTACAGGAGTAGATTAATCCAAATGCTATGAAATATGAAAATTGAAAATTGCTAAACTCTGCTAGTTGAGTTACAGGTATATGTATAAAGCCAACATAATATATCTCTCATAATATTTTACAGGATTTTCAAACAGTTTTAGAAAAGTTTTTTTATCTTTGTTTCCGTTTAAGCTACTGAATTTACAATTCAGAAAAACACTAAATCAAACAACGAAAAGGGACTTAAATGTATTTTTATACTCCCTGAAGTTAAAGCCTAAATAGGTGGATAATAGATCAGGAGAACGTTACAGAAGGGCGCTGGAAACATTAAAGCCCTCATCGTTTTTAATTTACCTAATCTTGACAAAAATAGCTACAAATGCCTCCAAAATACAGCTCTCTGTCCCCCAAGATCAAGATGACTCGATCAATCAAATCATGAACCATTCATTGTTCGTCTTACTGATTTTACTGCAGCTCATACATCTGTATGTTTTTTTTTTATCTCATGGAGAATTTGGTCCCATATATACCCCATTCGCAGTGTTTTATCTGTAAACCTACATACCACTGATGACTTAACGTAAATTTCCCCCTGGTGGTCTTGTAAGTCACGGAGGGCACCATTAGTCAGTCGAAGGAACTTTTATGCATAATGCATGCCTGTTCGTTTCTCCCACCCTAACTTGTTTTCTGTCTTCCATACCACTAATTTTAGTACAGAAATAGCTGGAGGGACAATTGTTTGGTTAAAAAAAAACAAGACAAGAGGAAACAAGTGAAAAACATTCAGTTCCATATTCATTTGCAGGCATATCCTACTTACAAAACTCACGGTGGTGTGTGATGTGGATTTGAAAAGATTTGGAGAGAGAAGAACAGTTTTAATCTTTTTCTTTAGGCAGCCATCACAGCATTGTGTGCAATACAAGGTTATTGAAAAATATTGATTGCCTTCACTGAAACACAGAGAAGTTTTCCTTTGGTTTTCATCTCTTTCGCAATCATTGGTTTTATTTTATGGTACAGAAACAGTTACAGTTTTCAAAACAAATGACTCACCACCTGAATCACTTTTTACAAGGTAATATTATCTTGCTCCATAAAGCTATAAGTGGCTGTCAAAGAGTCAGCAAATGTATATGTGTGTGTATGTGCGTGCATGTATGATGTCTTAAATGAAGTGCCTCCATGGTGCTTGTTGTTTTTTTCCATTATAAGCGTTAGTTTCTGGGAGGTACCTCTGACCCTCAAGTTCTCGAGTACATCATGCTCTTGATTGCAAGTCCAACTCATCTTTCATGTTCTCTGTTGTTGTCCATGTCCAATTTGTTGCCCCTATACTTGATTGCAGAATTGTCTGTCTTCTGTGTTGGCAAGACCGGGTTGTACTGCTACTTCTCAAACATTCTGCTTGCGGTTTGTTCTCCAAATCCTCTCCAAACTTCAGCAATAAATATAATATGAAGATTTCATTTACTTTTTGTTTTGCAGATCATTTCAGCCTTAGGTCTGCTGTCTATGTTTGAATTTTGTAAACTTTTTGTAATAAAGTTTAATATGAAATTTTAATCATGTTTCAACAATATTCTTGCAAGTGCTGGTAGTTATATCTGTTATTTTCTGTGCTTTTGTGCGTGTTTGTGTCTTTTAGGTAATGAACATGACTCATTGGAATTGTTTACATTTTTATCCTTTCTGGATCGGCCTATAAATCAAATTAGCCCACACTGGTGATTTGTTCTGGAAATATGTTTAATTTGACGCGTGAAACAACTGGAAACCTTTGCTCATAAATGTGTTTACTTGTTTTTTTCTAACATCTACTAATCCATTACTGGGAAAAATTATAACATGTTGTAAAACTGACACAGACATTCAATATGAACTGGAGAAGGTCCCCAGGGGGACCTTGTTACCCATTATATAGTTTGGTAGTCTACAGGTATACCTGCTGTGTTGTAAATCAAATATATATCTACCTTTGATCTAGGTTTTATAGAAATGCATGCAGTTATCAAAATTGATACAAATTGCAGAGCATAATCAAATGAATAATTTTGAATGAATAAATCCAATATTCTTGATGAAATGGTCTTTGTGCTCTCTTTGAAATCCACCTACTTTGAAAATGCCATAGTCAGAAGTGTTATGCAAACCTTTAAGTAACAGAACACATCACTCAGAGCTCTGCGACCAGAGGTTGGGATATCAGGTATCTGCTGCACTGTTTAATGCAAGAGGGAGATACTTGGCACCTGATCGCTTGTAAGTAAGTGATAATTTAGCCGTGACTTATTAATGCTTCTTATTTGGTTCCGAACAAATTACGGTACAGCATACCATTTTTTACTACTTACTTACTATCTATCTTGAGAGACTGTAAGATCCATGCAAAAAGCCTTAAAAACGATTTTATCTGCAGATATAATCATGCCCAGTAGATTATTTAGACATGGAGCGTCTTCTATTTTGTGTGAAACTTGTTAAATTTAGCCTCAAGTATCTCCCAGCAGTGCTTTGGTTTAGTCAATCTAGGACTTTAAATTGGGAGGCCGCAGAACCACTTTATCCAAATCGGTTGTCATCTTCGCTTTACTCCTCAAAATCGCATGGACACTCCAAATAGTCCATTTGTATTTCACAGATGGGTGTCCCTGTCCAGTTTAACCCCACAAAGCTCATTCTGCTTAACATAACTCCATTTAGGAGGCACCTTGTGGTATGTGATATTTTTACCAAAATATTGATTGAAATATGATTTTGGCAGACTGCCGGAAGGGGTTTGAACCCAGGTCATCTTTTCCTGCGTTCTGATCGAATCGAGCCCTTTACAGTAAGTAAGGAGCTCTGACCACAGTATTCCAATTCAATTATCCAAGTGTTCCATCTGAACACGGCATGAGTCTCGTAGCTCAGAAGGGCTGAAATATGAGCTTCCACCCTGAGTCATCTCATGGATGAAAGATAGAATTGTGCAGGAGACAGCGACTCATCCTGCAGGCCTGGCCGGAGTGTTGTTGATAGCTCTGTTCAGGCAGGGATTTCGGAGCCAAGATTGCATCCCGGCAGACTAAGGTGAACTTCAAGAGTGCCTATGTCCCATTTGTTCTGTTCTGAGCAATTTCTTTGATGATTCACTTTGAAGAAAAGTGACACATTTGAAACCATTCCACATGAATTTATAGCAGTTAGGTTATGTAACGTTCTATTTATGTCTGCTTACCTCATGGGATTCCAAAGCTCAGTTTCACAACCAAAAATGTATTGATGCTTCATCCCACATAAGGTTAGTTGTCATTCCTGACATCTTGACAAAATCATCAGTAAGAATTTCACTAATCTCCACAGTGCCCCTTGGGTCACAATCCATTAATCCTGGTTTAACGCATCTTTTCCCCCCAGAGAGAGGGAGTAGCACCTAAAGACAGGACATATGAGGTAAATTGGCATTTATTAGTGTTCCTTGGCCTCCGGTCAGTATTCCGCTCATGAAGCAATTGACCCAGACATTTAATTAAACTCCCCAATTAAATTCTCCTGTTGTGCTCTCGTAGGGCCAGCAGAGAGATAAGAATCCAAATTTCAGGGGCTGAAAACAAGACCATTGTGTTGGAAGACGAGTGCTTCTGTCTCCAGAGATCCTGGCTGCAAACATGCCCTTTTGTGGCAGACTGTTGAGTGACATTTGGCCAAACGTGGGTTCAGGGGAATGCACATGCTGCTATGGTCGTTAAATCATTTTGAATGTGATGGATGTCATCTATGTCCTCCAAATCTAAGGTTGGGAATCAGAAGTAAGAAATATAAGTATATTTAAGTGTGTGTGCGTGAGACAAGCGTACTTGTGTATAATACATAATAAAGGGTGACCTCAAACCAATCACATTCATTTAAGAAATTTACTGGTTAGGTTTGGCCGCCCCAGGGTCAGGCCATCTATCCAGGGTGCTTCTTAAACAGCCCGAAATGCAGGCAATCTGTTTAAAGGAATAGATAAAGAATTTTTTTCATCTGCCTTAAAATTAGATGCTAAATATACTGGAGTCAAGCTTTTTCTTTTTGATCAAGTGCGATTTATTAGAGATTAGGTTTAATTTTAATTTAGTTAAGGAAATTTATCTCTGTCAGATATAATCTGGATTACGCTGTCTTCAGAGGAATAAGAGCTTTTTACTCTCAGTGATAAAGTATGTGATGAGAGGACATGCCAGAGTTTTGTCCCTGTCAGTGGATTGAAGAGCTCAGTAAAGGACAATCATGCCTAATGGGTGTAGGGGATGCGTCCAGAACGTTGCTTTTGAGTCTTGTTACGAATAGCATTTATTTAAACACAGTTTCTGGCTACAATTTTTTTACACATGAATATTTATCTCAAGGAAAATAATTTATCCCTCACATTTGTGTTACAGACATGAACCATACCTTCATTCATGTGACTTTTTAGAAAGGGTTGCCTTTTCAAAATGCTGAAGAATTTAAGGACTGTTAAACCAACACAATCTCACAAACTATTTTACAATATGGCTTTTGGTTATTTCGTATACATTTGTAAGATTTTATTTTCTGCCATTGACGCTGGGGTTAGAGGTGGGGGTTTGGTACTACTTTTTTTCTGGTCATCATGCGTTTTGGTACGATTCACGTATGAATCTATAGAAATAAGCCTCATAAAACAGTTAAGAATTCCTGTGAGGTCAGGTTGTTTAAAAAGATCAAATGTTTTGAAAATTATGCGTGGGTAAACCATTAATGTAACTTCATCTTGTGTAGTTAAATTCGCCTGAGCCCAATGTCTTGACAATCTGATTTGACAAAATTTTGCCCAGCATCCTTAAATTCTTCTGCATCTTTGATAATACATCATATTATTATAAATGTGCTTGTTTCATAATCAGATATGTATAATACAGAGGTTAAGTCTGTTTTGATTCTTAACTTACTTAACAAGAAAGCTATTCAGCTTAAAGTCTTGCTTAAGGCAAATCGTACTGTTTGAACATTTAAGAACAATGTCAATCTTGCAGTCAGCAAGAGCTACAGAACTACTTCATAGCAACAACTAAAACATAAAAGGTGAAATATGTGTAATTGCCTGAAGCCAGTTACTACTACTATTTTGAATTTAATGAAGCTTCACTTGTTTTAAATGTATGTTGCTTTTATGGTTTCTTCTTTTGCAACTGTCCTCTCTGTTCATTAAGTGGGTGGAGAACATGCCCTGTCTGTCTTTTGATCATCCCACATGGTCCTAAATACTCTTGGAAATACAGTGTTAGCCATCACAGGAGTGGTGGCGAAGCTCCTCTCAGAGCCAGAGACTTAAAAGAGCTTCCAACAAATGAGTATCTCCTCTTGGATTATCAGGATAAAGGAGTTTAGGATGTCCACTTTTACTCTGATGACAAGCGTCTACTGCAGGATTAAAGCTCATGGTGCCTTAATATGTTTTATCCTTGTTATTAATTTGTTTAGTTCTATTTGTAGATGTGTTATTATTTTGTTTAAAGTTTCAAACTTCATATATTACAGGCTTTTATTAATGTCAGTCAAAGGGAGTCCTTTGGCTATGTTTATATGAAGTGCATGAAATCCATAACAATATATTCAGAGGCAGGAATGGGCTGTATTTATGATACATGTATTTTAAAAAGGTATTTTAAAATTTGTGTTGGATAGGATTGATGAAAATAGCTTTATATTTTGTATCAAAATACTTTAGTGATTGTATTTTTGTAGTTTAAAATACTGTGAAATACTTTGTAAGAAGTCTACATGATGACATAAAAATGCGGCCGCATTGGTGCCTACTCAGTAGCTTGCACGGACTTGAAAACAGAAAGTTGTAAATAATTATATTTATAATGTTTAACAGTTCATGCTAAGTTTTGGTGTTTGTTTTAGTTGCCTAGGCTAAATTGTTTGCCAATTTTCATAATGTGTTGTGTTGAAAGGCATCAGTAGCTGATGAGACATGTGGTCTCAGTGAGACTGTTTTTGCTAAACTTTGTTAAGTTAACAAGTTGATGTGTTATGTTGCTACTTTCCGATTTTGATTATGGCTGCATGTAAACATATCTGGATAAAGCATATGGCTAAAAAACAAATCGTTCACTTAATAATTTTTGAAATAATAAAATGTTTTTTTACTTCCAAGTAGGTGTCCAGTGATGGTAAATAAGTATTTAATTATTGAATATTTTACCCTTATTGAGGTAGCTTTAAAGTAGGATCATGATTTTGCCTGCCCTTGCAAGAACGACTGCCTGACACATAATTTATTATTATATTTAGGATTAACAATCAGATGATTAATTAGTTAGACACTAGCTACTATGAACACAGGCGCCATCAGTTGTCTTCTTATGAATGACTTGTTTGTCATTGAGTCAGTGTTACTGATGCAAAGTAGGCCCTTTGTTACCAAACATCAAAAAACTAAATTATGAAACAATTATGAGTCATTCGCAAAATGTTGAACATTAAACTGTTGGCTACTTCAAAACTGACACCGTGTCTACACCGGACGCGACTGGCACTGCTCAACTATCAACTTAACTTTATTTATATAGCGCTTTCTACAATTTTCATTGTTACAAGGCAGCTGTACATGAGACATGAGACACACAGACAAGCACGCGCACACGCATGCACAGTGAAAGCACACGTTTAAAATAAAGGAGGGAGAAACATGTTCAAATATTAAACAGACTATAAATTCCTATATGCAATATTAATTATGTAAAACTTTAAAATTCGAATTCTAAACTACACGACACAACACGACTACGTTCTGTTCTTAATGGATTTATCACATCACCCCTCATCCAATAAGGACCACATTAAAAATCAAATGGGTGCTAGCATGTTCTATTGTCTTTTATCTTGTCGTGTCACATCCAGCGTAGAAACGGTGTAAGCTTTATCTGGGAGATCACAGGTATATGCGAATGGTGTAATGGTGAAGGGATAGATCAATAGAACAATTGATTGATTGAAGCTTTGCAGATAAATTGTTATGCTCCCTTTCATGCTCCCTTTTTAAAATACAGTCTTTTGTTTTGATACATGGTGTGGCTTCTGTATTTTGTAGTTTATTTTGATAAATTAAATTTAGGTATTTGGATGTATTTTTGCCCAGCTCTGTTCAGAGTTCATAGTCTTACTCCACAGTAGTTGTGTGCATGTTAATATCTGGGCATTTTGCTATTCGTCAAAGATACAGAACTTGTTTTGATTAGTGATGTAATTATGAATTTGAAAATCGCCTTCCATCCATATTAGAATCATGGAGTGAGCTTTACTGGAATGCATTATTTAATCATCTGTGCTATGATTGGATCTTGAGTAATACCTCACTCTATTAATAGTTATTAATAATACATTTAATCATAAATTGTATTTATATAGCGCCTTTCAAACACCAAAGGTCGCTTTACAGAGTCAGGTTATCGAGATAATATATACAGTATACAGAGGTTGTTACGTTAGAAATACAGAGAGAAATACATAGAAAAACATTGCAACAATGTGCAAATTACCAACAGAGATTCAAGTAATATTCAGAGAAAAATTGTCTCACGGAACTTATCGCCCTATTTATTTGGCAGAGGCCTGCCCAAGAGGCCATATGACTGACAGGTAAAGCAACCAATCAGGTACAAAAGCATGTATAACAGTTTCAGAATCCTACTGACTGAGAGAGTTTCGAACACGAGAAATAGTATGAAGGTGGAAAAAAGCAGTCTTTACCACTTTGCCTATGTGATCTTTAAATGTGGGAGCAGAATCGAAGAGAACTGACTTTGATTAGTGATGCAATTATGAACTTTAAAATGAAATGAATATACGTTTTGCAGTATGCTTTGCATCAATATTTTTATTGTACTCTGGATTCATAACACATTTTCAAACAACCTAATTCAAACAACACATAACGATAATTGTATACACTGTATTAATTAATGGTTAGTACATTGTAATTACTGGGTTATTACATCAAACACACCATTAAGTTTAAGCATCAATAATTCCACACACCCATAAATGCGTCTCTCCGCACTTTGCTTAGCAACATCATTGTCACGAGCAGGGACTGGCATTTCATTTCCTTCCCCTTCACTTTTTCTCTGGCAGTCAAACTGCAGTGATTTATAGCGAACTTCAGCATATGCACTATTCTCCCGTGCTCTTCTGCCCCGCTGAACCAGGAAGGCTTAAGGCTAAACACAATCATACTGAAAAACTGAGATACAAAGTCAGATCAGCTTTTTTCCAGCTTGCTTTCATACAACGACAAAAGCAACTCAACAGACAACAGACACATAGCATACGGGAAGAAAGCAATCTCATACATAACAAAAACGACAAGGGGAGGAGTGATGGAGAATGACAGAGGGAATCGAACGGGATGAAAAGAGGAGAACGAACTTCCCTCTGTCCTCAGCGAGAAGGTTATTCACTGAGGTAGTTTGCAAACACAGTTACACGGTGATGCTGCTGTTGTTTACCTCGAGTAAACAACAAGCAACGGCAAAACAGATGTGTTTGTGTAGTTGTTTCAAGTGGAGATGAATTGTGAGGAGAATTCATTAATTTTCTCAAAAACTTATTACACTCAGACTTGGAAAATCACTCAAATGGATAGTTAACTCAGACCATTATTTATGTACTTGTGTCCTTCCTGCCATTTCGTGGTCCAAAGCAATTGAAAACAACAATAAAAGTAAACTTTCCTCCTTAAATAATTTACCTCACAATACTGTAATTATAACTGTAACTAGCTCATGCTTTTATATCATTGCTGGAAAACAGGGCTCATATAAATAGGGTAGACTCTGTTATTTATTTTCTCACTATGAGCACATTTGAACACATATCAATGACATTAATCTGGAATGCTTGTGTTCTCATCACCTCTGAGTCTGCTGTGCAATTAAGTGCAGTGACATCAGGATCATTCGTGTTAGCTCAAGTTAGCTTCTGATTGTATGCATTGTTCACAATCTTTAAATGAGCCGTCTATTTTGAAACTTGTTCATTACAAAATAAAACATATGTTTTGGGGGTCGGTTGCAGAAGCTCACAAACCAGGTCTGCATCCACTTTTTATTAAACCTGGAAAGAATGTCTTTAACAAAATTTAAAAGCTTTTTTTTAATTGCAAGTAAATGACAGGATTAAATTCCTATTTGGAATAGACTGATAAAAAAATGGTTTCAAATGCCCATAACCTGTACCATATTACTGAGCTCCTCCATGAGATTCTGAATAATGTAGCAGTCCAGTTCTCACTACCAAGAAACGTTTTATTTTGGATAATGTTTGCTCATATCTCGAGTTTGTAGAGTGCATTGAACAGAGTTGGTCATGCATTCAAACATAATTCCAGTAACACCCATTTGGTTGAATTGTTAAATTCAGTAAACAGAGGCTGATTTTGTAAATAAACATGCATGCAAAACATGTAAATACTGTAAAAATTATTTTCACCCACTCATGTGGCCATGGTTACATCAGCAGAACAATAAAAGGGGTTATAGAGGTCCAGAAATGAAATGCATTGGAGGTTCATGAAAACAAAATTCCCCCATTAAAATAAACAGATAAATTGTGCCCAATAAAACCTATAAAAATCTATATAAATAGGACCAGTTTGCTATGGCTCAGTGGTTAGAGCATGGCGCTAGAAATGCCAAAGTCATGGGAACGAACCCAGGGATTGCACATACAATTGTTTAGTATAATGAATTTATGTCGCTTTGGATAAAAGCATCTGCCAAATGCATAAATGTAAATTTTCAGGTGGTCTTTCGGCTACGGCAAGGAACAAATTAATAGCGTTCAACTATAATTGAACCATTAAACTCTTACCATTCTTTATATTCATTTAACTTTGTTGCTTTCTTCTTACATCTGATTGCATCGTTTATAGTGTCTTTTGTGAAACACCACATGATTATTCACTAAATCTGACTACTAGATCATCTGCACTAAAAGGTAAGAAAGTTTGTAATTGTTTACTACGGTGACAATCTCTCTGTGACTAATTGATTCCACTGCTATGCACAGAGGCAAATAATGACCAGACTAGCGCCATTAGTGAGGCTTTTAATGATATGTAAGGCAGCTAATCTTTTCTCATTACCTGGACCAAATGCCTGCTGGGGTAGAACAGTGTCTGCTGGCCGAAAGGCAAATTGGTCCCTGCTGCACTGTTTGGACATTCATTGAAGCTCATGAAAACACAAAACACTCTGCTAAAAAAGAGACGGGTCTCTAGCCACAGTTTTAGACCCAATGAAACGCATTTGCTGGCAACAAAATATTCTGTTGCATCCTGGGAGGTTTAATCGTTTAGAATACCAAGGTTTGTAATTACTATTTAGAATAATTAAGTTTCTGATAACTAACTCGTTTTAAAATTTTCTTTAAGTCTTCAATGTACAATATTTGTCTGCATGTTATGTGTGAAAATTTAAATAAACTACATGATTGTGATACCAATTATACAACAATTACAATCTTATTTGTTAATGTACATTTAAGAGCCAGCAAATTTCATTGAACTTTAGTTAGCCATATATTATATTGCAGTACCCAATCTAAGGTTGAAGCTAATCATTATTTGTAAATGTGCATAAAAATGTAAATAATTTAGTACCCTTATGGGCTGCAACAACCTTTAAGTTACGTATATACTAAACACTAAATGCTAACTAAGGACATAACACACTTTTCAATTTGGGTGAGAAAAATGTGTTAATGTCTCAACACATTCCTTTAATCATACATCAAAGGAACAAATATATTTTTTAAATAATTTATTTTATTTATTTTAAACAAAATATATATGTGACCCTGGTCACAGGGACGGATTATGACTTCAAAGGGCCCAGGGGCCAGTTATCTCCAAGGGCCCCCCTCCTACAATTTTCCATTCTTTCCCAGAACGCTGCGCATTCACAGTTATAGAAAGTGAATGTTAAACTGATAATGAGTATTAAACCGTTCTCGCTCTACATCAAATACCTGCGCTATGCTAAAAATAATCTGTACAGGGTTGTAGAAGTCTATTAGCTACCAGCAAAAAATCTACAATGGACCAAATTAAGCTATATGAAATACATGTCTTTAATTAACTGTCAAACATAAAAATATTTAATCCATCACATAAATAAAATATATACATAAATAAAAACTATTTCTCAACATAAAATACCCCTGTGAAGCATGTCTGTAAACATAAAATCATCAATGCAATTTAAATGTGCTGTTTTTTAATAATAAGTAAAAAAAAATATTAGCGAAATTTAATTTGTCAAGTTAAACTAACATAAAAACATAGTTGCCATGATTTGTTAATCATTTCATTTTTTATGTAGGCTATGGGACCCACATATTAAACATAGTTAAACATTTGTTTTCATTTTGTTGGGTTCTCTGTACCAAACTAGATGGCACTACCTATAAGACCAGGGTCCTCTCTGGCTAATGGTAGCCAAGGGCCCCTGGGCACAGGGCCGATTGACCCGGTCAGTAATCCATCCCTGCATGGACGACAAAACCATAAGTCTTAATGGTCAATTGTTTTAAATTTGAGATTGAGATTTTTACATAATCTGAAAACTGAATGTCATGGTTCCGCCATCTTGTCTTGTTTATTCATGGTCCTGGGGCGGAGCCATGACATAGTCTAAGGTTCCTCGTAGAGAGAGAGGTTGGACATTAGAAATCCTCTCGCTCTCTCTCCGTGTCTCGTTGGTGTTTCCCGCCCTTTTGTCTCGTTTGCTTTCCCATCAGTGTTTCATCACCCACACCTGCCCCTTGTTAAGTATCCTGTGTTTTTACCCTTTAAAACATCCTTGTGTTCATGGTCTTGTGCTCGTTCATTGTACATTGTCCTTGTATGCTGTTTGTGTTACCATGTACCTTGTACGTTATACCTTGTACGTTATACCTTGTACGTTATACCTTGTACGTTACATCTTGTACGTTACATCTTGTACGTTACACCTTGTACGTTACACCTTGTACGTTACACCTTGTACGTTATACCTTGTACGTTATACCTTGTACGTTATACCTTGTACGTTATACCTTGTACGTTATACCTTGTACGTTATACCTTGTACGTTATACCTTGTACGTTACACCTTGTACGTTACACCTTGTACGTTATACCTTGTACGTTATACCTTGTACGTTATACCTTGTACGTTATACCTTGTACGTTATACCTTGTACGTTATACCTTGTATGTATTGTACCCTTATTCGTCAAGTTCTTGTTACCTCGTGTTTTGTGAGCATAGTCTAGTGTTGTCCTAAGTGTTTATTTTCTTAGTTTAGTTAGTACATGTCCTTGTTTTCATTTATAAATTATTCAGTCTTGTTTCCCCCCTTGTGGGTTTTGTTTTGCCTTTTGTTAAGTGTGTTTTAATAAATATCTGTTTAACCCTTTACCTCCGTGTCTGCCTGCAATTGGGTTCTCCCTTGTCCGAAACCTTGACAGTGAAGAAATAAGCTTTCTATTAATATGTGGTTTGTTAGGATTGGACACTATTTGGCGGAACAACACCTGTTTACAAAGCTGGAATCTGAAGGGGCAAAAAAGCAAAATATTGAGAAAATTGCATTTGATGTTGTTAATCTGAGGCACTGTAGCAGGCCATCCACTCAAACAAATAAAGTTTTAACAAATTAACAGTAGGAAACATATTAAACATCTTCATGCAACATGATCTTTACTTAATATCCTAATGATTTTTTGCATAATAGAAAAATTGCAAATTTTAACACCTTTCTTTTGGCGATTACTAAAAATGTTCGCGTGCTTTTTGTCTAGGGTCACATATATATCACAAACAGAGTCTATGTTTCCGTGTTACAAAGAAAAAATATATATATATATGTTAATCATTTGATAATTTCACATTATCTCACATTTCTATCTATATATGACTAATAATCCAATAAGCGTTATTTATTATTTGTTAATGAATTACTAAAAAAATGTGTATAAAACATATGTAAATTGCATTGTAATTGTTTATGGAGGTATTTGTTAAATTTATGTATTTATGGTTACGTGTGCCTTTTTATAATCTTGTATGAAATAAAAAAACGTTATGAAATTACAACATTTCCCAACTCTTGCTTTATTGGACCTTTTTAAATGATGAACATATTTAGTTGTTGGAGCATAATGCCGACCACAGAAGGTTTGTTTAATGCAAAGAATGCTGAATCATAATGTAGTGCCTAAACATATTACATTTTCATAATAGTTCACAAGACAAATCTTGTGTTTGAATAATAGGCTTACCTGTGTCAAGTTCAATATCCGAACAAGTACTGGTGTTCCTCACAGTCTTCAGAGAAAAAAAAGACAGGAGGTTTCGGTAAGCCTGACACAAAGCCCCTTCACTATTATGATGGATCGGATTTGGGGTTAGGGCAATTCTCAGTTCACCGCTGCATGTCCTACAGAAGTACCTGCTTGATTGCCAGAAATGATATACAGACCCTTCGGGAAGGGAGGCTGATCTTAACCAGGCCTGGAAGATTATGAGTCAAAAGGCCTGGGTTCTATAAAACCCATCATGATGGAGGGGGATTCAATATCAAGACCACAATATACAAAATTCCCACTAAATATTCAGAGAGGTGAATTTTCCAAACAACCTCTTAATTTGGGTGTTTTTTTAGTGTAAACATCTGATAATTACCCATCCATATCCAGTTTATCTTTAGTCTGATGCACAATCGAACTGCCTCTAATAGACAACTGTGTTAATTCATCCATGGCTGTCCATTTTTTTCTATTTATTTCAGCCTTAAATATTAACCTTTTTTGTAAAAAAAACTATCCATCAGTGGAAATTTGATAAAATAAAAGTATAAAGACAAGATTTTGTTGAAATTATAATTTCACGCAAAACCTTGCTTGTGTTCATTTCCCGATCCTGTTGCCCTCTCTCCTCCTCATTCATTTCATTGCTAACCTGTAACATGTGTTATGTTACCAGTGAGCAGTAACTGTGCCAATGCCAGTTCTGAGATCAGTCTCTTCTTGCTCATTTGAGGTTGCATAAGTCAAAATGTTTGATTTATGCATATTAAGACTAAAAAATATGCAAAATACAAAAACTGAGAGAATTTAGTTTAGGTAACTTTTTTTAAGTTCTGTTTACTTAATTTCATAAAAAGGATTAATTAAATATTTAAGTCGCACTTGCTAAGATTTGGTAAAAACTTTAACTTAACAGTAATCAAAATTTGAAAGTTGTGCTTACTTAAACCAAGGACCTCTAAAACTCAAAATGTTTGAGTATTGCCAACTTATCTGGGTTTACAGTGTGGACGTAGTGTCCGTGGCGTCACTTGTAGGTTTCTTAGTAGCTGTAAGGTGGCCGGCTGTCGCCATCTTAGCACTCGTCACTCCCGGATGATCGATTATGGGTGAAGAGGCGGGACGTGGTTGGAGTTGAAGCGCTTGATTGCTGAAACCACTTGTCACTCAAGTGGCCATGCATGTAATTTGCCCGATTTTTAAGGCTTTATAGAGCTTGTTAATTGACGTCCTGTCGCGTTGAATGTTGTGCCATCTGGGGCGGTTTGGCTGCTAGTGCGTTCAATGCTGTGTTTTGTATTTCTCAACTAAAGTTACAAAGTGTTATATCAGGGTCCATATCCAGACCTTCGGCGCAGTCAAATATATTCTTTCTGCATTTTACAGAGACAATTCAGATCCCTGATTGTTGTGGCAGAGCAATGCTGTGCAATCCCAGCAATTCATGGGATAGACTGCAGTAGTCTGTTGCATCCTCCACATCCTGAAAATAATTCAACATAGTCAAAATGGACCTGCAAGATGGGAATTGCACCCAATAGGACTTCAAATAGTGAAACTTTTGAAATCACCTGAAGTTTTCAACAAAGTAAGAGACGGTTACAACTTTTAATTAAGTAATAGGTGCAGTCATGATACAACAACACAATTATTTTAAAGATATTATCAGTGTTATTTCTGAAAAAAGCGAAGGATTAAGAAAGTAGATGACATTTAGAGAGCTATTATCTTAGGACTTAAACATATTAACATTTCTTTATGCAAATAGGTGAAACCCAATCAGGTTCACATTCATCTAGTTTAAAATAGTTCCTTGGCATTGTTAAGATACAATGCAAGACTTTCTTTACTTATTTCACACTTGAATGCTTTCAGAGACGACGTCCACGGAGCAATTTGTGAAACGCTTTAAGACTAAAGAAATTATGAAGTACTCTGAACACTAAGAGACATTTGGCACAGCTGAAAAACACAAAGGCTGTAATCTTTTTAAGAGTAAACTGTTCTCAAAAAGGCATTTCCTCCTTGTTTACACATCTTTTTCCATTTTTAAAAGCCTCATTTATTTTAGAAAAATGTAATTTGATTGCACACATACTTACTTTATTCTCATTCAATCTATTTGAAATCTCTGAACCATTTCAGAAACTTGTCTTTAATTTGTATCATTTCATTTTTTGTTCAGACAATTTTAGTTGCATTATTAAATTACATTGTTCTTAGTCTCTTGTTTTTAGGAACATTGCATTTTAATTTGTTTAATCCACATTTTGAGTGCAGTTGATGAAGAATCCCTAAGGAAAAACAGAAAGATAATTCAAATACAACTAGCTGTCTAGACACACTTTGTCATGAAGATGAAGTGTCATTTTTTTATTTTAAAGTAATATGTTTGTCCTATAAAAGAGTGACATTTATACATAAGCCATGTTGCTTACATATCAGCAGTTCAACCAAACAGCATTGACTTAACCAATCTTTTGAGATTGTAACAACAATCATTTTATTTATTGTGAGTCTAATAAAAGCTTTTAACACTTCTTGAGAGGCGAGGATTTACAGTGTGCGGCAAAGATTGATCAAAATCTCGCAAAGCTTTGATTCACACAAATGAGTGCAATGCTTTCATCATGTGTTTAAATGTTTGTATAAAAAGAACTTTGGTAAAAAAGAACTTTGAATAGGAATTTAATGAGTCCCACATCAAACGTCAAACAAGGCCAGTGGGGTAAAAGCGAACCCTCCTTGTGTCTGCTTCACCCTGTCAGATTAAAGGTGCCAGTAAGTGGAGAGGACATCTTTGGCATATGCACCCTGCTGGCACTGCCTCTTATATAGACACACTATCATCCAATCAAAGGTCTTCTTGAAATCACCGTAACATTGACGTCTATTACTTTTCACATGGATGTAAATAATGCATGTCTATATCTTCAAATGCTTTGTTTTGCTGTACTGTGCACTGTAAACATGTACTGTGGCTTATTGCCTGTAAATAGAAAGGAAGTGGCCCATAGTAAAGAATGGGTTATTTATCAATTTAATTCACACTGAACTTAATGGGTTGCAACAAAAATGGGATGCATTAATATCTGGGCGAGTAATACAGTACAGTCAGTTGTAATTTAAAGTCATTTAACACGTATAGTGGGTGATATTATGCACGCTCTAAAAACACTGTCACTTCTTTGAAAGCTTATTTTCTTGCATGCTGTTAAAGGATTAAAAATATATACTGTAAGTCCTTTTAATGACTAGCACAGATTCAGTTCTCTAGTGGAGGGTAATAATCACGGCCCATAACCATATGGCTCGGTGCATATGAAATATAGATTCATTATCTTAGTGTTTCGGCTTGTTGTGTGCATACTGTATGTGTATTAAATGCAGGAGATCTGCACTTGTTTTAATTTTACCTTGAAGAAAGTAGTCCATTTTTATATTACCACTAGTCATGGTACCTAAATCGGACTATTGATCTCAAAGAAGATCAATAAAAATATATACAAATATGAAATTAACCAGGACAACAAAATAACACAGGGATTTGTAAATATGTTATGATTTGGCTAATTTGTATGACGTCGTACAATGTTATTTGTACATTTAAGTATGATTTGCTTACGCACTGATGCTATGTTTAGGGGAGGAGTTAGGGGAGGGGCTTCAGTATAGATACTGTTTTTTTTTATAATCATACATTTTGTTGCAGTAACGAATTTCAGTGAGATCAGGTTGACCATAGTTAACCATGAACTGAAAATGTAGTCACCAATTGATTTTTTATCCAGCAAATTATAGTGAATGGAGGGTAAAGCTTCCAGGCCCAAAAATTCTGCCAAACATCTCCTTTTGTGTTCCAGATTATTTACTAAATATAGCATATAAATCAAAGGACACATCCTTTCCACCATTTCTTTAATGGGTTTGTGAAGCATTCTGGTTAAATGGCAGTTGGAAGCCTTTAAAAAATGCTGATAATGTTAATTGACCTTTGGCAAATAAAAGCAACGAAAGATTTTCTCTGATTGAAACAGATACAGTAAAAAAGGTGTTATCTTTAACCCAGCATTGGGTCAAAAAGGGACAAACCCAAAGTGTTTGTTTGTATTTGTACTGACAATGGATCAAAACAACCCAGCATTTTGACACAAGAGGTAATTTCTAACCTTACATTTCAGTTTGTCCCTTTTTGAACCAATACTGGGAGTCTATAACATTTAAGATGAAACCTCTTCAAACTGTGATAATGCATTCATGAATATGAAATTTTATCTGTAACAATGCTCTTTTGTAAATTATCTCTACTCTAAATAGAAAAAATAAGCTTCCTTCTAGGAAAAAATTCTGCAGGAGTTTATTTTAAATTAATGGAATCTCATAGCTGAACACTTCAGTTGACTTATCAGTTTAACTGTAAATCCCCAGTGCCCTCCGATCATTTCAACTGTTTTGACGGCATGCTTAAGTGTCCTTCCTTAAGCTTTGTCTCAATATTGAGAAATCCTGCAGCATGCTCTATTTTCATCTTTAAAAATTTGATCAATTTGTATGCCACTGATCTCATAATAGCTATTAAGGGTAGTTATTCTGACAGCATTGTGCACTGGGAATTCATGGAAGTGATTTTCTGTTTTTCAGATACAGAGAGGACAGATAGGTGCTTTATAGAGATGTGGTGACATCAATAATTACTTCATCATTGACAAACAGTTCATGAATAGACAACGGTCCTCATTTCCATGAACTGCACTGGGGTTGTTTGGACCTGGGAATGAAGCACAAACCCATCTGAGCAATCTTCGTGATCTTTAGCTCATTATCAGGTTCTCTGAAACCAGGCACATAGTATTTTTCCGAGCATGAGTGATATGGGGCCTAATTAAGAAAGTGGGAGGTGTAATGAGAGAGTGTTATATGAAGGTTTGATTATAGTCGTGACACTCAACGCTAATGGGAGGAGAACTATCAACAGTTTTCAGGGACCTTCTGGATCTATCCTTAGACATTAAGTTCTCGTCCTTGAAGTTTGTGCACCATGCCTCATTTAGTTTGGCTCATTGCAGAGCCATAGTTTTGACTAGCAATATTAAGTCTGGCCCACATTGCTGCTTTTTCTGTCCAAGAACCACCCACTTAAACCAAAAGAGGCTGTCAGATCGACATTTAAAATGACAAACATTTTGTGTATGTGTATGTGTGTTGGTGGTGGGTAAATCTGTGTTTTATATATCATAATGATACACCCATGTAAACAAAGTGTAGTGTAGTATATTGTTTCCGCAAACAAAGCTCTTGCATTTTATTTCCTTTAAATAGCATGCAGGTCTTGTTTGTGATCTGGAGAAAGTGCTTGCTAGTTTTGGTTGTTATACTGTATTCATGTGCACTGTGGGTTTTATTCTCTGTAAACACACATGCTGATAAAATGTATAGTTTGAATGCACTAAGTTCCTTTGCATAAGAGTGTCCAACAAATGCTAAAAGACTTAATGGCTTACTTTGTTTCAGGCAATGGCATTTTTAATGAGCTTCAAGTGATTAAACAAACTCTGCATGTTTACTGGGAAGGCAATTTATTTTAGGATCAGTGAGTCTTGTTAGCAGTAATTTTAATAATAGAAGTGACATTATAATCAAAATCTTTGGCCTTAGGCCTTATATCAGCTATAGTTATCAGTTATCTCATGTATATGCTTCTTTATCTTGCTGTAGTGATACATGACAGCAGGGCCATCCCAGTGCGAGTTTAAAGATGCAGGGTTCTACCTGGTTTGCGCTGTTCCTGTCTTAATAGTGTTGCATTGGTCAAATACGCTAATAGAATTTAAATGAGCAAAGTCTATAGTAGTATACATGTAGGTACATTGCATTTGTGTGAGGGGACACAATCTCAATCTCTCCTAAATTATTCATCATCTTCTTTAAGAATACAAGTACAAGCAGGCTTCGACAAATAAACTCTGCGAAAACACAACACAAATTAAAAAACAATTGTTAAAAAACAAAATGTAAACTTGGGATCAATGTGATGTTTGTACACAGCTTTGTAAGCCATGTGCGCGGGTGACGGAGACGGGCTGTGGTAGCTGTGGTTAAGCCATGGGCGTCGCAAGTTGGGGGAAAAGGGTGACTGAGTGCATAGGGCCCCGGCATGTGAGGGGCCTTGAAGTTATATGAATTATTATTATTTTAAAATTTTCGGCCTATATTCTGTGCAACTATTCTCCACTAATTTTGAGTAGCTTCAGCAGACGTCTGTCATGCCTCATCGCGAACTGCATGATAGGCTGTATGAGTAAAGTGGAATTAACTCACATCCCTGCTGAAAGCATTCTGCTATCACTCCGCAAGAGATCCGTGAATTCCGCTCCGGGTTTTCTATTTCCCTCTCACAGTTTGCTTTCACTGACTCCACTCACAGCAGATGATGGATACTCTCATAGACAGGTAGATCAAGTTTACACACTTTACAGCCTGTGCTTGATCAGATAAAAGCAGTATTTTGGAAAGTTTGTTTTTAGTGTTTGTGTCGGAAATGTATTGTTTTGCTTCGGATGCAGTTGCAGTAATTTTGGATGCTTGCTTAAATGATTGATATCGATCTCGGAGGTCTAAATAAATATTTTTAAAATTTCCCCTAGAGGGCGGGGCCTGGTGCAGACGCACAAGTAGTTGCATGACAGGTATTGTTAGGTTAAACCTGTAATTCACTCGCTTGCATACGCACTCACACACTCAAACCAACTTCACACACAAACCTCATCCACTAACAGCTAATAACAAAAATCTAATCTATAATTAGATGGTTGCCATGTACATTTTCAAGGCAACAAACTTTGTTTAAGTAAAAAAACAATATAATGTTCGGAGTGACATGAAGGTTTGTGTAATTCATGACAATTTTTTTTTTTGACACATCTTAATTAATTTGATTTGGAAAAAAAATTGTAAAACATATTTATTAGCACGAAGCTAATTATCTGACCAAATTGTAAATGTAACAATACAATACTTTCATCCAGTTATGTGCTACTCTGTATATTATAGAGTTAACAGCAGTCAGGTCTGATAAATGCAGAAACAAGAGCATAGTTGCAAAAACGCAAAATCACGATCATTGCCAAGTATCACATTTACAGAGCATATGAGTGCCAGATTATGAATTAAAGTTACCACTTTCACAAAGAGTGGTGTTCACAAGGGAATACATTGGATAACACTGTAGAAAGGAAGAATACAATTAGCTTTGAGATAATGAAAAGGCAGGTCAATTTCCTCTTCCTTAAGAGTTTCTGAAATTACTCCTCTCAGATACAGTACTTGACAACAATGCCCTGTAATTACAGACCTGGAGGCTGGTGAAGAACATTCCTGATCCACACGGGACCGCCCATCGCACGGTATCGGGCATATACATGAGTACACGTACAAACAGCATGATCACGCAACAAAAGAAGCTCTATTTTCAGTGTCCATGAAGCAAACACATGCTTAAACTGCCTGTTACTGTACGTGGAAACTGATCCTGCCAGACAGTTCAGTAAATTGACGCTCCTTTTTCAAGTGTGTCAAAAATGCAATTTACACAGACCCTGGCTGGATTAAACCATTTATACAATGAACAGACATGTCAATAAGTAAATAATGTATCACATCATACAAGATTGTGTCTCATGGGTAGGTAGACCATTTTAAAATAACTTTTTTTTTCTTTCTGACTTGACTATTTATAGGTACAGTATGTGTTTATGTAAACTTATCTTTTCTTTAATTCTGTGAACAAGTAACACTATATCCCCCAAATTTCAAATTCAAATATAGTTTCTATTTGCTTTTATTTGCAGAAAACAAAAACTGGAGAAACGGTACAACAGTAATATTTGCATCTTTTTTAGAAAAAGTGTGATCTCAATTTTATCATGGTTTTCATGGTTGTCAATCCTTCACATTACTGTTGGATGAATGTCACTCCCGAGCTTTGATTTTGTTGAAGTTCAACAGACACTGGACTGGATTGGTCACAATACATCTAGAAATGCTTTTTTAAGAAAAACTTGGAATGTTCTCTTATGTTGAGTATGTTATACTCAGCAGTGAAGTTCAATTCATTTTCAAGTTGTCAAACCCTTGGAAAATGTTTTGATATTAATGATATCAAATACTACAGAACAGTAGCACATACAGATTAAACAAGTTTTCTGAAAACAACATCATTGGATTTTAACTTAAAACAAAAGTGCTGTATTACATATAAGAATAGAATCCCATTATCTAAACTGCTGTGATAGAGAGCAGGGGTGGCAAACGACAGCCCAAAGGTACAATTGCTCTCTTCAGCTATTTCATTGACTCGGCCACAGACTTTATTCTGCTCTCTTTTCACAGCTGCGTATAGCTGAATGACTATTCACCTCCCTTTCCATTAATTTTATCGACTTTCTCATGGTCCTTGTTAAATTCAACTGTTGCATGATATCTGCCTTTATTCAGTGACAGTCACAAACCTATAGGGGAGGCTTTTATTTTTTGACATTAGTATCAGGATGATTGTGTAATGAGGTTTGAGTGCTTCTATACGTTAACAAGACAATAGCAGTGATACGCAGTTATTTTTACATTTTAACAGAATGACGATATACAACCTAACATCTCTACGACTAGTAACTTCTCTATTTCACTCAATATGTCCGAGAGCAGTTTCCCTGATGCGAGGAGCGGGGTTAAGATTTTCTTAGGGAGGTATAACATTGTAGATTTCTCTTGCTCCATCATGATTCAGAGCCCACACACGGAAATTTTAGCTCATACAAAACCTTGTTGTCAGTGCTGCCCTCCTACTTAATCAATAAAACAGATCCTGAAAAGATACTTTGTTTAAAAAGTGTATTTAAAAAGTACATTCAGTTTACTTGAGCATTCATTTCTGATTCTGGCTTTTGGACCATATCAGATTTATTTGTCAGAATACAAAGCCATGCACTAAAGTTTTTTGTCTCACATACTTGATATTTAAAGTAGAACTTGATATTGATAATACATTTTTCGTTGCATAAAGGCAATGTTATGCTCAAAGTCGTGTTGTTACACTCGATATCAGCATGGCCTTGATAAACTGTGGCCTCATGCAAACAGTCAACCCTATTGATATTGAACTCCTCGCTTTGTGTTACAGAACACAAATGTTAATCTAAATATCATTTTTAATTAAAATTCATGGAATAAATACATACAAAGGCAAAGAGTGCTACACGGGTCTCTACATATTATCAACGGTACTCTTTGTATGATCCGAGGTACTGCCGTATCAGAAATAGAAACATACTCCAAGGCACTCGTGAGGTATAGTTAAAAAGCCTTTAACAGACATGGCTTAAAAATATGAAAGGGGTCAATTTCCCATATTTTTTCATACCATATTCATGTAGCCCTGTCTGTTGCGGGCTTTTTAACTAAACCACATGAGTGCCTTGGAGTATTTTTCTAATTTTAAAATTCATTGAATATCAACTAAAAGATCTTCTCTCTGGAATAAAGTACTGTAGTAGCCTACTGCATGGATTCTCAATAAATGTGTTTTATTGTGTATTTTTTTGTAAATAATAGCAAGAATGCTGTATTGACCAATCAACATCCAGGACCAAATCGATCTGCTTTATTAGCACATTTTTAAGCCAGTAGCACTTACAAAATTCACTAGTCTTTAAAACTCATTTTGGGATGTTATCTTAGAGGGTATTTATGTCTCAAGGCAGTTGTCCTTTGGTTTTAGCATAATCAACCCATCAGCATAAGCTTCACAGCAGATTGTTGCCCTGAGCAAATACTCCAGTTAGTAGTATATCCACGCCAGTGAGACAGCAACATGACAGACCTGTACCCTAAGAATTAACTCCTGTCACTCACTCAAAATCCGGTACAAATCCGGTGTTTCTTTGAAAGTAGCACAAAGCACTGGGGTTCTCATCGTGACCCTCTAGAATCACATATGGTCGTGTTATTAACATTTGAGGATGGGTTTTCAAAATATTTTAACATCAACATCCATGTTCTCATACAAAAGTACTGTAGCATACTGTATCATGTAATATAACAGTATGTGTCTAAAGTAAGATGTTTCCATTTAACGTGCATACGGCCCTGCAAAATATTGATTTGACTATGGCGAAAGGTACAAAGAACACAAAAGAAGATATTTTCCGAATTTCTCCCTGCCCTTGTGTCCATACAATGGAAGTCAATGGGGTTGTTTTTTTTTAACAACATTCTTTAAATTGTCTTACTTTTTGCTCAGCAGAAGAATTCATACAGGTTTGGAATAACAGGAGAGTGAGTGAATGATTAAACTTTCCTTTTAGGAGATTTGGTAGGCACAAGAGAAAGTGTTGTAATCGGTGGTACATTTATACAGTTTTAATTTCTTTATTGCTTAATATTGCAGCAATGGAAATACATGATTTTAATTGTTTTGTTTTACGACATGATCTCTTAGCAGTTTATGTTTTGCCAAGTTCGGCCGTTTTGCTAAGTTTAACTCCTCTCTCCAAATGCTTGCCCTATCAGCAGTTGGATCGTATTAAAAGCAGATTTACGGTATATGGGTAGTTGACGAATAAATCGTACACGTGTGTCCTATTGTAACACTATGCAGACAACAGGGTTAAGTGCCAGACAGGAATTTTTGAAAAGATGTTCAAACAGCATGTGAGGTAACTGAGATCTTTTTGAAGGATAGGGCAATGAGTTTTTGTGAATGGGCGAGATGCAGGAAGACAGCCACTGACAGGTTTGGGGAACGCTGAGCACTGGGAGATCACAGGGAAACACAAGGAGTATGTAGGAGAGCACTGGGAGATTGCTGGAGACACGGAGGTAGGCCGGGGCGGACTGGGAGTGAAAAGTGGCCCAGGAGGGGCCCACAAAACCCACCTTCAAACTTAACATAACACAAAAATGAACTGACGCACACTATTCTATAGCACTATTATTCATGAATGTAAATGTTTTTTAAGACCTTTCATGCCACCTTGCAAAGTCAATAAAACATTAAAGAATAAAGGCCAGGACAATCTAAGCAACATACAGAAATCAAAATGACATAAAAGTCTGCCTAAACAAATTATTAAAAAAAGTATTTATTATAATTTAAGGTAATGTATTTAAATTGACCATGACATGGTGTGACTAGACTTTGCTAACAAATATTGTTTTACATCAGCTATAAAGTCCAAAATCAACATTATACAAGTCTTAAAAAGTTACTGTTTAGGATTTACAAATCAAGAAGAGAGGAGAGAAAACATTCACTCTTTGGGCTAAATAAGTAGGTAGCTTACTTATAAGATTAATAAAAAGAGCTTAATAAACTTTTTATTTTTAAATGAATGCAAATTTGACAGAAAAATTAAAATAATTGTATAACCTGTGACGATGGTTATGCAGTATATTGAATTCTTCCATGCTAATAAAATGGACTATATACACACAGTTAATCTTTTGCCAGATATGCTATAATCTTATCTGTTTTAGATTGATTTTAGACATGTTAACGTTGAACACAGGTCTTTAATCTTTAATACGTTTTCAACAGCAAAACTCACAACATTTAATTACTTTGCATCTCTGTGTCTTACCATTTACCATTTGTATCGTTAAACCGTTGGCTTTGTTATATTTGCCTTCTTACATCTAACTACACGGTCATCATTAAAACTGAATCCCCGCATTGGAGTTTGCGCATATGCACGAAGCACCTGCCTACTGGCAGTAAGTTCTGCCTCTTTCAATTTGGTTGGGTAAAAGCTCTGTCTTCTTAAGTTTGATAGGTTGTATTCTGCGTGGTATCTGTAAATTGATTGGTTGGGATTCTGTAAACCCAGTCTTTATTTAATTTGATTGGTCAATCTTTTGACATTGACGAGCACTTGTTACTGCTGCTGCATTAAACCATTGAATTCTCTTATTTACAATATAATAATAAGCTCTCCGAGATTCAAATTATTTATTATTGATATGATTTAGTATAATGAAAAAAGTAAAAATGTATTAATACTCCATCACAATTCCAAAAATGGTACAGAACATCTGCAAAGCCACACAACTCAAAAACATCTGCAGAGAACATCAATTTATGAATAGAGGCAAGGCAAAGGTTTACAGACCACACTGTACACACACTAAGCAGGCACACACAAAAAAAAACTTGCACACACACTTTTTATTGCTAGTCTCTGATTGGCTGGAAAGGACTAGTAAACCCCTCCAAAGACAGGTGTAATTTCCCAGGACATAGATTTTTGAGATGTCCTATGAGGACATATTTCCCAATATACTAGTTTATAGTTCAATTGGAAAAGCATTGATTTAATATTGTATTCAGTTGATGTGTGTTTACTGCATCAGTATAGTCCAAAGCTGTGAAACTCATTCCCAGACAGCAAACAGTTGATTCAATTAGCACTTTAAATATTCTCAAAGCACTATTGTTTACCAGGACTTTTCCTCAGGCAATATTATGTTATTCTCCTCTTTGTTTTTGTATTGTTTTTGTTTGTTCATTCTCTTTTCTTTTCTTTATAAAATGGATTGACTCTGAACTCTGATTGTATGAGATGCATTTAAAGTTTACTGACTGTTATAATACAGATTGTCCTGGCCCTGGATGTACATTTACTCCCCTAAACCAAAAGCTCTACCATAGAACTGAATTCTTTACATTGCAACATTCAGTTAGTTTATTGTTTTCATCTTAGAAACCATATATTTACGTTGCTACTTGTTGCACCTAACAGCACTTATTTACAATGACTGTATTTACAATAGATCACAGCCACCCATCCGATTGTTGAATAAACATATAAACCTTATTAGATATTTTTGTGGATTTTATTTATTTGTCTGTTTACTTTTTAGCAATTTTATTGCCATATGTTTTATTACTTAACTCAACTTTATTTATATACCGCTTTTTACAATTTTCATTGTTGCAAAGCAGCTGTACATTAGACATATTGACTATAAGCAAAACATCTAAAGTTATATACCTGTAAAAACAACAAAAAGGTTAAAACACAAAAGACAGACATACCCACATACAAACACTCCACACACACAATGTTCACAAATACTTACACACATCGACATAGACACACACACGGACGGACACACAGACAAGCACGTGCACACACACACACACACACAGACAGACACGCACACACTCACAATGAAAGCACACATTTAAGATAAAGGAGAGAGAAACACAGGTCAAATTTTGAACGGAATATAAATTCCTATATTCAATATAAATTATATAAAACTTCTGAATTCTAAAGCAGCCCCCCGGCCAGGCAAATAGTGCAAAACAGTATGTAAACGGTGGCGAGGAACCCAAAACTCCAATCGAGAAAAAAATCCTCAGGAGGACCCAGGCCCAACCAGGGGATTCCAGTTCCCCTCTGGCAAAAGCTGCTGCCTCTGTACATGCTCTACAGTGCTTGCACAACAAGGCTAAATAAAAAGTAAACAAACTTACTTAAAAGGTAAATTATAGATTTATAGATAAAAATCTAATAGCATTTGAAATTTTGTAGTAAAGACGTGTCAAGTCACCACGGCCTTTATACAGCTCTATCATCTCAGCTCTTGTCATGTCACCGCCTCCCATTCTTCGCACTGCCATCAGGTCTGGGCATGAACTGCATCATGCGGTAACCTTCGAACAAAGAGACAAGACTGGCTAAGAGAAGAGTACTGTTCTGCACTCTTTGATGCAACAGGTACATCAGTTGTTGTTGGTAGTGTTCCTGGTTCCGGTTGATCTAACTAATGCAGCCTAAACCCTCAGAGGATTTATATTCTGGAAGTGTAGTGTATGCAAGATTAAAAAGAAGATCTAGATTTCAACTGACAGAGTGTGTCTGTCTCCTGGACTGTGTAGGGAAGACTATTCCAAAGTTTAGGCGCTAGATAGGAAAATGATCTACCACCTGCACTTGATTTTGAAATTCTAGGTATTACCAACTGACCGTATGCCTGAGAGCGTAATGTCACGGTTCATGGATTCATTGACTCTCCCTCGCTATGTGGATGCACGTGTGTTGAATGGGTGCGGCTCATCAGCACTGCTCGGGTTCCGCTGATGAGCTGATCAGCGCCAGCTGTTTTGAATTAGAAAGTCCTATATATTGTTTGTCACTCCGTCTTGTCTTTGTCAGATGGTTGTGGAGGTTCTCGGGTTGGCACTCTCTGTCTATTCTCCTCGCTCCAGTTCCTGGTGTCTGTTTGGACTTCTGCCTTGTTCTGAGGATCGTGTTCTAGTTTCCTGCAAGCTGTCTGCCCCAAGAGTCCTGCGTTGCCGAGCCGAACTATTGAATCTGTCTACAGTCTTTGGACCTGCACTACCTCTGTTCCATTGGTGTTAATAAACACTAGTTCACTTGCTATTGAATCCTTGAGTGTTCTTTCGAGCCATGACACGTAATGCATGTGAAGGACTGTAATACAATAGAAGTTCGCTCAAATACTGTGGAGCTAAACCATTTAGGGCTTTATAGGTATATAGGTAAAGGTAATGCGATGCTGGAGATGGTGGTCAAGTGGGTTAAACCACTGAACTGGTAAATCAAAGGTTGCTGGTTCGATCCCAGCAGCCACCACCAGTGTGTCCTGGAGCAAGACACTTTACTCCATGTTGCTCCAGGGGGATTGTCCCTGTAATAAGTGCACTGTAAGTCGCTTTGGATAAAAGCGTCTGCCAAATGACTAAATGTAAAATGTAAATGTTATAGGTAACCAGTGGAAGGTTGACAGAACCAGGCTAATATGCTGATACTTTTTGTACATGTAAGAACTTGAGCTGCCACGTTTTGGACCAATTGAGTTTTTGTAATAAGCCTGCAGGGCAAGCACCTATCAGTATATTACAGTAATCTAGCCTTGATGTCATGAATGCATTAAGTAATTTCTCTGCATCTGGAAGTGACGTATATACATGATGTAGTTTAGATATATTCTTAAAATGGAAAAACGCAATTTTACAGATGTTAGCGACATGGCTCTCAAATGACAGATTACTATCGAATAGAACTCTAGATTTTTAGCTGACAACGAGGTTTCTATAGAGTATTTGTCAATAGTTAAGCAGTATTATTGGTTTTTACGTACGGCGGATTTCGGTCCAATAAGTGACACTTCTGTATTTTAGAGTTCAGTAATAAAACATAGTTACTCATCTAGTTTTTCATATCGACTATGCATTCCATTATTCGATGGAACTGCTGTGTTTCATGAGGCTTTGAGGAAATATAAATTGAGTATCATCAGCATAACAGTGAAAGCTTATTCCATGTCGCTTTATTATATCTCCTAGAGGTAGCTAGTATACTGCGAAGAGCAGAGGCCCTAAGACTGAGACCTGTGGTACACCGTACTGGACTTGCGATTTGCGTGACACCTCATTGTTTATTGCTACAAATTGAAAACGGTCTAATAAATAAGACTTAAACCATTTCAATGCTATTCCGTTAATGCCGATGTAATTTTCGAGTCTATTTAGGAGTGTGCTGTTGTCAATTGTGTCAAATGCAGCACTGAATCTAGCAGCCCAATAACGAAATACAGCCACGGTCAGATGCAAAAAGCAGATCATTTGTAACTCAGAGAAAAGCAGTCTCTGTACTGTGACATGCTCTAAATTCAGACTGGAATTCTTCATTGCTGTCATTACTTTGGAGGAAGGTGCAAGTGCAAGGATACAAACTAGCTGCTTGCAGCGACATATTAAATGTGACCCTGGAAAACAAAACAAGTATAATGGGTCAAGTTGAGGATTTATACATCACCTGATTGATGTATGGTGTATTATGATAGGATTTGGCAGAGATGCAACTATTTAAAATAATTTTGAGGGTGAATTTTTTTATGGAGAAATCACCTTAGAAGTTGTAAGTCAGAGAAGCTATACCCGAAAGCAAACTTCTTAACTTTGCACAGATACCAAACTTGAGTTTGGTATTGTTATTTTTAGCAATTTTACCAAATCCACTTACAACAATACATTTTTTATATATATTCGGTTGGAAGTTTCAATCATCATTCAAATCAATCATTTTGACCCATACAATGTTTATTGGCACAATATTTTCGTGCTACTTACGAAAAATCTGGTTTGGTGGTCCAGGGTCACATGTGTATGCACTATGCATCCTACACATGTATGTAGAAAATACTTTTTCTTTAATTATGCTTTACTCTCAAATTTATGAATTGTAGTGAAATGATTCAACTATAGAATAACACAAATGTAACTAAATATATTGTAACTTTATATTTATATTTGTGCATCTCATATTTGCCAATAGATTTGAACAATTTTGTATTATTTTGATGTGCTTTCAAATAGCAGAAATTCTGTTAAAGCCACAATATGGAATATTTGGACCGCTAGATGGTCCACCTTCGAAACAGCAACAAAAGGCGAAGCTAAATGACGTAATGTAGGACAGTGGAATTATAGGACATGTCGTTTTCACCATCCAGAGGCGTATGGAGATCGCCTATTATCTTCAAGGACAAGGTAATGAATGAATTGTATTTTATGTCATAGTAATGAATTAGCTTGCAAGAAACATGGAATGTAATGCTACGTTAGCCCTCGACTGATATTGGACTTTGCCAATTGATCTGGTAGCGAAATGCTACACAGTTTTACGTGGTTAAACAGTCATACAGTCGTCGTTTAAAAAGTAAATTTGAACGAACCCCCAGTATTTACAAGTAACGTTACTGGCTACATATTTTTTGCGAAATAAACTGTATTTCATAGGGTTACTGCTTTCATAACTATTCAAGTAATCTGTGCATGAGTATTTCGTTTACAATAAAAATTAAATTGCTGTCTTGTCTATTCGTGATCGTCGTCGTGATCCGTAATTACAGAACAACAGATGCTGCGTCCCAGATCATGTATAACCACTTCCGCATTTGCGTGTTGCCGTAGTTTCTACAACCGGAAACTGAGGGTAGTGCGGAACAGCAGATATTAAGTCACTGACATGCGACGAATACAAGGGAGAAACGGCACGTGCCATTATTTTAAACAGGAATTTCTGTTGATTTGCATATTCTTGGAAACGCTTGGAATACTGTAAATACACAACTGAATGAAATATACAACACTGTGCAAGAGATTTTTGGATATTTCATAACAAAATTATTCCCTATCGTGTCATTAAGCACTTTCAAGCAAATGTTTGGTGTTACATGGATTAAGTTTCAGTTGCTTTTTTGTTTACATTTCAAACAGCTTGGGACTCATTCAGTCTGATTTAAGATGAAAAAGACTCTAAATTTAGTTGTGTCTGCATTGATATTCATGAACTCAAGATGGAACAACTATAACCAGAGCCATTTTGAACTGTACGTATTATTAGCAGCAGGTTGTGTGCAGGAGCCCGGAGGCCCAAGTGATCAAATCAGTTGGAACAGCAGGTCCCCCACCACCCCCTACACATGGCACTGCCATTACCTCTATGAAGAGCTTCCCAGCCGCAGTCCTTTTTCTCTGTCCGTCATTATGACTCAATGATCAATCGTCACATGACTCAACCCGCTTTCATTCTGTGACTCAGACCGAAAGCACCGGAGACTCAGTGCGTGTACCGCAACTAAAGTGCTTGGCTAATGCCAAACCGTGCCTTCCTTTATTAAGGTTTAAAAGACAAGCGGCACTCGACTGGTCTCCGTCCTAAACACAGAACTGATCTGGGATCTGTGGGTAATTCCTAAAAGCTCCCCAGTGCATTGAAATGCAGCGAGAGCTGACTTACTCAACTGATTTACATTCAACTCATAGCCGGCATTCATCTATGTCTCGTTCCTCAAGCACGGTATCAAAATGCAGCACGAAGTCATCGACAATAACATAAATAAATTGCTTTCTACGCTCTAATGTGGTTCGAACAAATAGGAAACTAGGGCAGGTGGCGTCTTATTTGTTGCTGATAACATCCAAGGTTATGGTGCTTTAAAACAGTAGTCTACAAAAGGAAACAATTTCCTAGGCTTTCGTGCTGGATAGTCGGTTTTGGATGGAGCTGCGAGTACCTTTTTAATCCCAGTTTTTTTTTTATTGTAATGAACTGCAGAAAAGATGGCTGCATTAAAATTTTACTTGCTGAATAGGCAAACAAGCACTGAGGTACTCTAAGTTAATCATTTTGCTGCCCTTGAGCGATTTGTGTAACTGTCTAACTGATGAGTTGATGTTGTGACGGTGTGGTTTTTTGAAGACAACAAATGATTAACAATTTACAAATTACAATTCATTACATTTAAACACCTTATATATTTTATTAAGAATATGAACACTAATAACATATTATGCAACTATACTGTAAGTAAATACAGTATGTTTGTTGAAATATTTTGCAAATATAAAGTTATGCATTACAATGTAATTATGCAGTTTTCTATGCATTATTCAAGTATTCGAGTAGTGCACATTTTATATATATATATATTTTTTTTCAATCTTTAAATGACACAAAAACAACTCAACATCACAAGAAAATAATTGGTCAACTTGAACAATTGAAAGTCATAAATGCTTAATATCATCTTCCACAGCCCTGTTTAGCGTCTGGACAAAAGCAGTGTGTTGTGACGTCCGCAGAGCACACACTGGAAGCAGACATCCTGAGATTCAATTATTTAGGCATTTCTTTCTCGTCACATGTCAACCCAATACACTAATTGGAGTCGATTGGCACCCGCTGTAATCACATATCTCTGGGGCATTACTTCTGAGGTTGACGGACCTGACACTGAATAACTATGTCATGTTTGCATGTTTTCCATTCTTAGGGTGCTGGCCCCATTATCAATGCAGTATCATCTTGGGTTCCAGCTGAACAGTGTCTGGCACGCAGAGGCACTTGCACCCACGTGACACCGGGGCGAGCTAGGATGACATACTACGATATCTCCGGCTATTGTTACCTCTTCTAAAGAAGGTAGATTTCAGTCCGATTCACAGGCCTTTCAGGCTTTTGTCTCGAAGATATTTCGGGAATAAAACTGTGTATAGACCTGGGGGTAAATTGGGAAAGAAGTGACACTCTAGATTTTTGGAAAAGGATTTTAATTAGAAAGACGGCAGTTCTGGCAAGCATCAGGTGGTTTTCCTTTCTGCCTATTTAAAGCCCATCTCAGTCAATCAATTAATGACAGTCTGGCTTCCTGTAAACAACAGAACAGGATCAGAATCAGAGTGCATCACTTTTGTACATGGAAAACCAATTACAGCAGAGTTAAAATTAAACGGCCCTGGCCCCTTCAAAGGACCCTTTGTAGGAAATAATGACGTCTAGACCTATGTGCACGAACAGTCATTTTGAATGAAGAAGCTATTTATAAAAGTTTTCCTTGCATCACCTAATTAATGCCTTAAATACGTGTGTGGCTAAAGCTCCAGTGAGACTTTGGGTTCTTGTTTGATGTTGCCAAAGACCTATGTGACATCACCACAAACAAACAAGTTCTCTGGGTATTAATGTTTACGGGACGGTACATTATCTACAGCATTACAAGGGGAAGCTGTTATGAATAAACACTGAAAATGAATCCCATTAATGCTAACTGGAGTGTTTCGACGAATATATATTTCCTTTGATCAAAGAGCCATGCAAGAGAGAACCGCCATGTTTTTCTTTCATTATTAGAGGCTTATGGAAATTTGCAAAGATATTGAGGGGGAAAAACTATAATGGCTTCTCGGCTCATCCTTTACGACCGCAGACCACTAATACCATTTTCTATTCATTTCTGAAGAAACTTTGCTCTTGCGGGTGATGCACGGTTGATTTAGTCACAAGGAAAGGAAATGATCAATGTAATTACTAAACACAATGTGACCATGTTTAATATGAAACCTTCTTCTATGGTAGATATTTACAGAATGAAATCATTTTTTATTAAGACATTAATGAGATATGCAGACAAAACATTCTCCATTTGCAGATTTTCTTTACTCACACTGTGTGGTCAAATCAAAAATTATAGATCATTTAATATTGCAGGAAGAATCAAACTGGGCCTGATGTGAAAGAAATGAAATGTGTCTTTATGCTGATTTTGTAGTTTGAAATGATATGGACTGTCTGATACGTTAAATGGCGGTACAAATAACTTGACAGTAGGTTGTGAATATCTTGATATGAAGTTAATGGTGGAAAAAGTCAAAATATCCAAGTCTTAAAAGGAATAAATTATATTCTGCTCTAAGTAATACTGCTTCAAAGAAACAAGTGCACAATATATTAAAAATATATAATAAAAGGCCCTTCCGTGCTTGCAATTTATGAATACTGTATATAGTAAAGATCAAAACTTTTCTGTCGCTGGGTTTGTACCCTTAAAGGTAGCTTATTGTACATTTACAGCTATACAACTCATAAAATGTTTACATTAGTATACCCTAAAGACCATTTTTGTACCTTGAGGAACTATCGTGTACCAGTTAAATATTAGGGGTAGAAAATATTTAACTGTACCTTTGGAGGTACACTATAGGTCCTTGGGTTACAATAATGTACCCTAAAAGGTACATTACATTATGCTCTGTATATCTGATAAGGTACAAAAAAGCACCTTAGGGTACCATCCCAGCGACAAAGAGTACAATTTCAAACCATTTTCTGACAGTAGGGCAACGAATGTCACACTTTTAAAAATGGAATACAAAGGAATATAAAAAATAAATAGTCTGTAAATACAGTCTACAACTCTATGTTACTGATTGATTGGGCAGCCCTCAGGTAATGACCTTTTTAGTCTTAGTAGGAATTTGAATTTGAATTTGAATTCTTCATGCAACCTCCAAAGTTGGTCATTTATTCTTGAAAATGATTTAGTAAAGATGATTTCCAGAAATATCCTGGTTTTTTTTTTCTCATTTTCCAAACGTGCTGTTTTTTACAGCAGTGTTGTACACTTCTTCCTTGCTCTGACAATGGTAAAATGTAGTCTTATTACAAATAAAGTCCATAGACATCAGGAATTAAAAAATTGTAAACATGTTTCTTTTTGAGATTTCATACATTATACATGTCCTTGTTTATTGTTCGTGCATGTCTGGTCAATGCCTTCTCCCCGTTGTACATTAACTGATCCTCTACTGTGCACAAAATCACAAATCCTACCGAAAGTGCATCTGAGTACTTGATATGGTACTGTCTTTCAGCCCTTTGCTCTCAGATGTCTCTGTAGAGGTGGACAGTGTCCTCTAAGTGGAAACCCTGCTCAAAGGTTAATGCACATAAGGGATGGTCCTTTCATCTGTTTTACTTACAGGCCATTGCTGTTTTGTAAAAAATATAGTAGAGCCTACTGGAATCCTTAAGGCACACACGTTTTAAAGGGGAAAAACAGTAATGTGTTAAAGCCATCATGTTATTTATTTTTCTTTAAGATCGAGTAATGTATTATGCTTCTATATGTAAATGACCACTGTTATTATTAGCTAACCTGAGCATACTGCCATAGTTTCATCCATCTTGATCTTGCAGGAAATCAGCATTTAAAATTTTATGGGGAAAAAAAACACCACTGTGCTGATTTAGCTACAAGAACATCATGCTGCGAACAGTCAGGCCTCGAAAATTGGCCCCACTGTGCCAAGAACCACAATGCATTTTGATGTAAGGTCATTTTGACTTGATCTCAGGCTTGGAGGTTCAAAAAGCAGCATTTCAGCAGCCAGAAATGTTGACCTCTTGTAGATTTCTCGCAAGATCAGTCTCGTTCACTGGGATAGGCCGAGTGGCTGAATATTAGATGCCCATTCAGATTGAAAATGTAACATAATACAAGAGTTCTCACTTTAGTTCTAAAGTCCCCCTGTGGTAACTATATCCATTAAAACTATATTTGACTATGGAAAGTACATATTTAAAGTTTTTTCTTGGTGAAAATAGTTTTCCTTAATTGCTTGAATGTTACTCTACACCCCAGCTTCATTAAGTGCACGCAGATACATGAATATGCAAACTAGTGAAACTGAGAGCTGACGCAGCAGTGCAGTGATAATTTTAGCCGAATCTATGCGCCATCTTTGAATATTTATGCTTCAAAGTGTTGATCGACAGCTGTCAAACGAGTTGATGTGATCGGTTACAGGTTTATGACATCATTAACTGGGACAGTTTTAAACCACATTTTTTAAATGTCTGTGATAAACTGCAGTTTTATTAAGTACTCAGCAATGGTTTAAAATTATAAATTTGCACATGTCTAAAAGAACATAAAAAACACCACATTAACGTTTAAACTTACAACATTAAACACTTGATTTTCACCGGGACTTAATATTTACCACCTTGTGCAATTTCAATACATAAATTTCAATACATGAATCAGTTTTGTCAAATTAATGATGCACTGTCATTTTTTGTCTGCTCCACAGTCCTTACAGGTCTTATAATTGCTTCTGAGCAGATAACAAATACAAATGTCTGAGCCTCTTCTTCTGTGAAAATAAATAATATATAGCAGAGATCGTCACATGGTTCAAAGTGGTTCCTTAAGCCCGTGCAGGAAAGTACAGCAACACTACAAGGAGATTAAAACATACATCAAGGTAACATTACTCTTCCCATAATCCTTCAATTCCGAGACAAGACAAGTCTGTCAGGCCTTCTTCATTCTACACCCTGATGGCCACTCTCAATCGTAGCAGTTTCTGAATGATTTTCACCAGCTCCAGCTAGCTCAATTCCATAACCTAATCATGCTGTATATGTTAGTGCATCATATGTGTGCTGATGCTTAGCTGCCTTCTAAAAGGCCTGGTTTTGGTGAAAAGACTTTTATCCTTTAGAGACAAGCAAATCCCAAAAAGGAGAGAAATGAAAAAAATGTACTAAAAAATACCATAGGTCAGACAGGCTTACCACACTTCAGACTTAAAGAATACATCTACATAATCAATTTTACTCAGTTTGGAGGAATATAGCACCACCACATGACTAATACGTGGTTTATTATGTGAGCATTAACCCAACGTAGATTTATGAACAACTCAACAGCAAGTTATTGCCAAGGTGTATGTCTGATGCACCAACATCCGTCTGTGTCATCTGTCATCGATTCTAACTCGATGTAAGCGCACAAGCTCTAAATCTGCCCTGCTGTGGACATGAAACTGTCATGGGGGTACCTGACTCCAAAATAATGTACAAACCCATCGATGTGTGGATGGCAGTAAAACGGACAATATAGAACCTATCAGAGGTGTGATTGATAATCGGTAGAAGTCGCGTTTACGCTCAACCTGATTTTGCCAAGTGGTTGATGTCCTCAGGACAACACATTTTGTTGACATATGGACAACATTTTAACAAATAAAACCTAAACCCTCACCAAACCCCAACCCTATCCCCTGATGCAGTGGATGGCGCAACTGCCGCAAAAATTGTTAGTAGGCATTGCTTAGCAGCTTCTGCAAGTCACAAATGTTTGCTAACTGCTGTCAGTGACAACTTATCATCCACTTTTGCGGGCAAAATGGTTTTTATGTGCTTCTGTTGAACTGTTAGTGGAAGTGACATGCTCACAAAGCACAGCAGGTGTGAGTTATAGCGATACGGCTAGAGAGGCTGTGCGTAACGGTAATTTTAGAACAGGAATGTTTTATTGTTTAGCACAGGATCCCCGCTTGTCTATGATAAAATCACCATAACGCATTCCAGCAGGTGCCGTACTTTTAGAAAATGTAAAATGATGTAACACATCTTAATAAAGTTAAGGATAACTTACTATACTATTAAAGGGATACTTCACCCCAAAATGTACATTCTATCATGAAATACCAGCATCCCCCAAATTGTACCAAACATGTATACATTTCTTTGTTCTCTTGAACAAAAGCAAAGATATTTGGAAAATAATGGACACATCATAGACCCTTCCACACATACAGTCTTTACTGGTAAATTGCCAGAAAATTGCAGTTTTGAGCCAATATCAAGACTTTAACACAGACGATGCACACACTCTGCACCTCTTCACATTTCTTCACTGAAGTTATTCAAAGCAGTGCCAAACACTTTTTCATGTATTTGCCAGACAGCTCACATCCCTAGCGCACATTCTGCGCATGTATGAACATTACTGTTTCTGCCTGTAGTTTTTTTTCTCGCATCACTGCATTTGTCCTCATATAGTTCAGGTCAGTTTTTAAGTTTTCTATCTCCCTGTTGTAACGCAAAAGTTGGGAGGACTCAAATTCACCCAACAAGGATTGACACAAAGCAAAGCTGTTATACTTCCCACAAGTTTAATAAGCCTGCTTGTGTATCGTCGCTGTCACCAGCATACATTCAGATTCGATCAACAAAAAATAAGGTATCCAACAAGAAAGAAATTAAGAACAGAAGCCAAACAGAAGATGTCGAATTGTCCTTGTCAGATTTTCCTATTACAGTGCAAAAAAATTATTTAATCTAAACCACATCGACAATATAAACAGGTAGGATGGGATTTTATAATGAAAAATACCCTGGCAGATTATCCTACAGGTTGGATTAATTTACAGTGCAAAAAAAAACCTATCGAATTGTCCTACCAGTAATTTATAAATACATGGAGAGATTTTACAAACAAAAATATTAGATTGTCGTAGCAGAATTAAAGTTACAGGATGATTACGTTATATTGATGAGCACATGCCTGGTAGGAAAATCTGGAAGCTAGGATGACATTTCAGGACACCGGCGGAGCAGTTTTCTCATCTCAAGTTAGTTCTCCCCCTCTGTCATCTTGACATGACGCCTCACGCATACGCAGATTTTTATTACCGTAAATACCCTAAGTGACCGTAAACTGTCTACATCTTGGGTACTTGGGTCAAGAGCAAGTGTATGATCCAAACATCAACAACAGTGCCTTCGTTGTGAAATAAAATCACGCTCCACCATATTTTCAAACCGGTTGTATTACAGCTATTTGTAAGGAAACTTTCAATTGATGAGATCATATAACTGGTATTTCGAGACAGCTGTGTGAACGCTGTCTGACCGGTAAATTGTAGTGTATTTACAGTAAATTCACCAGAATTACTTTACTTGTAATTTACCAGCATTGCTTTATGAAAGGGGCAATTGACTCAATTGAATCAAATGATATTTTGCCACTTTTCCACTTATTAAGATCAAGTTAAAACCTAAGTAATGGTATTACACACATGATTCCAGCACAACACCTCTCTCATGTGAAAGACAGCATATTTTATGCTTTTGTTTCAACTATATTTAGACAGTAAGAAGATGTATCTGCATGCATCCTGCAGAGGTGGGACGACTGACTCTGACTCAGATGTGTCTATGTGCTGTATTGGGGAGACAGCGGGCTTCTCTAATTGGGCCGCTGTCAGTCAGCTAAAAGCAGTAGGAGACATGGATTTTTGCCGGCGTGCGCATAGTGGTGGTCCAATATGTTTACAACCATGACAGGAAAGGAGCACATGTGGGTGTAATCCTGTACCTCTGCAGGAGAGCTTTCTGGCCCAGTTGAGAGGAAGAGGGAGAGAGAGTGAGAGAGAGACTTTCCTAATGCTAAGCTGCAAGCAGTCAAGTGTTGCAGTTTAGCACATAATGGAAGCTGTGGGGAGTCATATCACGAAAATAAATAAACCTGTAGTTGTCATTGTATGTGTTTGTGTGCACCTGTGCACGGAACTGTGGGAACACAGATGCACAATATTAAATGCAGAAAAGGTGTTGGGTTTTGTGTAGGGTTATTGCCATGGGAATAATTCATGGTAGTGTGTGTGGGTATTGCCACCAAATGTTAATGCCTAAATAAACAAAACTCTTTTTACACTCTCAATCCAAATTTTTGTTTCCTGTAGAAAATGTGCTGCATTTGAAGCAGGGTGTGAAGGGAAGTACTGAAAAAAGTTCTAACATCTTGTTGCAATTGAATGCATTCAAATACTCTATCACTGCCCTGTTTATTCTCTCATTTCTCACTCTTCCCTTTGCTTTTCACTTGCACATCTATCTGGAAGAAAAAGAGGCTCAAGAGGGACAGATTAGATGAAAATATGTGTGAAGTGCTCTATTTTTCATGAGTCAGCTGCAGGGCAGGTCTGAGAAATGCAGCAGTAAAGTGGAGAAGTGGATCTACACAGCAGTCGCTGCCAATGCAGCACACTTCAAAAAACCGCTTATGAAGAACTTCTGACTTATATTTTATAACATCAAAAAGATGATCGGATACCATATGATATAATACAGTACTGTTAAATTCAAAACAACAAGATATTGAAACAAAAGCATATTAAGAACCAGGAAGACTTGGGCTGAACTGGCTGATGTTTTATACTTTGGAAAATAAATGTGGAGTTTTGTTTGTATTGCTGATCTAACCCCTAAGAATGACATTCATTGTGTTCTCAATTATTCACACTCTTGTCATTTCAAAATGTCATAACTTACTTTCTTCTGCAGAACACAAAAGAAGATATTTATAAGAATATGTCAATTGGTACCACCATCATTCGGTTCCCAACATTCTTCAAAATATCTTATTTTGTGTTTTCCAGAAGAAAGAAAGTTATACAGGTTTGAAATGGTAAGATAATGAATGTAATTAATGACAGATCTTCTCTTTTTTTTGTTGGTTTGAACTCTCCATTCTATGTATTAAATGATTTATCTTGAATGAAACAAGTTCAGTCCAAGTTCATCCAATACTTTGCAAAGTCAAACTACTGTGAAATGACAAAGGTTAACATAACATTGGGTTTCTATCCCGATAACTGACAAAAAAAAATACAAACTTTTAGACTTTTTATGCACCATGTTGACACCATCATGAATCTTGGTTCACTTCACGTGTTAAACATGTCAATTTTATGTTTTTCTTTTTTCTAAAAGTTTCACAGTTAGTTTTGGGATCAGTGTCTACTTGGACAGCATACATACTCAGTGTGCTTGACGGCTATGAATAAATCAGATTTAAATGTCTTGCAGCTGTTCACCAACACATTAACCAAACGTGGAACCTCACAGACAGAAAAAATATCCCCCTCCTGGGAGATGAAGCATCGGGTCTGTTTGCATACATTTCAAACGTAATGCACCCTTGACGGTAAAAAAAAAAATCACAAATTTAAATGCTTGCACGGTTGAGATAATAACGATATGTTGACTGCAGTGTTGTGACAACCTTTATCATCGCTGTTTACAGCAGAATGATGAGAGTGTTCATACAAAAAGTGTGAATGTATTTGTTTTAAGCTAGACACTGTATAGTATTAATGAACTGATGACATGTATATACTGTAGGTATTAGTATATTTTTAAAGATATGAAGATGCCATGATAAATCCCACTTCTGTATAAATACCTTCTTAATACTAAAAGATACAGATATTTATTTCCCAGGGTCAAAATAAGGCCTGGCAAGGATTTGCAAAAGTCACCATCTGACCAGCAGTAGGCCAAATACTTTGTCACTCCTTTCTCGTGGCAAACAGTAATTACACACTTTTGCTGAGTGCAGTTTTGAGAGCACATATTCCTGGTGGGCTTTAGGAGGGCTATACATTCTTTGGCTGATGACATTTTCAATGAATACATATCGGTGCTTTCTGGAAAAGAACATCAGTCCAGCTTCACCTGTGGTCAAGTGGCCCACTTATCACCCACATTCGCTATTAGCCCATGTGACACGCCAAGGCTATGACAGTTCTGTCATGTGCCCTCTAAGAACACAAACTAGCATCCATCTTCTCCTACAGCTCAAAGAAAGGGCCTTATAAATGTATGTACTGGGTTCATAATAGAGAACCTGAGATATCCAGGTAGAACTAAGGGTATGCACTTTATATATGATGTCATATAGAGGGTGCTTTTTCCAGAAAAAGAAAAAAATCAGAAATGTTACTTTAAAAGCCCTCTGAGATCTGTTTCTGTTAAATATATTTCAATCACATTGAAAACATATAGTACAGACCCTGACCCTCAAATATTTGATCAGTTAAAAATGATTATAACAATCTATTTATTGTGTTCAACAGCACTGAACTCATATCACTGATGTTGCATATCCAGAAGCTCTTGTGACTTTAAGGTTTGTGTATCATGTATTATGCAACGGTCCGAAATGTGTGTTTGAAAAGAAAATGTTCAGAACAACATTGCCCTTAATGAGAATCAATATGCTGAAATACTTTATCCTAGCTTATACAATCAACATGCAATTGAAAAGCCAATTTAATCTTTTATAATGCACTGTTTTTGAATTAAATAAGTTTTTATACTGAATGGTGAAAATGGAGAACAGAGTCAGGCCTAAATGTGAGTTGTTTGAGGACAACTATGTGTCTGAAATATCCTTGGTTGAAGGTCAAGTTTAGAACATGTACTACCTGTTAACAGCATGTAATGTATTACAACAGTAGATCAATATTTCCTAATCTTCTATAAGGCCATTGGTTAACAGAAAGTATCGTAAAGGTTGAATTAGCCAAAAAAATTAGATTTTAGGGTGATTCAGGTTATTACTAATAGAAACGTTTCTTTTTTACATGCACTGATGAATCATGCTCAGTAGGGCCTTGTTCATTTTACAATGACTTTGCAGTAGAAAGGACATGGCACTGTTATAACTTTGCTTCGAAATACATGGATTCAATTATCTAAATTGTTGGTGGCATTCATTTTTCCATTACATTCACTTCAATATTGAATATTCATCTGTCCAAATTCCATCTTTGCTTAGACTACGTTCAGCAAACACAAAGGAACGTTTAGTAAATTTACTAAATGTAAAGGGTCTTCAATGTTATAGTTTATTCGTACAATTTTCTTGATGCAATGCTCCATTGTACGCTGTCTATTTCAATACACATAAGCTGGAAAAAGCAAATTACATTTTTGGGGGGCAGCTTATCCAATCTAAATTTAAAGAGTCATCTGGAAATTTTCCAAAATCTACATGCCCTACCGCAAGTTTTAGGTCAGGATGGCTGAAAGCAGAGAATAAACATTTGGATGCAAGCTGGGCATTTGAGTTGTTAATCAAGCTTTCGTCCTAGGTGTCAGTGAAGGTTAAGTAGCTTTCAAAAAAGAAAGTCTGGACTTTTTTTCTAATTGGAGACCTTGTACAATCAAAGCTAAGAGGACCTTGTTAAGGACAATATTAAATTGCATTCAGTTGCAAAGTTCAATGTTCTGTTTGTTTTAGCAGATCAAAGAACGTATTTTTTTTCCCAGAAACAAATATCAGCTCTTTCTTTTGTGACAGTAAGTTTTATCAGTGTAGGTCTGTGATCTTCATTTCAACCCAAAGAAAGAACTGAAGTGCAAGCAAAAGCATGCTATGAAACCGTAACATGCTCTGCCCATACACTTGTGCAGGTTTTGCAATCGCATTTCCTCTGTAATGTACATTCAGCAGATTTCAATGTGTTGGGTCAGTACATTATACTGGTGTGTCTATTCGTATGGAAAATATAGTTGAGCAATAACCTCCCTCTCTGCATAGATAGATATCAGCTATTCTCCATTAAGCAATAACGACTTCCAGTACAACAGAGGGTGAAGTGAGCAACACGCACCCACACACACATGCACACACACACACACACACACACATTGTGGGCCACACATACACACGCACATGCGTCTTTGTAATTGTTTTAAATGCAATCTTTAACCTCACTTATATTTAAACAGAATCTAATTAATTTGTCAGTGATAGAATGTAAAAAAACATATAATGCAATGATATCGTGCAATTTTATCTTATCTACATTTCAGCATATAGTAGGCTATTGTATTAGATTGTTGCATAAAAACTAATTTTAAAGCACGAAACAAATTCAGGTGAACAGTAAGGAACTTTGTAAAAAATGTAGGTATTGATTATGTCACAAGTAAAAAAATAGAGCAGAATAAATAAATCAAAACATGTGTAATTTTACTTGTGGATATCTAGTTATCTAGTCTATCTGTCTAGTTATCCAGTCTGGTTGGGTACATTTCATAGTTTGAAACAATGAACCCTGGAAATTCAGTCATTTGGTTTTATCACAGGTTGTACCAGAAAGACTCTGGAGGCAAGATAACATGACAATGAAAATGTATTAAACAACTGTCCAAAAAATAATAGCAAAATATTGATATATATATTTATAAAGCTCTTTGACGAAGGCCCTGTCTGTTGCTCGCACCAGGAGGGTTGCGGATTCTTGCAATTCCTGCCTGAAGATAATAGAACAGGACAACAGGAACCATCCTGGTGGTGGTGGGGAGGATGGGGCTGAATGTCGGCAACATCAACTGCAAACATAGAGTAAGTTACGATCTTATATAGAACAACTGATAGATGATGATTGGTTAGATCTATATGTAACATGTGACGTAACATTAGCGTCTTCCCGGCAGAATTTACGCTAAAGCTTAAATTTCAATATCACCCTATTCCTTGGTTCCAAGGGAACGATAAAAGCCATTGTACCTGTGATATCTAGAAGTTACAAAGCCTGAAATCTAATTGCAGTTTGTAGGTTTGTGTGCTGTATGCATCAGACGGTCAGTAAACTGGCTGTGGGCGAGCCGCCTGAGACTGAGACTATCATTTCACTGACAGAAATGGATAAAATTAGCTCTTGATGACGAATTCTTTAAATTTCATCTCGGAAGCTCCTCACCAAAGATATTATTACAAAGATATAGATCTTCATACCGACGCAATTCAAACATGGCAGTAAACAAATAAATCTGTTCTGTCTGCTAGTATCAAAGCAATTAAATCCAAGGACATGGATTGCCAAAGAACAATGGTTCATCCATTCATTCACTCCTTCCATTCTCAAAATATTCTTATCCTGTGGTCACGAGAGGGCTGGAGCATACCGCCATTGTGTGTTGTATAGACTGGAGACACACTGGACAGGTGGTTAGTAAATCACAGGACACTTGGGTCGAAATTATCATAAACAGTTTACACAATAAAAAAAAATGTGCCCATAAAAAACTGCAATAGCAAAACATGCTATACTGTATGTGAATATCCACAATTCACAAATATGAATCTTGAAGGCTTAACAGGGCTAGATTGTAAAAACCTGATAGCTGACATTCAAACAAAGTGGTTTGAAACAACAGGATTCAGGGGAAATAGTAAAGGCTTTCTCTCAAGATTTTGTTGTACTATAATGTGTTGAGAAGTGCTACGAGCAAATGGTCGCAGATGGCTGGACTAATGTTATGAGGGACATTAAAACCACAATGCTCAACAGCTGAGTCAAACCCAACACTGTCAAAATCAGACGAGCAACATATTTCAACACTATGTTTGACAATTGCGCAGACAAGACAACTGAATTTTTGATGCAAATAGAATGAATAAAATCTGCACTTCATGTTTATGAATGCCTAAGTTTACACAATAATTTATGCATATTAGTGGGTCTGTGGTTGTGTACGTCTGTGTGTGTACATGTGTGTCATATGCAGGTGCACAGCCTTTGAATAATTAAGTTAGAGTTATCTGTGTTCACCAGAAACACATTAGGAGGATATAAGTGCTTTATGAATCTGTTATGTTTAAATATATGAGTGCTCTTCCACTCTTTCAGTATTACGGAGATCTGGAGATCTGGTTCAATACACAAACACATGTACCCCATTTACAACCCTGTGCTTTAATCATCAAATACAATGGAAATGTTCATATGTTATAATGGCCAACAGCCAAATACAATACGGAACAATGTTTGTATTTCAAAGTCGTTTCAACAATTTCATAATACAAAGCGGTCATGAAAGCTATACAACCAAGAGATTGATTGTACTTTTCATGAAAGTATGTTACCATAAAGCTCATTGTGCCGCTTTATGCCTGGAATGGTGTAAGATGTTCACATCACATTATGATATTTTATAACATAATATTATATACAATATTAAACTCTGGCACTTTTGAAGCGCTCTTGAAAATGTAATTTGGATTTATCTGCAACCTTTTGATGTCAAAGCATACTGTGCGGGTTCCTATGAAGCCTTCAGCCAAACACGGTTGTCATGACATAATTTTCCAACAGCTCCAGCCTGACAGAAAATATTTCATTATAATACAGTAGATGTTTGCAAGTGACCAATTTAGTTTGAGGGCTCTTAAAAGCGTGAAATGGACTTTTGCATGTCTGTAACCTTTCATATCACAGGCCAGTGGAGGACGCGGGACAGCACACGGTCTCATCACCCTTATCGGGACGTCATTACTGCACTGCTCTAAAATGACTAGTCACACCGTGTTTCCAGCTCACATGATTGAATGAATATTAATAAGTGTGCAGGTTGGATGTTTCCTGAGTAATATAGCCGCCAAGCAATGCCATTTAGTGGAATTTTTAGTTGGTTAAACTTTGGTTAAAACCCTAAAAGTTCTCAAAGAATGTTTGAAACGTTTTCCTATTGATTTACAGTTGAATAGGACAAATCTTCTAATCCTCTTAGATTTTTTATTGTTTACAGGACAGGAGCAGGGCTGGACTAAAAAACTGTCATGGTCCTGAACTTCCCCTCGTGTGTTTTGTTTTTTGTGTTTGAGTTAATAAAGTCTGTTAACTGTCTGTCCTGCATTTGGGTTCTATGTAACTCACCTCCATTTTGTGACAAAAACGTCATCCCTCTGTCTGTGCTCCGATTGGGTTTTGCTTTCTGGGGGGAGCCCTTTGTTCAGTCGCATTCCGTCCCACGTTTAAATGTGGCCACTGGGAATTGTCCCAGATGCCAGATGACCAGTCCCTCCCTACAACAGAATATACGGGTTCCATTTACCTCTCTGTATGGGCATGCTAATGTCTAGAAATGTAAGCTCAGGTGAAAAAAAATTGCAGTTCATTGAATTCCAAAGTTCTAGTTTAGTAAACTCTGCCATTTCATATCACGTGAAGACTCGTGACCATTTTATACAATATAGCTACAAATAAAAAGTTAAAGTGTAGAATATGCACTGACTACATGATATGTGGATCAAAATTTCGAACGCCTTATCGCATAATATTATATTATGCATTTGCCACCTATATTCAATGAAAGTCCAGTCTTTATATAGCTAATGCTTATTGTGAACATTAGCGATCTAAATTTACTCCACATCCAATATCAACAATCCAATATAAACACTGCAAACAGAGACTAATTAATGACTACAGCAGGTGTTTATTTCTTATAGACTGTCGATATTATCGGAGAGACGTCATAATTATCTCAATTAATATGTGATTCAGATGTAAAGTCCCCATCTACTCTACTGAAATCTCGCATTCAATAAACCTCAAAGAACAGCTGAATATTGGCAGCTTGCTACAGACTGCAAGAAAAGCAGACAAGTGTGGTTAAGTTGTTTTGATATGTGCACCCATTGAAAGCAGCTTTAATGAGCAACCGAAGGGAGGTTCCTGGTGAAGCCATACGATTGGGCGTAAAGTAATTACACGAGCGCCATTAATGGCACAGCAGACAATATGACACAGCTGTTATTGGAGAATAATCTGAGAAGACGAACCTGAACAAACAAATAAACAGTGAGTACTGTGAAGACATCTTCACAGCTGCTCTTACTCCAGCAGACTCATATTCGCTCAAGATTCATATTCACGCAGGATGCCCACCAGTCTAATCTCGCGTTGCCGTCAGGCACTCTTCCTGCCTGTGTCTGTAAAAGTTTTTGAATGTTCTAGATATTGTGAAATTATATTCCATGCAAACATCGGTTTTGTATTTTGTGTGGAAAGGCAAGATGTCAAGCAAGAGCTTCTGATCTGGTTTGCTGTTGTATACGGTGATACTCCCTCAGTGAGATTTAACTGTGTGGTCAGGAAGCCTTTTCATAATGCAGAATGCACTTGCCTTCATTTCTGATTGAGGAAAATTGTGAGGTTTTGGGTATAGCACATTTAACCGACAAATAGTACTGTGGCATTACATACGAGATAAATGCTAAAGCCACACTAAAACATGCATTATTTAATTGAATATAAATCCACTTGAATTAGATCAACAGTGTCCCAATGTGAAGAGAGCTATGGTCCTACCCTTGCATGGAATTTGCTCCTTCAGCAAAGAAGCAAAAAACGTGATGACATCGTAGTCTTGCGTCAGCCACCGTAGTGCTTCGAAAGGGGTGGAGTGGATTGATTCAATTCTTAACCTAACTACTAGATGCTGTAAAGTTTCACTACTGGACCTTTAAGAGCTACTTAAGTTTTCTAGTATGCATGTTTAGATTGCTGTCGTTTGACAGTTGTACTTATAGCGTTCGTATGTAAATGACCAAATGCTTTTGTTTCATATATTGGGTCAATGACAAATAAGAAAATGTCAGGTGGTGCGACCATATATTAATTTAAAATAATATACATTTAATGTATTTAGTACTGAGTATTTTTCCCCTCATATATAAGAAATTTTACATTAACAAAATTAACATTTATTTCTCAGTTTTGTTCTCTGTTTGTATGTTCGGACGGTCACACCACCTGACATTTTTGGTCTTTCAAACACCAAAACTCAAAAAATCTATTGAATTTCAATAAAATGAAAAGGGTTTCTTATAAAGGACATATTGTAGATCCATTTGATATATGACATGTATTTATTCAAATTCTTTTTAGGAAAATAATGAATTTGGACACAAAAAATACATGTCACGTCATTGACCCTATTGTGTCCAAATAGAAATATTATTTACAATAAAATACATATATTGTAGAACATGTTTTTATGTTATGAATAGAAGAGGAGAGACAGAGACACAGTGCTCAGAGAGGATACAGAGTCAGGTAATTCTGTGCTTTTCTGTTCACATTAAAATTAGAAGTGTACATGGTGCTCTCATAAACAGTACATTCAGTGTCTCTGTTGAAAAAGACAGCCTATTCTGTCTCTCACTTGATAAAGACTGTAATTCTTCCAAACCAAGGTTTTGTACTATCGACATTACATTAGCTGTACAGCAGGTGTACAGCACCTTAATCGGTTTATATGTAAATTCAGCCTTCAATAATAATGCATGTACATAAATGTAATAACTGAAAGAAGCACAATTCCACTCTCTTATGTTATGTAAATCTTGCTTTGAGCATAGACACATGTGTAGACTGGAATGGTGCATATGATGACAGAATTGATGAGTATCTCAGTTAAAGGTTAAAGTGTCTTTAGTCTAGTGGTGGTTGTCTGTGGCATGCAGGTGTGAGACCGTTAAACACTGTTTCCTGCTGCTCTGCCGGACGAACCCTCTAAATGGGGCTCTGATGTTCGGTCTTAGCTCATCCATCTATGTCAGGCATGCCATTTTGCAGCCCGAGCATGGCTGTTATTCTGTTCCCCCACCCCGGCAGACACATCATAATCTCCGCAATCTCTTCAATTCACATGCGCACACAAACACACACACAAAGCATAGCAAGTAAACAAGCAAGTGTTACAGCACTAGTTTTGTCAGTGCGCTATAAATCAGTTGGTGAAAGATACAATACCAGATCACTTCAGGTGACTACCAGGTGTTATTCTAAAAGAAACTGGAAAAAGTGTTTTTTTTAAAGTTGCATGTCCACTTTGAACACATTTAGAAATTTAGTGACGTCTGCTTGTAAAAAAGTCACCCCCACAATGTTCTTTTTCATTGGAGGTACTGTAGATAGCAGTTCTTAACTTGTTGCAATAGGTTTCTATGGCACTCTCAATGGTTGCTAGGCAGTTCATAGGATGTTCTCGGTTGTCTCTAGTGCTTTGCCATTAGTTATGCAGCCTGATGAATGTTGCCTAGTGTTTGCTATTGTGTTTAGGTTGTTGATAGGATGCCGACCAGCAATGACCACTTTTTGGGGTTCGGATTTCAGGTTTTTTCTTCACCCTCCGGGGCAAAAGGTCCAGTTGCTCAAACATAATTGCAGAACAGTGAAGCTTGGATAAGCAAGCACCAATTACAAAAGCATCACTTTCTCCAGTTAGCTCAGTTAGAAAACCAAAGATTTTTATTTTATTTAACATCTTAAACGACTCACTTTGTTCTATAATACCAATGACTATTCAAACCCTACCTCACATTCTTTTCATGGAAGGTGAATGGTTTGCTATAAGCCAAAAGCTGATTGGTCATCCCTCTGTCATTTCCAGAACCCAAAAGGGAGCAGGCCCTCAGCAGGGTCCTGCTGTCTGTCCATCTGTGTGTTTGTGGTTAATGTGCTCTGTTGTTTAAAAAACCCTGAGAACCTAGCCCAGTGTGTCTCCATCTGTGTGTGCAGTGGCATTTTGTGACATTAGGGATCACATACTTCCAAAGGCGCATTTAAACTCACTGTCTCTCACGTGCACATCTGCATGAACAATATCCATGCACATGGGTTATCTTTTAATTCAAACTCTCTATCAACATCTTTATCAATTATGGTTTAAAAAATTACAATACACAAATATGTTGGTATATCTTTTCAAAAGAAGAATAAAATCTAACTTGATCAACTTTGTATCGTGGATCTGATCACCTGATTAGATTAGTCCCGAACCCCAGCTGTGGGGGTGGGTTGTCTAGGGGGGGCCAAATAGCTATTGAGTACAGACACTAGTGAGCTAATTGTTATAGCGAGCCATGAAGTTGTTAGTGGCACATCACTCACTGGACTAAGACCACTCCACCTGGTCGGTAATGGATGCACACCATACAAATGAAGCCATAATTTAAGGGATTGATGAGTTTGGAATGTTATTGTCCCTGCCTCAGATGGCATGCTTCCGGGTGATCATCGAATATTCATGATCTGTCTGATGCATAGTTCACAATGGAATTCTGATCTGATATGTTGGATGCTACAATTCATTTTGGAAATAAGATGCACAGAAAAAGTACATTTTACTTCACTGCTTAAAAAAAGGAGTTGTATTTCTAGGTGTACTGTGTTTAAGTAAACTGATCTTTTTTCTTTTTTGTTATGTGAACATGTGACATTTCCCCCAAATTTATTTGCATTTATTTTTCAGAAAATTGTAGAGGGACAAGCTGGTCAAAATAACACAAAATATGCAATGTTTGCAGATATTGAATACTGCAATGACGACAATTTCATTTTCATGTTTTATCAACATATTAATGATTTAAATGTATTTTAGGATATATTTAGATATATATTTGAGTATTTTCTCATGCACATGACTTCAGAACATTGTTGCAATGCTCAAATTGCTGTCGAGTAAACAAACATCATTGAAATAACCTAACACATTTCTGGCACCTCATTAAATCCTATCACTGATCAGCAATCAGGTCAAAGCCTTAATCGGATTCCTGCATCATCCACATGCAGTTTTTTTTCATCCATTGATCCCATTGGCTTATCATCAGGTGCAGAGATAAACAGCAACAGCTGTGTATCTTGTGAAGATAGACCTCGAACAGCAATACTGACAAATGAGCACAAACAAAACAGCCGATAAGAGTGCACCAGCAAAATAAATAAATAATATTTACTCTGTGTAGTATACACATCCATATATGAAAATGTAATTGATATCTGGAAAATAGTTTGACTACCAATTTTGTTTAGCTGTTTTATTATATTTTTAATCAAGCTATTTGTTACCTGGTATGAACCTGTCTTCACAGATATTTCATTGCAGTTCTTCTGAAACCTCGAATGTCCAAATTCGCTATTTTTAAGGAAATGGGAAAAACCCTCAACTTTTTAAATTATTAAATCTGAGAAGCACTTTTAAAACTTTTTACTGGTTGGATTTTTTCAAAACCCAGCGACAAACATGAATGGTGACTACAATTTATGGCAAAAATAAATAAATCACAAAATATTGATATACAAGGTATCAATGACATGACAAAATGATGGAATAAGTTGATTCCCTTAAAAGGAGTGTCCAATGCATTTTATAAATGAAGCATGTATTTTGCATCATACAACCAGAATAACTGTATATGAGAATGTTATTTGACTGATAGAAAAAAATGTGTGAAATACTCAACACTCAAGTGTTAAATAATCCTTACCCTTTTTTGGTCATCTCACTGATGAACATATACATTATGAATTAGTCAGAGTTTTATAACATATCATTTTCTTCATGACTCAACACATACGATAATTCAAACCTTTAGACTGTGCTCAGTGTTGAAATGAGTAATCCTTGTAATGACTGGTTTGTTGGAAATATGATAAACTGTTAACAAACAACACATTCATGGAGAAGTCATATACATTTCCAACAAAGCTTTTAAAGGCTACATTGTTTCTACCTTACTTTTTGTTGATATTGTTTTCAGTTTCAAAATGCAGTTCAGTCGATAAAATGACCTTCAGAGAGCTCCTTACGTTTGCCTGTGGAGTGAAGAACAAACGCAGTCAAGCTGGACAGTTCTTTATCACATTGGTCTATATGAGCCTCGGCAGTGGTAGTGCCAAGTCCGAGAAAACAGGAGAGTGGATGGCTTTGTCAGAGAAATTGTCTCTAATACTAATCCTATTTCATAACAGCTCGTTCCCGCTTGGTAGAAAATCGGAAAGTTGCACTAAAACTGTCTTTGAGGAAATTATACAATTGAAATTCTACTGGCACAAAGTCTATCAAAGCCGCAATTTGACACGGTCGACTATGCGTGGTCTCTTCTTTGCTGTAAAGACCCAGAGCTGGAGCCGTCTGAACTTTTCTTTAAGCAAGGTATGACCCTCAACTCAATGTCCTCCAGACATAAACAGACCGTTTGCTTCGCTGCCCTTTTGTTTGTATAAAGTCAGTTTATTGCAGGAATATTGAAAACTCATTGTACATTCAAGCTTTAAAAGCAAACGATTTCATCCTGCTGCATTAGTCTCACCGAGTTCTGTTTCGGAACAGTGGGATGCTGAATAACTGTATGCATAAAAAAAGTTTTTAATTTCCTACTCCGCGAATAGTTCTTTTCTGTGGCCTTTGAATTGTCGGGTGGCAATATTAGTTTGATGAAGAATGATGAAAACAAATGACTGTTGCCGAGAGCCCTGAGCGAGATTGCAGATGGTATTTCCTATTATCAAAACTGCAGACTCCAGTTTAATACAAAAGCAGTTCTGTTTCTTGCCCTGCAGGACAGGAAGTAGATCACATTGAAAAAAAAATAACACGTGTTCAAGAACCAGAGCACCTCAAATGGTTTCAGGGAGGAAAATCAAGATTAGGATTTCAGACGAAATTACTTGTGCACATTCCAATAACAACAAGTATTAAAATAAGACAACCTGACTAAAAACAAGTCCTTGTCTATATTATACAGTATTTAGCATTGTATGTAATCATCCTACAGATAATGACCTGATGTCAACACTAATTTAAATACACATTAAACATCACACTGTTGGCACTTTAATCTCAGCCTTAACATTTTAGGTGGTGGTATGGTTTAAACCTGCAGTGTAATTCAAATGCTAACCGAATCATTTTAGCATTTCAAAAACAACAGCATCCAGAGTCAATGTTTAAATGGAATTTTTCAAAACAAACAACTAAAACTTAAAACCTAGAAAATTACTTTTAGTAAGAAGGTGGTGTAAGTTTGGAAAAAATAAATAAAACAACACATCATCTTCAAACAGAATCATGCAAACAAATTGCAGATAATGCCGGCATGTGGTATCTGATATAGGGCACTGCGAAACGGTGACAGAAAAATACAAGAATGTTTTGATTGAGCTGTGAAACTCATCAACATAAGTGAGTTTAAACTTCCATCATCTCTGCTCTGGTGAGCCCTTCCAGACTGTTATCTGTGCATTCATATGTGATTGTTGTGGGGATCATGGAAAAACGGAGCCGATGGTCTTATGCTGGTTGGATCACAAGACTGACCATGTTTGGAAACATAATCCTGAACAGATTGTGAGAAAGCCTCGGGGAAAAATGATCAGCATGTAGACGCTAGCAGAAAAAGGTTCTGCTGCTCAGTATGACCCAGTTCAGAAAGTGTGCAAATGTCTCTTTTGTATGAAAGGAGCAATATGACATGTGTACATGAACAGATAGTTCAAAATAATATTAACACTAATTGCCTTTCAAAATTGAATCCCGGTGATTAAAAAGAAACACTACAAAAGGAATTTACCTTATTTTCGGTTTGCTGTGGCTGAAGAGAAAACAATAATACTAAACGATACATTTAGGCAAAGGTCAACTATGAAATTAAAGGGGGAAATTTTACTTTAAGGTGGAACTTTGTTTTCAGGATAAATGTCAGGGCAGGGGAAATTGTCACATTTTTATTTGTCAGCCAAAGTAATGGTTTTATATTTTTGAATGTTCCCTTTCATATACTTCCTCAAGGAAATTTATATTTCAAAATTGCTTGTTCTTTAACTCAAGAGCATGGCCATATCAATGCCAAGATTATGGATTCTTGCAAGTCGCTTTGGGTAAAACTTTTTCTAAATGCATAAAACGTTATCTTCAAATACTGAAAAGGGGATGCAGAATATGGTCATGCAGAATAATGCATTAACATGTCCTTTATAAATACTAATACACAGCATATATGCAAGTTAACAAGTAATTTGTTAAAACTCATTAAAAAGGAATGTTTAATAGATGTATGAAGTATCTGTTTATAAAGTAAATATAAAAAAAACCTAAAGAAATATTCTCTAGACACATAACTCTGGTTTCCCAATATTCTGCACATTATCTATGGACTTATAACAGTGATTTTGTCTCTCTCTACACCATCATTCATGGGCACTGCATTTAACATCTACGTCAAAAGTGAGCTGTCAGAGCCAGTGACTGCAGCAGGTTTGATAAATAGGAGACAGCAGAAAGCACTAGCTCTATATTGCACAGACTTAAAAACCCACGAGGAAGTTTCCCGGAAGATAAATGATACCTTAAACATATTCTTAGATACACTAAGGCATATATAATGTGTACAACAGGCAAGAATGTGCTCCATAGTAGTTGTTTGATGAAATCCTAATTTGGTAAAGACTTGGTGTATACAGGGACGGATTATGACTTTGATGTGCCCTGTGCACGTGCATTTCAAAGGCCCCCTGGCATCACATGTTTTATGAGACCAGTGTTGCACCTATGCCTAAATACACAGGTCTTAGGAGCCGTTTGCACAGAACGCATCTTTGCATCTAAAACGTATGACACAGCGCTCAAGAAAGGTTTGAAAACGCGCAGCGCAAACCGCAAGGGTCTCTTGCAACTCTTTACAAAAAGAAATTTGCCAAATGTCAAGTTGCTATTGTAAACAAAATTTTACGCCACTCGGAGTCTTCCAATTGGTCAACTGCTGTGGAATTTACATTGATGAGCTTTGCTGTGTGTATAAATAAATTCAACTTGACACAGCGTTTTAAAACTGTATTCAAGTCCGTCTAGAGCATGTTACATACAAAAACTATATAAAAAGTTCAGCAGAATTGCAAAACGTTTTCTGTCTAAAATGTACATAAACAACACAAATTGGTTTATTTATTTTTCTCAGTACTCGATTCCATACAAAATCTTCTGACCTCTCCAACTCATATTAGCTACGTGGGACTAAATTTAGCCTATGCCTTGCATAACTACATTTCTAAAAATACGAGCTTTTAACAGTCGATGCGTTACAAATGATGCAATATTAATCACCAAACCATTGAACTTTATTTTAATAAAAAAGTTGGTTTTAACTTAGCTGAGAGGAATCTTTGTGATTTCCTCAGAGAAAACTCTTCCACAACGTAATCCAAATCCAGCTCTCTCATAAAACTGCATTCAATGGCCATGAAAGACAGCGAATTGAGATGTCTTTGACACATTTTTGTGGTTTCAAATTAATTTTGTTAATTTGCCTTCTTCTGTTTTCTCCACGTGACTTGTTTTTTATTTCTTGCCTCTAGATCTCCCTCTTAACAGCACAGCAATGCATTGTGATTATTTATTTGATTTATTCGCTACGGATAACACCTCACAACTGCAAAAATAATCCCTTTATTCCACAGTATTCAGCACTTCTTAATTGAGAAACTAAAATAATTGAAAAATGTACACATATTCAATTTGCCAGTGCCCTGTGCAAGCACCCGGTAGACCCATGCGTTAATCTGTCCCTGGGTGTACATCTGTACTATAAATGATGTTACAATAAATTCATTAATTGTTGTAAAATTATAAAATGCACATCTTACAGCAAAATATGAACACCTGTCATTCACAAACTTCTTCACACCCTTGTGTGTTGTTGCATAAATTATGGCTCATTTAATAACGTCTTTAACTGTCAACAGATGTGTTGAAAACTTAGCTCAGTTACTAAATTTTAACAAAAGTTTATTTGATCAGGTTTTTTACAATTTGACTGCAAAAATTACCAAAGAGTGATTTTGTACATATTCCGTTTGTCTATTTATATTGCATCTATATAATCTCATAATCACATACTACAAAACATTTTCATTTTTTTATTGAATATTTATAGGTCTGTGTTTAGGTAAAATGAACATTTTTGTTTCATTCTTTGAAACAATATTTCTCCCAAATTTCAAACAAAAGTGTTGTTTTTATTTGTAAAAACTGAAAGCTTTGACACAAGTAACAAGTCATACATAACAGAAAAGATGCAATGTAATTTTTAGACCTCATATACTGCAAAAGAAAACAAGTTCATATTCACTATTAAGCAATACAACAGTAATTATTTAATGGGAAATTATCACAGTTTTCATGTGTCTTGTCATGCTGTCAGTCTCTCACATTGCTGTCGGATGATTTCAAGTCACTAATGTGGTTTTCAATTGGTCTGAAATGACTATAATGAAAAAAAAAAAATTGTCAAATTATTTCCGAGCCGTATATCTTTTGATGGAGTTACAGGATATTATATATAGATATTATAACTGTGTATACTGTCATAACTTATGAAAATGTGCCTTGTTTGTGAAGCAGCTTACAGTAAGTTTTAGCAAACAATAAAGCAAATGGAACCAACCTATTATCTTCATGGCAAATGCAACACATCCAAACAAGAAGCAAAAAGTGCTGTTTCGAACTCTATCAGAGCTGGAGAAAGCAATACCCAAAAGGGTGAATGGTGATAAAAGCACTGTGATGCTCACATACAGAGCCGTGCTTGTCGGTGGGGATGAGGGTATAAAAAATAAATAAATGAAAATACTTGGCTGGCTCCACAGAGGCAATAACAAGCTTCACACTATTATGAAAGGCGAAGCAGTGAAGGGCTTGGTCCCGCGAGACATCATAATGTGTTTTCACTGCAGCTCTCTGACAACTGCAGCCACGTGTCCAACTCTCCAGTCATGATTTCCTCCACCTTTTATTCACGCTTTATCAGTTTTATTGCTGAAATGGGACTGAGGGCTGTTCAAATCTATCTGCTCTCTCAGCAGTCATGCAGAAGACACAGGCTTTCTTTTAGGGCATGGATTCCACGTTCACATAGTCCTGTAAACATTTGCGCAGTATGAGTGTAGTTTGTCATCAGATTAGATCAGTGGTACTAGTGAATTCAACTGGTTTTGCCTTCAGGACACATATTTTTTTGAATTACGTCAAGTAGTGACCCAACACTGTACGAAATTGGTTTATCGTACAAAACAAAAATGCTCTCAAAAGCAAACAGAGGTATTTCTTAAATCTAAAGATTGATCTACAGCGACTTTAATCAAGCCTCTTTTTGGCTTGTGATGTCATGTTGTCCATGTTGGCATCTACCACTTTCACCAAGATATGAATTTCCAACAAAATCATGCCGAACAATTTTCTCCTTCCTTTCTTAATTTTTCTTATTTACCAAATAAGACAATTTCAGAGCTGGATGTGGCCCTATCAGAACAGACTTGTGTGTTCCACCAATTGTATAAGAAGATTTTAGAATGAAAAATGAACCGTGGAATCCCTCGTGTAAACTTTTCATTGTGTAGCAATGAATGACATTGGCGTGCACTGATGGCAATGTTCTCCCTTTATCACTCAATTTGGTGCCATATATCAGTGAACTGTCCTCTGCATGATGAAAGAGAGGTATTTGTCTGTGCCAAAGCAAGCAAAATGAATGATCCTCTCAGGAAGGAATGCTAATAGCTGCTGCGGGGGGAAAGAGGTGTTTGTGTTGTCCATCAACATTAAGTAGAACGATAGAGGAAATGAGTGAGTGAAAATAAGAGATAAAGAAAATGGCTTCCTCGGGCATCTGTATAATCAAACTGACTGATGTTGTGACAAACCAAAAATGTTCAAACTGTTTTAATGGTTTGTTTTCAGAGTGACAGGTCTTTTAAAGAGGCTTCTATAATTTTTAGCAAGTTGGTCAAATCAATTGGGTGGATCTGCAACTGGGTAGGTCTTTGTAAAGCACCTCTCACAGCAATTCCCCCTCATGCAAATGCAGATCTACCCTGTTGGTATATGTGGAACTAACCACAACCTGATCTCATGGGATTTCGTAACTGTTACAAGGTGGCTTATTCGTATTAATTCATATGTTGTGAATCATCTCACACCTAACACCTGAGGTCACGAAACCCCACACCTAACCCTGAGGTCACTGGTGCAAAAGAAAATCATATAAAAATGTACGAATCAGAATTCATGCGAATCAGCCGAATTTAGCTGCATTGAAAAAAAATTGCCATTTTTTGTGTTTTTGCTATTCAATCACGTTGAACTGTACCACACCTGGGTGAAGAGAATATTTATCCATTGATAACTATCCCAAGTTCTAGAGATTCACAGATATATCGGCCAATAATCGGTATCGGTATTTTTCACACTATCGGCTTTTAGACGATGGTTTAAAAATTGCCAAATAAGCTAATCTATCAAAAGAGCAAAATGCAATCCAGTTGTGCTCTGTATATAGAAAATGTTAAGAAACAATACCAGTTTAATGTTTGATATAGAAGTCATTAAATTAACTCCCTTTCAAATAAGACCTATAATATTGATTTAATCTTCAGAATGAGGATCAGTATTGGCAGATTTCACTCTGAATAATCATCTATTGGTATTGGTGGAGCAATTTATTATCGTTTTTTGTGTAGTCCATGGGTAAAAAAACATCTTTGTTCACTGATGGCTGTTCTACGTTTTTGTGTAGTTAACACAGCAACATAAATAATGGGCTTGGGACCGTATCTGTTTTTTTAGTGCTTTAGTCGATGTCATGAAGAAATTATCCTGTGAGGTCATGCAGCATTTCAGCTCATTTTATTGGCTCAAAAAATTCACATTCAAGTTAAAAAATAAAAAAATTGGACCCATCTACAGTTTAGAACAAAAACAACAAACAGTGCTTTTAAATCTTTATTTGTGTATGTGGTGTACTTCATCTCCTACAGGCACTCTTTTAAACATTGCTATTTCTGCTGTTCATTTTTCAGCAAGTGGCATGTCTCCTCCTTATAATCTCTCTGGATGAGCTCATCAGGATTTGTTTATTGCTATTAAATTGAAATCGCTCAGACACACCAATCCTGTTTTGGCACTTAATTCGGCCCTGTCCTTCAGAGTAGTCAATCATTATTAAGTACATATCTTTCTTAATGTGCTTGAAATACTTGAATTTCTTTAGAGGTTTGGAAGGCTTGCAAATGTGCTCTAATTTACATCAAGCTTCGTGATATGCGCATTACTCTTGTCCACTATCCATAAAGCAATGCAGTAGCTCTACGGCTGTGAGGTAAAACTTTCACAGACAGACAAAGTTGAAAACTATAAACTGATTTTAAAGACAAAAATAACATTAAAAGAAATTAGGAAAAGAAATGCATGAGCCATGGCTTGAATGGGTTCTCAATGTCAGAGTTAGGCAACTTTGACAGTTGGCCAAAAATGTCTGAAGAGTACAAATTCAAAAAGAAATGGTTTGTCAAAGCAGCAATCTGCAGTTATTTACATTCATGCATTTGGCACAGGCTTTTATCCAAAGCAACTTAAATTGCATTATCCTATACATTTATACATAGGTATGTGCAATCCCCTGGGATCGCGATGCTCTTACCACTGAGCTACAGGAAGGCTACATTTGTTAGTTACATAAAGATTCAGTGTTAAATTTTAACAAATTTCAACTTGTCTGCCAACATTTGTAGATTCCCTTTCAGTTGGTCTCTCGTCAATGAGTTCTTATGACGTATGATCTTGTGAACCAATCATCTCCTAGAGGAATTTAAAACGCCAATGAACTTGGCAAATGGCATGCGCATGCCAGTCTCCTCACTGTGCATACAGGCATAATAGGAGATGGCACCACCCGTTCACTGTGACTGGAGGTCATGCAACTATTCTTTTTGAGAAAACTACAACACTGCTGGACTTAAGACGAATGCAGCGGATTTCCCCATTTGTTCGAGCGGACTTCCCCTGGGCCGTTCTCTGGTGCATCATTGTCTGACGGGCTCAGGAGCTGTTACTTCCCTGGACGGTGGGACGGCTAAGGGATATGTCGACATCCCCAAGGTGGAATGTACCTATACTTTCAACTTATAAAGCCCTACATGGTCTAGCGCCGCAGTATTTGAATGAACTTCTATTGTATTACAATCCTCCACATGCATTACGCGCTCAGGCGTCCTGTCAGTTGGTAATACCTAGAATTTCAATATCAAGTGCAGGTGGTAGATCCTTTTCTTATCTAGCGCCTAAACTTTGGAATATTCTTCCCTGCACTGTCCAGGAGGCAGACGCACTCTGTCAGTTTAAATCTAGACTAAAGACGCATCTTTATAATCTTGCATACAGTACACTTCCAGAATATTAATCCTCAGAGGATTTAGGCTGCATTATTTAGATCAACCGGAACCAGGAACACATTCAACAACAAATGATATACTTGTTGCATCAAAGAGTGCAGAACAGTACTCTACTCTCAGCCAGTCTTGTCTCTTTGTTCCAAGGTTACCGCAGGATGCAGTTCATGCCCAGACCTGATGGCAGAGTTGAGAATGGGAAGCGGTGACCTGACAAGAGCTGAGATGATAGAGCTGGATAAAGGCCGTGGTGACTTGACATGATTTTTCTACAACACTTCAAATGCTATTAGATTGTTAATGATAATCTTAAATCTATAATTTACCTTATTAGTATGTTTATTTATTTTTTATTTAGCCTTGTTGTGCAAGCACTGTTGAGCTTGTGCAGAGGCAGCAGCTTTTGCCAGAGGGGAACTGGAAGCCCGTGGTTGGGCCTGGGTGATGCTGAGGTTTTTCTTCTCGATTGCAGTTTTGGGTTCCTCGCCACCGTTTGCATATTGTTTTGCACTATTTGCCTGGCCTGGGGGGCTGCTTTAGAATTTAGAAGTTAGACATATTAATATTGCATATAAGAATTTATAGTCCGTTTAATATTTGACCTCTGGTTCTCTCTCCTTTATCTCAAATATGTGCTTTCACTGTGCGTGTGTGCGAGTGTGTTTGCGTGTGTGCGTCTATGTCAATGTGTGTAAGTATGTATGCATATTGTGTGTGTGGAGCATTTGTATGTCCGTCTTTTGTTGTTTTCACCTTTTTCTTGTTTTTACAGGTATATGCCTTTAGTTGTTTTTCTTGTATTCAATGTGTCTCATGTACAGCTGCTTTGTAACAATGAAAATTGTAAAAAGCGATATATATAAATAAAGTTGAGTTGAGAATGTGCAGTCGCGGTGCACCGCAGACAGCTGCCACTTGGAGATTTCGACCACGGCTCCCTTCCAAGGCTTGTAAGCTCTTTGACATTCTGGTTGCCCCGAGCAACAAAGGCCATGGCAGGTGCCCTGGGTCAGACGATGTTCATGTTAGTGAACAAACCAACACCGAGGGCAGGTATGCAGCCTGAGAAAAACAGTCCAGAGCGAGTAACATTAGGCCTGTCCCCCTGGCCATTCCACCGGGGGGTTGGAACGGGACACTTCCTGTGCATCTCCACTAAAGCCGAGCCTTTTCAGGGCCGGACGCCCTATCTCTCACAGAAGAGTATCCTCTCTCTCTCTGGGTTTTCTTCTCTCACCATAGCACTCTCGACACGACTGTATAGGGGCGTGTCCATTTTGCGTTGCCTTCCGCAACCTCCACCGGACGTTGCGTCGGCCCGCAAAAACAAGCTGGTAAGTCGCAGAGCCATCAAACCTCCACGGGGTTCCTGCCCTGTGCAAGGTGACCACTCTGCCATCAACCGAACCACCCACTGGGACATTGAAGCAGAAATCCCCTCTAGTTTCTCTGCACGGTACTTGGGCGTTTGGGAGCGCACCTAGAGAGAACGATCCGTCTTGGCTATGTGATCCAGTTCGCCAGATGCGCGCCCAGGTTCCAGGCATGCTCTACACCTCAGTCCGAGGGGAGAACGCTTCCATACTAGGGCATAGGTCACTGCAGTGTTAATTTTGTTGACGTTAATTAAGATGAAATGTATTTGTTAATGACATCCTTTCACTGATGAAAACTAGACGATGTCTAAATGAAAATGAATGCATGATAACGAAAACTGTAAAAAAATGTTTAAGATGAAAATATTCTTGTTCTACCTGGCGGACATCAGTTTGCACGCATGTGCTGCTTCCCTCATATAAACGGTAGAGAGAAGTCTCTCAAAGCATCTTATTTTCCTTCACGATCGCCGGTAAAACGCCGCAAACTTGAAGCGCGACACTCTGAAACACATTACAAAGGCAAGCTCAAATGTTTTTATATGCCTATGTTAACTTATCTGCTAACACAAGCTGCTGCATAACGTGATATGCAACAAAGTCAGCCAAAATAAAACCAGCGCTGTCCTCTACTCAGTATAGAAGTGACAAAGTGAGTTAAACTGAACATGTACATTGTTACATATTTGTATGACTAAAGAAATGTAATACAATTTATGTCTTTTTGAAAGCTATTTTTCATTACCTACTGTCTAAAGCAAAGACGCTGCCTTTTAAAGGAAGCTGCTTCCTTCAAAGAGGCATGCCATGAGCCAATAGCATTTGAGTGTGAGAGGGTTCAGAGCGTTTCATTGGTTGATTGAACTGAATGAATACGCCCTACTTAACGAGTCATTTGAGTCAAATGGGATTGAGTGAAGTGGATCATGTCGTTCATGGTCTTATGTTCTGTGTTCCAACAACGGATATCTATTTACTAATATTTTAGGCGTACCATAACAAAGACTTGTCCTTCTGTCTGGCCCTCCCTCCCTGGGTCTTTACCAGACTTGTGGAGGCTGCCCTAGCTCCCCCCAGGGAACAGGGCACATGGATACTCAACTATCTCGACGACTGGCGTATCTTGGCTCACTCGCGAGATATCTTTCACACGCACAGGGACCTTGTGCTTCAGACTTAGACCGTTTGGGTCCTCGGGTCAGCCCGTAAAAGAGCAGGCTCTCGCCAGTGCAGAGCATCTCTTATCTTGGTATGGAACTCGACTCTGTCCAGCGTGTCTCACCAACGAGCGCGCACAGTCGGTTCTGGGGCTGTGTGAAACGTTCAGACAAACCGGTCGGCTTCCCTCAAACTTAAAGATGCTCCTGGGCCACATGGCATCCTCTGCAGGGATATCCCGCTCGGGTTGATGCACATGCGACCGCTTCAGCACTGGCCCCAGAGTCGCGTTCTGTGGAGGATTTGGCACACTGGCACCAGTCGTATTATTATCACCCCTCAGTGACTTTGCATCCTCACCACTTGGTCAGACTTGACCTTCCTCTGAGCGGGGTTTCCTCTGGATGCTGGAGCCATCAGGTGACAAAGCCCCTGAGAGCCACCTTCATCCCGGGCAACCTGAACCAGACAGCCGTGCGGTCTCTCATCATGGGACGCTCTGCGGAGACTGGCAACTCCATCCCCGCGCTGTCCGGCACATATGGGAGTGGTTTGGTCAGGAGTAGGTGGACCTGTTTGCTTCCCCGGCTCCACCAATTGCCCCTTCGGCACAAATGCCCTAGCGCACTGCTTGCCGCAGGACAAGCGGAAGTACGCCTTCCCCTAAGTGAGCATCCTTGCACTCCCTGCCTTACTGGCCCAACCAGACTTGATTCTCAGACCTGGTGGTTCTGACAACAATCCCCGCTGGACGATTCCTCTGACAAAGGACCTTCTGTCGCAAGGGAAGGGCACTGTTTGGCACCCCTGGCCAGAACTCTGGAATCTCCATGTCTGGTCTCTGGATAAGACAAGGAGATTCTGAGTGGTTGCCACAGATGGTCGCTGAGACCGTCCTGCAGGCTAGAGCCCCCGGTTATACACCTTGAAGTGTCACCTCTTCTCGTCCTGGTGTTCTTCCAGATGTGAAGACCCAAGGAGATGCAAGAACGGGTCTGTGTTGTCCTTCCTGAGAGAGACTCATGAGCAATCTCTTCCCATACACCTTGAAAGTGTATCTAGCCGTGCTTGCCACCCATCACGATCTTGTGAAGGCTAAGTCTGTGGGGCAACACCACTCCCTTTCGAGACCAGGTGGTGAGCCTGGAGGCACCTATCTTCATGCCACAACACATCGTCGGCCTGCTGCAGCGACCGGGAAATGTCTCTCAGGTTCCTCATTCCGAAACGATGAATGAATGGGAGCCACCATCTCCTTTTATACACCTATGCACGGGGAGGAGACTGTTGTGTGCATGTCATTCGCCAAATTCATTGCCTTTTTAAATTCCTCTCGGAGATGATCGGTTCTCAAGATCAAACCCCAGTCTGTCTCTCAACACAACGTCTTTTTTCCCTCCATGTATCCTCATCATTTCAGTGACGAATATTAAATACAGCATTAATATACTTTATGCACCTTGTATCAACAGTCTTTTTTTTTTTTGAGAATCTAATTGCAATGTAATATACATAACTATGTCTTCAGAGGTGTAATAAGACATTACATAAGATAAACGGACGAACTGCTCTACAGAGCATGTTTTATAAATACATTATCTCTTCTGGCATTGAAATGTGAAGACATCTTAGTCCTGTGTGCATAGTGCTTTGAAAGAGAGGGGTGGAGTGAGCTGTTCATTGTAATTCGAAACCTCATCGCTAGATGCCGCTAAATTCCATACACTGGACCTTAAAATGTATCTATTTATTTACTTTGAATTTGCATGTTAATACTATATTAAAAATGACTCTGCAATGACATACTTTATTAACATGTTACAGTCTCCTACAATTACTGTATTAGTAAGTAAAGTATACTTACTAATTCTAATACTCACTGTATACCAGTGTTTGTTTTATTGTGTTTTTATTTAATAGCAATGTTTTACCATTAGTGTAGTAGTCTCATTAAGATTAAACAGTGAAATAGTCTAATGTAATTTTATCAGTCATTATATTCTGTATTAAATTACAAAACCTTTCTGACACTGCACTGCTAAGAAAATGCTTGCTTGGTAGAAAACTAATTGTCTCATCAGTCTGTGTAGGGAACTCCAACTTAAGTTATAAAATATGCACTGCATCTTTTGACGATATCACAGAGAACTTCCACAGTCACATCACATTATTTGTCTGCTCCAACATCTAAAAAGTAGAAACACTTGCGAAACACTCTGAGTGACAGTAATTGTACAACATGCAGCTTCCCCAGGAAATGGAAGGAGATACAGAGAGCAGAAGGATGACAGTGAGAGGACTGAAGGTCAGTATAATTTTGTTGGCAGTATGAAGTTGTTCTGTCCATGTTTGTTCTCTGAATGAGGGCGTCGGGCGGGTTGCATTTTTCTAACTGCTAAATATTTTCTCTACCGTATGTTTCATCTCTGTGGGGATGAGGCAAACGTTGATTGTTTGTAATAAATACATGTATGTGTATTAAAATCAGTGGTGGAAAGTAACGAATTACAAATGCTCAAATTACTGTAATTGAGTAGTTTTTTCAGGAATTGTACTTTAAGTAGTTTAAAAACAGTGTACTTTTACTTTTAGTTGAGTAAATTTTTAGTCCTGTATCTGTACTTCAACAGCGCTATTTTCCCCCATGTCGTCGCTACTTTATATGTTTAATTTTCATGTGATTTGTTAACTCCCGTTCCGTCACGTGACCCTGTCCACTCAAATCACGTATAGAAAACTTGCGTCACACAGATTTCAAGATATCTGACATAAAATTTAATTTAATCATGGTGGAGGACGAACGTTTGCAGTAGGCTGGAAGTGTATCAAATGGCGGTTTTGCGCACTTGAAAGTCAATGTGGGAAAGGTACACAACACGAAGGCTTGTCCGAGATATGGAGAAATATTGAGTTCATGCATCACTCCGTTTGCCAAGTTTCATCCAAACGGCTATATCATGAGATACAGTATTCCATCTCACTCCAAAGTATCTACATCAAGTGCTCTGCCCTTATAAGTGAGTAGGGAAATATGCGATTGGTAGCAGTTTCGCAAACTGTGCAATACCAGATATAATGTTGGAAATAACGTTCATTTTCTTGCACAGTTCGATCACTTTGCTTAAATAAAACGTCATTTCATCGAAAGAAACCGCAGGGATTCCTTTTATGTTGCCTCTATCTGTATCTTGAACTTTTAAAGACATGAACCATGAAAAACCATGGACCACAACTCCAGGTAAAAATCTGTATTGTTCTACCCTGAGATGGAGTTATTGATCAGCCAGCTCCTCTACAGATATGATTGTTAATGCTAATCCAATGCAATTTAGGTAACAAATGTTTTGCATTTTTTGCATGCAGTATTTGGGGCTCTTATTTATAAATTTCTGCAATGTGGGGCCTATTACACTCATAAGAAACAGACAGAACATCACATTGAATGGTTATTTTGTCTGAGTTGTATCCAATTATATGCTTTTTCAGTACGGTAAAGATGTGTTTTGTTAAAAGTAGTTATTTTCAATATAAATTTCCAAATGTGATTATTATTAATTATTCTTAATTCATTAAATAACACCGCATAAAAATTAACTAGTACTCTGAGTGGTTTTTGAGAAGAGTCATTTTTACTTTTACTCAATTACTTTTTTAACCCTAGTACTTTTACTTGTAATTGAGTACAATTTCAGCAATGTAGCAGTACTTGTACTTTTTCACCACTGATTTAAATGTAAAGCCATGCGTTATGCTGTAATTGATTCAAAGCATGTGGATACTCTTTTGTTTGCTTGTTTAGCTGGTTAAGTTGTGTCGGCCAACACTACTCCAAAACCTAATTGTGAATGGCATTTGTTTTGGTTTTACCTATAAAAGCGTGTAGGCTACTCACTGGGTAAACTGGTAAAAGTGAATCAGTGCCCTTGGAACCAGTATAAGACCATAATTATGTAAATAAGCCCATAGCAACAGAAATGATATATACTGTCACTGCATACCAGAATAAAGAGGAAATAACTTCCTGTATAGTTGTTCAGCCTGCAAAACAACACAGAGCTTCAAGCTAAGCATTAACTTCAGATAAGGTCTTTCCTACAAGAAATGGCTCTTTCCACAGTTGAATATGCAGTTGTTTTTTTCTTTCAACTTCCTGTCATTGAGTTAAGCCTCTTCTCAATTTCCACATTTATGAATTCTGTTTTGGCTTATTGTCAGCTTATTGTCTTCCTCGCACACGCAGGACACCCACAGCCTGAGCTGAGGTATCATTCCTGAGGTAAATTGTCGCTCAAACAGTTTCCCAGAAGTCATACAACTTTGCAGAAGTTTATTCTGGTTTCATTGTCCTCCGTATGCTAAAAAGAGAAGCATACACTTGGATCCTGTATCTTCCAACCCAGTTGACAGTCCACCCTTTTGAGTGGTGTCTACTTCCTGCTACAGAACCTTTTTATCTGAGGATGTTGAGTAGATGGGTCTTTGGAGTGGCCGTGTCAATATTCTTTACCTCTAATAAGCACCTTCCTTCCCTTTAATTGTTGAATGCGTTTTCCAAGTGAATATCACAGCTTTACTAAATTGAGCCTATACTGCCTGAACTGATCCACTTAATTTGGCCCTCATTGATTTCCTGTCGTTTTCATTTAGATCATTCTATCTCGGGTTTGCGTTTCTGGAGATGAAGTGGGGAGATTTACTGCCTTAGCCCTTTTTTATTTGGGACAAAAAAGTATAAATCCATTGAAAAGCCACTGAAAAACCCTTGAAAAACTCTCACAAGCCATTGAAAATCAATTCTAAAATATTTATTTCAAATTCCTTAATTTTGTAGTTTGCGGAAATGTGTAATACAAATTCACATACACAGAGAATTTGTTAGTTTTTTTGTGAAGTAATACTGAAGGGTTTATTGTTCTATTTATTTAACAGATCAGGTATAAGAGTAGGGAATACATTTAATATATTTAAATATATTTTGTAAAATTTTGTAAAATGTGAATTACAAGTAGGACTGCTTTTTTAAATGCATAACAAAACCTCCTTTACCTACAGCTGTATTATGTAGGCCATGAGCTGCTATTTCATCCAGATATGTAAAGGTGATACAGGCTGTTCCTGCACTTACGTGACTCTAGAGATCTAAATATGCATAAGAAAAAATGTCAGCTTTGGCAATCACACTAGAGTTTTATGTGCAATGTGTCAAAATATAGGCATTCACATTATTCATGAAATCAAGGGTTTTAGTTGTAGAACTTTGCCATTTTAAAGTTAACATACAGGTTTTGTGGATGAAAATAATCTAGAAAATCAGTTTATATGAATATGATGTTGTGGTATTTTAATAACATGTTTAGTCATTTGTGCTGGAATATGTTCTTGATACACGCCCAACCAAGCCCAGCTCCTGACACACATAGAAAAGTTTTCTCCTGAACTGCTGTGTTGTAAAGTTATGACAGAAAGCTCACATCGGCACAGTGGATCTGGCTAGGAACATAATAAAACAAATCACATTAAGAAACATAGTGAGTCAAAGCCTCAGCAAATTGGTAAGAATGCAACTAGAGGGCGACTGAATGAGGATCAAAGTTATATCTTTATCTTTAAAAGAGTGTATGAAAATTATGTAAAATCAGGTTTAGTTCACATTCGAAAGCAAACATGGATGAGCAATATTAAACTAACTTTAGCCTCAAGTCAAGTTACATCATTGAAATGGAAAGTTACATTGTGGTAATAAACCGTAATTTCATATAAAGCTTGCGCACAGGTGTATTACAACTATCCAACAGGAAGAGACTGAATGGGGTTAGTTAAAACCATCTGAAACTGCTCTCAGCTCTCAATTTCACATTCAAACAAATACCCTGCTTTTCTAATATACACCAATTAACATTTGGCAGGATTGTGGTAGCGGAATTATTTTTTTAATGTTTATCTAGCATTTTGTCAATTTTAATGCTGGCAAGTTGTGGGGGCTCAGTCAATACGCAATGGCAAGTTGCATCATATGCTTTTTATTAGAAAACAATGAACAAGTTATGTTTCTTAATCTAATTTATTGTCAGTTATCAAGCGCAAAGGCAACTTTAAGACTAGGCTAAATGAATATAAAACAGAACATATTACAAAATCCCAGGGTATCCAAATAATTGTTTACTTAGCATGAAAGTTGTGCTAGCAGATTGTCAAATCCAAATCCTCTTTGGGTAATGAATTGCATTATACTGTGAATTCCTCTGTTTGTTAGCAGATCACACAGTTCACTTGACCTGAGATGAGCAAAAGAAAACTTTCACTTGCACAGGTGGAGTTGTCTTAGCTCACAAGAAAGCAATATCACACATGAGATACCACTGAGCTACAGGAAAGAGAGTATTGCGTTAACATGATCCCAGGGGATTGCAAATAACTATGTAAAAATGTATAGGATAAAGCAATGTAAGTCGCTTTGGATAAAAGCGTCAAATGCATAAATGTAAATTTAAATGAGATCTCTTGAATGACTCAATGAATTTTCCTTAAGTCAGCAATGAGAGATAGAGCAAACCGAGAAATTAGTTTGAACCTTGCACATGTCAGGTCTTTGTCCCGAGGGAATGTTTCTTATAAACCTGTGTTTGATTTTCATTAAAGCTTAACCAATAGTCATTTCTCATCAAATTATTTCCAATTCAAATGATCTTAGCTATCCACAGTGATGTCATAGGTTTGTAATGTTACTGTATGTCAACATTTGTCTCATTTCTTAGTAACACTTTGCCTTTATGAAGCATTTATAATGTGTTCATTATTGATTAATGCGTAGTTTACAAATGCATTATAAAGCAGTTAAAACTGCATGAATAAAAAGGGGTTTCGTTTTACAATCTCTATCAAAGACTTTTCAGGGAAGTATCTGAGATGTTTGTAATAAAATTAAACATAGCTAAGAACTCCATGAAGTGCCATGAGCTCTTAAAGAGCAACCTGTAAACAATTTATCAAACGGTGTCAGACTCCCATATGGTTGAACTTTTCCAAAGTGATGAATAACATTGCATATCTTCACTGTTCAGCAGATATCAGTTAATAATAACTGTTTTATCCCCATTAGCTTTAGTGTTGATTATAAGAACAACACGCGCAGGCGCTCACACACACACGCGCACACACACACATTTAAACACACACAGTGAATGTGTGCTGAGGCCTAATAACCTCATCTATGAAAAGCAGTAGAGCATGCCTTTCCATTTGAGGGATGGATACATCTGTGTATTTTTCTAATATTGGAATCTGAACAACATCAATTTATGATGCACGTCATGATCTACCTTACAGAGTATTCATTTGTGTATGTAACATTTGTTTTTCTCCCCTTGGATTACAGATATGGGTAACCCTGTCTTGCTTCTTGCTGGAACTTACCAAAAACTATGACTTATTTAATTTAATCGATTTTAACTTTTGTTTTCTTATATTGTGGAATATGTTTATAAATTATGTCCGATATGCAGTTATGGGTTACACAAATACGTACATGAAATGGAAATGTGCATTACAAAAGTCAAGACAAAAGCAAAGGTCAAGCCATGTTTCACTTTTCATTACATTATAACAGTTAAAAAGTGAGAGTGAAATGCGTCATTGTGTCCCTTACTTGATTAGCCCCAGGGGTCAGGGGTCAGGTCAGGGTAGATGTGCATAGGATGTCATGCAAACACTGTAATTCACATTAATGATCAAACTAGAAGAGAAATACAGTTGCCTTATAGTGTTCAAGCTTCTTGTTTATTTACGTGAAAGCGCATTTTGCTCAGAGCGGTGTTGCTTAGCATTCTAGGCTATTTAGGTTAAAAATATTTATTTAGTACCGTTCTTGAATTTGTTTAAGAGTGTGTTGATGTGAAGACAATTAAATTTTATCCCAGACATCAGCATGGAACTGTAATAACTGTGACAATCAGCAACTCTGCAAATCTATCAGGTTTTATCTGCATAGGTTTATTACCTGTTAAATGACAGTAAAATGAGATCTTTGTGTTTATTTTGAACTGTTTTTTTTTCATTCTTTAGTACAAGCTGTAGGCCTTAGTGTTTATGTAGAGTGGAACTTAGCAAACTCAGTCTCTTTAACAGTAAAGTGTACTTATTACTTCATATACTATAATTCTAGTTGTATTACACATAGGCCTACACAGTAAAAAAATCATACATTTCCGCAACTTTAAATGTTTAAGTTAAATCAATTTAGTTTTATGTGTCAAATTATCTTAATTAAATTCAACTGACTTAAACAATAAAAGCCTTGCTTATAGTCAATATGTCTAATGTAGGCTACAGCTGCTTTATGAAAATGAAAATTGTAAAAAGAGCTATATGAATAAAGTTGAGTTGAGATAAAAGGAGGAGCGACAGAATTGAAGGACGAGAGAGCACCAGGCCTGGATTTTATGTTACTTGCCGGCAGTCGACTGTGAGGGAGCTGTCGCGCTCTTTATTTTCATTTTATTTTATTAAAAGTTTGGTTTAATGTTCGCCAGTTCCTGCCTCCTTCCTTCCTTCCTTTGAACATTGTTACACAGAGCCCGTAGCAAAACAATCCCTTTTGTGTCACAAGTTTACGTAATTACTCATCATACATTGTGATACAGTTCGTTGGTCCGTTGGGTCGGATGGCTTTCACACATCAAGCAAACCGCTCCAGAGTTTGTTTGCAATCCGACCGAGACCACCTTGTTCAGGCGGTCTCTGAGCGATTGTTTTGGGGCGGATCCTAGCGCGATTGCAGTGTTCACATATGCCTAAACGAAATGAACCAAGAGAGAAAACGCACCAGGTTCCGAAACAAACCCTTATGTGTGAAAACGTCCTTAGACCTTAGACTAGATCTCTTTATTTACAATCAATTTTACATAAACGTTCATTTAAATATTTCCAAAGAAAGAAAACTAAGTGCTAATCATAACCTGTAATTTGTCATTTTAACAATGGACCTCTTATGACATGTAATCACAATGCTCTGAGCTTCACAAAGGATCATTTTACCGCTTAATTACCGATCCATTATTCCAGAAAATTTTACAAAAAGTTTCTTGACAAAGTAGAAACAGCTGCATCAATCATATGTCAGTGTGACAAAGGAATGGAGTGAAAGGAAATTATGTTAAAAAAGTCTGTTATATGACAGGCTACTAGAATTCATATACCATAAAGAATCAAGCTCAGACAACAATGTTGTTGTTTTTTCTCTAAGAAATCCCATTTCTTTATGTGAACTAATTCTGACCTCTGTTTATTGTTTAGCACTAGCATCGCTATCTCTTCTTCTTACTCTCTAGGGGAATTGATCAACAAGGTGATGTGTGCACACCGTAATGCTGACCAAAGTAAATGAGAACTAGCTGTCTCTGACAGATGAAGGGATGGAGCCAGACTGTGAGGTCTTTGGTTTTCAAAACACATCTGAGCCTTGGGAAATATGTCATGAGGCCGGGGCTACATTACTCTGCAGTTTAAAGATAGGACTTTAAAATATGGCAGTAAAGAAGCTGATGTATAAGAAAATATACACCTTCATGAAAAAGATAGGCCATAAAGTCTGGCTTATGGCATTTGTGTGTCTGTACTAGAAAGTGTACGTGCCAAGGTTAAAATAATGTCCCACATTAAGAACAACTTTCTCACCCTGAGTATGAAATAAAAAAATTCAAATTAATTTATTCCATTCAAGAAAAGTGAAATCTCCATATTTCAATTGAATAGAGGACAAAGGGAGGTATTCATGCATGTTTTCATTGTTTATTTAATCATATTTATTATACATATAGCCTAATATACAGTATATAATATGATATTTATACTTATACAAATGTATTCAATATGAGATTATAAACGTTAGAATGCTCAAAATGTTAATTAGATATTAATTGTAAAGCTATTTCTAAACAAATTGTCACGTTTCTGTCTATTATTGTCCCTTAAAGATGTCCCCCGGTTTAAGAAGATTAAGTGTGCATGAGCCCATCTATCAACATGGGCCTACATAGATTCCAAGGATGCCACGAGCATCAGAATCAGAGACACCCCAAATTCAAAACAATATAATCCGTATTGGGAGCAATAAAATTAGATAGCATGCATTCCTTTGGGCACTATTGTGAAGTTGTATATTCAAAGATAGCGCCCTTCAAAAAGCTCATTTTGTTCCAGCTTGGGGGACATGTCCCTGGGAGTGTCTAGGGAAGATGAAATAATTTCAGCAGTTTTATCCAAAACTGGAATAAAGGTAGAGTATACTCCTAATGTAAACATGAGATATTTCTATATGAGAGATTTTTATTTAGATCTCACCCTGACAGAGAGGAAATAATATAGACAAGGTAGAATTTCTCTGCTGGATGCCGTGTGGAGACTGTCAGCACATCAGAGCATCCCTCTTCCACAAACTCTTAACACCATAGAGAACTTACCGTGTTGTAGTAATTCATCTTTTATCCTGAAGAGACTAAGAGCATCCATTGATTGTCAGTCATGTTCAACAATACGCAGGTACAAGAAGTGTAATCATTCATTTGCGTGGTACACAGTATTAACATTTAAATTCTGTCTTCATTTACTCACACTAAGATTGTTCCAAATCTGGATAAATTTCTTAGTTCTGCTAAACAAAGGAAGATATTTGGAAGAATGTCAGTGACCAAACAGATCTCTAAAAAAAGATACCTCATCTGTATTAGGAAAATACAGAGACCCTAAACAGAGTGCACTGAACGAGTAAATAGCTGACAAAGAGAAAGCACTCGGTGGCAGAGAGGGCAGGAAAGATCTGCGAGCAATTCCTCAGTTGTTTTAGTTAAGTAGGTTTTAAAAGTATTGCACATCAATGCTATCTGTTTAGCCAAACTGGCACACCACACTGACTTTTTGCATCACGCACTCGCACAGACAGACACGCACACAGATGCTGGGCCTGAATTACTCTGTGTGAGCACTCAGCAGTCTAAAAATAGCTGTCATTTACATACTCAGGTTCAAATATCCATGGCTTCTCATATCTCAGCTTTGAGGTTGATTTACCTGTCCCTGCGGGGATAGAGAGTGTTTGTCCATTCAAGCGGATACTGGGTGTGTGTGTAATCGCTGAAGCGCTGATTATCGGGTGGAGGATCAGGTGAGGGGTATCTCAAGGCTATTACTGTCTCAAATTAGGCAATCAAGCCTTGCTATGCAATTCATTTGAGCTTGTACACATGCCGACTGATGAAAGGACCCTGTGCCATATTAATGAAGTATTGAGCAAAACAACCAAAATATGTAAATTTTGACACATTTAGGATGTAAAATGATGCGAGTGAGTTTGTGTGAGTTTCTGTTTTAGCATGGTTGGACTGTATTGACTAATCATTTTCTAGGATCAGAGCTATCCATTTTCATCATTTTAAAGATGACTGTAGGCTATGGTCCCCATAGAACAACGTTCTGTCATTATTTGTTTGTAAGAGATTATATCTTATTGAAGATTGGTGACACCTAATCAATTTTTGTCATTTTTTTTATTTGTTAATGTCATTTTTGACAGTTTTTCTTGATTGCATAAATACATTTGTTGAAATCATGGCTCCCTTTTTCGAAACTCTTAACACAAATGTATAACTTCTCACCCAATTCTGATTGGTGTGTCACCAGTTTTGCGCCTGAATGTTTACTGATGAATACATGTGTGCTATTTGAGTTTACATCCTGACACTTCCTTTCATTATATTATGTGTTTGTGTTTTCTGAAGGAGAACATGGTTAAGCCTTAACCAAAATGAAGATGTTTTTGTGTGGGGGTTTGTACAAGTTGGTGTATTGTTCTGAGAAAACGTGTTTATACTTGTGAGAAAATGGTGAATTGTTTCATGAATTGTGTATTAGCAATCGAGAAAAACTGTAATAAATCACTTGAGCTATGATGTGAGTTGTGCTTAAATAATATATGCTAAGCACAACAACAGCACAAAAATATGCGTAATCAAATAACAATTATGTTGTTAATTTGTGGCCTAAAGTGGAATACACACAACATGGATCAACTATTCTTCAACATCAATCTGGGGTTAAGCTCCTGGTTCAAGAACTGATAGCACAGGAGTAAGATTTTAATAACTCCTTGGTTTACAAAATGCTCATCAATTGATTAAACTGTCAACCTTTGCATTAGCAATTAACATTAGATTAATGAACAATAGGATATTTTTATGAGTGAGTGAGAAATAGTATAGCTAGTAATAGAATTAGTAATCTAGTGGATTTTAAAGTGTGTATCCATGGATACTTAGATAACCTTATAAAACAATATCCATTCACAATAAAACATGAACACTGCACACAATGATTCTCATTGATATTTGCTTTGTTATTTTTTAGCTCATAATATGTGTATGTGTAGACCCATCAGCCTTGATGTATTTATGATACGGCACAGTCTGTTGTTTGGTTTACAGTCCTGTTTTAATGTTTGGGCTCATGTTACTATTGTGCAATTGCAATTAAGTGCAATTTATTTTCAAAAGAGCATAGACTTTCTCATTTCTAGTGTTTGTGCATTTGACAGATATGCGAAATGAGACATTGTCTTTATTCGCCATATGAATTCAAAATAATGAATCAAATAACAGATTTAGTTGTCTAGTGTCAAGAGACTAAATTAGTTTTTACGCTTCATTATTTTTATCATCAAAAGAATCCCATTAATATGATATCTTCTTATTATCACTGGGTACATAAAGCGTTATATCATCATTGGTCAGCACATTAGCATAATCCCAGTCAAATGGCAGTGTGTATTGAGTAAAACAAGGCCTATCCTCCAGTCTGATGAATAAAAATGCATTAATGTATTTGGATAAAATAATTAAATTAGACACAAAAGCTTTGAACTGTGTTAGCCCAAATGTAATCCATTTTATACAAACATTTTTTCATGCAGCCTTTTGTTTAGTTATTTATTTATACATTTAAACTTTTATTAAATTTAAGTATAGCACTTAAGTTACAGCTTGTTATTGTTGTGTACTTAGAAAAATGCAATTATGTATAAGGTAGAAACCTTGTCCCTGTAATTATGGTCACTTACCGAGACACAAAACTGATCTTACATAACTTATTAACAGTTCAGGGAAGATCAGCATGAATCAAATCAGGTGTGTATGTGCATGTCACTATCACAGAAGCTCCATTTTAATTTCTCCATCTTGCCAGGATGCAGTTCAACCAGATGATAATGAATCTGTCAGTTTGCTGTTATTAAGAAGCTATGACAACGCTGCAGTGGAAGCTTAATAAACCACAGCGTTTGAAAATTAGCAGCTAAAAATGATTTGAATACATATTCAATTAAAAAACGCCTCACACTGTTCTGTACAATATTATGTCTATTGGCGTCAGTGGCAGTATATAAAATTCTCAGAGAGTGCTGAACTCAACTGCTTCTGAATTTGCTTCTGGCTAAGCACATCCAGAATGAGCGCTTAATGAGATGCATATCTGTTGGGTGAGACATGAGTCATAGCAATGACTATAGAGAGACTGTAACGGCACGGATAATGTTCTGTCCACGGTTTATGACTTAATGCTTGATAAACAAGACATTTCAGCAATTACTGTCTCGTCAGATGAACTTGAACAAAACATTTAAGACCAGTTTTAATTAAATCGGTAAGGCGAGGGCTTGGAATATTAAGGTTATTTTTGCAAGTAATTTTTTTACTTGTAGAGCATATTGCAAGTTGGAGACCCCAGAGAGTAGAAAATAGCATAGGAATGGTTAAAATTTCTTTAATTAAGCTTCTGGGGATGTTTATTGAGAGAATTTTGTTTTTCCACATCTGAAAACCGCCAAAACCGGGAGTGACGTAACGAGAGGTAGTGCGGTCGATGTACACAATAGAAAAAAAACAATGGATCGCGATGACAATGAGAGTTCGGAGAATATTATAAATGTTTATTCACATTCGTATGACGGACCACTGCCATACAGTTATGAGCCTGCTATGCGGACAAGAGAGCAGGGACATGTGGACACGATTTCTTGAAAGGAAGAAGTTTGGCAACCTCTAAAAATACAATCATTTACCATGACGATGAACAAATGAAATAAATAACTAGTTAAAAAAGACTCACCCACGAACGCTCCCACTGAATACCAAGATACTCTGCAGTGATCAAAGGCAAAGCGGCACACTCTTCTCCCTCTCGTGACATCAAATGACGCGATGTTGAATAAAAGACTGTGTTTGAAGACTGTCAAAGAAACGATCACTTCTTCTACTAAATTTGCATTTTAAATTCGGCATTACATTTTTTTTGGTATTTTATACAAGGTTATACATTCATTAAAAAAAAATCTTCTTGCAATATGCACTTTAACATGCCAGCGTTCACAAACATTTTATTTAAAAATTAGAAATGTTAAAAAAAAAAAATGGTAGTTTACCTATTTGTGTTCATTGTACATTCATATACTGTAATAACACATATATTGTATTTTTTTACAAACTAGTTTGTATACATTTTGCGAAAATAATCATAATCATTATCATAACTTTTTTCAATTGTGTTGTAAAGATAGTGGCACAGATATGACACATCATCTGTACATGCAAAATCAAATTTAAGCAATTCTCACCGTTTTGTAAGATTTTTTCATAAGAATTAAATTAGATGCAAATATACAATAGAAGAACAGATTAAAAATAAAACATGTAACATATCGAAATGCCCTTCAGCTGCAGGCTGCATTGATACTGCTGTCATCAATATATAGTTTCACATATTGATCACTTCCTTTACCTAAAGTATACAGTCTCACATTTCTCAAGATTAGTATGCTAGATTAAAAAATATATCAGGATTTACCTTCAAACTTTATTTTAAATTATGCAACATAGGGACCTCCAATATACTTGGGCAGTACTGTTTTATTTAAAAAACAACATCCATACTATGTACAGTATTATCCATTATTCACTGTATTAGGGTATCATTTAAATAAATCATTTCTTCCGACAAGCAGTGTATTCGAGAACAGAAAATATCCGATTATTGAGAAAAGTGTGTTGAAAAACTCTGATGTAAATATCAAATTTGTTGAGGAATGAAAAATAAGTACAGACAACACAACAAAATTCGGTCTTAAATAACTCATATTTTCAGATTTTATTTCAAGCATGGCTACACATCTCAGTCAATCTAATAATGGACTACGACTCCTAATGTGTGGCCCCGTGATTGCAATGCTAAAATTAACCTCTCCTTTCATGAAGAAATCCTTCCAATACTATAACAATATATCTATAAGTGCAGAAACTAAATTACGCTTGCAGATGAATGCGTATACATTTGGCCTGTGCTAAAAGCTTGCATTAAAATTGCATTTAACGGCTATGTTAAACAGAGGGACACGAATCCGGAGCTATGATTTACTCCTACATACCCTCAAGGTCACCGAGCCTTGGGAAAATGTTCAAATTACTTATGCTTAGTGTTCTCTGATCTAATTTTAAATCATGTGTAACAAGTGCTATTTGTAAGGTATCATCGTGGCTGACTGCTGCTTGGGCTTCTTCCAGATAAATGGCTCTGGTCAGATGTGCTTGACATGTTGCACCCTGCAGCTTTTCCCTGAAGGTTGTGGACCTAATCTTGTCTTAAGGGGGCTCAGTGCACAGCCCCGATTGCGGTACCAAAAAGCTCAGTCACGGCCCACAGAACTGTTTTCACTTGTCAGTCCCCGGTGACGGAGCCTTTCACCGAGGGTCACACTTTTAGTGGCCAAACATCCGAGAGTGCACATCAAACTGTGTCTTGGGTAAAAGAGACACACAACAAAATATGATCTTTTTTATTTATTTAAATACACACCAAATATCTCACACTGTCGTCTTACTAAAATGAACAGATTTGCATGGATTGTTAAGAAATTTGATTTTGTAATCAGAGAGAGTGTTATGATGATAGTATAACTTGTAAGAAATATGTTAGAAATATGTTAAAGTAGAAGCATTCGCTACCAGACTTTGAGTGTGAATTGCCCCTTGGGATATGGGAGGAGAGGTTGTTTGCTTTTAAAATCATCCCTTCGGGTCATACATTTTTTAACACCAGATGGGATACATTTCATCTCTGTTTTGGTCAAACTGAATGCCTTTTGCATGTCCAATAGTAGATGGTGCAGTGTAGACCTACCGTTAATAATAAAAAAAACACCTTTCAAGTGCAATGAATTGGCGGTTATAAATATTACAGTGACGATGTAATAATTTCGGATTAAATGGCCTAATCTATAGTTTGTTGCCGTCATTGACAAACAGCTGATGGTCAGACATCAGTGTGTATTCTAATCACTATTGCCATCCTTAAGCATGATTTTCCTACTCAGTGCACCACATAGTCACATTTGTTTTACCACTACAGTATTGCATTTTACCTTATGTTGACATTTTTGCCTTTTTATAACTAAAAAAAATCTGATTGTTGATCTGAATAATCATTCTAGATGTTTTGCTTCACAAGAAATTGCTTGATATAATTTAAATGAATAGAGAGGGCTCTTTCAATGTGTCTTTAAGAAGCCATTGCCTTTTAAAGGACCACTGAAAGCTTCTACATGTTCTTTTGAACACATACATTCTGTGGTATCCTTTCACTTTCTTACAGTAATATTTTCATAAATGTATATGTCAGCAAGGAAGAGCAAATAAGGCCTTGTGAATTGGCTAGATCCCAGGTCTAAATCTGCGCTGATGTCAGCTGGCAATTTGGGGCCTTCAGAAAGGCCAGACATGATTCAAAGATCACAACGGGTGAAAATTATTCTGCACTCCATTTATGCACCCTCTCTGCAGCATGACACCTATAAAAAGCCAGTCAAGTTTTTTACTTTACTAATACAAATGAAAAAGACGTCATACATCAGATGCAAACATGATAATTCTACTGATAATTTGCCCATACAGACCATTCATTTTACATAGCAAATTATTTTGAGGAAATGGAACTTACTTTTGGCCAAAACCTCTGCAGCTTTTGCAAACATTATTAACTGAATTATGACCTTTACAGCGTACTTTTCTTCAGTCATGGCACATACATGGTGTGGCAAGCATTCAAGCAATGCTGCAACAATTAAAAGCAAACATATGATTCAAGCTGGGGTTGGAGGAGGGTGACATGACTGCTCAAGTGCATTGTGATGCTTCAAAACTGGTATCAACAAGAGGCAAAATCAAAATCTTGTTGGCATTATATTTTGAAATACTTGTTAAAGTATATCATGAAACATGTTTAATTAATCATGTTAATTTATGTGAAGGATTCTTATATATGATGAGCTTGGTTCCGAAATGAGATAACTATTTAAGCCAAAATAACAAAAACCCCACTAACTAACAGAATAAAAACATGAAATAATAATAAAATACGCAGTTTTCAAATGGAGTTATCTCATTTTGGAACCAAACTCTTCACATGTATATGTGCATACATTTTAGTTAAATGTTAAGAAGATTGTTCCCTGCCTATCTAGCCCTGTGTGTTTACATCTAAAGTAAAATACATATTTGCCTTTTCAAAAGTTCTGTAGAGCTTTATGATGTTTATTGAGTTGGCTCGTGTGATTTTGGTTAGCTATAACAAATAGTATGTGATTTCCGGTAAGGGAACATAGGCAGCATCAATGCTCCTTGGTTTTTGCGTTGCATTGGAATTTGGGAAGGAAAGTTTCAGTGCACTGCAAGGATTCTGCGAATAAGGCCCGATTCACATTTTGCGTCTTTCCCGGGTGCATATTCATTATATTCGTTTATTTTTCAGGCACGTCATTGCCGCATCGAGAAGATATCTACATTTTTCAGAAAGGCTCAAGCGCACCGCAGGTCATGTGACAAGAACCAACCACACAATATTGACAAGCTTAATGAAAATGGAGACACAGATGATCATAGCATATCTATATGTAGTAGCAGAGTTATTGCAAGGTATTTTCAGTGCATATAACCCATAAATCCTTTGTTTATACCTCCTCATCTCAATGGCTATCGTGGCCCATGGTTGCTCAGCAACGACAGACAACAGGAGAGCACAAAGTCCAGGGCCCGGTTGCATACCTTAAGTGTAATTTTCCCTTAAGTTTGCCCTTAAATATACCTTAAGTTTTACTTAAGTTTTTCTCCTATTGTCTTTGGTAAAGATAAATCACCCCTTAAGTGTCACACTTTAGGGAAAAACTTAAGGTGCTTAATGCAACCGGGCATAGGCGCTTTGGAAAAAAAAGAGAACACTGTGCAGCTCGTGTTTTCCGTGCGGTTTTAGATGCGAAATGTGAATCGGGCCTAAGGCAGCCCTTAAAAGTGACCGGAAGATTGAACAAGGGAGCTTAGACGAACCCTAAGAGCTGAACTGTCATATGTTACACAATGCTGCAAAAGGTCTAATTTAGAGCTACTTTTTGTGTAATTTGGTTATTTAAAAACATAAAGCTAATTCAAAGCAACTACCACATCAAGGACATTTTAGAAGTAGCTAACACAGAATTTTCATGTAACCAAATTATAATCTTCCACTCATTTTATATTTGACCTTTTCGAAAAAGAATGCAAAACTGAACCTTTTAGTTTATCTCTATTTTTTGCTGGGATGCTTCACGGTAATCATATCTAATTTATGTAACTCCCTCTGCAATTTTAAGGATTTTGTGATTTCAGAGAAACAATGTTTGTTGAAAGTTTGAATACATTAAGCACTAGAGCAGAAATAAAACATATGTTCTGTTTCCTTTGACATTTTTAAAAGCCATTCATTCAACTCAAATATATAATCCTGCTGTGCTCTGGAGATTACGATATTTTGCATGCTAATACCCTCCTGTGCAATTTTAAGCATTAATAACTTGAGAGATTATGTGCTGACATGGTTCTTGGTCTCCCTCCTCCTGCAATCTGTCCTCTGACAAAACACATGCAGTTTGAAGATGAGTGGAGCGGTCCAAGTGCATTTTGGGTCAAGCAAAGTTTCACTTGGCGGAAATCTAACAGCTGGTTGTGAAACAGCACAGGTGTGTAAAAAATCTAGGAAAAAAAAGTATCTGTTACATACACTGCAAAAAAAGACATTTACAGAGTTTTTCTGTTGTTTTTTTACAGATTTTCCACGTAAAATGTAAAAAAATCTAAATTTTACTACTTTGTACAGATTTTTTTATGTAGTTTTTTAAAATATGGTCAAAAAACTTAAAATTACTGAAAAATACCACCATTTTACCAGAAAAACATGGGGAAAGTGTAATTTTACAGGTAAAACACATTACATTACAGTTTATTTCTGGCGTCCCGAAGCTGTCGTTTTTTTAACAAGATTTTTTTTAAGGTTATTTTTGAAATTCAGTCAAATACTATATAATGATAGAACAAGACAACACATTTACAAGAAAAATGGATAAAACTATTTAATATATATCCTTGTATCCTATAATTTTACACAAACATATATCATATTTTGAGATATATTTCTGTTTTTCCAGTTCACAGAAAATGTCAGTTTTTTTACAGATTTTTAGAATAGCAGAATGTCCATCCTGTAATAAATGCATGAAAGTAGTGCTTGCAAGGCTTAAAGTTTAGAAAAAAAACTTGACATCTTATTTCTGGAATACATTCTGTATTTCAGTCGTCTCAGTTGAAATGTTTAAAAACCCAGGCTGCTGACCAGAAGATTATATGTCCAGCCCCATGAGGGGCTCAGGAACTGTCGCCAATGTTCCTTTCAACAAAACCATTAACCCCAGGTTTCTATTGTCCAGAGTGTCTCTGTAATAAGTGTAGTGTCAGTAACGTTGTATTAAAGCATCTGCTAAATGGCCTCTAAATTACAGTGAACATAAAGAAGTTGGCACATCATCCAGTAATCCAGAGATGCCATAACGGTTATTAGAGTCGTTTTGAAAACTTCAAGAAGGCAGGGAAGACGTGATTGTTCCAATATCAGTAACACACCCTCAGGAGAATCTTGGAAAGGTTTGTTATTCTCTCACCTCACTGCTTAGTTCAGCACCAGAAGACTGAGAGTTTCGGGTAGCTCCAGTCCAGATGGCAAAAAAAGTAACATAATTATTCAGCCCATTAGCCAGCCTAATTAAACAGTCACCTTACAGAGCATCACACACACACTTATCTAACACCGCGTCTAGTTTATGGGCCACACACTTTAATCACATGATATTTATATATTTATTGGTTTAAGCTTAATAGGCTTGAAAGCATTTTCCCAGTTTGACAATTCAGTGGCTGGAACTTTCCGGTTTGAAACGTGTCGACAGAAATTGTTTTCATTAAGTGAGCTGTATGATATCATACAGTCATGGGAGAGCTCGGTCCCAGAGAGTCAAACTTCCCCAGATTTCCTCTCACTTTCAAAAGAAAAAAATACTTGACAAATTTCTGGACAACTCTAGAATATTGGACTTTGTGTTGCTTATGAAGTCTGCAAAGATAAATCATGTCAAGACATAAAAGGTTAGACTCATGAAAACACTTGAGGCGCTTTAACAATTTGAATTTAATTCCCCAGATTATCGAAGACACAAAGAGAGGAACGATTCCATCTGTCAATAAATGTAAGTTGTATGAAGTCAATTTGATGCCGAGGTCCCCCATTGTGACAACTTCAAATGGTATGTTTTATGTATGAGCGCTATGAAAACAAACAAAGAAAAGTAAATGCTAGCTCAAGTTACCTTTTTGTGCAATGTCAACTCCACAAACAGTGAAGAGAGACACTTTTAAGCGGTCCCTAAAGACCTGTGTTCAATTTCATCTCCAAGAACACAGAGACCTTCTTTCCTCAGAGGTTTCGTTTCTATGTTTCTGCTTTCTTTTGTTGGAATAATTCCGGCCAACGTTGTCTCCAAACCAATTAGCATTACATAAACACCTCACTCAAAGAAAATAAAACTAAAAATGTTTGTTTGTAAAACGAAAACAATTAAACTTTAATAGTAGTTTACAATTTTTATCCATTATTCCCTGACTCACCAAACAAATTTCATATTTGGTGTAGCTGAAGGCAAAATAAATGCTTGTAAAGACTTCAAAACCATGACATTTTGCTTTGTTTAACTACCATTCAATGACTGGGCTCTAATTGCCAACGAAAACATAACCTCACAACATTGATGTTTGAAATAGTTAATTGTTTGACACAAACAAAGCATCCACAAACAAACCCTGTGAATCGGTCCTAATGACTTTTGCTTTAGTCATCCAGCAAATGTTTACTTTCAGCTACTTCCACACTATCAGTGACAGAGGGCCCAGTTAATGAATGTCTTGTGTAGTGAATTTCCCTTGTAGAGTGTTAAACTTATTTTCACATTTACAACGTCTTTATGCCCTTTCTGTTGATATACCCCTAACCAATACTCACTGCTATTCAGTGCACTGAACATTTTCTCAAATACAGATTTGACAGACACACTCATCTGAAAGCTTTCCATTTAACCCTTGTGTTGTGTTCAAAACCCTATGACATTTGTGGTGTTCCCGGGTCTATATGACCCGGTCACTAGCCTTAAAATCACTTGTTATGCAATAGTATCACCAAATATTGGATTCAACCTTTTTGTCAACTTGTTTTCTTTAATTTAGGGTTTGTGTTTCTAATTCAAACTGATTAATCGTAGGCTTAGTTGATCTAATTTTTTCTGTCTTTGACTGAAAAAAATATTTTGGCAACATTAAATAAGATATGACCAAAATTTGCACTGTTTTTCACACTAGCATACTTTGATGTTTAACCAGAAAGTTTTTTGAAATGTTTTTATTTCATACAATATGGCAAAGGATCACCTTTTTGGTGGTCCCGAGTCAAAATGACCCATCTCCCAAGGATAGCTTACAAATCATTCGATATGCTATGTTATCACCAAATATAAGGTTTAATCTATTTTTTTCAACTTGTTTTCTTTCAGGTAGTACTGGTTTTGTGTTTCTTTTTCAAAACTGATTAACAATAGGCCTCATTGATCTGAGCTTCACATAAAAAATGACCGGTCATTGAAAGTGAGTGCGGAAGATCACAAAACTCAGGGCCTTTATTTTAAAATCATTTTATTTTCTGAAAAAAGGTGTGAAGCAACAATTGTGGTGATTCTGTGTCAAATCTGACCACTGTGACATACAAGACCGAACACATTGTCATACAGAGCATGGAACATTTCATAAACAATAACAACACTGTCATCCCAATATAATATATTTTTTACTTAGGAGCAAAAGCTTGGAAATGTGGATGTGTCTGTCAAATTTGGCCATTGTGACAAACCAAAAGAAAACACTGAAACTGTCATTCAAAGAAAATTTAATGGAGCAACGAAACTATATATATTCTTTATGTGCATTGATGCCCCCAAAAGATGTTCCATGAAATATATACTATATAAATATATATTATATGACAGCATTAATGTGCTCTGAGCTACTGTTTTCAAGTCTTATGGTCAACATTTGAAAGGGAACAGCACAAGTATAACTTTAGACCCCTTTTCAAAATATTTAAGCATTTCCAAGGTCTGGTTTTGTGATCTTTCACTGTGACCTAAAGCGGCAATCCGTAGGATTAGCCTCTTTGTCGCCATCTCAGTTTGTAATTGCTACTGCAGGTGATGTGCGGAGGTATTTCTTTACGCGAGTTGTGATGCGGCACTGCTTAGCTGCACAGATGAGTCTGATGTTTTGAGTCGTGGTCTTTGACAGTGCAGCGGTGAGTATCTTTACTGTACACCAGAAGCGCATAATAAAGATGATATAACACGAAACTAATAAGAACACAAAAAGACACATAGACAATAGCACAAATGGAGGCTGTGTTGAAATGATTTGATATTATTTCGGGGCTTGTCATTTTGTTATTTATCATTGAAACTCCCGTGAAGTGAACTGGACAGAAGATCCCTGAACTCGGGTCTCAAAAGCTGGCAGGCAAATTATACACCATTCAACTATATATACTATGTGCAAAGCCTTGCCATCATATCCGGGATATAAATCCGTAAATCTGTGCTAATTCGCCCCACCTGAAATACAGATGTGTGGAGGTAACATCATTTCTAAATCACACAAGGTCCCCAGATAATACCAATCCCGTTCGAATAGGTCTTAAATTATATTTATCATAATGAACACAACAAACAGAGAAAGAACAATTGTACCCGTCTGAATTATCATAACAAGTGCGCAACCGTTTTGTGTGATCTATTAAAATATTGAAATGTCTTACATGTTCAGAAGAAATAAAGCGATGACTGCATCCGTTTACAAACCTTTCAGATCGAGGAGTTCCAGTCACCTTTGAAATGCCTTGCCAATATTAATTCTTGTTTTCGCAAGACTCTGATCACATTCCCTGTTTCTTTGTAAATGATGAATCCTCAGATGTCAACACTGCTTGGCATTTATAAGTTAAAGTAATAAACTGCGCCTTAAATAATAAGAAATGTGGTATGAAGTCCTACCTAGCAGTTGTGAGTTCACGTTTTAAACCACCTGTCACTCGCATCCACTTGCTGGCTAGCAGCCGGAACCCCTTTGATCTGTGTACGAACGTGAAGAAAATACAGATGGACGAAAGACACCATATAAGGATCGGCGGGATAGTCGACCCGACAGGGCAAATTACAAACCATGATTACAAGCTTTCCGCGGTGAATCCAGCAAGGGTAATGACACAGTTTTAAACACTGTTCTTTTGTGTACTTGCTCAATCATTTGTTTTAGCTAATTTTTACTCAAAAGAACTTGCGGACTGCCGCTTTAAGAAGGTCAGTCTTTTTTTAACAGGAACACCACAAGTGTTACCTTGTGCGATTTTGAAAAACACAAAAGCATTTCAGACTAAACTTCGTAAGTAATCATTTAAGTACAATAGTGTGACAAATAGTTTTAATTTTCATATTTTATTTAATATTTGCAAAATGATAAACTAATAATGCTTTTTTTCACGCATAACTAAGGTGCAAAAGCTCAGATCAATGAGGCCTCTGATGAATCAGTTAAAAGGAAACAAAAAAACAGATTTAACAGAAAGAAAACAAGTTGACAAAATGATTGAATCCGATATTTGGTGATAATTTATTGATAGGCAAGTCATTTTGACCCGGGAACACCACAAGTGTGATTCTGTGCCATTTTCTGACACAAATAAAGCATGTCAGAACAAACGTCCTGGTTAAACAAAGTAGTCTAGATTAAAGTAGGTTAGTGTGAACATCAGTGACAATTTAAATCATTCAGTTACAAAATTATTCACCAAAAATGCTTTTTTCAGTTAAAAAACAATCCGAAAATGAAAGACAAAACCAACCCTAAATGTAAAGAAAACAAGTTGGCAAAAAGATTGAATCCAATATTTGGTGACAAAATTGCATAACGTTTGATATACAGTTGAAAGAAAAAGTATGTGAACCCTTTGGGCTTACTTGGATTTCTTCATAAATTGGTCATAAAATGTGTTCTGATCTTCATCTAAGTCACAACAATAGAGAAACACAGTCTGCTTAAACTAATACCGCACAAACATTATACGTTTTCATGTTTTTATCGAATACAACTGTAGTAGAGTAGGCGGGGCGAGACCGTGGTTCGAGTCCGGTGAGTAATTGTGAATGAGCGCCAGCTGTGCGCACACCGGCCTCGAATCACGTAGGAGATAGGGAGCATATAAAAGGAACGAGCGACCGGACCGTCGAAGAGAGAAGACCGGGCCCGAACTTGTTTTACGTTTGTATTTATATTTATATTTGTTGTTTATGTTTTGTTCGCCGGCGGTCGTCCGTGAGGGGCCGCCGGCTGTTATTGTAAATGTTTAATGTAAATAATAATTCGGGCCCGGTCCTCTCTCTTCGACGGTCCGGTCGCTCGTTCCTTTTATATGCTCCCTATCCCCTACGTGATTCGAGGCCGGTGTGCGCACAGCTGGCGCTCATTCACAATTACTCACCGGACTCGAACCACGGTCTCGCCCCGCCTACTCTACTACATACCCCCATCACCCCTCACAGGCCGGGGGGTACCCCCGCGACTGTGCAAGCTCCCTCCCCCTTCTTCGGGGGGGGTGGGGTGGGGGGTATGCAGCGACGAGACGAGACAACGGAGACGGGAGCCCTCGGAGCGACCGGAAAGAGAGAGGGGAGAGAGGGAAAAAAAATTAAAGTCCGGTTCCCCGACATGCTGCCGCTCGTTCCTCAACCAGCCGGAGTACTCTCCTTCTCGGTGCCTTGCGGTGGCCCTGGGGCTTCGGTGGACGGCTCTACCGTCCGCCCCCTGGCGGCCGGCGGTGGCTCCTCCTTTATCTGGGAGTCGGGGCGGGCTCCCCGTCCCCTGCTCCTCCCCCTTGGGCGGACGGACGCAGGCTCCGGCCTCTGGCAGGCGGTGGCCGCACTCGGCACTTCCGCCTCCTGCTCTTCCCACTCGGGGGACGGACGGCGGCAACCCCCCCGCTCCCGCTTGGACGACAGCAACCCCACCTCGACCCAGGGGCGCGGCAGCAAAGGTCGTCGTTCCACCGAAGCTTTGACGGTGGCCGCACTGTGCACTTCCGTTTCCCCAGAGCCACCGCTTCGGGCAGCCACTGGCGGACGCCCTTCGTCCGCGCTGCCCGAACTCTCCGGCACCGCGAGGCCACTCGGCGCCGAGGACTCTCCGACAGCATGTCTCTCCTTCCTCCCGGGTTTCGACACCACTGTAACACATCTCCATTAAAAGGAAGGAAGGAGTCGGGAACCGGCAGACATTAAACACAAAGTTTTAATGTAAATAATAACAGCCGGTGGCCCCTCACGGACGACCGCCGGCGAACATAACATAAACAACAAATATAAATATAAATACAAACGTAAAAAAGTTCGGGCCCGGTCCTCTCTCTTCGACGGTCCGGTCGCTCGTTCCTTTTATATGCTCCCTATCTCCTACGTGATTCGAGGCCGGTGTGCGCACAGCTGGCGCTCATTCACAATTACTCACCGGACTCGAACCACGGTCTCGCCCCGCCTACTCTACTACAACAACATGTAAACATTCATAGTGCAGGGTGGATAAAGTATGTGAAACCCTAGGCTAATGACTTCTCCAAGAGCTAATTGGAGCCAGGAGTCAACCAACCTGGGGTCCAATCAATGTGATGAGATTGGATGTGTTGATTAAAGCTGGCCTGTCCAATAAAAAACACACACCAGTTTTGAGTTTGCTGTTCTGAAGAAGCGTTGTCTGATGTGAACCATGCCTCGCACAAAAGAGCTCTCAGAATACCTACGATCAAGAATTGTTGACTTACATAAAGCTGGAAAGGGCTACAAATGTATATCTAAAAGCCTTGATGTCCATGTGTCCACGGTAAAACAGATTGTCTACAAATGGAGAAAGTTCAGCACTGTTGCTACACTCCCTAGGCGTGGTCGTCCTGTAAAGATGACTGCAAGAGCACAGCGCAGAATGCTCATAAGGTGAAGAAGAATCCTAGAGTGTCAGCTAAACACTTACAGAAATCTCTGGCACATGCTAACATTTTTGTTGACAAATCTACAATAAGGAAAACATTAAACAAGAATGGACTTCATGGGAGGACACCACGGAGGAAGCCACTGCTGTCCAAAAAAAACATTGCAGCATGTTTGAAGTTTGCAAAAGAGCACCTGGATGTTCCACAGCACTACTGGCAAAACATTCTGTGGACAGATGAAACCAAAATTGAGTTGTTTGGAAAGAACACACAACGCTATGTAGGTATTGGCGATATGGCCAAAAATCCATATCGCGATAGACATTGCAGCCTCTTGCGATAACGATATATATTGCGATATATAAATTATAATAGAACCATTTCAGAACAGGTTACACAGACCCTTAGGAAAGCCAAACTGCTAAATGTATTATTTTTTTTAAAGAAATAAAGAAACTCATGTCGTTTTGAGAACATTTATTGTACAAAACTGTAACTATACAACAAAATGTTGCTGGTAACTCATTTGGTTTTAAACATTTTGTTCTCCTAATGAAATTAAAACTGGTGTCTTGTTAATAAAGGAACGGACACTATGAATTAGGGATATACTTCCAGTATTAGGCTTGGCTATTTTAAATAAAGAAAATTCTTCCAAGTGTAGTGCACATATACTGCACTCTCCTATAATAAACTCAGTTAAATAGCTGCACGTATCTTAGACGTTGTTCTTAAATGAAGCGTGAATCTATCATTGTAGAACAGATTAGTCGTGTTACCGCTCTTAGCTGGGACTTTTGCCCCACACACTCTACAGAGTATATTTTTCTGCTGCTCGTCGGACGGCTTAAATCTAAACCATGTCCAAATAATAGGTGTTGCACCGGTCTTTTTCACGAGCTCCTCTGTTTCGCTGACGCTTTCAGCCATGTTTATTCAAGATGACGAATATGATGATTCGTTGCAGCCGGCTGCAGCTCGTGGCTCTAAATTTCGCGGGTAGATTGCGTCATCAACATGCATTATCGCGATTTAGAATTAAAATCTCTATCGTAGGCCAATTTTGTATCGTTAATATCGCATATCGTTTATATCGCGTATCGTTTATATCGCCCATCCCTAACGCTATGTGTGGAGAACAAAAGGCACAGCACACCAACATCAAAACCTCATCCCAACTGTGAAATATGGTGGAGGGGGCATCATGGTTTGGGGCTGCTTTGCTGCCTCAGGCCCTGGACGGATTACTGTCATCGATGGAAAAATGAATTCCAAAGTTTATCAAGACATTTTGCAGGAAAACTTAAGACCATCTGTCCGCCAACTGAAGCTTAACAGAGGATGGACGATGCAACAGGACAACGACCCAAAGCATAGAAGTAAATCAACAACAGAATGGCTTCAACAGAAGAAAATACATCTTCTGGAGTAGCCCAGTCAGAGTCCTGACCTCAACCCAATTGAGAAGCTGTGGCATGACCTCAAGAGAGCGATTCACACCAGACATCCCAAGAATATTGCTGAACTGAAAAACTTTTGTAAAAAGGAATGGTCCAAAATTTCTCCTGACCGTTGTGCAGGTCTGATCTGCAACTATAGGAAACGTTTGGTTGAGGTTATTGCTGCCAAAGGAGGGTCAACCAGTTATTAAACCCAAAGGTTCACATACTTTTTCCACCCTGCACTATGAATGTTTACATGTTGTGTTCAATAAAAACATGAAAACGTATTATGTTTGTGCGGTATTAGTTTAAGCAGACTGTGTTTCTCTATTGTTGTGACTTAGATGAAGATCAGAACACATTTTATGACCAATTTATGAAGAAATCCAAGTAAGCCCAAAGGGTTCACATACTTTTTCTTTCAACTGTATAAGCTATCTTTGGTAGGCGGGTCATTTTGTGTAACAACGTAGGGAACACACAAAAAAACAATCCAATCCATTAACATAGACTATTATTTATTTGGTAAAAGCTTTTTTTTGTTGTCAAAATGACCAAAGCGACAAAAGCAACATCACAACCCAACCAAATACGCCACCGTATTTGTATATGCAGTATCTGTCAATGTTTGTAAAGCCATGTGATGGTAAAATGTATCCAAGTAAGAATAAAATATCAAATGTAACAGCTTTAATTTTTTAACATTGTCAACTTATCCATGAAGCCCAACCAAGAAATAACCCCCCCCATGCTTTTATAATGCTGTTTCCACTGTGCATAAAGTGAGAGACCAATCTCGAATATGTGTATGTTGAGCACACACTCTGAAAGGTCCATCTATACGAGTTTGAAATAATCAGTCTAATTAGATTAGGCTGTATAGCTCTAGGCTTTTCTCAGTGATGTCAGAAAGCCAGAGATGACCTTGAGGAGGTTGCGTTCCAAACCTAAATGACAGACGACCGAGTGGGTGCTTTTTGCATAATGATCAATGCTGAATACGGATGAGCTGGCACCTTGGAAGGTTCTTTTGCTTCCCGGGGGATGTGATGGGTTAGGCACCAGGGAGAAATCAAAGACTGGAGCTAACATTGATTTGTTTTCTTTTCAAGGGGTCAGGGTTTGGCTGGTAAGCATGGTCCAGTTAGCAACTGCAGATACGCTACTGCACCATTCTGCTGTTAAAAACATATTTCTTTTTTAAAGGGGTCAAATGAACAGCTAAAACGAAGATTATGATTTGTTTTAGATGCAATGTAATGTGTATACACGATATAAGGTTAAATTTAAGGTTTTCCACACACTGTTAATGTTTTCATCTCCTCTTTGCCCTCCTCTCTGAAACGCGCTGATTTTTACAAAGGTCATCTCTCTGAAAAGCGAGGTGTACTATGATTGGCCAGTTAACCAGTGGGTAGTGTTTGGTAGAATACTGCAAGAGTGTGAGTGAAATGTACCCCCTCTTAACATATTCGGAACATCATGTTCACAAGCAATTGTACAGACAGGTGATAAAATGTCATTGTGACATACTTATATCAATTCGAGCCCGAATCTGATACGAAAAATGAGATGATCAAGCCGACACATCAACTTTGCCAGCGCGACTTGAGCAGGATGTAAAGGATTGATAAGGTTTCGTAAAAATATATTATATTAAATAGTTAAAAACTATAGCGAACTGTTTTACCTTTTATATACAACGTTATAAAGACTATAAACAAACAAACATAAACATCATACAGAGTTTGTGTGAGATAGAAACAAGCTTGCATAGCAGGGAATGGTAACATAATAAATAACGCGAGCGCGTTTACCCTTCTTGATCAACCAGTGTAACGCCACGTCTCGTCGTAACTAGTGATGGGAAGTTCGGATCATTTTACTGACTCGGACCTTTGAGTCTCGTTCAGCAAAATGAACGAATCTTTTTTCGAGTCATATCGTTCATTTTAGCAAAATATAATTCAAATATTACAGGTTACTTTCCAAACACATCTACTACTTATGCAAACGTTTATTACATTACAAACAATACAAAACGTTAATGTTATAAGAAACAGAAAAGATAAATTAATTGTTAACCTGGGTCTTTAGTCTATGATTAGCTCACCTCATCTGACAACAAGTCTTCGGGTCTGACGCGTTCGTTCATCACGTGACAGTTTCGTAAGCTAAACCAATGCAGTCAGAGCTGGAAAGAGAATTGATTAGTTCACCTCTCGAGTCTTCGGGTTTGAGTCGTTCCTTCATCACGTGACAGCCCTGTACGCATAAGCAATGCAGTCAGAGCCGAAAAAAAAGAGAATTGATTAGTTCATCTCTCGAGTCTTCGGGTTCGAGTCGTTCGTTCTTTTGTCACGTGACCAGTTGCCGTATCAGTATAAAATACTATAAAGTAAACATGTATTTTTTGTATGTTGGATTTTATTTAAGGAGTTATCATAAAATTATAAAAATATGTGTAATTATCATTTTTCTAGAAATAAAAATGGTCTGCTCATTTATGTGACTATGTTTTTGTTACTATTTCTTCAGGATCTGTGTTATTTTATATATAAATAAAACAATAATATATTGATTGATTTGTCATTAAACTGTCTTTGTCCATCAATAAACAAACACTAGGACTAGGCAATATAATAAAAAAATCCAAGCCTAAAATTACAAAGCACTTATAGTTTTTATTCCAATTTTGACCATTTAAACTAGGCAGACTTGACATATTGGTTTAATATTTGTATAAGAAAATTGGTCAAAAATTGGTCACAGTGACATAAAGCAAGTAACATTTTGAATTTGAATGATTAATGTTAGTTTAACATATTAAGGTTATGATAATGTCAGTTTCAACATTTGTAACCAAACTGACATAAAACTGGAGAGTTAAAGTGATTTACTTAAAAATAGAGGGTGCTTGGGTCACACAAAGTTCAGCTGAAGGACAACTGTCACTCTGGACTGTCACCAAGGTGACCATTCCACACCCACCCCCACTAGGTGAGGGCAGGAGAAGAGCCTCAGACATATTCTAACATCTCAGGAGAATGATCACTAGAAAAAGGAGTGATGTTTGGATTCATTTTGTGGCAACTTCAGCCATTGAAGCAAAATGCAACATATGCAAAAAATGTTTTTCAACAAAAGGAGGAAGCACTTCTAATTTGAGGAGGCACCTTAGATCCTCACATCCTACTGTGCTGTTAGCACACGTTAGAACAGAGAATGAAGATGATAGCCCTGCAGCAGCTGGAGCTGTTTCTACCACCACCACTTCTTCAGCTGGACCTTCGACAGCTTTGGCTGGCATGCTGACCACATCTACCGCATCCAGTACACCAGCAGCACCCACCACCATCCAAGGACCAGTTAGGCCAAGGAGGCCACAACAGCAAACTTCCCTGAGCAGTTTTGTAAACAAGACCAATGGATCCATTAAGACAAAGCAAACTTGATGAGGCTCTGGTGAGAATGATTGCTTGTGACTTTCAGCCATTTTCTATAGTGGAGGACAAGGGCTTTAAGGAATATTCACATCTTCTGGACCCATCATATAGTCTACCTAGCAGAAAAACATTGTCAAAAACTGTAATGCCTAGGCTGTATTACAAGTTAAGAGGTAATGTAATGCACAAAATCAAGAGTGCCTCTGCTGTTTGTCTCACAACAGACTGCTGGACCTCTTTGACTACAGAAAGTTACATGACTGTGACATGCCATTTCATAGAGGACTTTCAGATGACCTCCTATCTTCTGGACTGCTTTGTTTTGACGGAGAGACACACTGCTGCTCACCTGGCAAGTGAGCTGGCAAGAGTTACAAATGAATGGGGTGTGGGTGACAAAATTGTAGCTTGTTTTACAGACAATGCCAGCAACATTGTTTCAGCCCTGAAAGACCATCTCCACTGGGACCACATACCTTGTTTCGCACATATGCTGAACCTCATTGTCAGAGCTGCATTGAAGGAGGTCCAAGCAATATTGCAAAAGGTCAAGACAATAGCTGAATACTTCCATAGAAGTACAGTTGCTTCAGACAAGCTCAAGGCCACACAAAAACAGATGGGTCAAGAGACGTTGCGGTTAAAACAGGATGGGGCCACAAGGTGGAATTCAACATATTACATGTTGAAAAGATTTACTGAAATCAAAGATCCAATCATCTCCACCCTGGCACTTACTAATGCATCTCTGCCAACCTTGTCGCCAGAGCAATGGAACATTTCCAGAGAAATTTTGGACATTATTAAGCCATTTGAGGAGGTCACCACTGAAGTGAGTGCAGAAAAGTAAGTATAGTTCAACATTATTTATTATTATTAATTTTAAAACATTTTAAACTCTCTTAATGATCCATGTTTTTCTGTATCCTTATTCATAACAGAGAAGTATATGAAGTACTGTTTTTTTTTTGCTATAATTAATTTATAAACTATTTGTAATCTTCATAGGTTTGTGACTGCCTCCAAAGTCATTTTGATGATAAGAGGTCTTCAGAGGATTGCAACCCGATATCAAAGAAATCCCTCCAGCTCTGACCATGTTAAGAAACTAGTGGATTCCCTGATGTTGGAAATGACCAAGAGGTTTGGCAAAGTAGAACACATTCAGAAGCTTGCTGATGCTACTTGCCTGGACCCAAGGTTCAAAAAGCAAGCTTTTGTCAATCAGCAGGCAGCAGAAGAGACAGTAAAGAGGGTTACAGCAGCTGCAGCAGCTATGAACGCTGCTCAGAGTGAGGAAGAGAATACTTCAGATAGAACTTCTGAAGGTGGCACTGGTGTGACTGCCAGTGCAGGGGCCATGTTTTGGGAATACTTTGATGAGAGGGTAGCAAGCTTGAGCCCTTCTGCTACCACTTCTAAGACGTCAGATGCTATGATGGAGATGCGGGCCTACCTTGCAGAGCCCCTCTTATCCCGCACATCAGACCCTCTGGCCTGGTGGAGGACCTGTTCACCAGTATACAAAACCCTTTCTGAGGTCATGAAGGCAAGACTTTGCATTGTGGCCACATCTGTTCCATCTGAAAGATTTTTTTCTAAAACTGGGCAGATTATCTCGGAAAGAAGAAACGGACTCAGCCCATCCAAGGTCCGGGAGCTTGTATTTTTGAATGCAAACATGGCTTAAAGGATGTTCTAAAATATAGCCACAGTGTGTTATTTTTTTAAGCTTACTTATTTTATTTTTTATAGAAAGCCTAGCTTGTTGTGCAATATTTTGTTTTAGTTTTTCTTAAGGCTCTGTGGCTTTAGTTTATTTGCATTTTTTTGTATTTTTCATTTAAATTGTTTTAATTTATTTTGGAATTGTAATCCTCTTTGCTTAAGCTTTTCTGAAACAAAAATAAACAATAAAAAAACATTCAAGAGTGTGTACACAGTGTTAATGTCTAAAGTGTCTTGTTACAAAAGTATAGTAAGTAACACTATAGTCTAATCTAAAGGGCTAACTCAAAGGAAATTAATTCAACAAGTTATTGTATTTTATGAAGATTAGACTTATTGTTTTTAAAGCATAACCAACTATTTATTATCTTTATTTCCACATTCAGTGTTATGGAAAAGAACCATCGAGACAGAAATTAAAAGCAATAATTTTAGCCAAGAAATGACTAATCAATTCTCTTTCCGGCTCTGACTGCACTGCTTATGCGTACGGGGCTGTCACGTGATGAAGGAACGACTCAAACCCGAAGACTCGAGAGGTGAACTAATCAATTCTCTTTCCGGCTCTGACTGCATTGCTTATGCGTACGGGGCTGTCACGTGATGAAGGAACGACTCAAACCCGAAGACTCGAGAGGTGAATTAATCAATTCTCTTTCCGGCTCTGACTGCATTGCTTATGCGTACGGGGCTGTCACGTGATGAAGGAATGACTCAAACCCGAAGACTCGAGAGGTGAACTAATCAATTCTCTTTCCGGCTCTGATTGCATTTGTTAAGCGTCCGGAGCATGTTGCGCAATGCGCATGGGCGACTGAACGAATCACTTCCCAAGACGACTCGTTCTTCCCGAGTCACATTTAAGATTCGTTCGTTCACGAACGGCCCATCACTAGTCGTAACTCAACAAAGACAATACAGCCCGTTATAACACGACATGTGTTGCCTCACGTTGGAACATTATTACTCATTATTATGACCTATGTTGTCTATTTTTCACGTTGAGCATGTGTCTGCATTTGCAGATCACAAACACACGACAAACTCAACATCACGTTAGTCTGTAACAAAGTCTTTTACAATGAAAATATACTTACAGTCTGCGAAACTGAAGCGCCAGCAAAGATTTAATGGTTGGAATGGCCCCACTTTTTAAACAAAGCTGTAGCGCATAGTCGGTCTTAATCTCTCTCCCACGTTCGTGAAGCAATCTTTGGTGAAATGCACTGGACAAACTAGAACATTCGGATTGTACTTTTCTGGAACAGTGTTGTAAATAAAATGTACCGTTCGTTTTTAGCTGCTTCATATTTTGGTAGGGCAAACAAAGAGTCTTTCTTTTCGCAACGAAACACACAGCGTTTCCGTGACGTGGCTGCGGCATTGACGATACAGTGAGATTTACAAGTACACCCACCTCACTTGCATTAAGATTTGGGTGGTCTTAGTCAAATCATGTTACGAAGTGACGTACATTCGCCGGGATGTGGTTACACAAGGTGTTTCGTGCAGGTCTGGGATCGCATTCGTTTTTTGATAGAATGCATCTTTTGTTCCGACACTTTAATTTTAGCACACCGAAGACACAGAAAAACACGTATTCGCGCCATATGACCCCTTTAAAAGTGAGAAGTTTCTTTTAAAAATAAATAAAATATATATTCAGCATGTTATAGTAGATTTTCAGCCGTTTAGGTTTCTTAAAAGCATGAAATGTTCTTTTTATTCTTTCAACAGCCGTTGATGTCAGAGTCCAAGATAGGGATTTACAAAGAGCTTGTGACTGTGTACATTGATGTGGTGCCGTTAGCCAATTAGTGTTGTCATGATGTCATTTTCCGGCAGGTCCAAAGGGGTTTTAGTCACATGACATTTATACATCAGGGGATTGGCTAAAAAACACTGTATACGGAACTGAGTGACCGTGAGCAGAGATGGCAGAAATCAAATCGTAAACCTTCAGGAGATTTTGTTTTAGCCGAACAACTCCCATTAAGATTAATGGGAATGCTGATGGATAGTTTTTCACATGTTTTATATACCACTTGGTCATTTAAATAGCCTACTATTTTTTATATTTTTATGTAATTTTATGCTTAGATTCTTTGAAACATGCATTTACATATTTAAAATACTGACACTAAGCATTTTCTCATGTAAGGCTTTGTGTCATCAATAACATTTCAAAGCAGTGAGAGAGGCCATGAAAAAATATGTTCCAAATATCTGACCCAAAGGGAGCTTAACATTTAAAGCATCTAAAGATGCATAATACCCGCTTGATATTCTAGTATAGTTTGATCCCTGGTAGGGGATTTTTTTTAATCCTTCTAAAGGAAAGAGGAAATAATGCATAGGAGTGATTACTGTCATAAAACTTTTGCATTCGAGGTCTTTCACAAACTGAGCTAAGTTAATGACACCTTCAAACATCAAACATACAGATTTCAGTTGTCTCTGTCAGGCAGACTTTCTTAAACCTAATACAGTGAATAAGACTCTAGAAGCAAAACACCCTGGCATTGCCGGAAATTGCTAAAGCAAGCGATTGCAGACGAGTTGGAGAATGTTGGATACAATGGAACTGAAAATGTGCAAATCGTCCTAAGAGTAATGGAAGATGTCAATTCATGCTGAAATAGAGTGTGACACATGCAGTAAGCGCTGGTGAGGGGGGATATAATGCTTCGGGCTTTTCAGTGTGTATTTGGCAGCTCTCCAGGCAATGCAGCCAAGCCCGAAAAGGTAATGCGCTTAGAGCTCGTGTTGCACCTTGCATGTAATCGGCAAATTAATTTTTTTTTCACCAAACACATTTTTGGAGAGCTGAGAATTATCATGAAGCGGTTGAAAGGCATCACTTTTAGATTTTTTAAAAATGATTCATGGGTCAGACTTTCTTTTTTTCGTCTCTTAATTTAAAGATAAGAGCACATGATATCAATATATCATAGAAATAATAATAATAGCTAATGTATTGGGTGGTGACATTTCCAGTGGAAGACCAATTAATCAAAGTATTGTGCATTCACATCAATGAATTGGAAAAAAATAGAAAACTTTGTAACACTACAAATTAATTAAATGAAAAGTCCACATCCATTATGTTGTGAAATACGTTTTGGTGCCTTAACCCTCATGTTGTGTTCGGGCATAGAATCATATGGCAGAGAATCACACTTGTGGTGTTCCGGGGTCAAAAAGACTCGCTTACCAAAGAGAGTTTATAAATCAGTCGATATGCTATATTATCACCAAATATTGGATTCACTCTTTTTGTCAACTTGTTTTCTTTCAGTTATTATTTATATGTTTAAATTATTAAATGTTTCTTTTTTTAACTGATTAATCATAGGCCTCAATCGTAGGCCTTGATCTTAGCTTACACACTTTAGTTATACGTGAAAAAAAACACATTTTTGAATTAATAATATATAAAAATAAATCCACTGTTTATCATGATCTTGTACTTAAATGTGTAATTATGGGGTTTCTGCTGAGATACTTGTTGAATATTGTATGGAATAAAAGAATTTCAAAACAAACTTTCTGGTTACACATTAAAGTAGGCTAGTGTGAACAACAGTGCAAATTTTGGTCATGTTTTATTTCTTTAACACAGCACAAGGGTAAATATGATTTTAAAGGAATGCAGCAGTTATTCAGAATAAGTAGAGGCTTGGTTCTGTTCAACGCTGTTGTTGTTTTGTTGAAAATAGTGTTTAATATGAAGTAAACTCTAGAGTGTTTAAAAGTTATTTTTCAGGGAACTTAAACCCTGTTGACTTTTTCATTAATTGTCTCTACAACTGTGAGATGTTGCTGTATACTTGCAAATGTTCGAATAATGCATAGTTTTGAGAAGTCATTTCCATCCACAGTATAAGTAGCTTTTGGCACATCGATTTAAAAACCATAAAGCACCTTGGTTTGAATTAAATTCTGTTGGCTTGGTTTTAAATAGATATCGCTCACATTCACAACTATTAAATCGTCCCTAATAGGACTATGTAATGCCAACTGACATTTTTTTCAGTCCTATTAATCTCCATATACAAAAGAAAATGCAGTTTCGGTGCATTACAAGGGTAAGCAGCCATCAAGTTGAAAAATTGCACTTAATAATGACTGTAGTTCAGTAATTACTCATTCAATTGAATCTCATTTCCTTATCACCTAGTGAAACACTTTAAATGTGATAAACGTATAACTCATTATTTTCTAATTATGTGAAAGCGCACCATTTTACTAACATTGAACTCTAATGGTTGAAACGTGGTGACATGTTGTGGACGCTTACAATATGACAGTGATTATTTTAGCAATTTTTCCACCATACGATTGAACAGTTGAGCATGATGTGATTAAATAACTTAAAAATACATTGTCATAGTCATGAGATTGCTCATCAGTCAGTTGACATGGTACCTTATTTGTTAATATTTGATTGAAACAAACAAACGTTAGGGGTTTATGAGAGAAAGGAGAGCAGAACAAATAGTTGGTGATTAATGCGATTTTGAGGACTATCAGGTGTTATATCATCTTCCATGTTTGGATGATGGTAGGTTGCAAGTGTCACATAGAATCTATTAGACAAGGGCTTGCTTTAGCCCTTTGTGATCGTCCCATATTCTACTGTTACAGGTACAATGTATAATTATAATCACAATGAAAATAGGCAGAACCCATGCCGCGACACTCTTTGGTGGCCAATGATGGTAATTAAGTAATGAGTTTGGTAGAGTTTCTCTTATCCCCTCTCTTCTCCAAGTTCACCATGACCTATTTAACTTTTGTTCCCTCTCCTTGCATCCTGACTTATTTGCATAAGGTAGTGTGTCAATGGGCCTCATTAATACATTCATTAATGTCAGGAAAATCTAATTTAGAGACCTGAATTATTTAAGATTTCAAAAACATCCACTCTGCAATCCTGTGGATGAACAATACATCGGCTCCTTGTCTATCTGAGAGCCACAGATTTGAGCTGCTCTGAAATGTGATTAATAAAATGTGTAATTCTAAATGCTTTATCTGTCAATCAGTTTTGGATAGTGATTGTTTATCATACTCAAATGTTAAGCTTCTCATAATTGCAAGCAATGTTTATGATTTCTGTGGACAGTAGCCTATGCAAAACCATGATGAAGTACAGGAGGCAAAAGGTCAGGAATTATTCACACAGCAAACGTCCTGTGACATTTATGCTTTGGGGAAACTGAGTGGCATAAATAACAGTTTATTGAGAAATGATTGAGAACCCTTTGGTTGTTGCTTTAATATTCCTTTTCAAGAGCAACACACGGTTGTGTTTTCATAGTTTCTGTGTTTTTAAGGAATGCTCTTTTGCCATTTTGTAATAAATATACAGTATATCAATATTCAACAGAATTATAATAAAGGTTACCAAATTTGCATGCTGCTTGCTTATAGAATAAAGATCTAAGCTGGTAGTCTAAATGTTATATACTGTATATATATGTGTGTGTGTGTGTGTATATATATATATATATATTGTAAACTAACGGTACTGTTTAGCGTGTTGACAATGTTTATATGCTCTCCTACTTGTAAGTCACTTTGGGTAAAAGCGTCTGCCAAATGAATAAATGTAATATAAATGTATATTAAAAAGAAACATTTAGAGCCCCAGCTCTCGATCTTTATTCTATGTTTCATTCATCAAAATAACAGTACGTAACAAGGTTGGACAAGATTCTGAATCTCAATTCTAAATCTTTACTTTTATTGTCTCAAAGAGGTGTTATCTGGGGTGCGTTTCCCAAACAACAACTAAACTTGCTTCTTACCCATCATGCATTGTTGGAGAAATTAACAACTGTTTCCCGAAAACTTTGTCACATATCCGTCATTTGAAGCACATTGGTTCAACAAAATAGTTGATGTAGTTGAGATAGTGGTGGAGTTATAACATAATTGATCTACTCAGATAGAATGCCAGTTAATTGCTGTACATAATGAACATAGCAAAGTGACTACTTTTGTTCTTCAGATTTTGTTGTCCATTGTTTTCAAGTTTTTCATTCATCCGCAAATTTTCTAACACAATATTACATATTGTACGTGTCTGCACTTGTAAATCCTACTGACAAACCAAGTTGTAGAATGAAATGTGCATAGCATTGGAATAATGTATAGAATGTATGGAATGTATAAATTATAAAGATATACTAGGGTTACCAAATATTTAAATCATAATAAAGAGAAACTATGCTTCTAAACCAAACTACAGAGCTGTAAGGCCACAATGACACAACTGTGTAAATGTATTTGCATATGTTTGTTTTAAGAACCACCAAATCGTTAAATTATCATGTCAACTACAGAACTTATAACCAGAAGGATGCTTTTGGGAAAATGCACCTCTGGTTGACAGCATGTGTTGTTTTGGGTAAAACATTGGACTAAAATTGGAGCTATAAGCTGCAAGCAAATAACACATCTGAGTCACTCCCCCCATACTGTTATACTTGCTCCCAAAAGTACAAAGCGGTTTCAATTCATTTCTGATCAGAGTACAACCTTGGATGTAACAACATGATAAACAGCATTTAGTGATAAAAAGTGTTTCATTTTTACACTGTTATTACTCCAGAAAGACAATTTATGTCATTTCAATATAATACATGATTGTGACCCAATACAACTGCTTTTGATATATTAAATATTTTCTGTAAATTATTGTTGTGGAGGCTCAATATTGCTATAAAAAAATAAGCAAGGGGAAATGACGGTTCTACCATCCTCCATGTGATTGGAAACACAATTTTGTGTCAACCTTACAAGTCTTATGCACGCACAACGTGCTTGCAAATTACCAGGTTAAAAAAGTGATGGTCTAGTGCAGCTGTAAAGCGCAAAGGACATTTTTGTAATTTTTATTTTCTGTTGAGGATTGAAAGAGAGAAGGATGAGTGCACCAGGCAATTTCTTATTCACCCAACTGAGCAGTCTCAGGAGAGAGTAACTAGCTCTGACCATCCCTTGATGCTCCATCAGCCATATCAAATCCCTGGAATGCCCATGTGTAAATAGCCTGGTGCTGTCCATGGTCCTGAAAGCCAAAACCGGTGTCTGCTGGAGCGAAATTGAATGGAGTCTCGTGAAATGGAAACTCATACACAGAATACACTTAATAATCTACAATTTCACAGTGTTTCAAGAAAAGTAATGCCTCGGCCTGTAGTATATGGCCTAAATGCGGCATTAGACCTTGAAATATGCAATAGGCTAGCCCTGACTCACTATAACCTAAAAAGCTCTGAACACTTTTTTGTCTTCTTTTAGATCAGCTGTCTGACTTTTAGTCCAGGAAGAGTTTTAAGGGCATTTCTCTTAATGCTCTATTATTTTTTAACACAGGACTTTGATGACTCATTTAACAAGCTCACTTCATAATGGACTGTTTTGTAACTGACAGTCTAAGCAATCCATTTGATTCACACATGAAACATCTTCATTAGCGCCATGATGTAAATTGCAGCCATCTCAAAAACATTGTCAGACAATGGTGTGCATCTTAATTGGGCCCCTCATATTATTACAGCCAATGGCCAGTGCTCGGGCAAGATTAATTGGGAGTCTTCCCAAGCACTCAGCACTGTCTACCACAGAGGTCAAAGCATATCCAGCATTAACCTTTGTTAAAAGGCAGAGACCAATCTGGAACAGAAATTTAAGCGCTTTTATGTAAAGTCTTGCTTAGCCTAAGGTAGACAATGAGGTAGACGACTCTATTCAGCATGCACGCTCTGAGGCAATCGCTTTACAGTGGGCGTGGAGCTTTAGTGAACTTTCCTTGTCGTCTCCCTGAAGTTAAATGAGTAGGCGTCACTGTTGGATCATGGATACTTCACTTGACAGCATGTCTTGAGGGGTGAGCATGGGTTGTGCTCTTCAAGTCACATTAATTATTGCACAGCGACAGACCCACCAGCCTTAAAGGGATGGCAAACTTCACATTACAAAACAAGATAAATGATAGATTACCACAGAAGTTAAAACTTTGAATCATTTCAAGTCAAAGACTCTGACTCAAACTGTGCAAATGTTGGGGGCTTTGGGGCACAACATGGAAAAGTCACATGCCAAGAACAGAACACCACAACGGGAATTAGCATTCACAATGTTATTCTTTTTTTTTGGATCAATGAATCTCACTCAAGTTATGAGTGTAGGGAGGCAGAGGGAAAGAGAGTTTGTAACCAAATTCTGTCATCATATACTCCCCCTCCGACTGTTCCAAATCTATATGCATTTATTTTTTCTGCTAAACACAAAGGAAGATATTTGGAAGAATGTCAGTAACCAGACAGATATCATCCTGCATTTACTGCCACAGTAGGGAAAATAAATACTATGGGAGTCAATGGGGGATGAGATCTGTTTGGGTTTCACTTTCAATAACATTTGATGCATTTCAAGCAAGAAATTAGTATTGTAGATTTTTAAATATGTGATTGGTTATTGCAAAGGTGGTAGATGTTTATAATTCAAATTATTTCCTTATGCTGCCTATGAAGCCTGTCTCTTTAAGCTGCCTCGTGCATAACTGCAATTTTTTATCAATATTATGATATATACATTTACGTTTACATTTAGTCATTTAGCAGACGGTTTTATCCAAAGTGACTTACAGATGTATCAGATGAAATCATGCATCTCCATATTTCTTGATTTTTAATCATAATTATTATTAGTCAACCTTTATGTTTGTCACTGGGTTTTGCAAATATCTAACCAATAAAAAGTTTTAAAAAGTGCTTGTCAACTTTGAAAACACCGTATTCAATCATATTAAAAGTTAACATTTCATTAAAAACAGCAAATTGAGACGTACTATGTTTCAGAAGGACAGCAATGATATGTATAATTAACACTATATTAAAGTACTTTTTAATATTGTGACGCATCACTAGTTACACAGAAGATAGCCTACATTACTGAAGTCTGTATAAAAAACAAGTGATGTGGGTTATAGGTTTATATAGATATTTTATGTATTTATTCTAAATGTGCAGATTTTTTTCACATGACACCTACATAAACAGCACAAACCTTCTGTATGGGTAATCACCTAGATTATGTAAACTGTGCCCTGTAACTTGATGGTAACAACACTTCTGGTCCAAACACTGCATTCAAGAAAAGAGAAACTTTTTTGGCTTTCACATCATAAATGTGCCATTCTCACCACTGATACGGCGTGGTTCCTATGGTAACCTTTGTGACACTGTAGAGAATTCCATGAATACTCAAGAATACAATAAATTGTCGGCGGCAATAGCCCTGAGGTTAGTTCTCCGACATATTGTGCCAGTGCACTTGCAGCCTGACCCGAGTTCGATTCCTTTGCCGGTCCCACTGCCCTGTCTCTACCCAAAGCTTTTTCTGTTCTCCACCATCCTATCAAATAAAGGCAAAAATCCCCTAAAATATGTATATAAAAAGAATACAATACATTTTCTGCAAACTAGTACATACTGATTCAATTAATGATGATATGAAAATCAGCAACAACAGAGCGAATTTAGCAGTCACAGAGTAAAAAACACATTCTGAAAAAAAAATCAAACAATTTAAGATGGTAATTAATACATGCTGAGTACAGATGTCCCTGATGGGCACACTTTGTTGAAACTTGCAACAATGACCTACCATCAATGAATCACGTTCAAGTGTGCCTGCCTCCGTGTCTGAATATGCGATTAAATTGTGTTTTAGCATTCCTTTGCAGCTGGTATATGAAATTGGGCCTTTTCAGAGTACCTATATTTTGGGATTTCATGATGCAGAACTTTTGTGTGTATAATTAATCATGCAGCAGATATACTGCAGACACCAAAAGAAGTAACCATGGAAACCCGGTGACAAAGCAGAGTTTGTATGGTATAGGTTGCTGACTGTGGTGGGCTATTTTTCAATACATTGTCAGGGTTTTTTCTCAGTAACAGTAGACATGGCTGGCACAAGATTACATTTAAATTCTAGCTCCTACTGTATACTGCTCTGGCGGCTAGATCTACTCTTAACCCTTTGTAGCATTTCACTTTCATTATGCTTTATTTGTTGTGTTAGAGAAGGTTTCCGTTGCCAAAAGCATTATTTTCTAGTTTAGTTTAAAATAATACTATAATAGAACCAATTATAATTAGAAATGTTGTCAAGACTGGATGCATTGCAATGCGACTTGACAAATGCCTTGTTTTGCATCACATTGTGTGGCATTACGTCCCACCTTCCCAAGCCACTCGCATCTGGTGTTGACAGGGTGTTTGCTTCTGTCTGTTTTTAGCCACACCTTTAAGAATTCAATGGATTTGATGATTGGCAAATGTTCTTTTGCAACAGTCCTAGCACTAAGTAACATATACATGTAGGTGTTCATACTGTGTGTAATCGTATGTTGTCATATGGTAATATACTGATAGTTTTTTGCATCATAATTGTGTCATATAACCATGGGTGACTGTAGTAGCTTAGTTATAACAGATTGTCTGCGTCGTCTCAGTATATCGTTTCAAGTAGTTTAAATTGAAATATCTCTACATTATTAAAAAAACAATGTTCTTTTCAAAGAACAAAGATCCCATTTTCCAAGACATGTTCCTATTTTCAGCACCATTGCAACAATATTGAGTCTTTGCTGCTGTTATACAGAAAGGATCAGAGCTTCAACCCAAGCGTTTCATATAGTATATTTTGTGTCTTTCAAATGCAATCTCATTCACTAGAATAAAGAATTACAAAATATTATCACCTTCTGATATTTGCAACCCTATATTTGTACCCTCATCAGGCCCAGGTCTATATGCATCGTTTTTTTAAAATGCTAAATTCAAGTGTAGTTTTCATGCAGGACAACTCGCAGTTGGTTGTGGGTGAAAGTACCTGCATTCCACCAGTGGGTGCTTTCAAAGTGCATGTCCCAGCTTTGGAATTACAGTGCAACATAAAATCGTTTCCTAAGTGAGATAGCCTGATAATGCTTTACACATGTAATTGCCAACCTACTAATGCCTAAGGCTCAGTGCATGCATGAACATTTCTTCTTTGTCCTTAGACATCACTAATCATAACTTAACCAGCAATGTGCTAAGAATCGGACTTCATACAGACATATAATATCCTACTTTTTGTTTGCTAGAGGTCATATCTTGTTTTATCAAAAATTCCAAGCAAGCTGGGACTATTAAATATCCAGTTCATTGTAAATGGTACTGTTATAAAATCCTGCTCTTCTTCACAAACTTTATTCGATCCAGTTAAAGCAGACCTGCCATGTGTATTCCAATTAAATCATTGTCATTCTTTTCAACACATGCCTGCTTCCTCTCAGAAAAAAAACTGTGTACCTTATTCCCAAAGGTCAGTGCCAACGGAGAAGAAAAGAATAGATGCCTCCTCAGAGTGTTTTGCAACTAGTATGAAATCAAGCATGTGCGTTCCCCAGGGACCCATGCAGCAATGCTAGAGCAAAATGTCACTAGACTCCTCACTTCATCTGTTTCATAAAATTCAGAACATCGGTTGTTTTGAACAAAGTCCTATGTTGGGTCCTTTGTGAACAGAAATATTGCTTTGTGTGATTTGCAGTAAACTAAGGTCTCAACCTCCACTGAGAGTTTTACAAAGACTTGCTTATTGAAGATCTTACAATTATATAGTTGGCCTTTAAGACTGTGAAGTGTAAAATATAAGTCTGCAGTATTCATTAGAGCCTTCATATAATCTACAAAAAGATCTCTGCTGTGTATTTTATCCATTTTCCTTTTCACTTGGGGCATATCATTTAAATGCTATATCAACAGGTGGTAGACTGTTCCTCCACTTAAAGTTTATTTGGACTTGCAGCTGATGTTGGGCAGTGGTTGTACAGGTGGTAGACTTTGATAAACTGATGCTAGATTTTGTATAGATGCTTTAAATGACCGTTTATTCGTACTCTAAATGACAAGTGCAACTTTATGTTAAGGATGCACACATTGAAAACAAGTAAAATATTTTTTGGTTTTATGGTAAGTCCATGACACATTTGGTCTTCTGATGTTTCCTAGGTTACATGATGTGTGTGAGCATTAAAATATGTCAAATGACCCATCCCTCCTTTTAGCTTACTGCACAAGCCAAGAAACATTACATTAGCAATATAAAAATGTTAATTGAAGAAAATTTTGATTCTGAAGCATCTTTGAGATTCTAATATACTTCTAAGCTGTATCAATAACACCTTCATCAAAAATTGCTGGGGGATTCGGATATTTAGGAGCACAGAGCGATTTCTAGTTATCTGGAAGTGAACTCTTATAATAGGTGACTGAGGTTCTTCTGGTAAATGTGCCTTGAAGTGAAAGTTTGCTCATCAGAGCTCAACATCTCAACAGACCTCTCTGTTATTTCCTTTTGCCTCTCACGACCAATACTCAGAACTTGCATGTTGCTTGTTACAGTTCCTAAAGGGCCATTCCAAATGTTCCTGTGTCAAAGAATAAATAAAGAGTTTAGAATGAAGACTGAAAAAAGTGTTCGCCAGCCATATCTTATGGCACTGGGCTTTTGTTTGTTATAAGTTTTATGCTTATTATAAGTCAATCTGTTTGAACAAACCACAATTTTTTTCAGAATATTAAATTCAAAAATTCAATTAAATTCAATATCTTCTAAGCCCTTAAACTAAAATTCTGTTCATTAACAAGTTTAAAATTATTTTTTGAGCTTTTCACCGTGGTCTCATCCTTTTTACCCCATGTCTATGTCTGTGAAGACATCAGCAGGTCGATAGCAACATACCATGGACTGCAGCTTTTAAGGGGCTCACTTTTAGCAGGGTTCTCCTAACCTTCACTCTTATAGAAATTGTTTGGATTTTATATTCAGTAATGTATCAAATACATGCAGGAGGCCGTTGCGCTCAAATAATAAGTTAGAACTTTAATAACTATCGTCTATAACAACACACGTTTGTTAAAGGCAGTAAAACCCTGGGTATTGCGTGACCCCATGATACAACCTACATCTCTTAAGAGCAAATTATGAAAATATATTCAGGATTTGGCAGAACTCAACACAGGAATATTAAGACAGTCAGGTCTTAGCCGCCCGAAGCAGCAGCAGTCTTCACAGCTGGCCTGGTTTTGAATGTTTCAAATGAATTCGTAATGTTCATACCTCTAAGTAATGGCTTTTAGAAGGATTTTTGTATTGTTGTTGAGGTAAAAGTAAATGTTGGAGTATGCACCTGGACTTACATAAAGTTATAAAAGACAACTTTGTCCTTGTGACAAGTGTGCATGAAAATCCTGTTAAATGAGCAAAGTGTTGTACCTTCATATTTCTTACTGAACTGGGAAGCTGGGTTAAGACATGTGGAATGTACGCCTTTTCAATGTTGACACATGGCTTATACTATTGCCAAGCAGATGGCAAACCAGGAAGCAGGTGGTATTAGGCACATTGACGTTAGACACTAACTAATATATGCATGTGTCATTATATGACAATATGAATCATCATTTTTTTGTGGTACTGTATGCTCTGTAAGAGGAATGAGACTGTAAATGAAAAAAAAATTAAGTTCAACTTTTAGAAGTATACATTTGCATGTGACCTCAAAAGTTTAGGATTGAAGTCTACTAAATGCCAAATTAGATTTTAACAGGGATTTAACTCTTTTTTTTCATTTGAGACACTGGGGTCATTTATCAGACAAGAACTATGATGGACAGAACACAAATTGGCATGCATTTATTAGTCCTTTATAATTTGAGTGTACGTTTAAAAGCACCCAGACTTCAGAGCATGTTGTGCATTTACAGATACGATACTTATTTCGAGAAAAAAGGCGGATTACGGTGGTGTTGCACCTAGATTTAGAGGTTAATTGAATGTGGGCACAATGCTTATTCTCAAGCTGATTATTTTGGCGCAGCATTGCAACAGGCGCTTGGTCTACCCAACATGCTTCACACCAGTTTCTCATTATTCGAGTGCATTAAAATCAAATCCAGTTAAGATCACTTTCACGGGGTTGTTTCAGTCATTGTGAGCTCAGGCACTATTGATTAGTGTTTCTACAGTGTTTTTTTTTAAGTTTTGATATTATTGATATTGTGATATTAAGTGGTTGTTATTTTGAGATTGAAGAACATTAGAGTTGCTGACATTTATGCAGTGACCAGTATGGGTATTTTGTTTGTGAATTGTTAGTTTTTAAATACATGTTTTAACCTACCGGTCAAATTTGTTTGGACACTTCAATTCAAGTTCAAGTTTATTTATATAGCGCTTTTCACAATGTGTATTGTTTCAAAGCAGCTTTACAGGGGCAAACAGGAAAAACAGAAAAGTTAAAACACAGCACAGTGCATGGTATTTATACAACGAGTAAGTTCATTCTAATAAATAACATCTAATTTCTAAATAAATAAATGAATGAATGCAGTCTCCCGGTGAGCAGGCCAACACTGCCCTGCTGTGGCGAGGAACCCAAACTCCAATGATTGATTAATGGAGAAAAAAACCTCGGGAGAAACCAGGCTCAACCGGGAGGGCCAGATCCCCTCTGACGTGTCATAGCTGCACTCAGACTGGTGACATGTGATTTTAGTTTAGCATTTAATACCAAATATTGTAACTTCAGCATTAATAAGACAAATAGTCCGTCTTTGCTCTTGGTTGGGGGTGTAGTGGTCTGAGCTGGGATGGTCCGATGGTCATATTTCTCTTGGCAGCTGGTGGAATTGCCTTAGATGGAGCTGGGATGGTCAGTCAGTCTGCAGCTGTATCTGGTGTAATCTCAAATTGGGGATGGGCATCTGTCGGTCGTCTGGACATGGTGGAACTTCTTCCTACCTCGGGATGGGCATCTGTCGGTCGTCTGGACATGGTGGAACTTCTTCCTACCACGGGATGGGCATCCCGAAACACTTGAAATGTTTCTTATTGTATCAAGCCCTATTTGGATGGGACTAGTTTTACCGCAGGAGGTTAGAGAAATGCGTGTTACTCAGACCTACTCATACAAATATTTCTTTTCTCACACAGTCTGTAAAAATTCCAGTGCAATTTACCTATTGTTTTTAGCCAAATTCAGTTGTCCTCTAAGAAATCGAATCCTGTCCGAATGCGAATTGCTGACAGTATCTTTTCAAACATGTTTTGGCCAATGTGAACTGCCGTAAGTTCTTACTTATGCGCGTATATACTTCCAGCATCCCATTCAAACAATATTCCTATCAAATAGATATGGAGGGCAATTCCAGTGTTATGCATGTGACATAAAAATGCTCAGAGAACGAATTTGTTAAGATTATATTGAACCATCTGTTTATGTTTTTACTGAACCCTTGTTGATAGAGTCTAAACATAAAAAAAATCAGTCTATGCGTTTTTTGGAGAAGGTGAACTTTGTAGGATTTCTGTAAGATAAAATGCACAATCCTGAAGCAATAATATCCAATGAATGGAGAAGGGATGCCACTTTATAGAACATGAAATTGTTACTTTATATTAATTTTCATGTGTCCATTTATGAGGAATATGTAGCGTTATGGATGTGACAATCCTTAAAATGGCACTTACCTGACTATGAAAAATAAAACACTAACAATAAAACAAATGCTTTACAAATTTGAGGAGTGATCTCACATGGGTATTTGAACCACCAATGCTTTTACAATTCTGCGAAATACAAAAATTAAATTGAGACAAGCCAAATCTCGTAAACTGTTTTGACTGACTACTGTAATATCTGTTTACTGATATCAGTAAAGAACTATATAAGCTTTATTTGTCCACTAAATTACATAATGGTAATGTTAATTAATGAACATAAGAAATTGTTATTTTAAATAATCATGTTTACTTCATTTATGTGGGTTTATTATAAGCAGGCTGCTGTTGTTGGGTCATTTGACTATGCACGTATCCAGAGCAAGTGATCTTCTGGAGTGCCCAAGCATACGAAACAGACACTCCCACCTCTGTTATTATCTAAGAGATCCAGTTCCGCCCGAAACAGTACATAAAATCTGAAGATTTTCCCACCCATACCATATCAGCAAGCTTCCGCTTCTCAGGCTGTTGTGATTGGTCGGTGACCCTCTCAGTGCATGTGTATTCATAAACGTTGGCTTTCAGCAATAAACTCTAACAATGTCGTCAACTTCACTTTATCAGTTGAAAACATGCGGATCGATCGAAGTGTAACGGAGGTCTGCTAGTGCATGTGCGAACGTCAATCTTTGTTAGAGATCACATTTTTTCCTACTATGGCGAGGGGGATGACACCGGACCGAATGGCGTCAGACCAATATATAATAATAATAATACATAATAATGGATAATAATACAAGCAGACTGACTAGGAGACATTTGCAAGTACGACTTCAAAGGACGTTTCATACAAGTGTTTAAGGTATGCGCGCACACACACACACACACACACACATAATATCAGTGTATTACACAGAACAGCTTTCCCAGCCGATGTTAAAGTCATGGAAGCTGTTATTTGATCGTTGGTTATCTTAGAATGTGTGAAGCTGAATTCTCATTACCAGCTGTTGGACTGTGATGAAAGTGAAAGTAGTTTAGCGAGTAGCTTAGTCAAATGTTTACGATCTCTGATAACCAAACACTACTCCAGCAGCTCTTCCTCTTCTCTAAGGAAGGCCTCGCCCATTATTTACCATATTCCTTTGGGCGGAGGTTATTAAAAGCACTCGGAATAGTGCCATCATGTAACCGGGAAGTAGAGGGCTGTAGTCCGATTCCAGCCGTTCTTTGTAGTCCTTGAGAAGCAAATTCTGTTAAAGACAATACCTTGCTTGGCACTGAACTTTGAGCTTTATATAACAGCAACATTACAAACTACTAAAGGTTGAAATATGGGATCGTGGGGAATGGGACCTCTAAAATGATTTGACAGATTCAGACAGATATGGAGGAGATGGAGGTGGGTTTTGAGTGTGACACGATTAAGCAGCTGATAAGGAGCTAAGAAAGGATACTTAAAAAGGATTCAGTCTAGTATGTGTTGTATGACTAAACGTAGATTAGCGGCACCTGATGTGATCGGCAGATGGAAGCTTGACTCACCTGACCTGAAATTATTAGGTTGTGGCAGAGCAATTACATGTATTTAATAAACATTGCAAGTTACAAAGAAGGAACACTTTGTATACCTTTATAAGAATTTTCAAGCGTGAAAATAACTGGATGCAAAAGTGATGCAACTGTTAAACAATATGTTACTGGGGATTTTGAAGTCCCTACTTTGCTTTATGGAGTGTCCAACAACAAGTTTATGTACATAGAAGATTTAAAAACCCTATTATTTCACAAGAATTGGCAGTAATTCTTATCTTACTTCTTGACTGACTCTCAAATGATTTATTTATCACTATTTACTTCATGTAGAGATGTAAATCCGTGGCGGTTTGCGAATCAGACTAGGGACGACTCTATTGTGTGATTCAGAGTCAACTCCCTTTTTCCTAAGCCAATACCAACTGATTTGTAACTTGGCAGACTGCTTACTTTCAAACAAGGCAACATTACCCAATGCAAGTGGAATGTTATTTCAAACGTAATTTTCATGATATCATATTATGTACTCTTGTACCTGCTAAGCAATGTCAAATAATCTTCAGAACATCAAGCTGCAAATATCCAAACCACTATGTTTTATTCTTAGCTAACATTATTGTTGCAAACTTCCTCATAAGGAAGACAGATTCTCCTCCCTCTGTGTCACATTTTAGCAACAGTGTTATCTGGGAGACAGTGAAAAGACAGAGGCCTTAAACCACCAGGGACTGCAGCAGAGAAAACAACCGATTCTAAATCATTCAGAGCTCAGAGAACATTGCACAGGAGCTCCGCTGGGGCTTGAAATGGACCTACATGTCCTTTTGGATCATTTCAGAGACCGTTGAGCAAGTAATCCCAAATAAACCAGCGTTCAGTGCATGTGTACATGCACGTCTAGGTAACTCAATACGGAGCTGAAAGAACACCGAACAACCTGATGGAGATACAATACATTGGTAATGTCAGGTGTTAAATAGAAATTTGATTTTGTCTTAAGTACTAATTACAAAATAAAAAAAATTGGATATAATAAAACTGAACAAAACTAGATATGAAATGTGTTTAAAATGTGTAAAACACTCTTTTATATTTAACTAACAATCGACAGTACCGGATGTTTTACTATATCAAATCATAGTGGTGCCCACATTTGTGCAGCTAGACCGTTCATCTCTATCACCAAAGATATGAAGATATTATTGAAAAAAATCTCTATATTTTTTTATTCCAAAGGTACCGTCATCCATTGACCAGACAAGTTTCCTATTTTACACTCCGTTCATGGTGCCATCTATTTTTGTATTCTGCTTTGACTGCACAAAATTAGGCAGTGAAGCCGAAGAGTACAATTAAGCTTTAGAGACCAATGTGACGGAAATTGCTGGTCAGGCATGTTCCTGTAGCACTTTTAAAAGTTTAAAAAAATGAAATGGAATATACTGGTAGTTAAAGATTATTCATACGAAAAAAAAGATGCAAAAACCATTCCTCTGAGCCATATAAACTGTTTGCATCAACAAAATCTTTTTCAAATTTCACCCCCTAAAGTGAAAAGTAATAAGTAATGTCAGAATCAAGGAATAAAAATACAATGATCTACAAATTTTATTGAATCGTAAGATATTATGTTTTTTATTGTTATCCTCCTAATTATGTTATTGCTCAAAATATTTGTTATGGATAAACACTGCAGATCACACAAAGATTACATTGAAATAAATTGAATGTGTGATTTCTGCTACAGGCTGTGTGGTGTGTTGATGTAACTTCTGCCTTGATATGTAATCATCTCTGACTACCATAGTATTGTGTCTACCCACCAGCAGATAGGCCATTTGATGAAAACTCTCCATTGGATAGGAACTACTCAACATTTCTCTGTTTTGAAAATTGTTGTGATATTGAAAACCTCCAGTAGAAATACACAATACTTACGCATGTCAACACACAATTGTTATTTTTTTACAAATAAGTTGGATAATAACGTAAATTTTGCCTTTGAAATTAATTAAAAAGATGTTCTCTAGAATATTTTTTTCTATATTTTGACAAAATATTGACATTATTATTCACTACGCCTAAAACCTTCCACTCAGAGATTAATATCCAAAGAGGAAGAAGTAAGATAAATCAGGGGCTCCCAAACTTTTCAGCCCGTGACCCCCAAAATATCAGTGCCAGGGACTCGAGAGAGACCTCCACAATCCTCTGAGGTGGGTAAGGTGTACAAACACGCAACTGCGCACATGCACTTAGGTCTATCCAATCTCTCGCATAATGATAACACCACAGAACACAGTCTAACATAATATGACTTTATAGTTATTTACTAATTATTTTACTTGTTTTTTGCATGAACCATTAACTATTACAGATGGTCAAATTTCATCAAAGTAATTTGAGTGCTAATGGATGTCCTCTTTATGTAAACGGCAGCCGCTTTTTGTACCTGAGGACGAGGGCCTTTCTGATTGCAGCACTTCTCCGCCCTCCTCCGCTGGCCTCCCTGCATAATCTTTAAAATTAACCATTGTTTCATTTCGTTTCGTTTCATTTCGACAAAATAAAAATATTTTAAACTTAAAGCCTGAAAATAATCTGTGTGCAAATATGGGTATGTTTAACAAGGTGCTGTAAATTGACTTAGGCTGCACCTAACCTTTTGAGGTTGCTAATGTGCGGTAGTCACCTGAGATGTCACGATTGAGGGGGAGGCAATTCTAAAGACTGATGGCTTTTTATTAGCTTGGTTTCATTTTTAACTTAACTAATATGTTTATGTTTTGTTACACTTGATTAAATATGCTATTCCTAATAATAATATATATATATTTTTTTTAAGGATTTCTGGAAATCATCTTGCAAACCCCCGGTTGGTCCCGACCCCTACTTTGGGTACCCCTGCTGTAGGGAAAAGACTGCTTATGGGCAATTCTAGCATTATGGATGAGACATTTGCGGTCAAACCTTGAAATATAAACTCTCAGAAAATGTATTTATTACAAATTTACTAAACTGGAAGTTCAGATAGGTCTGTCTATATACATTTTTTCTTCTATTTTTAGGGGAGGTGCAAAGGTGTTGTTTTCTCATGCTTGACATGGTCAACTTGTCAAAATACAAGTTAGATGTACAGTATGACGTTATCATGATCACTGTCTGTGTTTCCCCTTCATGTTATAGACTGGTATGTTACTTCCTGTTCCTGTTGTAGTTCTTTCTTTCATTGGTTCTGTGTCATGATCGGTTTCAGGTTTGTCTTGTGAGCCCTCTCGTTACCCTGTGTATTTAAGCCCTTTTGTTTCCTTTGTCTGGTGTCTGTTGTTGTAAGAGGTGTGATCTTATGTTTTTAGTTGATTCTCAGGTGTCTTGGATCTTTTGTTATTGTGTTACTTTTTTTACTTTCATTAAAATTCTATTGGACGTGGATCCGCTTCCAGCATAGATTATTCCCTCATTACAGATGTACTATTTCTGTGCTTGATACACTTCTCAAACCAGGGGCATAATTTCCACTGGGGACAAGGGGGACAAGTCCCCCCCACTGTTCAAGTTTGTGTCCCCCAAATTTTTTTGTTATGATTTTTAACCATACGTCATCGTCGCCACAGAGAAGTAGGACCGATGCGGGTGTCACGTGCACACTCTAAAAATAGTTCACTGAAAGGTTATTTTCAATCAAGTGGACGGCAGCAAGTGATTTTTGTCCAGAGGAATTCACCTTGACAAACTCAAATGTATATGACAAGGCTTGACAGAAATGCAGGCTTCCTGTGTCGTTGTTTAGGTACGTTATACCTTGTTAAGTGTTTTAGAAAGTCATCCGGCTTGTCTCCTTACGACCGAAGATTTACAAGCCATATTTTTCTTCCGTTTCTTAATCAATACTCGCATTTTCCCCCTTCATATACATCCACTTTTGCTACACGATAAAAACATTGTTTGGTTTCATGGTTGAATCAATTTACTGTCAGAGCCCTTTTTGAGCCAACACATGAAAACGCATGTTGAAACTAAAATGGCAGTAACTCATGAATTCTTTGGAATACAGACTTACGGTTGGTCTTGTTCGAATAAAGAAAAGTAGCTGATTATTGCAACAACAACAAAAATCACACACACACAAACGAAAAATTAAAATGTTGTTAGGTTTATTGTAAAAATAAAAAAAAGTTTAAGGTTTTCTTTGGTTAAAAAATACATAAAAAGAATACGGTCGCAAAAAGATAACAAAAAATCTAAGGACACTCTTTATAAAAAATATCAATTACTCTCCCTACATAAATTATTTAAAAAAACACCAAAGAAATCTGTTTTCTAGAGTCGTATACATTTCCAATGATATATACATTTACATTTAGGCATTTGGCAGACGCTTTTATCCAAAGCGACTTACATTGCTTTATCCTATACATTTTACATAGGTATTTGCAATCCCCTGAGATCGAACCCACAACCTTGCTGCTCTTACCACTGAGCTACAGGAAAGCTATGATATGTAGTTTGTCATGATTCGATTAGAAATTACATGCACAATATGACACAAACTTAGGTGTCCCGTATACGGAACGGGTGACAGTTAACAGGCTACACAATCAAAAGCAATTATGGCGGGTAGAGGAATGAGACAGCACAACAGACGCTTTTAACCATGCCCCGAAGGGAGCTTTTATTCACGTAGCTCGTTCACAACGCCTGCATTCTCCACCAACTGTGGCGGGTAGAGGAACGAGACAGCACAACAGTTGTTTTAACCATGCCCCGAAGGGAGCTTTTATTCAGGTATTTCACCTTTCACGAGTCGTGATAGGTAAGTAGGGGAATTAGGTTGATGCTCCTGGTAGACGTGACTCCTTGGCTCTCTTCTACTCCGGGGTGGGTAAGACGTCGTTGGCTGCTTCCGTGAAGTCTGCCGATCCTTAATCGCTCTCTGTGTTGCAGAAAAGAAACCAGTATTAGTCATAGGAGAAACCAGAAAGTAAGCTCGCTTCCGCCTTGGTTTCACCGGCTTATATCCGGGAGTGTTGAGTGGCTGCAGCTGTGGAGCAATCGGCAGACTTGATTGTCGTTGGTTCCCATGGCGACGCTGATTACGCACCGGCGGACTCGCCACACTCCCCCCCCCCCAAGCGTCGCCCTGGTCCGGGGCATCTTCCTGTGTGTAGAAAACTTGAAGTGAAAAGGGGGACGGAGCGTACCTGACCAAGATGTCCAACCTGACCTCAACCTTGAGAGTCCATCGGAATTGCCATGGGAAGCGCCTGACCGATGTACAATTTTAAAGTGGAAGTCCTGGAGTGCAAGAAACCACCTAGTGATACGAGGGTTAGTATCCTTCGCCTTGGCCATCCAGATCAACGGTGCGTGGTCTGTTACCAGTGAGAACGTTCTGCCGAGCAAATAATACCGCAACTCCAGGACTGCCCACTTTATGGCCATGGCTTCCTTCTCGACCGGGACTCTGCAGGGGTGAGCTTCCGACTGAGATACAGGACCGGGTGCTCCTCTCCTCCCTTCTGTTGAGAGAGTACCGCTCCCGAGGTCGGAGGCGTCTGTATGAAGGATGAAGGGACAGCCAAAATCGGGGGCATGTAGAACCGGGGTTGACAAAAGGGCCTGCTTTAATGTCTGAAATGCCGTCTCTGCTTCCGAACTCCAGTTTACCTTCTCTGGCTGCCCCTTCTTGGTCAGGTCGGTCAGGGGACTGGCTATGGAGGAGAAGTTAGGAATGAAGCATCTATAGTAGCCCGTTAACCCGAGGAAGGCACATACCTGTGTCTTGTTGGTAGGGCAGGCTGCCCTCTGGACTGCTTCGACCTTTTGTGGTTGAGGTTGTTCTAAACCACGGCCAACTCGAAAGCCAAGGTATTGTGCTTCAGCTAGTCCGACACTTCCTCGGGTTCGCGGCCAGCCCCGCTTTCCTGATATCGGACAGCACTCTCCATAACCTGACAAGGTGTTCATCCCAGTTGTTGGAGTGAATTACGAGGTCGTCCAGGTAAGCGGCTGCATACTCTTGATGAGGTCTCAACAATAAATCCATCATACGTTGGAATGTGGCAGGTGCCCCATTCTGTGCTCTTCATGATGGTGAGAAGGGGGAGTTTAGGGGGGCGTCTCCTGAAGTCCACAATCATCTCCACTGTTTTAAGCGTGTTCGGCTCAAAGTTGTTATGTCTGAATTAGACAGCCACCTGCTCAGCCTCCTGTCTGTACGCAGACTCATCACCATCTTGGATGAGGCCAATGAGTTTGGCGTTTTCTGCGAACTTCAGTAGTCTGACAGAAGGGTCCTGGGAAGTTTCTTCATCGGTGTACAGGGAGAAGAACAGTGGGGAGAGAACGCACCTCTTGGGGGCACCAGTGCTGATTGTGTGGGTGCTGGATGTGAGTTTCCCCATTCTCACTATCTGTAGCCTGTCTTTTAGAAAGCTGGTGATCTACTGACATATAGAGCCAGGAACAGAGATAGCTGGGTTAACTTTTTCTGGAGCAGTGATGGGATGATGGTGTTGAAAGCGGAGCTGAAGTCCACAAACTGGATCCTTACATAGGTCCCTGGTCTGACAAGATGTTTCAGGACAAAATTTTGCCCCATGTTAACTGCATCCTTAACAGACCTCTTTGATCTGTAGGCAAACTGCAGTTCTCCAGTAAGGGTTTTGTGATGTCCTTCAGATGGGCCAGTACGTGAGAGTGACGGGTCAATAGTCATTCACTTCCATTTTAGAAAACAGAAGCCAAAAGGCCATGCACTTTTCAGTACATGTTAGGCACATCCGCTTAAGACATACCTGTCAACATTCCTGTTTTCGTGGGGAGTCTCCCGTTTCTCACAACCATCTCCCGCCACCCTCCCATTTTGATATTTCTCCCTTTAAACTCCCAGTTATTTTTCCTTTGAAACCCGGACTGATGGGAACCGGAACCCGTTCGCATGAACAGGAGGATGGCTCCGTGGCTTGTGCCACTGCCCATTTGCCCTCACAGGCTGAATCGCACATTGGTAGGCAGAACTGAACTGTGGACGAAGTGGAGTAGAGAGTATTCACATCCCCACTAAAACATTCTCCTAACACCGCTAAGGTCCGCATATTCCACTCAGCATTTTCCATTTGACGCCCGTTCCTCACAGTCTGTGTTCACTCACTGGAGACGACAGATCATTCCGTCTAGAGCTTTGACAGGTAGATGCAGTAGAGTCTAACGTTACATTACAGCTTGATCTGCAGAAGTTCTGTGACCATATGCAGTTCTTGTAAATAGTAACTGGAATATGCAAACACTGGTAAATCCATCCATCCTTATAATTAAATAATAAAAACATTCTGCCAACTAATAAACCAAGTTAAAACCGAATTGTGGGATGCTTGAAGGGACAGACTGCTTGTAAATTATTAACACACGTTAAATGTATTTCATGTCTGACATTGAGATCTCTGGCGAAATTTTAATGAAAATGATACCTTTCCGAAGTGCATTAAATAGTCTGTATTGTTCTGAATAAATTTGATTTACTTATAATAATTTGACATGAATATCATGTTATGTTAGATGTAAAGTAATTAAAAGATTTAAAACGATTCATCACGTACAACACACCGCAACCAAATCACAATACCTCCCCCATCAGGGGTCTCCTGAATTTTGGTTCCCATAGGTTGACAGGTATGGCTTCAGACAATCATGCATCTGAAAGATAAACTTTATGAGATAAACTAAAATCTTCATTTTTTTTCATGGGAAGGTTGGAAGTTGCATGGAATTGTCCTTATGTAAAGTCCTGCAGCTGTATCTGTTAAATTAAGCTTTGTCCTTATGTAAAGTCCTATAGCTGTATCTGTTACATCTGTCTTTGTGCTTTTGTTCTGTGGACGCTCAGTTTGTAGTTCTGCTGCTTTGGTTGTCTGTTCCTTGTTTAACCTCCTAATTGTCTTCAGCTGTCCTTTGTTACTTCATTAAATTTGTATTTTTACCCTCATATATGCCTTGTTCTATTTCAGGTCTTGTCTTTTTAAACTGTTATGCACGTTGACTTAGTGTTTTGTTTGGCTCAGACTTTTGGTCTTGGTTTCTTGTGTTTATATTTAAAAAAATACATTTGTATCCATGCTCGTGAAGCACAGCACAGATATGTAAACACAAACTCTAAAAAATGCTGGGTTGGACAAAGGAAAACAAATGTACATCTTTCTCTTCAGTGTCTTCTCATAGTACCATGGATATAAATGGAGCCTTACTGCATGAATGTGTAAGTGAAATTGCTCTCATGAAAGTTTGCCAAATACGCCCCATTAACGGCGAAAGTTTAACCAGTGAAGCATATAACCTGTCAAAGCATAGATTACACTAAACCTGCCCGTGAAAATGACCGGAGAGCATTTCTAATTGTTTTGAGCTCCTCTAATATATCAGCATTATAACTTATGATGTGTCTTGGTTGGGTGGCAGAGGTCCTTAGGGATCACATTGAATACACTGCATCATGATTAGAGTGTGCAGGAAATAAAGAACCCAGCCTGCAGCCAAGGTGCAGTGTTCCTAAACTCTCCTCCCCACAGTCATATTAGTTACCACAGGAGACAAACACAATGACTAAGCTCTTTTCCGTATTGCTTTTTGCTGCAGTGGGCCAAGAGACGGCCCAGTCGGGCTCTTTGGGTGGTCATTATGGGTGATGAGTGTTTCTCCCCTTGATTCTACTTTTTTAAGTGACAGGAAAATGAAAGAGTCTGCCTGAGCAGCGCTGCCTTTTGTTATCTTGTAAAAATATCATTATGTGCGCATAGCACAGGTCTACACAGAATTATAAAAACATGTTTTCAAACCTGACAATGTTTACATGTTGAGTCAAAAGATTTCTGATGGCGATGGCAAGGTGCTATCAAAATGGCTGAATAACATAAATAACATATCTAATACAACATATCTAAAATAACATTCTGTTAACCCTAATGTTCAGTATATGTAGAATCCATGCTTTTGAATCTTAACACGTTTGATCACACAAAGAAAATCACTTGCCCTCTAATATTCCCCTTGAATGACGTTGTAATGTGCTCCCTCTCTAATGGAAGGTTATGTTAGTACGGTCTCTAATTCCTCAAAGAAGCATTTTTCATTTAAATCCATATATTCACTCCAAGACCTAGAGAAAACAGCATATGCTGTTATGAATGAGATACAGGACGTGCTTCATAAGAATATTAGATATGTCTTGGTAAATTTGAATTATCGATTTGCAAGAAGTTTTCTGGAACACTAATGAATTCAGCACATTACAGTTAGCCTGGGAATATTTTGAAGAAAAAAAGGCTGAAGCCCCTGCAGGGCATTTTAGTGTAACATAGCAAACATACATACTTGTATGTGTCAGGGTTCGGGTCTGAACCTCACTTGTTTTGTTTTATCCTGTCCTTTTGTGTTTTTGTCGAACGCATGGGAGAGTATTACTCTGCGTTCGGAGTCTGTGGTTACTCCGCCCCCTTGTTTTCCACTTTCTTTTAACAGACCTGATTCTCGTTTCGTTCATTCTACTCACCTGATATCACTGTACGGTTAATTCACCCACTTCTTAAACCCCTCTGAAACCACCACATTTTGTCAGATTGTAGCTTGTCTAGTTTCATGACCACTGGTCGTGAACTTAACTCTTGCCTTAGGATATGATCTCTTGCCTTGGAATTTATAACTCTTTCCTTTGAAACAAAACTCTTGCTTTGATTCTATGCTCAACATTTTCTCCTTTACCTTGTGAAGACTCTTGCCTAATCAATCTGTTTGGGCTATCTAACTTTTGAGTCTGCACCTTTGACCTGTACAGGCTCTAGTGCTGTTTGTGTCCTGCACGGTGTTCCCCATATCTCCACAGCTGCCCAGACAACCTCATCTCCTCGGTTCGTGTCCCGTGAGGCTCTCCCTGAATCTCGGCTTCCGGGGTTTGCTTAACTCTATTCCTCTTGACCAGTGCTCCTCTCTCTCCTGCTGTCGATACAATTCGAGGTTGTGGAGTAGTCACGCTTTCTCCTTCGGAATCTCGCCGACACGGACATCAGAGAGGCGGAACTACCTTTTTCCTTGGAAATTCGGACACTGGCTGAAAAGCCTTTTTTTTCCCGTATCTCTCGTTCCCGGATTTTTTGTGATGTTCTCCAACAACGCCTTTCTAGGGGACTACTCGCCTTCATTGCTCCGCACGAACTTAAGGGAAGCAGAAGAGTCATTCTCCATGGGGTTGACGTCATAGGAACTGTGAGTTCCTTTGGAACGTTTCTCACTCTGTGAGAGCGAACATTGCTGATACTAATTCTCCCCTGGTCTTACGGCCGAGTGCTCGAGCCCTAGTCTGAATCTTGTTGGTACCCATTGTGATCAATGACTGTGTAATCTTGACTCTTTTTCATTGACATTGTAATTGCCCTACCAAGTATTGTTGCATTAAAAAGATTTTTGCATCCCGCACCTGACTCGAGTAATCCCTAACAGTATGCCCATGCAGGCGAGTCCGATGATTTAAATAGGGTTAGGGAATACTGAATGGTGTGTTGGATAAGAACAGAACAGGGTCATCATTTTTAAGATGCAATGTAATTTAAAGGTCCAGTGTATGAAATTTAGCGGCATCTAGCGGTGATGTTGTGAATTGCAACCCTTTCAAAGTACTACGGAGGCTGACACAGAACAAATTTGTCGTCACAGTTTTGTTTCTTTTCCGTAGGAGGTAACATATTTATCAAATGTGCTCTGTAGCAGTTTGTCCGTTTATGGCTACTGTAGAAAATACATGGTGACTTCCATGCTAGGGACCCGTGATGTATGTAGATATAAAAAGCTCATTCTAAGGTATAAACAACAAAACACTTTATGTTTGGTCTGTAAACACATCTAAATTATATTGTATTGCTGTCGATAGATTCTCTAAAGAATTACACATTGGACCTTTAAATAGAAAGGAACAGCATGTATTCAAATTCAAGCAAAGACTCATTCTCCCATAATTCATTGCTATCATCTCTTTTCAAACCTAACTCTTTACTTTTTAGTTAAGCAATATGCTCACAGTATGTGTGTACAGTCACATCAATAAAAACCAACATCTACTTTCATTTGCTGTCTGATCATTTATAATACATTACCTGTTTGTTTGCCACATTTCAGCATGTCAAATTTGCTATGAAGCTTTAATTGGATGAAGCAGATGAAAATGTATTTATGGCGACAGCAAAAACAGCTCTGGGCTGCGTTTCACAAATCCTTCTTATCACTATGTCGTTCCTGTACCTTATCGTTACTGTGTTTCCCAAAAAATTCTTCGTTAAGTATACCTTCTGTAAATCATATATTCTGAAGGTTTATACATGCTACCTCTAGGAGATATAATAAAGCGACACGGAATTAGCTTTCACTGTTATGCTGATGATACTCAACTTTATATTTCCGCGAAGCCTAATGAAACTCAGCAGTTTCATCGAATAAAGGATTGCATAGCTGACTTAAAAATGTGGATGAGTAACAATTTTTTACTACTAAACTCGGACAAAACAGAAGTGCTACTTACTGGACCGAAAACTGCAATGCGTAACAACCAAGAATACTGCTTAACGATTGACGGATGCTCCATAAAATCCTCGTCATCAGCTAAGAATCTTGGTGTTGTATTCGATAGTACTCTGTCATTTGAAAGCCATGTCGCCAACACCTGTAAAATTGCATTTTTCCATTTTAAGAATATATCTAAATTACGTCATATGCTGTCACTGTCAGATGCAGAGAAATTAATTCATGCATTCATGACATCAAGACTAGATTACTGTAATGCACTTCTAGGTGGTTGCCCTGTGGGCCTATTACAAAAACTGCAACTGGTTTAAAACGTGGCAGCTCGAGTTCTTACCCGTACAAAAAAGTATGAGCATATAACCCTGGTTCTGTCAACCTTGCACTGGTTACCTATAAAGCATTGCATTAACTTTAAGATCATGCTTATTACCTATAAAGCCCTACATGGTCTAGCGCCGCAGTATTTGAATGAACTTCTATTGTATTACAGACCTCCACGTACATTAGGCTCTCAGGCGTCCTGTCAGTTGGTAATACCTAGAATTTCAAAATCGAGTTCAGATGGTAGATCCTTTTATTATCTAGCGCCTAAACTTTGGAATATTCTTCCCTGCACGGTCCGGGAGGCAGACACACTCTGTCAGTTTAAATCTAGACTAAAGACTCATCTTTTTAATCTTGCATACACTATACCTCCATAATATTAATCCTCAGAGGATTTAGGCTGCATTATTTAGATCAACCGGAACCAGGAACACATCCAACAACAAATGATGTACTTGTTGCATCAAAGAGTGCAGAACAGTACTCTACTCTCAGCCAGTCTTGTCTCTTTGTTCCAAGGTTACCGCAGAATGCAGTTCATGCCCAGACCTGATGGCAGAGCTGAGAATGGGAAGCGGTGACCTGAAAAGAGCTGAGATGATAGAGCTGGATAAAGGACGCGACAACTTTGTTCGGAGTAACCACAGACTCCGAACGCAGAGTAATACTCTCCCATGCGTTCGACAAAAACACAAAAGGACAGGATAAAACAAAACAAGTGAGGTTCAGACCCGACAACTTTGACAACTTTTGTTAATGATAATCTTAAATCCTTAATTTTTATATTTTATTAAGCCTTGTTGTGCAAGCACTGTTGAGCTTGTGCAGAGGCAGCAGCTTTTGCCAGAGGGGAACTGGAATCCCCTGGTTGGGCCTGGGTTCCCCTGAGGTTTTTTTTCTCGATGGGAGTTTTGGGTTCCTCACCACCGTTTGCATATTGTTTTGCACTATCTGCCTGGCCGGGGAGGGCTGCTTTCGAATTCATACTTGTATTCAATGTGTCTCATGTACAGCTGCTTTGTAACAATGAAAATTGTAAAAAGCGCTATATAAATAAAGTTGAGTTGAGTTGAGTTTGTCTGGAGCCCTTTAAGCTCCCTCGTCACTTTTGAGAGTTCAGCCCCTGCTTCTTTACATCGCAGTCTACACAAATACAATACTAAAGGTAAATACACCAGTTTTTTAATGTGTTGTCATGCAAAGAATATAATTGTCACACTGATGGTTCTTAGATTTTATTATCTAAATGTGCATCAGCTGGCAAACCAAATAATTCAAAGTAGCCTATATTTAAACAGAACAATTGTGGTAGGATGTTTAGTCAAACTGCAGCGAAATATTTTGCCAAATCAAAGACGGCGCCATCCGCCGAGCAATTTAGTGCATTTATTCCGTGAAAACCTGCCTACAATTTATGCTGCAATTGTAGAAAATATGAACCTGCCACAGCAGCAAATTCAGCAGCATTCGGATTTTGTTTGTCTAACTTTGTCAAGACAAATTCAACAGAGCACCAGCTAAATTCAGCTAAAGATGTTTTTCCTGCTATAGCTGTTGATTGAATGTCCTGTGTTCTGCGCTTTTATTGAGTAAATAATGACACTATAGCAACATATATTATGATAATATAAATTGGAGGTTACCAAACACAGGTATAATCAAAGGTAGGCTATCTCATGACACATGTTTTAAATAGAAAATAGGGAAATAAAACACATTCATTCCAATTTATTCATAATCTTGATTGTATTTTAATGTTTTAATAATCGGGGCCATAATCTACATGTTTCAAGCGGTAAATGCGAAAAAAGTCTAAATGTTAGTTGGTGGAATCTTTTTTAATGCACCACAACAGCAAGTGGCTTGATCCATCTTTTGGCCCAAAGTTTGTTAACATTTTATTTAAATCCCCATACTGCCAGTTAATGTTGCGGGTTGGCAGGAGATTGTGGGTTTGTACCCTCATTTTGCAAATAAATTCCTGTAGCTCAGTGGTAAGAGCATTGCGTAACAACCTAAGGTCGTCTGTTGTTTCCCAGGGGATTCCACATACCTATTTATAAATTAATAGGATATTCCAATGTGAGTCACTTTGAATAAAAGCGTCTGCCAATTGCGTAAATGTAAGTAATATCCATGGTTGGATTTAGTCAGCAATTTGGTTAATTTTTTTATCCTATGAGTCCTAATAAATGCAACTTCAAATATTTCTAAAGTGCTTAATTTACAAAGTACGGCGTTACCTCGAATTACATAGTGAAGCAGTCCCTGTGTAGAGTGAAAATTGATTGTCCAACGATAAAATTCAGCACCACCGCCATGGACAGCACCTGGTAACGTTGGACTGTAGAAAGTGACCTCCTAAGGTATAGTCCGGGAAACACCACTAGAAAAGGTATGGCTGTAGTTAAGGTGTACCTTTAAAGTCTTCGTAGTGCGAGAAGAGACAACTTTATCGGGAAATGCGGCCATGATCTTTAAATAAATAAATAATGGATTAAAAATGGTACTTGACACATCTGATTGGATGATACGAATGTTGTTCGAGGAAGGTGCCTTTACAGCACAGAAAAAAAATTGCCACCTTAAGTTTATAAGCATTTGCTTTTTTACCTATTTCGTATTACCTTTAAGATTTATTTTATCTTTTGTGTGTGTTCAACATATGTTGTTTTCTTGTACACCTGCTTTGATGCAATGCAAAGTGTAAAAGCGCAAATAAATCTATTGAATAGCAAGTGGGCAAATACACTACAAAAAAACAGAACCCTTCAAAACTGACAGAATTCAACACCTTCACATAACAATAATATGTGTAAACCAAACCACCCCTGATGTAATCACCCTGCTGTTTGATAGATATTCACATGCATGTCTTGATTTATTTATCCCACATACACAAAGCGTTTTGACCCTTTGGACCTCACAATACCCGACTCAATGGACATTGAGACATTGATATAAAAAATTCATCACAAACCTTTATACTTCGCAGAGAAAAGCATGTTCAGTTCATTTACTGATAAACTCCAGCTCACTGCAGTTATCTGAAGGAAGCTTGTTAAGCAGAAGATGCTCCAGCAGAGATCACAGAAGCTGCGGCAGAAGGATGCCGCTACACAAATGACTTAGACCCAGTAAAAGCCAGAGACAATATCATTATACATACTTAATCAGCAGTGTGATTTACACCCCTGCCTATGTGCTGAATGAAAGAAAAGCCAAAAGATAAAGTTTCAAAACTCTAATTAAGACACAAATGAAATGTTGAAATGTAGGGAAGTGATACATTAAGGTTGGAGAGAGGCTTTAACAACTACAAGAGTTGTCAATTAAACATGCAAATTTTGTGTGATTTATTACTACAAAAAATGAAACATGTCTTATGACCTGTTTGCTAATAATTCTTTTTTTTATTAAAATCAAAGCAATTTGAGCTTAAAGCAGAACCTACACGAGTGAGAAATTACACACGTGTCACCACTTCCGAATGAGTGAGGAGCTGGTCATACGAGTGCATTCGTATGTTCGAAAAACAGCTTGATGAAGTGTAACAGATGGAAACAGAATGTAAAGGTTTCAAGATATCTTTTTAAGCTGGAGAATTTTACCTCTCTATCGCCATACCAGTTTGAAATATAAAAATGCAGGTTACTTTGCGTATTTTAAAGGAATACTTCAACCAAAATGTAAATTATGTCATCACTCACCATAATGTTGTTTCAAACCTGTTAACATTATGAATGTACAATGTTTTTCCTATGAATGTGGAAAACCAAATAGTTCATGGGCACCTTCGACTATCAGTCTTTTTTTTGTTTCATTTTTGCTTTAATTAATAATATGTCAAACTGACATTTCCTGCTAAATCTGAACCATTCGACATTTTATGCTTACCTTTGCGATTCAGGATAAGGAAGGTGGACAGTTTTTCTGTACTTAAATAAAAAACGCTGCAATGGAAAAAGTGAAGCCATTTGTCTTTATATGTATTTACAGGAAAAATAAGCACCAGGATGTCAATAATTTAAAGTGTTATTAGCTGTGAACGTGACAGTTTTAATGCATCATTCTAGTATTGCAAAAAATAGGGTAATAAAAACATAACACTTCATTGTGTAAGGTCTTTATAGACCTCACAAAACATACTTTATTTATGTATATTATATTGCATTTCTGTCAGGTGATCCTCTTAAATTACACACATCACATTTAAGTAAGTTATTTTTTTATTTTTATATCTTAATAGATTTATATCATAATAAATGTCTCTTGTCACTTTCCTTGTTAAGTAATGTCTCTTGATTTAAGAAGATTCCTTTACTAGAAAATAAGACAAAAGTTTTAATCATTGGTAACACTTTACTTAAAGCATATATGTTTAATGTATTATAAAAGTAATTTTAATGTATTAATTATGCCTAGCAAGGCACCTTTTAATGTCTCATGAATAATTGTATCTACAGTTTATACATTATAACACTTATCAATTCATTGTTACACTTCGCATTTTATTTTGGTTATAATTTTTTAACAACAACATTTAATGTATTACAACACGCATTATTAAACAATTATAATTCATCATGTCATTTAATAACCCTTGATAATGCATTATACCTAAAATACCCTTTATGTACAGTCTTACATAATTTCTTTTCAGTGTAATAGTTTAACTGCAGTCTTATCCCAACCCAAAATAATATTCCAAGAAGGGAGGTGAGAATGTTGCCAGATCAACATTGTGTTGCTGGATAAATAAATGTTGAAACAGCAAAATGTCCTTTATGACAGTGCATACTGACTCCCTACATTAATGCATTCATTACGAAGACCAAAAACAGTTTATGAGGGGCATTCAGGTTCATCAGAACATTGTAATAACAAAAGGTGGCTGTTTAAGAGCTATGCATCTTCTGCATGTACATAGCACAGAGCTTCCCTGCACTCCACCGGGATCTGTGATATGAGTGAGACTTGGTTGAATGTGCCACCCTTCCCTGAACTATTGTAAAGCTGGGGTGGATATTAGTGGTAATTTAATTACAATTTTCTTATCTTTCATGCAACCACTCACAGCATATAATCAGATTAAGGAGGCGATGGCAATTAAAATCTGAAACCTAACAAGATGATCCGCCCTTCACGCTTGGTTTGTGAGCAACAGTGCTCAATCTGGTTTCAGTTAGTCAGTTTGGTTGCTACGGAGGTGTCCGATGACGACTTTCACTTTGGCTTGTAGAAAAATAGGCTGTAAATACTCCCGAAATAGCATTATGACCACATCTGATCGCCGAATGGAATAAATTATTTTTATTTATTTATTTGCTAACTGACTTACTTTATTTTTTTAACCTTGGCACCTTTTACTGTATAATATTTTATTACTGCTGTTGCTTATTGAAAGCAACATAGTGATTGGGGGTTTTGAGGCCCTTATTGTCATCGTTCTGTCCTCCTTGTCTAGAAATTTCTAGTTTTGTGGGCAGGGTCATGACAGTACCATGTCTTGTGTGTGTTATGTCTTGTGTGGAGACACGTGGTTGTTTGTAATAACATTGCGCCACGTGTCTTCTTGTCTCGTGCTTTGGCCCCGCCCCCTTGTTTCCCCTTCATTGTCACATTAGTATTTTATTCCCTCACCTGCCCCGAGTAATCTTCCTGTTAGTGTTAGACTCTCCTCACCTGCCCCTTGTTAACTATCCTTATGTTCCCTATTCGTAGCCCCAGTTCTCATTGTCCTTTGTCAGTTGATTGTCGTACTTTGCCTTACCCTCCTCGATGTTTTGGATTACCTTGTTCCTGTTTTCTGTCCCAAGTCGTGTTTTGGACTTATTATTTATCATTTTTGGACTGTATTTGTTTTTTGTCCCCTTGTGGGAAATTTGTTTAAGTTTTGTTAATCGCCTTTCCCCATCGTTGGTTTTTGATTGTTTAAATAAAGCCTCTGTTAACCCTTTACTTGCTGTCTGCGTCTGGGTTCTCTGTCCTCCCCGTGGCCGTGACACTTGTACACAACACTGCAAAGAAAGACCACAAAAAAGAATAATAAAAAAAGATTAACCGTAAAATAACGTAAAGTTTTCTTCCTGTAAAATAACAATTTTCAGTTTTTCATGTTCAGGTCTTATGTAATTACAACTTTTTTAACTGTATTTTCAAAAATGAAACAGTAAAAAATCCAGAAAAAAATATGGCACCTGGGGTGCCAAAAATAAACAGGAAACTAGCAGTTTTTCCATGTAAAATTAAGTTTCCCTGTTTTGTCTTGTAAATTTGCTGTGTTTTTCTATAATTTTAAGTTTTTTGACCATATTTAAAAAAATGCAATGAAAAATCTGTACATAACACAATACGTAGAAAATCAGCAAAAAGTAGCAGAAAATTTCTGTAAAATTATGGAGTTTTTTTCAATGTAGGCTTTGTATTGTGCTTGACATTAAAACTTTTAATTTGATATAATTACTCTAACACATGGCCTCCCGTAGTTAATTGTTTCATAATCTCCCCTCACAGAGTGAAAAAGTGTACCCTGGGAATTCATCAGCATATCTTTGACGCTGGTGAGAAATGGCAGTTATCTCCTCTTCTAATCAGACAATACCACCTTCACTAGGCTGCAGAAATTGCTCTGAAAGACTGCCATGGCCATCAGGGGGAAATGAAGCATGGCAGGGGGACACTCCTCGGGCTTGTCAATCCCTGCTTCCCCTCTGCCTCCCAATCAGTCAAGGGGAATTAAACGCGTGAGTCTCTGTGTACTTCTGGATGATTGATGGTTGTCAACAAGAGGAGCCCATGGCAGAGGAATTATCCTGAAAGGCTCTTGTACATTTTGATGCTGTGAACATTCCCACTTGGTGGTTGAACTTAGACCTGCCCTGGCTGGTGAGGCTGATCACAGTAGAGACGAGGGCAGGATTGGTAGGGTGTAATGAGGTCACTATGGGTTGTTTTGCTTGAATGCTAAGAATTTGAATCTTGTCGATCACATTGAGACCTGAAATAATTCTCAAAATGGACACAAAATGATTGCCCTTGAAGTTATTCAGGAATAATCCTTGTTTTCTGTAATGCGGTTCAGTTTGCATGCTTTTCACCTATGTGTGAAAAGTATTAACATATTAATTTGCTTGGATGAACTGTACAAACTTAACTGTAAAAGTTTAGACTTTTAAAGACAGATCTCAGAATGGTTTATTAAACTAAACTCTATTTATATAGGGAAGCAGTCCCAGTTGTATTAATGTTTTTATAACACATAATGGGATCTGGGGTAAGACAAATCTAATTGTTTTCCAAGTTTTCTAACCCCTCTGGGTAAACATTCAAATACAGAGTGAATGGCTCTCTCAACATTGCCCTCGTAAACCCACTAAATAGCTTTGATCCGCTTTCTAACCAGGCGCAATCTGCATCTTAAAAATGGAAAACTGTATTACACAATATCATTGTGAAAAATCCTGGACAGTCCTTCGTCCCCCACTGAGACTAAGTGGGCTTTCAGAAAAGCCAGTTCATCGAGCACATATGTGAGATGAAGATGCAAGCAATAGGCCTTCCAAATCCTGCCAGTATAATAAATCCACATTATGCCTTTTTCTCTTTCTGAAGCCATTCAATGAATTGTGCCATTGAAATCAGAGAGAAGAATGTGAGCGCTCTCACACAGACGCACGGATCTTTGCGGGGACAGAAACGAAGGAGACGCAACCGTCTGAGAAGTTTAGCGGGTTTAAATATACTTGGCTTTGTTACGTAAAAAGACCCATTTTAGGATTACACCGTATGGGAGAGATGCAAATAGACCGAGTCTACTGAGCCAAGTGGGAGACCAAAAAATTCCCCAGATTGGCTTCATTCACTCATTATCAAAGATCTGAGATCTGCTTTTCATTATGTGGAATCAGATTGAGAATAAACAGGTATTTGGAGCCACGAGGGATTTTAACAAGCTCAGCCACAGCATAACTGTAAAGACCTTTTTATATGACAACTTTTAAGAGATGAATTACTGGAAGAATCCACTTCCCCTCAATGGAATTTATTCTCCTTGTATTCTCCAGAATTATTAAATCATACAATGAGGTGATTCTATTTTGAATTGACTGGCGCAGCACCATATATTTTAATCCACTCTGATATTTTTATCAGTATGAACTTGTGACTGTTTTGCAGAATCGGAGGAAACCTTACATTGCTGCGAGGAAACTCTTGATTTAAATGACTTGCAATGTGTTAGAAACCACAGGGGACTAGATTATAGTACTAATGACTGAGAATGTTGTGTGTGCCTTTGTATTTGCAGGTGTCTAATTATGAATCACTTAAAGCTCCCCCCATTAATGACTCTTCGATGTTGAATATCATTAACAAATGTTTTAAGTCAATGTTTGAGTTTGTGGAAAATAAGTTTGAGATTGCTTCCCTCCAACTAATGAAAGAAATGTTTTGCAAAATTGCATTCACTCACTGAATATAACCAAAATCTGGCAGCCCACTGGGTTGCAATTATTTCGCAATTATCTTAGGAATTCCTTGTTTGTTTTTAAATGATCGGAGACTTTGTTTAGCGGCGGTACACCTCCAGCGTATGACAATATTCTGAAATGTATAATTTGCCCGCAGACCCACAGAAACCTGAATATACAATTCCTAATTTGACCTGTCGCTACCCACGCGCATATGCTGAATCTGAGAGGCTCTTTCTGCACATCAACAACATGTTAGAAACAGATTGGCATGAGCTATAAATGGATCTCGGTCAAATCGTAGTTCACTCTTGCTAGGAAGGCTTGTTAGAATACATTTTAGCTTACTAAAATCACCTTCTAGGCACTTTGAATGCAGCTGATATTCTCAGGTCATGAACCTTCAATAACTCCAGTCAGGTTAATAAACCTGTTGAGCTGCAGGGAAATGAGGTCAGCGCTTTAATCAGCTATACACACATTATCCGTTTTTTAAGATCGATTGTGGCAAACTTTATGACAACCCACTTAGGGCTGCATGAATTTCCATGAATTTTGGTAGTCATTCCTCTCGGAAGTCTATTAAACCTGAGGAGAGCTTGTGTTAGCATTCTCAAAAGAGGCTGCTCGGCTGGTGCATTCAGCCCTGAAGTACATGACCCACCAACATGTGACATATTTGCTTAAGACTTCTTAACAAGGTTAAAAATCTATTTTAAATAAGTGATCACAAACATACACACACTACAATAACAATAAACATATCCATAATAAAAGAACAAATACTCTCCAATAAATACTCTGTGGGGTTGTTTGCTACTTCCCTAAAATGAAACAGTAGGTAATAAAAAAACTCATCTAAGAAACAACCTTTCCCTTTCTGTCGGTCTCTCGACGTTGTGTCGAGAACGACAGATGGGGTTCGCCCTTGAGAACCAATCAACTCTGACTACTATAGAAAAGGCCAATGAAATTTGGCGAATGCAATTTGCATGCCGGGCTCCGCCCCCGGAAATCCGGTATAAAAGGAGGCCGGCGTGCAGCATTCACTTACCTTTTGTTCTTCAGAGCCATCGCTCATGAGTACAACTCAGGATTCAATCCTCTACAACTACACGCTGGTGCTACGACGTGTTACAGCGGATCGTCCCTTCCTGCAGCGACCTTCCCCTGGGCGTCTCGGCGGTTCCGGAGGTGTTAGAGATTTTTTCTAAAAGTCCTTTTCAGGACTGACTGAGCATTCTCCAGCGCGGCATGTCCCGCTGTTCTCTTGGGTGCGGCACCCTCATCGAGGAGGGGGATGGACACGATCGCTGCATTAGGTGTCTGGGCGTCCAGCACACTGAAGCAGCGTTCGTTGACACATCTGCCTGCACTGCGGGCAGATTGTCATTCAGAAGTTGCGGTCACGGGTGGCTGTCTTCCTACGGGAACCAGCCACCATTTCGTCTGCTACCCGGGCTGTGACATCTGTGGCTACGGCCCCGATGACCACCCACGTTAGCAGCGTTAGTGATACGGGGAACTCTGCGAACGTAAACCCGCCAGCCAAGTGCTCACGGGCCGATCGCACCCCGATTCGCTCTTCTGAACGTTCCCCAACCGGCGGTGGCATACCGTCCGGATCCTCACGCACACACTCGGAAACGATGTGTGACGTAGATGAGATGTCGCTCGCAGCATCGGAGGGAGACTGGCATCCGACTCTGCCGAATCCAAACTCCACCCCCAGCGGTCGAGTTCAGGAGGAAGCAGAAGTGATGTCATCCGTGCTAACCCGGGGATACGTGGTTCCCGAGGTCGGTGCGCGGTGCAAACCGCGCCCACCCCGGGTGCCATGTTTTTCCCGGAGGTGCATGAGGAGCTGTGTAAAACTTGGAACGCTCCACTCACGGACCGTTCCAGTGAAACCAGCTCCGGCTCCCTTACTTCCCTCGATGGTGAGGCAGCCAAGGACTGCGTCGAGATCCCCCGGGTGGAACGTCCGCCTGCGGTGCACCTGTGCCGCGGACGGCTACCACCTGGGGGGGGATCGACCACTCCTACCGTCCAAAGCACGTAAGACTTCGGCATCACTGGTGTCGAAAGCTTGCGATGTTGCGGGCCAGGCTGCCTCCTCTCTCTATGCCTTGGCCATCCTGCAGGTCCGCCAGGCCAGGGCGTTGAGAGGGCTCCACGAGGGTAAGGCCGACCCGGGTATAATGCAGGATCTCCGTGCCACCGCTGACAGCGCTCTACGGGCGACTAAGGCGGCGGCACGGGCCCTGGGTCGGACGATGTCCACGGTAGTGGTCCAGGAGAGACACCCCCGGCTATACCTTGTGCAGAAGAGTGACAGCAAGGAAGTCCGCTTTCTTGATGCACTCATCTCGCAGGGTGGGTTGTTGGTAACACCGTCGAGGACTGCGCTCAGCAGTTTTTTGACGGCGAAGCAGACCGTGGCAATTAACCACATTTTTTTCACGCCGCGACTCGGCCGCCTACAGGCCTCCGAGATCTCACGTGACGTCTGCTTCCCTGCAACCCAGGACCCTTTCGACATCGGCTCCGGTTCCTGTGCCCCCACAGGCGGCACCCCGGAAGCAGAGGTCGAGGGGGAAACCTCCACCCCGTCAGCAACCTCCTCGCGAGAAGGGACACTGACGGGAAGACCCCAGGGAGAACAACATCGGGCCCGAACCTTCACAGCCACGGCTCTGATCGGTCGGTACGGGACGACTCCTGCCTCGTCACCAAAGCCGGGCCCTTGTTAGGGCTTGGCGCCCACTTACTCACTGAGTTTTCTGTTCTCCCCGGGTTTACTTGCAGCCGATCGCACACTCCACTGGACTGTGCTCGGCGAACCGACCTCACACCCTGGCGAGGCGTGAGGTCGTACACATATGACAGCTGTCACCACTCTCAAACCGACAGTGCGTGCCGTTGTCCCGCCAGGCAGGTAAGCAGGCGGAGCAAAAACCTTCCCTCCGGGGACTCCCCGTGACATGGTTAGCTCCGCCAGCCGACGAACCACCCCCCGTGGGAATGATGAAGCAGACCGTCCCCTTGGTCACCCTGTCACAGTCCCTGGGAGCTCGAGAGCTGCCCACACTGTCTCGCTGGCTAATGAGGGCGGTCCGTCTTGGTTACTCGATCCAGTTCGCCAGAGACTCACCCAAGTTTCGGGGCATCATCTCTCCCTCTGTCAGAGGCAGGGACGCCTCCGTACTTCGGGTAGAGGTCACCACCCTTCTGGCAAAACAGGCATCGAGTTCGTCCCTCAAAACCAAGATGTTCAGTGGGTCACCACCCGCACTTCATCGTTCCCAAGAAAGACGGCGGGTTGCCCCCAAAGGCTGCGTACCCTGAACAGAGCACCTTCACAAGCTGCCATTCAGGGTGCTCACACAGAGGCGCGTCCTGACATCTATGAGGTGTCAGGATTGGTTCGTGGCAATCGACCTGAAGGACGCTTACTTTCATGTCTCGATCCTCCTCGACACCGGCCGTTCCCACGGTTCGCGTGCGAGAGGCGGGCATATCAGTACAGAGTCCTCCCTTTCGGTCTGTCCCTGACCGCCCTTTCTCCCTGAGAGGAGGAAGGCGAGCGGGTACTAAACTATCTCAGCGACTGGCCTATCTTGGCACACTCGCGAGATCTGTTATGTACACAAAGGGACCTGGTGCTCCGGCACCTAGGTCGATTGGGACTCCAGGTCAACCAAGAGAGGGGCAAGCTCTCCCCAGTGCAGAGCATCCTCTTTCTCGGTATGGAACTCAGCTCTGTCACCATGTCAGCACACCTGTCCGCAGTTGTGCCCAACCAGTGTTGAACTGTCTGAAATGAACATTTTAGGCAGACAGCGGTCCCCCTGAAACAATTCAGAGGCTCCTGGGACACATGGCGTCCTCGCGGGTTAATACCCCTCGAGTTGATGCACATGACACCGCTCCAACACTGGTTTCAGAGTCGAGTTCCGAGGAGAGCGTGGCACACCGGCAGCAGGCGCATGGTGATGCCGCCCTGCTGCCGACGCACCATAACCCCTAGTCTTTATGACTTTTTCGACGGACTCAGGTCCCTTTGAGCAGGTTATGAGGCAGGTCGTGGTGACGACTGAAGTCTCCCTGCAGGGGTGCGGTGTAGTGTGCAACGGGCACGCAGGTGGGGTGTTGGACGAACCCCCGCCTGCGCTGGCATATCAATTGCCAAGAGTTGTGGGCTATGCTACTTGCACTGAGCAGGCTACGGCCTCTCGTGCGAGACATGCACGTGCTGTTCCGAGGACAGCACTATAGCTGTAGCGAATACAGATCGTCAGGGTGGCGTTCGCACACAGCAGCTAAACACAACTTGCTCGACGCCTCCTCCGGTGGAGTCAACAGGTGACTCGTTCCCTGCAGGCCACACACCCCGGGCAAACTGAACTAGACCGGCGACGTGCTTTCTCGCCAGTTTATGCCTCGTGGAGAGTGGCGACTCCACCCCCGTGCAGCCCAGCTCATTTGGAGGCTGTTCGGGTAGGCCCAGGTAAAACCTGTTCACCTCCCGTAACACCACCATTTGCCCGCTTGATAGTCCCTGCCCTCGGCACGGATATCCTTGCGCACAGCTGGCCGCGGGATGGGCGGAAGCACACCTTCCCCCCCCCAGGAGCCTTCTTGTACAGACTCTGTGCAAGGTCAGGGAGCAGGAGCACCAAGTGTTATTGGTTACACCACACCGGTCTAACCGCACTTGGCCTCAGAGCCGATGCTCTGGACAGCGACTCCCCCTGAACCATTCCCCTGACAGAGGACCTGCTCTCTCAGGGGAAGGACACGTTCTGGCATCCCAGATCAGACCTCTGGAACACCCATGTCTGGTCTCTAGACGGGACGAGAAGATCCTAAGATGGCTACTCCCCCTATACGGCTGAGACCATCACCCAGGCTAGGGCCCCATCTACTAGGCGGTTACACGCCTCTAGACGGTGCCTCTTCTCGTCCTGGTGTCTTTCTCAACGAGAAAGACCCACTGAGGTGCTTGATCAGGATTGTGTTCCCCTCCTCACGAGACTGGAGACTAACATCTCCCTTCCACACTGAAAGTGTATGTAGTCGCTATTGCCACTCATCACGACTCAGTCGGTGGAAAGTTTCTAGGGCAACACGACCTGGTCACCAGGTTCCTAAGCAGCGAGAGGGCGGAATCCGCCTCATCTCCGCTCCATACCCTCTTGGGACCCTAAGTGGTCCTGGGGAGCCTCAGGGCCCCCCAAAGAGCCCCTCGGAGGTTCCGATCTTCCTCATAGAGTAAGACGGCCCTCCTGACGGCGCTCACTTCCTTCAAGAGGGTAGGGGACCACCGAGCATCCTCCGTGTCCCTGGATTGCCTTAAACTCGGCCCTGGAAACTCTCACGTTATCTTGAGACCCAGGCCCGGATGCGTGCCCAAGAAGTTCCCATTACTCCCTCCGGGGCCAAGTGGTGAACTTGCAGGCGCTCCCCATGGGGGAGGAAGACCCAACCCGATTAGTGTTGTGTCCAGTACGTACTGGACCGCACGCAGAGCTCTGAAGCTCTGACCAGCTCCGTGTCTGTTGGAGGACAGCAGAAGGGGAAGGCTGTCTCCAAACAGAGGCTGGCGCACTGGGTCGTGGACGCCGTTACGACGGCATCCCGATCTCAGAATCTCCCATGCCCATTGGCAGTGAGGGCTCACTCCACACGGAGTTTAGCCACCTCCTGGACACTGGCAGAAGCGCCTCTCTAGCAGACATCTGTAGAGCTGCGGGTTGGGCTATGCCCAAACACCTTCGCAAGGGTTAACAACCTTCGCGTAAACCCGGTGTCAGCCCACGTCCTGCGTGGCGACATGTAGGACTGGCATCCGGGGGGGCGTATGCCTGCGAAAGCACCTTTCCACCCTCTAACAGGTTGGGTCAGTGTGCTATTTACCTTTTCTTCTTACCCGAACACATCGCTAAGAAACTGGTACCTCACCAGCCTCCCTTCTTACCCAGACACTGGTTAAGAATAGGCATTCCATCCATCACCAAACAAGCACCCCCTGGGGGCTGGCTGGGCAGAGCAGCCTTCCCCCTTAGGCCGGGATACCATGTGAGCTATCACAGATAGCTCTAACCGGACCTAGTGCTACCGGACGTCTGTAACACCCCCTCCGTGGGCTGTTCCGTCTGATGTATCCTCATGAGAATGGTTCCCACTCCTGGTAACCCATGAGCTTCCCCAGGTGGGCCTCCACCTCGCGGTTAACTACTCAGTCCGCACGTTCCATGCGTTCTCCTCCAAGGACGAGACCATACCTATATCCACCATATTCCTCCCCACGGGTAGGAGGTGGCCTCTGTAGCGCTTCTCTGATTAAGAGTCGCGCTTACCCGGTGTAAACTGATCTGGACGGCCTCTCGCCTATAGAGAGCTAAGGCCCCGTCCGTGAAAGTTACCGGTCAGGGCTGTACCCATCTTTCTCCAAGAAAGCTCTGGAACCCCCCGACCACCACACTGGAAGGTTACAGTCTCACGAAAGCTTCGAGATGACACGCCCAGGCTTGTTACCGTCGCTTCGCTAGAGATTGTGACGCGATACAGCGTTGTGGCGTTTTCCATAGGCAACCCCATCTGTCGTTCTCGACACAACGTCGAGAGACCGACAGAAAGGGAACGTCTTGGTTACGTATGTAACCTCAGTTCCCTGATGGAGGGAACGAGACGTTGTGTCCCTTATGCCACGAACACGTATCGTATTCTGCTGCAGTTTGAGAGGTCTCAGGCTCTTCAGAACAAAGGTAAGTGAATGCTGCACGCCGGCCTCCTTTTATACCGGATTTCCGGGGGCGGAGCCCGGCATGCAAATTGCATTCGCCAAATTTCATTGGCCTTTTCTATAGTAGTCAGAGTTGATTGGTTCTCAAGGGCGAACCCCATCTGTCGTTCTCGACACAACGTCTCGTTCCCTCCATCAGGGAACTGAGGTTACATACGTAACCAAGACGATAGTGTCACTGTTTTGGAGGAGGGCATGTTAAAAGAAGGGACATAAATGAAGAACAAACGTGTTTTGTAGGTAAAAGGCCCAATACACTAGACAGATGTATTATTCTCTTATTAAACTCTTATTATACTGTATACATTATACACCTTTACATAACATAAAGGGGTCATGTGGCGCATATATGTGTTTTTCTGTGTCTTTGGTGTGTTATAAGTTGCCCATGCATGTGTTCAACACTTAAGATTGCAAAAATGAAAGTATCGGAACAAAAGATGCATTCTATCTAAACGTGAATGCTCACCCAGACCTGCCTGAAACGCCTTGTGTAACCAAACCCACACAAATGTACATCATTTCGTGGTATGATTTGACCAAGTCCGCCCAAATGTAAACGCAAGTAAGGTCGGCGTACCTGTCAGTACAAATGCTTTGGAACCTGATGTTTCAAAAATGGTAAGAGGCGTTACATTTCTGTCACACGCTTGCAGTATTCGACCAATCACTACGCGCTGGTTAATAGGCCATTTATAGCACACCTCGCTTTTCAGAGCGATGAGATTTGTAAAAAATCTGCGTGTTTCAGGGAGGCAGGGCAAAGAGAAGATACAAACATGCACGGTATGTCGAAAATATAGCGTTTTTTAACCTTAAATCGTGTATACACATTGAATTACATCTTAAACAAACAATAATATTAGTTTTAGCCATGTCATATGACTCCTTTAGTATAAAGAAGTCTCTGCGCTTTTTGTTTAAAGGGAGCCATGACAAAACTTGGGGTTTGTACAAGTTATCTTGCAAATGATATATATTGAACTTCCAAAATTCTAAACAAACAAACTTCTATTGTCCTTCAGGACTTTGTTTCATTCTTCTTGTGTAAAAAATGTCTTGTGAATATCAAAAAGAAGGTCATAGCCTGAAGGGGTGATATTCCTCATAACCTTGCATGCAGAATAACTGGTGTCATTTTTAAGATAATTTTAACAATATAATGGTTTGTCAAGTGAGTTTTTAATAAGTAGCAGATTCATGACATGCTATGTCACCAGTTGGAGCTCATACTCTGACACTAAAAGCAACAGTGACACACTAAACCTCTAGCTACGTGACAGATACTTCATCAGCTTGGCCTAGTTTATTCACTGTTGCACCTTTCTCTCTTTCTGTCTGTGCTTCATTTTGGGGAGAGAACGAACTTTCAAAGGCCACTGACTATATTTCAGATTCATTAAGCCTTTCATAATGGTGAGTCATGTTTAAAGTGGAGTTCCTGTCTGGACTTCGCATTCATACCTCATTTCGTCTCCCTTATTTGTGGGAGCGTATTAATGCATTGAAGCTGTGTGATGTTCGATGAAATGTCGAAGCTAATTATTCAGGGCTTCAACTAGTGAGCACTGAGATTTTCTGTGTAACTGAACGCCATTGCCTGTCTATACTGTCTCTTAGCGATTGAACTAGAGTGTCTTTCACTGTAAAAATGCCTCCATCTTAGCTTTTAAGATAATACTTGTCAGGTGCATGCAAAAAGTTTACAGTTAACATTAAATAAACGCAAAAGAAAACAAAGTAGCCGGGGTAAATAAACGCAAAAAAAAATTAAGCAGGCGGAGTAAAACAAGCAAACTAATGTGAATCAGAGACAAATTGAAGCAAGCTGAGAAAGCTGGCAGTCACCTTGCGAGGTTGTGGCTGGAGTCGTAAACACACACAAAGCATACGGCGTATTCTGTATCTCAAAGATGCTGTGGCAGATGGCCGCACATCTCATTACGGAATGGCAGCACCCTTGGCACCTGCGTTCCAAATGCCATTGTTGCTGCTCATGCGAGAGCTGTGCAGGGTCAGCGCTTCTAACCTTGCAAAACCTGCCGTAATCCTTTAGTCAGTAGCCTGTCATTTCGCCCCGTTACCTCACTTAAAGGTAAGATGGCCCTCCCTGTGTAAGGGCCGGTGCGAAATTTGAGTTTTCTCATCTCCAACTCTTTTTCCAGTCATCTGGGCCTTCGACAAGTGGGAAAGCGTGAAGCAACCGAACGATGCAGGTGGAATATTGATGCTATGGGATATTTGTATGTAAGAGTCCCTCATACTGTAGCTCAACATCAAATTTAGATTTTTGAGTGGATGAAGTTTAACCAATGTACTTAGACACACATCTCACAAGGAATTTTTTTTGCAATGTGATTATTTTCATATTGACTTTGCACCAATTTGCCAATGCATTTCAATGTCCCACTAATAATGCACATTTTGACTTACCAAACAGTCGCAATGTGCCTCAGTGATTCTCTGTTAAAGAATATTGCACGTGTTTCAATTCAAATCGGCCCATAACACTCATCACATATACTAGGGACTGTTGCATGTTGAGAGACATGAGTTGGCGTGGTTTCAGCTCCGAAAGCAGACACGCCCCAACGTTTGAGAGCAGATTGCTCTTTTTTTCAAGATTTTGATAACTTATTTGACTTACTTTGTGGGTTTTTTATCAATCAAATTTGGTTGATTTGGTTAATTACAATTATTTTAATGGTGTGACATACTCAGAACACATATTTAATATTGGTTTACACAGACTTTAGCGGATTTGTTCCACATAATCGTGTTTTGCATTTCTTTAATAAAAGGAAAATGTAATGCACACTTAAAAATAAAGATAATAAAAAGTGTATTAAGCAGCAATGCCAGAGAACCATTTTTGATTAGTAGAACATGTTTCCTTGAATGAAATCTTTTCTGTATTACCTGTAGTCTGTTTAACTTTCCACTATTCAAAGAATCTTTGTATATCAAAAAGGGTCTGTTCATGTTAAATTTATTTTTGAAAAATATATAGTCCAACAGACATCGTTTATTATGTTTTTAAACCCTTTATTTTGTATATGGCTATTGCTTTCATACAACAGTTCAAAATACATTATCAGTATGCACTGTAAATAAATAAAAAACCTGGAAAAAGGCGAAAAAATCACGGAATTACTATATTGCACTACATAATACGTTTTTTATTTGCCGGTTCATAAAAATCCATCCAGGCTGTTGTTGCTATTGGGAAAGTGTCTTGTTTGAAATATGTAAGGGCTGTTTCTGATTTCTCCAGCTGTTACTGGAATAGTAAGGAGGAAGAGTGGCAGAGATGTCTGCTGAGGAAATCAATAACCTTGTTGTACCATCATTTCAATGGTTATCTTAGTGTACTGTAGTCTCTAGAGCAGGGGTCGGCAAGTAAGTTTGGCATTGGGCCAAAAAAATCTAATTCGCCGCTAGATGGTGGGCTAGAACATAGTCAAAGGATATTTTAAGAAATTAATTGATGAAAAATGCAACTACAATAGCTTGCTTTTAAAAATATAGTTATTATATAATTATATATAATTACATAATAGTTATATAATTATTTAACGTAGCCTATTTTTTCACACCTCATATAGTCCTACAAGCTGATTTTGTTTTGCATGCTGGGTGTACTCTATTACGTTGTGACATGTGCAGATTGATGTTAACATTTAAGGGCTTGGCATAGTCCAGGCGAATTGCGCTTTCGTTCTGCGTTTTGGGGTAAACGAAGCTCGAAAACTTTGAGAGACGGTATATGTTTTCAAACAATCCAACACCCCTTTGTTTCTCGAGGCGGGGTAAACATGACGTATGCAAATATCCACTGCTTACGTGGTGAGAGTGATCGTAGAGGTGTGTGGGTACATCTGTACTATCTCTGCAATGCAACATTCAAAAGCATTCATGCTGCTCAAATGTTATCATTTTTATGTAGACCTTATCTGACCTCACTTTCCCACAGACCTGGTGGCGCTACATAACACACCCACCTTTTACGTAATGGAATAATGGAATAAATTTTGGAAATAAACCTTTATAAACTCGGACAAAGTAGCTGCGTCTTCGAAGGCTGCATTTGTGCACCGGAGATCACATTTGTCGGCCTGGGCCGCATATGACATTTTAGAAAAGCAACAGATACATTGGGTCTTCTTCTATTTCGTTACCAAATCTTTATTGACATTTTAGTATTTGACACATATATTGATATGTGGTTCTCAGTCGGAGAAGGGTGGCTTGCCCACTTCAGGTAGGTGGAGAGTTCCTGCCTCAAGTGGAGTAGTTCAAGTATCTGGGGGTCTTGTTCACGAGTGAGGGAAGGATGGAACGGGAGATTGACAGACGGATCGGTTCAGCTTCTGCAGTAATGCGGTCGCTGTACCGGTCTGTCGTGGTGAAGAAGGAGCTGAGCCGCAAGGCGAAGCTCTCGATTTACCGGTCAATCTACGTTCCTACTCTCACCTATGGTCATGAGCTGTGGGTCATGACCGAAAGGACAAGATCCCGGATACAGGTGGCCGAAATGAGCTTTCTCCGCAGGGTGGCTGGGCGATCCCTTAGAGATAGGGTGAGAAGCTCGGTCACTCGGGAGGAGCTCAGAGTAGATCCGCTGCTCCTCCACATCGAGAGGGGCCAGCTGAGGTGGCTCGGGCATCTTTTCCATCTTTGGCCTTCCTGGGAAGGTGTTCCGGGCATGTCCCACCGGGAGGAGACCCCGGGAAAGACCTAGGACACGCTGGACGGACTATGTCTCCCGGCTGGCCTGGGAACGCCTCGGTGTCCCCCCGGAAGAGCTGGAGGAAGTGTCTAGGGAGAGGGAAGTCTGGGCATCCCTGCTTAGACTGCTGTCCCCGCGACCCGGCCCCGGATAAGCGTAAGAAAACGAACGAACATATATAGAATGACACAGACAGTCAGCTAAACAATCTTAAATTAATAAAGAAAATAATATAGTGGTGTAGGCGGGGCAGGCCAAGGTTCGAGACCGGTGAGTAATTGTTAATGAGCACCAGTTGTGGGCACACCGAGCTCGTATCACGTAGGAGATCAGGAGCATATAAGAGTGAGCGTCCGGACCGTTGATGAGAGATAGAGATTTTGTTGTATTCGCCGGTCGTCGACCGTGAGGGGCGGCCGGCTGTTTTTTTTTACTTTTGATTTTATTTGATTAAATGTTTATTTAAATGTCTGCCGGTTCCCGTCTCCTTCCTTCCTTTTATTGAACCTTGCTACAATAATAATTAAATAACAATATATATATATCTCATATTAATCTTGAGTACCTATAGACTAGTATTGCATAAGTTGTATCTTCGAAGAGTATTTTGTTTGATCACATTTATAAAAGATAGATACAGCTGTAAGATTACTTCCGAAATTATGAGGAAAGATTCTCCTTAATTCACAATAGCAAATCTTTAAGCTTTTCCAGAGTTTGTGCTTAATGTCAAACAGAGGCCTCTCTAGCACCGTGAATGCGTGCAGTAGACAGTTCGAGATACGCCACATCCATTAAAGTAAGAACCCAATATCGCTTGTTGAGAGAATGAGGAGGGTTCCACCTTGTTGCGACAATTTTCTTGGCAGCTGTCAAGCCAGCCAAAAACACTCGCTTCTGAATTATAATAATTTGTAAATCAAAAAAGGACATTTAAAAGAAATGAGAAAGGAATCGAGACATTCAAAATAAATACATGTTAATGTTATAACCTCTTGTCGCCTGCGCTCCTCCGCAAATGGAAGTTGTAGTTGACACCTTTGTGCTAATATTCAGGCTTCAGGCTCATGCAGTGTTCATGGGACAATCATCCAGCATCAAACAAGTTAATCACAAAGATTTTCAGAAAGGATCGCTCCGTGAGAAATTTTAACGCCATGCTCTTGCTCTGCTTCTTACACATGCTCTGTTGCATTATTAGCAAACATTTCAATGCTTCACTTTTCGTTTTTTCAAACCCCATATTTCATGACGGCTATTTTAGAAGTGTCTCTAGCGATCGACTAACTCCTTAGAATATCTTTCAGAACTTTTCAAATTAAAATCTCTCTATTCCTTTAAAAATGTAGGATTGCTGCAAAAACGTTCTTGTACCTTTTTTTTGAAGGCAAATTCACTAAAGACATGGTAGACCTATTTCACAGAGTGAGGTATACAAACTGGAAGTAGGGTAAACGCTTGTCCGGTCAATGGTCCAGCTCGAGTTTTGGACCGGCCGCTGTCTGTTGCCGACCCCTGCTCTATAGTCTTGCATCCTGCTTGTCAGATCTTTTCGAGTTCCTGGATGCCAACTATGCATTGTAGACATGTAGTTTGGACGTCAAGTGTTCAGAGTATTTCAGAACACGTAGTCTAGCAAATTAAACAGATCAATAGAAATCCCAAAGGTACTATGCAAAATGAGTCTACATCTAAAGGTCAAAGATAAAGTCTGAAATTATGATTTAAAAATTCAAGGATATTTTTTATGCAAGAAACCATTAAAAGTGGACTTTATGGAAATGTAAGGGGTGTAGAATGAGGCCTCATCATGGGCCTTCACTTAAATTAACTTTTTTGTTATCAGCCCAAATTAATACATTGCATGCTTTTTATTATTATGATTCTATTGAGCGAGTGAACCGTGGAGTCCAATGTTACGTAGTTTCATGATTTATAGAATCAGTCCAAGTAATTACATTCTCCCCATCCAAACTTAGCTACCAGTAAATTCATCCACACTGTCAATAACATCACTTCTGATCAGTTCATTGGAGCGGTTTAGGGATGAGAAGAGAGGTTGGCGTGATGCTGTGTAAAACATTGCTTCACTCAGCAGGTAAAGTGTAATGGGATTTCACAGTGTAACCAAGCTCTTGCAGGGGTTTGATCATTTTCCCACTCTTACATGGATACACATTCTAGAGTACCTGAATTTTAGCCTATTTTGAAACAAAATGTGTTTCTGCAATATACTTTAAATTGTCAAAACAAGAACATTTAGATGGTTCTGAAACACTGAACTTGGGTATATCAATGTTAACCAAAGCAAAGGTTGTAGGTATGATTCCAGGGGCGTCTGCCTGATACGTAAATCTAAAAGTGCCAATTTATTTTTTCGGAAAGCAACAGAACATAACAAAGTTTATTTTGAAATAGGCCAATACCACTTAACACATCAAACGCAATTACCATGGTTAATATGCTTAACACAGTGTAGTAAATAATTGTAACCAAATCTTTCCTCGCATTTACATTTTATTTTTAAAACAACTGTATTATTTTATGCTTACTTTGTGTTGATATTTAAAATATGTTATGCAAAAATGTCGTCTTTGACAGATTCAAAATTGTATCATCTTGATAAACATGGCTAAATATTATTGCAATGCATTGAATTATGAACCAGAACGATCACCCCTGCAATGCCATTTATGTTGTGCTTTGAAACCACCTCCCACTCAGGGTTCGACTTTGCAGCCAAATGGTCAAGCTTAAAAAGTATCCATTGACTGCTCACAATGTGATACTAAATTGATACTACCTCTTTGTTGCTCTCTCAGTGCCTCTAATAGCCTGCCACTTGCAACAGCTAAAGATTGATTTTTAAAGCAGTCTAACAAAGGACACACCACCGACTGCAAAAGAATCAAGGTGCAAAAACTCTGGAATTAAAAGATCCCCTTGAGTTGTTTTTCTATAAGAATAAAAGCTTCTCAAACATAATCCAATCTCTCACATGTTAGATCTGCCTCCATTTGCAGACTACCCAGCTCAAGTATTCCCCACATGTAGCAGTTAACTGGGCCACATCGAGTTCCCCTAATCAAATGCTCGTGTCCTCCCGGCCTTTTCCCAACGGTTAAGTCATCTTTTCACATCTGCTGGAGCCAGCGCCGTAAGGCAAAATGCTACAGTGCACATTAGCTCATTCCATCACAGTTCACACCTGGCTCTCCAGCAGGGCCTGAGCTCCCGTTATTGCCATATGTTAAGATTTCATCAACCTCTCTGCATGGAGAGAGTTTCCCCATAATGCAACTCTCAGACAACAAGAGGACACCCTATCTGCAGTCATAAGAGTAGACTGCTTTTGCCTACTGCTCGGCTGCCAATCCCTCATTTTGTAGTAACATCATTCTAGGCAAACTCATTAGGCCTTTCTCATGACCTGGAGTAACACTCAGTTTTCCCCTGGCTCAGAAAGATGAGAACCTGAGGGATAAAACCAAAATCCTTTCTCTCTAAGCCCTTCCCAATACTCTCTTAAATAAGGAAATGTAATGTCATTGCTGTGTCGGCAGACAAGCTTTAAAAACCAGTTAAGGCAGGGTCATGGAGACAGCCTTAACCCTCCACATTCATCGTTAGATTAAATCAAGACTCCACTCGGCAATACAAGATGCATGTTTTGAAAACAGCATTTTGCTACATTATTTTAATGGAGTGGTGGAATCTCTTAAAATCCTCCCGCGTATCTGGAGAATTCGGCTTATTACAGCTCGCCCCCATTCTCTGACATTGCTTTCAAGTAAATGCATTCAATAACTCTCCAAATAAGCGAATGAGATTCCAAATAAACGCTGAGTTTCTCAGTGCTACCCAGGGGTATAGTGCGCAGCTGTCTCGCAGAGGGAGCTTTTGTGGGCGATGTGCAAACTGGAAACAATGGCACATGTTTGGCCTTGATTGAAGTTGCCGCTTGCTAAACTGTCAGGCTTGCCGCAGGTGATTGAATATCCCCCCGCCAGCCCGAAAATCTTGCTGATCAATTAATCGGTGACCTCCGCGACTCATGCATTCAGACCTTTTGTAAGAAAAATAACCTTGGTCGTGCAAGGCCAACAAAAGCCTGGGGTGACATTGCCCACTTCATCTTGTCGAACACCCTTTTACAACTACGCATCACATTCTCAATGGATCAGCCCACACAGCGAGTGAGGAGAAGCTCTGAAATGGTTTTTCCAAGATGCATTGTAACTGAAGGTCGCCCAGACAATGGACAACTTAGACAGACTTGCCCTATTTACAACGCTCTATATAGTCAATGTTCTGCAATCAGTGTTTCTACTCATGGAACTGGAACCTTTGGCCTCTGTTCTTTACCAAGTTGGTTCAGATGCAGGGGAGTATTTGAAAGCAAACATGTGGGGGCAGATTATATCTTTGTAACAGCAAAAGACAGACTTGTCCTTGACCAGATTGTTAGAGCAGGTGAGGTCCTCCTATGAACACTGTTTAAATAAGTGCAACCATTACAAGACCAATCAGTTTTCTGTCTTCCACAAATCCTCATGACCTTCAGGACATCCACAGGTTCAAATCAGCCTTAAATAACCCACTGCACCGCAATCAATTGGTCATTTTCAAATCAATTTACCTTTTAAAAAGTCATTGATGACCCCAGCTAGATCGTGATAGACACTTGTGGTGAGGGTCTGTCATTGACTACATGGTACGTGAAGTCAATTGTGACCTTCACAGTTCTGAGTGATGAAGGATAAGAGGGTACTAAAGAAAGATTAGACACAGACCTCGGCTCTCGACAAGAACTGAAACCCACTACATGGCTCTTCTCACTCTTCTGAGCCATGTCTCACCACGCAGCAGAAATGAGTCTCGGAGAGAAAAATCTAAAATCTCCTATGAACTTCATCTCCTCTAGCTCTATGTGGCTGCTCCCTTGATGCATTATATTAATTAGGAAAAGACTGCAAAAGACATTATTCTGACTCTGTAACTTTAATGACTTCAACCTCAGTGCTCAATCTAATCTTAATATTGTTTTATTTTAATTTGCACTTAATTGATCAGAAATATACTAGACGATCCCCAACGACATCTATCCACATTGACTGAAAGACTTCAGCAGACACGTTATGTGAGAAGCATCTTCTTTTATTCTATAAAAGTTGTCAAAGTCTACTTGGAGACTTGTTCTTGTAATTAGCTTTTAGACTCCATTTCTGGTTTCTGTACAAATCAGTATTAAATCAGAGTTTATATTGTGCTTAATTTGTGTTTTGCGTGTGTTTCTAAACCACAGCTCGGGCAGTTATCCTTATGTTAATTTGTGAGTTAAGTTAAGTTATCAATCCACTTTTTCAACCAAATGGCTGAACCCAAATATTGTAGAGAAATTGTTAGAAATGTGTTGCATTGTTTTCCTCTTAAAATAGAATATACATTTTAACATATTCCCCCTGTTCGCACGTCTCTAAATTACAAATAGGTTTTTGATTGCATTTAGAGCAGGAAGTTTTATGTCAACACATTCTGCAGATGTTTTTATGTTATTTTATTTATTATATATTATATGGTTCAATAAAAGGAAGGAAGGAGGCAGGAACCAGCGAACATTTAAATACAGTTTAATCAAAACAAACAAACAATAACACGGTAGTAAAATGCCGCCAGCCACCTCACGGTCGACTGCCGGCCAAAAGAACATACATACAAAACTTAAAACATATGTCTGGGCCCGGTCCTCTCTCGCCGGCAGTCCTGTCGATTTGTCCTTTTTTACTCCCGAACTCCTCCGTGGGAGATGTGGTACCGGTGCGCGCACAGCTGATTTCCACTATCATTCACGCCACCGGCCCCACCCCACGGCTCCCGTCACGCCTTCCTCGCTACATTATACTTATTAATAAATAGGTTTTTTATTATTATACTTATATGTATTATACATATTATACAAGCAATTTATGCTTTAAATACCTACAAGCTAAACTAAATACAACTAAATATGGAGTAGGCAGCTGTAATAAAATAACCTTACACTATCAATCAACTCTAGTTCTGCTTTGGTGTTTCTTTCTTCACCATCAACAACCGCTTTACCCCCCATGACCACCCAACTGAGGTTTCTGTTCTTAAAGCTTGCTGATCAGGTAAGCCGAGAGCAGATGATGTCCCACACAAGCATGACTGTGAGACCTGGTGCTTTAAGCCCCAGGGTGTTTAGGATATGAGCTAGTCAGCTTTGTAGAGTTTTAAGCACCTGTTCTAAATCTCCCTGTGCTTAAGAGGTTCGTCAGTTCTGCAAGACTTCCTCTAAAGATCAAATGCCATAGATCGGCCACGCCAGAACCATTAGGAAAACTGAATAGATTCTTTTCAAAGATTTCAGATTCCAAACTGTCGATGAAATAGCAAAACAGAGATGCATCACGTTCTCATACTCTCACTGCCTTACTTAAGCGGTGAACTACTTTAGACTGACTTTCTTGGCAGGCGTAGATCTTTCAAGACATCTGAATTGTTTTAAATATCTTCGATGTAAACCAGCTAAAGCCAAATGCCTGAACTAACAGATACGAGAGCCACATTAATGTCCTGAACACATAGGTGCCAAAGAGATGCTGGCAAAACTTTATTTCATAATGAACAAATCTACAGTACATCCTCCTCACAATAGTCTATTGAAAAGCATTAATGCACCAGCTTTCTCCAATAAAATGTTCTTTGTTGTAAGAAGTGCCACTGGGAATGTGTAATTCCTGCCATGAAACATTTCAACGCCTCCTCTACCTTGGCTCAACACCCACTCAAGTTTTACTCCAGGCTGTTACCCCGTTGAGGAGTAATCATTTTGTGCCAGGAGAGTTCTCACAATCACTATAAAATTAATGCACTTTAGGTTTTGACATAAATTTGATTTTGCTGCTCCTTATAGATATGTTTCCACAAAGTTATTTCAATCAATATTGTGTCAACATCATCAACTAAAATCATTGAAATAAAAATTATGCATTTCTCCAATAGTGAAACCTAGTGATTGGTCATGTCCTGTCCTTTGGATGTTCAAACACATAGCTTTCTGGTTGTCAGCTCGGATCTTTATCCATTGCATCCAATCACCCCAAATAACAATGAATCTTTGAAAATGCTAAAGCAATAGAAAGCAGTAGCCAGCATAATCAAAGCCTTTGTTTCAATTGTTTCATTGGTTACTATCTTGTTTTAGTGATAACACTGTAAATGAAGTTTTTGTTTCAGCTGTGTTGGCCAAGGGTCACAGAATCAAGTAGTTCGCAGACCAAATTGAAAATATAGAGATAACTATTTCACAGTTCTTTCTTGTTTACTTCTGCCACCGCACTTTGTTCCTTTGCTTTTTGAACGTCCAGTCAAAATTGTTTCAATCCACTTCAATATGTTTCAATATTTTGAACTCCCAGCTCCTGTAATGGCTATCATAACTTATTATCATCAAAATGGAAAACTATTCAAAAAATTCTTGTTATTTTGTTAAATTGATCATTGAAAGAAAAAAGTAGGTTTTAACGTATGTTGTTGCTGATCTGAGGCTCTTTGCAATTATAGACTAACCTTTCTTTTGTGGTTATACGATATGACTTATGATATCAAAGGACCAGATGGACATGCGCAGTGAAATAATTGGGAAAGTTTCCAAATTTAACACACATTTAATTAAATAACCGTAATGACAACTTTAAGAGAAAATGTGAATAGCGGAGGGCTGGAGGATAAAAAAAGGTTTTGAAGGTTAGTGTTGCACCGAGGTTGAGAAGATTGTGTCTGTTTTCACAAGAGAAAAAAGGAAAGGGAAATATAAAAGTGATGGAGAGGCAGACAGAAAGGTTAGAAATAAATAACCCTGAATGTATGCATTTTAAGTGGCTTTTTACAAAACAGATATGGAGAGTTTATGAGACATATACAAGTCGTGCCTGTTGTCAAAAGGGATGCGCGCAATTTAATATAGAGTATTAATTTGAATTACATTCATCATACTCTGCAGAATTGCTGAATTAAACTGAGTGTAGAATTCATTGAATTCCAATCCAAAGTAATTCACTACAGTAACATAGCAACAGAGATATTGAATTCATCCAACACAACAACAAAATGGATGCGGTCAGAACAGTTTTACTGCATTCTGTTTGTCACTTCAGGAACCGAATCAGAAGGCATTCTTAATTTAATTATTAGGTCTCAACGGTCAGTGCTTGTGCCATATCATAGGACTTAAAGAGGAAATGAAGTGCAATGCTCTGATCACCACCTCACCACTACCACCACCCCCTGAACTCATCACCCACTCCCACTCATTTTAAAGGTCATCCAAGAGCTTAGTACACTAATCATTACCCTACAGAACAAACATCAAGCTTCAGTCAAAAAAAATTCACCTGCCTACACACTTAGAGCGATTTGCAGAAGGGAAAGAGCAAGAGCACTCATCTCAGCACCCAATCAGAAGGTTCAGTTTGGTGAGTGAAGCATGGAGAGGATTGTCTCAGTCGGCGATATAAGGGTAACAAGGGATATATCTGAAAAATGGAAACTAGTGGGCAGTATGTGCAGCATTCTCACTGACATTCTGCTTAGTACAGAATTCAGCCTTTGTAGTTTTCATCCACCAGTTGCATTGTGGCTCAGAAGAGCTTTACACTCATTTTTATTCATAGCTTGGTTTCAATACAGTTGAGTGGCAATAGGAAATAAGTTCCTTAAAATTCTGACAACCAAGCATTCAGAGCATTGTGTGAGGGGGATCCTGGTAAATCCTACAGTGTGGGGACCAAAACAATGTCCCCCCAATGAAAGTAATATATTTTGACCTTTTGATCCCCTTAAAGAATACAGATAGATCAAATCAAACTAAATTATATATTTTTGAAAATGTGTAATAAAGAAGATTCATGAGTGTTTTCAGGTTTCAGTCAGTTTTCAGAGCTTAAGCGCCACCACACCTTCTGTTTGTGTAACAGCAGAGGCTCCTGACATGTGATGTAACACTTCTAATATAATTGGAACGAATATAATGAACATTTTGCGTCTAAAACCGTGCGGAAAACACAGATTTTTTTATCTTGATCCTAAAAAAAGAGAAACGTCTCGAAATGTGAATCGGCCCTTAGAGCCCTATTTTCACGATCTAAGCGCATGGTTGAAAGCGCATGGCCCAAGTTCACTCAGGGTGTGTCCGAATCCAGTTTTTATATTTTAAACGACGGGAAAATGGTCGGTGCGCCCGGACGCATGGGCTAAACAGGTTTGCCTGGTTCTATTGATGAGTAATGAGTGTTTTTTGGGCATAACTTGCAGTAAACCATCCATCCATTTTCTACTGCTTATCCTGGGCCGGGTCGCAGGGCAGCAGTCTAGGCAGGGATGCCCAGACTTCCCTCTCCATAGACACTTCCTCCAGCTCTTCTGGGGGTACACCGAGGCGTTCCCAGGCCAGCCGGGAGACATAGTCCCTCCAGCGTGTCCTAGGTATTCCCCGGGGTCTCCTCCCGGTGGGACATGCCCAGAACACCTTCCCGGGAAGACGTCCAGGGGGCATCCGGAAAAGATGCCATAGCCACCTCAGCTGTCCCCTCTCGATGTGGAGGAGCAGCGGCTCTACTCTGAGCTCCTCCCGAGTGACTGAGCTTCTCACCCTATCTCTAAGGGATCGCCCAGCCACCCTGCGGAGAAAGCTCATTTCGGCCGCCTGTATCCATAATCTTGTCCTTTCGGTCATGACCCACAGCTCATGACCATAGGTGAGAGTAGGAACGTAGATTGAGCGGTAAATCGAGAGATTCGCCTTGCGGCTCAGCTCCTTCTTCACCACAGTAGACCGGTACAGCGACCGCATTACTGCAGAAGCTGCAGCGATCCGTCTGTCAATCTCCCGTTCCATCCTTCCCTCACTCGTGAACAAGACCCCCAGATACTTGAACTCCTCCACTTGAGGCAGGGACTCTCCACCCACCTGAAGTGGGCAAGCCACCCTTTTCCGACTGAGAACCATGGCCTCAGATTTGGAGGTGCTGATTCTCATCCCAGCTGCTTCACACTCGGCTGCAAACCGTCCCAGTGCATGCTGAAGGTCCTGGTCTGATGGGGCCAGCACGACGACATCATCCGCAAAGAGCAGAGATTAAATCGTGTCGTCCCCAAACCCGACGCCCTCCGACCCCTGGCTGCGCCTAGAAACCAATGCAGTCTAAACTCAGAGTCTTAACTCTCATTCCCTTTAAGAGCCAGTTGCGCTCGTGCCATGTCGGATTCGCTATTAACACGGCGGACTTTGCAAGAGCAAAGACTGGACACTTCTTCAGAGAGGAAACTCATCTACAGGACAAGCCAGATTATTATCTTTATATTATCTTTATTATCTTTACTCCATTTATTTTTATATTTGGGATGTTTGTAGTCTTCCCTCTGTGTAATAAATAAAGTGAAAGCCCGCCCAGAGGCGGATTTTCTACTCATGCGCTCTTTTTAAATAACAAAAAAGTCTTTATTTATATAATATGACAAGTCTATTTTCACTTCCTCAAAATAACAACGCCTGAAAACACTTTTTTTTAGACGGAACAATGAGAACTGCGTCAGGCTGAAACTAGCAGAAAAATTTGCGCTGCACTTTGTACCATGTTTGTGCCGTGTTGCACCGGGTGTATTATAGGACCCTTAATGTTCAAGTGCGTTTCATAAGGATCCATTTGTTTTGACTTGGAGCGTCATTCCATCTCATATTTGCTTTGCGTCTCTGTATCAGTTTTCAATTAGATCTTCTAAAATGTACCTCCAATTATCTTCTACTTTTACTTCACAGGGTATTTTTGTAACTTTCTCTGAAATCAGAGGTGACAAAAACACTTACTACCTAAAAAAGACTCCTTTTAAATGAAAAGATGGTTTATTTACAGCCTTGTAACTGTTGAATGTTTTAAGACATTCAATGTACTGCCCTTATGTGACTGGGCAGAATCACTCAACAGGTAACACAGGGTCAACAAATGATAAAATGGTGGCAACCCTTAAGGTGGAGGTAACATGCTATGTCATGCATTCTGGCTTCCTCGCATAGGTGAACAGGGTGTCCTTTAATGCTTAACATGGTCAACTTGTTAAATAAAAACTAGCTGGACGTATGACATGGTATTTCTGTGCTTGATACTCTCCCCCAGCACTCCAACTTGTTTGGGGAAGTTTTTTGAAAAGTCTGGAAAAAAGCAAAACTAGCTTGCCATCAAGATTGTCTGCGATGTGTCAAGAATGGCTTGTTACTCTTGCGATAGTGCATTTCGGTGTTGGATGTAATATAAACGGTGGATATGGATTTGGAGATCGTTTAAAAACTGATGGATGGCGTGGTCCCAGTGCTAAAAGATCCCGGACATGAACTGCACACTATAAGAAAAACTAAGTCGCATGTCTGTGTTTTGTTTGGCATTCGGCGTCCCACTGCCAGCCTCCAGAACCTTTTTTTTTATAATCGTACAGCTGGATCTATCTTTTAAAAATATGATCACACGTAACACTCTTTGCAGATACGACGTATGCCTCACTACTGCATAGGTCCTCAACATTAATATGAGATTGGCAGAAACTGTGTGTGAAAAACTACAGTCATGTTTTAACCTGCAAACAATAGCATCCTTGCTGCTAAGCTGTGAATGGCTAAGACCCCTTTTCTATTTGCACTTTTATTCGCTCTGTTGAAAGCATTGATGAAAGTATCACACAAGTTCACCTTGCCAGGTGTTGAGCTATGCTGAGCTGTGAAGAGTCTTTGACATGATATGATTCACCTGTTGCTAAGAAAAGAGAAAAAAAGAGTTATTGAACTGTACTGCAAGGTGATTGAATAACAGGATTCAGGAAAACAGACTGTTGTAAATACCTCAACAACTTTTTTGCTGCCAGCATAACTTATTTCAAGTCAGGAAATGGACATAAATTCCTATAGCATGGAAGATTTTGTAGTGTGGAGCAATAAAAACAGTGTTTTGTACAGATACAGTAACAAAGGATGTCTTTTTCTGTATGTCAAAGAAAAAAGTAAAAGGTTAAGTTTTACCTAACTTAACCCTTTTGCAAAATAAAAACAGACATTAAGAGACTGACGCAAAATACAGAGACATGAGAAAGGTGAGATATCCTGATCTTCCCTGAGATCATTGAAATGTGTCTGTCTGAAATGTTCCGACATCTTGCATCTAAATATACAGCTTTGCTTTTTCGAATCAAAACTGTCATATTTTTCATTTTACATTATTGTATTATGCCTCCAGAAGTGTTGCATTATGACTGCAATATGCGTAAAGCCATGTGTAATCACACATTACTGTTTGTAAAATTGTTTAGATGTGTCCCGTGGCCCACTCTTTAAATGTTGCTCACTCCTTTTATATCAGTACCTTTTAGATTGATGTTTTTATATCTCTCATTTTAACTTTTTTTCAATTATCTCTTTTGACAAACAGAGGTTTTATAAGTTCCTCAAATATCGTAATAATTGTTTCTGTATTGAAGCAAATCCAGCAAGTATCCATTGAAAAAAAAAAAAAAGAGAGACCTCATTTACTATCAGCTCTTCTTCAGTTACAATATTCAGTAGCTTAAAAGGATGGAGTTTTCCCCTCTCAGCTCTACAGTGAAGAAACAAAGGCTTTTGTGTCTTCCCTTTCCTTGTAAATTGTGTCTGCATTCCACATGAAGACTACTGTCGTCTTTAACTGTAAAATATGAAAGGCCTTCAAAGATCAATATAATGACCATTACCATTTCAAAGGTCTTCGAGGTTTGCACTTCAGCAAAAGTAATGTCTGTGTCATTGCGGAATACTCTGCCTTTAGTAGTACATGTCTTCAATTCTTTTTAAAATAATATCACTTAGCTCGATTTTTTTCACCAAGAGAGATTCCCTCAAAGTAACAATCATGCCTTTTTAGCTAGTGAAGTACTTTTTAATGGTCACGCGCACTTATGTTCACTGGTTAATTTTCAATGTGCATGCTTGCATGTGACAGATTGGTTGAACTGATAACCAGTTAAATCTCAGCTGTGTTTGAGTCTCAATAAGCTTGTTTACCCACTAACATAATTGAAAGGCTTGTGTGACCTCGCCTGGTTGGCTAATTGCGTAATTATGTAAACCCATGATTCATTAACATCTTAAGAGAGTTGTTAGTAAGCAAGAACATTATTGGGATATACGTCTGTATTGTCCAAGGCATGAAGATGAGCCCTGCATTCCAATCAGCATACCATCCATCCTAATGGTATTCGAAAGCAGAATTAATATGTCCCAAATCGTAGTATGTTGAAAATAGTATTCTAAAGATTTCCGGATGGATTACTACTTCTGGTAGAAATCCGAAGTGCAGAGTGATGCACACACTAATGGCTGATATTAACCACAACTCACTGCAAGTAGGCGGAGTTTAGTGACGCTCCACTACATTAATAAATTATATAAATTATGCATCTCTAAATGAACAAATGTAAGTATACAGTAAACATTACATACGAAATGATTCATTAATTAATACCTGAATAGAAAGAAAACTATACACCACAATGTCTAGGCAACAACGGCCACTTCCGATCCTGTTAGTATGTCCCAGTGTGTGCCATATCTTTTGCCATGCACTCAAAAGTACCTACTATTCCAACACCAAAACAGTACCTACTATAAGGGTATAGTGTAAGTAGGCGAATTGGAAGGCAGGGTTGGTCTCTAAAGCTGGCCTCAGATTACAGGATGCTTGGCCTGATTTTACCCCATTTTATTTACATCCAGAGAAAATTTAGAAAAATCGTGTCCAGGACCTCGATCGGGTCCAATGTTCCAATTTGAGGTCAACAAAAGTCAAATCTTGCACTCCGCGATCTGCTCCGAGAAAAATTGCTAATGCAGCCGAGGAAATTTTCATTTTAAATGAGCATTTCAAGATATATGTGGCCATTCCAGTCTCATGTTTGTTGGATTTTAACAAAATTAAACCTCAGGAATGAAAAAGTCACCCAGCAACAAAAATGAAAGACTGACAGAATGACAAGACACATTAAAACTATGATAAAAATCAAGGTCATCATTTCATTTGTTTTAGCTTTTCCTCAAGTACAAATACTTTTTTACGTTTCGTACAAAGTGAATCGGAACTTGTTATCTTTAGAGTATTAGAGGTCTTAAAAAATACAGAGCATATTTTTTTTGATTTTGACTTGTTTTTCCAGTATTCATTTTCTGCAAATAAATGCAAAAATAAATAACATGTTCATTTGAAATTTGAGAGAAATATTGTTAGTAGTTCACAGAATTTAACGAAAATTCCTAGACACATACCTATACATAGTATGTTTTAACACTAGAATAACAGTCTCTTCGGCCCTTTATCACTAGGCATCCTCCGCCTGGCATGCCCACCCCAGGCGGATCAGCCCCGGGTGTGTGTCACAAAGTTATTAGGTCATTTGGCAGCCAACACTGTGTCCATCCGCTTCAGCCGCAACCAGTGGATGCTTCTTTCAGCAACACTGGCAAGTTCTTCTTCTGCTGGACCTGTTGTTTGATGCCCAACTCATTTAACAGCCTTAACACTGGAGCTAGCCACAAAGCCCTATACTTCCAACGGGCATACTTTCGCTGTCCAATCACGCTTTTCTTCCTTAGCTGCCAAGTTGGTATATTGCAGGTCTTTCCTTTCAAAGGCCTCATTAATGGCCTCTTCCCAAGAACTGTCAACTCAACTATGCCAATCCGGCTAGAGTTGGACCAGAGCACCAGGTCTGGGCGCAGATTCGTGGCTACAATTTCAAATGGGAAAGTGAGTCTGTGGTTTAAGTCCACTCACATTCCCCAGTCCCTGTCTATATTCAGCTGTCCTGCATCAGGCGAAAAAAAAACCTTGCTCGCTTTTTCTCCCCTCCTCAAGCAAAAGGACTGGGATTTCGGTAAACTATTTTTGCCATTTAAGGGGTATGGCATTTGTAGACACTCTCTTGGTCTCTGTAGCTGTTGCCAAGCCGCTCCGTACTTGATTGTGTCACCATGTGCACACAGGTGGCAGGCTGGGTCTTGTCCACACCGTACCTGCAAATTTGTTGGAGGGGGCAGCACATCATATGTGGCACTAACAATAAAACGTAACATGTTTCTCTTCATGCGTCACAGCTCATCCAAAGTGATTTTACACTGATCTATCCCTTCACACCTCATTCAGCGGCCTTGTTGGGCTTGGCTGACTGCTCTGCCACATCTAGCTGCCGCTGTTCCTTCGGTGTAGCCTTTTGCCATATGGGTGTTGTTATTCACAAACAAAGTCCCCCTCTGCCATACAAGACTTGCCCCACAATATCCCATTGTCTGAGGACTGCCTTTGCATCAGCAACTTCTATATCCAGATTGCACTTCCTCCTTGTGGCCAACGTTGGAACAGAATTTCTTATGCAGGTACGGGAATCTTAAAGGGTCATATCAAGCCTTGTTTTTCCGCATTTGTACTGCTTCAGAAAGCTTGAAATAGGAAGAGAGAGAACTCTATGTTCCTAAGCATCGTGGTAGCCCAATACATTCCCTTATTTCTCAAAAGACAAATATACCCACAGTGATTCTTAATGTGATGGACCGCTTTAAAGGGGGTCAATAAATGCACAAATAAACCCCAAGAAATCAGTTTACAGCAGTGGTGCCCAAAGTCAGTCCTGGAGGGCCTGTGTCCTGCAGAGTTTAGCTTCAACCCTAATCAAACAAACCTGAACAGCTAATTAAGGTCTCACAAAGCAGACTAGAAACATCAAAACAGGTGTGCAGGACTGTGGCCCTCCAGGACCAACATTGGACACCCCTGGTTTACAGTATAGAATCGGTCATATTGATAACTTGGGACACCAACTGCCTCCCCAGCTCTGGCTGCGGGTTAAATATGAAGGAGCCACAGGAGATTTATCAGGTCCGAAAACCTAAACCATGGCCGTCCAATATAGGGCAACCAGATCCACTTTCATTTGTCCAAAGATCCTTCAAATTAACTACTCCATATTGGGATGGAGCCTCCATTGCACAGGCCTCAGTCCCTGCCTCAACAGAATGTCTGCTCCCACATTCTGGTCTCAGACAGGAGACCAGAATGACCAGAGAAAGACAGGAACTTGTCCCGAGACCATAGAAGAATGTGAGGGGCCAGTCTACAAATGATAAAATGATACAACTATGATAAAAATCAAGGTCATCATTTCATTTGTTTTAGCTTTTCCTCAAGTACAAATACTTTTTTACGTTTCGTACAAAGTGAATCGGAACTTGTTATCTTTAGAGTATTAGAGGTCTTAAAAAATACAGAGCATATTTTTTTTGATTTTGACTTGTTTTTCCAGTATTCATTTTCTGCAAATAAATGCAAAAATAAATAACATGTTCATTTGAAATTTGAGAGAAATATTGTTAGTAGTTCACAGAATTTAACGAAAATTCCTAGACACATACCTATACATAGTATGTTTTAACACTAGAATAACAGTCTCTTCGGCCCTTTATCACTAGGCATCCTCCGCCTGGCATGCCCACCCCAGTATAGAATCGGTCATATTGATAACTTGGGACACCAACTGCCTCCCCAGCTCTGGCTGCGGGTTAAATATGAAGGAGCCACAGGAGATTTATCAGGTCCGAAAACCTAAACCATGGCCGTCCAATATAGGGCAACCAGATCCACTTTCATTTGTCCAAAGATCCTTCAAATTAACTACTCCATATTGGGATGGAGCCTCCATTGCACAGGCCTCAGTCCCTGCCTCAACAGAATGTCTGCTCCCACATTCTGGTCTCAGACAGGAGACCAGAATGACCAGAGAAAGACAGGAACTTGTCCCGAGACCATAGAAGAATGTGAGGGGCCAGTCTACAAAGAGGCCATGATCTTAGGCCTGGTTGGGGATTTTTATGCAAAACCATTGACATTTTATCTGTTCTCAACAGAACATGATGGCCTCTAAAATCTGAAAGAAAATGTTTCAGACCTCGAAATATGGCTAACACAAGGGTCTGCAACATCAGTCGTAGAAATCCACACTCATGCATAACTCTGCCAGTAACATTAGTTATCCCTAATACACTGATAACCTTGTAGAGGTGTGGTTGATTAGGATTGGAGCTACAACTGCATGACTGTAGCTCTCAAGGACCAACATTACCTACCCCTGGGCTAGTATCTTCAGGCAATTTATTTGCAACAAGAGATGATTACCTCTCCAAGGACCTTTTACTGAGCAGCCTTCCAGTACTGCTTCCCAACCTGTAAGGGATGCACCCGTTATTACAATCTTTCGCTGTGACGATGCTCCCAACACGAGCTAATGAGACGGAAACCAAGGTGTTATTCCACATGGATAGGCTACTAGGGCATCTGCACATAACCCTGATTGTACAGAACAATTTTGCCCTTGTTAAAAACCCATTTGCTCCGGGCCGCCACTGCAGGGGTCTCATGCACAACAGGCTGAAGGGAATAACATTGTAAGCTGCTGCCATGAGACCCATCACTTTGACAGTGTTTGACAGTGATAGCTTGGCCTAGCTTGATCCTGGACACAGTTGTCAGGATTGACCAAATATGAGTGATGATAGACATGCGTGCATCTGTGTTGAGTCCCACCCCAAAAAATGTGGTTATTTGAAAGGAAGTTAGATTGCTCTTCTTCACATTGAGCTTTGAAAGAAAGCAGTCAATACTGGAACACATAACCACAAAGTTGAAAAGTTCAATTTCTGATGCTAGGGAATGATGCAAGGTGTAATATGCATCCTTCAGATCTTTTGTGACAAAACAGTCTTCGGATTGGATTTGATTTCCAATGATAGGAATAGTGAGCATCTTGAAATTTTACTGAGTGGTGTAGATGCCGAAGATCTATATTGGGATGTAAGTCCTTACACTTCTTGGAAAAGATGTCCCGGCTGTAGAAGCTACTTCCTCTTATGAAGGGAGGAACACGCTTGATGGCCTCTTCTATGAGAAACAAACCTAGGTGTCCGAATACCTGACTCTACAAATGATCTTCTTGCAAAATCAATATCCTATTGAACCTGGGGATTCCAGAACTGAACTGGGTTCTACATCCCTTTTTCATGATCCGAAGAACCCAAAAAGAAACATTTGGAAGTGCTTACATCTGCACAGCTTTCCTGTGGCTCAGTGGTTAGAGCATGGCGCTAGCAATGCCAAGGTCATGGATTCGATCCCAGGGATTGCACATAAAAAACAATGTATTGTATAATGCAATGTAAGTCGCTTTGGATAAAAGCATCTGCCAAATGCATACATGTAAATATAATGTAAAATTCTTTGAATTTACATTTAACCATGGATTTAGAAATTGTGCTAGAGGGATCAGTCTCTCGACCTTGGGTGTCCTTTGAGATGTGATATCCGTCCCCTGGAGTGGTTGACTGGTGGGGAACATGCAAACCGAATCCTCTGGAACATTTCCCACATGGAACGGATTCTACAGGGCAGTAATGACTTTGGGCGGACACTAAGCGACCAGTTCTGTTTTGGGTTTTTAATTCAACACAATCAAACTCTTTATGTTAAAACACTTCACAGATATTTACTTCATCCCAATTCCAAGCAATATAAACAGCATATATGGTTGATATTTGCCCTGTACTTTTGTTAGATCACATTTATGAATTGGAGTGCTACACAGCTTTTGAAAGAACGGCAAGGGCAGAAACAGAAAACTCACACTTACACTCACTCTCACAAACACACACACACACACACACTCTCTCTCTCTCTCTCTCTCTCTCTCTCGCACTCTCTCTCACACACACCTCATAGCCGAACACCATACAAGACGGGATACAAGGGATTTTGTGATACTTTGATGTCATGCTATGATCAATCTTTGTGGTGCCACATGCAGTTGAACACACCTACAGTATGATGTAGTTGTTTTTGGAACCTTTACAATTTAACCCAACAGTTACAGTAAACCTTTCAAATAGCTGGTACAGTAAAATATAAAAACACTAAACTTTACAAGTTATTTGGCGAAAGAGCAAACAACATTGTCTGAGGGAAAGTTGGATTTATTCTAGTATGTAAACATACATATCAAAAAACAAAGTGCACAAAAAATAAACCATATGTTGTCTACTGTTTTTCATATCTTGTTGAACCTCTCTTGTAGCCCACAGCAGTCATTCTCTTGGTCTTGAATCTTCATCAGTACCTATTCCTAGATCGCAAAGATAATTTATTTAATTATGAATCAATGTAAAATTGGTTGTTCTCAACATTAAATCAACATTAAATCTGGGTTGTGCATGTGTTGTGCTGTAATCTTTAGTTAATGCTAAAAATACAATAATACAACGTATCACGACATTCTCTGTAAATACTTTAAAAATACTTTAAAAAGGGTTGGAAACATCTGTTGTCCTATGATACAATCTCCCTAATAAATGTCTAGATTTAAATTTGTTTGATCTAAACAGTTTGAATAACAATCCAATGAAGTATTTCTCTGCATATACTTAAGCTGACATTCTATTTTATTTAGTCCTGGGCTGTTAAGTTGGTCATTTCAATTTATTCACAAGCAACGAGAGTGTCAGTGAGTTGAATTGAAAGTAAAATCTCCATTACTTTGTTCTCTCCGTTGAGAAATTCATTACTGAAATTGTTCTCAAGCTCCCCTTTACTCTCAGAGTTCTAGGGCCCTTAGCTAGTTAGTGTAAAATTATCCATGTATTGGGATATTGAGGTTAAATGTTCCCTTTGAAAGTCGTTATGTACATCTTGAGTGGAATATACTCCTGAACTCTAAACAATATGCTTATCTTGCTAGATGGGCACATACAAACCATAACTAAAGTCCTGATGGAAGCAAATGTATGTCTCTGATAGAAGTTATAGTCCCAGATTTTAAACCTACCTATTGCGATTAATAGTCTTGATGCATGCGGTCATATACACAGTCTCTAGCAAACAGGTGTTTAACATCGCCATTACTTATGTTTTGGCATGTCTGGAACAATTTATTGACCAAATTCTGTATTCAGCAATCGGGGCCAGAACTATCCATTTTATACAATGTGATAGTTTATCTACTCAACTCAACTCAACTCAACTTTATTTATATAGCGCTTTTTACAATTTTCATCTGGTCACTTGATTTTGGTTTCAATAAACCAAGTCATTTCCTTCTCTGTCTGACTTGAGGAAAGAAACGAAGTGTACTATCTGTCATGGTTTTGTGGACTGTGTGTGCAGCTACACTCTTGTCCAATCAAATCCAGTTTGTCATGCTGTAAGGGGCTACAGGGGCTGAAAATGCCCTTAAAGCATGAAACTGTTGCACAGCACACACCCTCAAGACATCGCTCAGAGATAACCTTGTTGCTCAGTTTGTGAGGACAGGGTAAGCTGCTGGCCAAAGGTCCTGAAAGGATATCAGTTATGTCAGTTTCTGCCAGAAGAAATCTATCTTTACGTTTGCGTCCTCTGGATTTTCTGCGAGCTGCTACAACAGTCTTGTTCCTGTAGCATCACTCTGTTGTTGAACTTGATTTTTGTGTTTGCTGGGGAAAATATGCAAGCCCTGCTTGCTCATTCAAAATTTGTTTTATGTGGTCACTAGAGCAATGTGGTAGTGTGGCTACAGCGTTCTGGGTAGATGCCTACTGGCCTGTTGTTAGTTTTCTATTGTTGTGTCCGAAATCGCTCTCCTGTCTTTTTATTACTTTATGATTTATGAAGTCCATGAGTGCACAATGAGTGAATAGAACATGTGTACCTGTGAAGAATTCTGAATATTACTTTTCACATCAATGCTGTTGTATATTAACAATAATAACTATGCATTGTTACTAATGCCTTCATTCGTTCCTGCTTTGTGGTTTTATTTGTAGTGTATTAACGCAATAAGTTTTAACTTTGGTTGTCAATATTAATTTGTGTTCACATTTTTTTAAATAAAACTGACATCAAAAATTTTACATCATTTAACAAAGTCTGTGGTATTTATTTATCTTTGTGTGTATTACATTTTATTCACCTTATATATATAACTTCATGTTTGTAAATGTAAATATGGCTATATTTGATGTTTCTGATACAGAATAATTGTAACACAATAACATTGCTTAATAATAATAATTATTACTATTATTATTGTATTTATTATAGTGGTGGGCCGTTAACGGCGTTAACGGCGTTAACGCAGTGAGACTATTATCGCGCGTTAAAACAATTGTCGCCGTTAATCTATTCTCAAAGTTGGGTTGGGAGCTGGGTCTATACTACGCAAGCTATGATGACTTTCACCTTGATATTTTAGCGCGGATGTATACCAGCTTAACTGCACTGTACGGGGCGAGAACGAGATTTTTCAACTCGCGTGATTCGCGTCATTCGCGGAAGCGGAAGCAGAAGCCGCCTCATCATAACCAGGGCTTCATTCGCGCGATTCGCGCAGCAAGTAGGTCTATTGGCTCTTTGCATTAACATATAAATCACTCGCGCTTGACACGCCATTCGCGTTTGGTCTGAACACAACATAACGTTACTGTGAAATTACCGCATCAAACGTGACGTGCTAACATGGATGCAGCTATGAAGCCGCCGGGTTTGCTTCAGGGAATATTATTTTTTAAGAAGCTTCCCAATAGAAACATCGTCAAGACTAAGGTTGTTTGCACCTTGTGCAATGCGGAATTGGTTTAAAAAAAACACTTTCTCTCAACAGGTAGTGGTCTAGCTTTAGTTGAAACCAGTAACTTTGTATTGAGATCTAATGTATTATGGCTCCTGTATGACATATCGCTTGTTGCTCCCTCACTCTTTGTAAGTCGCTTTGGATAAAAGCGTCTGCTAAATGACTAAATGTAAATGTACTGTAGGAGCTCTTCCAGTCTCAAGTACCACCTAAACGCAAAGAATCCCTTAGCTAATGCGGAAGTAAACACAAGTTCATTTTCCATCCATCCATTTTCTACCGCTTATCCGAACTACCTCGGGTCACGGGGAGCCTGCGCCTATCTCAGGAGTCACAAGTTCATTTTATTGAACATAATTTAATTTTCATCACCAATTATCATAGTAGAACAGCTTTCTCAAGCAGTTTGTGATGCATTTTGGAAACAGGAGATGAGCCCCTGGTCTAATGCGCCACCTGGCTTTAGACACCCGTTCTCAAAGACTTACTTTTAGTCATTATTTGGGTAGCACACATTCTGAATGCCTTCGGCAGAATTCAAATGAGCCATTTTAATCTAGATTAATCTAGATTAATCTTGGAATTAATCTAGATTAATCTAGATTAAAAAAATTAATCTATGCCCACCACTAATTTATTATCATTATAATGATTATAATAAATGCTCCGATACTTAATTTCTCCTCCAAAACATCATATCTCTCGATAATTCCATTAATTCAAATTGAACGTCAAATTGTTTTCAAACTATCGACTGATAGCCAATACTGTGAAAATGCTTTTATCAGTAAATACCGACTATTGGCCAGTGCATCTCTAATAATAATAGCACTTACATAATTTGAGGTAATACAGTATTTATGTGCTATTCAGTCCAGAAGAATGCATTATGACTTTCACACATGCATGACCCAGAAGAAAAATGCAAAATTGGTATGAGAGAGTGAGTAGTGTCAAGAGGTTCTGCCTCTCACCATCACGTATCCTTGATATCCTTCTAAAAGTGAGGTGATAGACTGATCTCAGCAGTACTATGTGTCTTGCACTGCCAATGTGCACTTGTTTTGCCGCCTCATTGGAGAAACTCGGGGCGTGAGAGGAGTAATGTTGGATCTGGTTTGTTAAACTTTACACCTCAAATTGACCAGCGTGAAATTTGAAAGATGATGTCACCTTTATTCTAAATCTTACAGTAACGGTATTTTTAATGAAATGAGAAATGAGAGAAATGACAGGATATCCCAGATTTAATGAACTTTGGAAATATTATCTTACTCTACTCGCCCTTAAAAGATGCTGTAAAGGCGACTTAATTTTCAACTTCTGCAAATCTATAGCTTCAAACAAACACCTTCGATAAACAACCCCACCCTCTTACCCAGTGCATCAAACCCGACTACAAATGATTCAGACCCAGAATGCATTTATGATTGGCTATTTTCTCTGTCTGAAAACTTTTCGGTTTCAAGTTTACTTGCTAAAAAAAAGTGTGTGGGTTGCTCCCCTGGCGCTGTTTTTTCCTGTTTACAGAGCCTGGGGCTGTCACAGAGAAAGATTTTTCAGGACATCTATTTCAGTGATAACTGTCAAGTATAGGGACAGTTTATCTGCGGCATTCCAAAACAAATAGTTTACATCACCTTTAAAATGATGAGATCAAACTAAATATGTACCTTTAAGTTAATCGAAGCACATCGGTCGGCACATCATGAGATCACAAACTCATCAGCAGGTGTCAAACACATCTTGAGAGTATTGACCCAACAAACAAAGTCTGATGAATCCACCGCTGTTGGAAATGAAGCCCCTACAGTGTCTTTATAGCTCGCTGTAGGGATCCCAGCAGGAGAGTCAAGTGGCTGTTTATGCAAGTATGTTTTCCTGAATACAGCCAGATCCACTTCAGGTCACATCACAATCTCTCGCCTGCCCCCAACCGATGGTGAATCTACACTTAGCTAGAGTATGTCTGGAAGTGAATTAGGATGACTAAGTGAGGAATTGGCTTCTTTCACCTGGCCTTTCAAAAATTGATCAATAATATCTAGAAATGGAAAATCCCCCTACTTGGCCTTTGATTCACTTGTCCAGGCTCTCAGCAAATTTACAAACTTCTTTGGCTTTTCATTTCACCCTTCAGCCCGTTGGCAAAAGTCTGCGAATTGGAAAACCTTTTTTTATGGACATGTGTCAGTTGTCTTTAGATAGAAACTGAATCCCAATGATATCAACATGATCAAGTATAAAAGTTAAGGTTTTTAGGAACTACACAGCAAATCAATACTCATTCTTTCTGCTTGAGATCACTCAAACCTACGTTTTAGGTTTCACTGTGTCAGCTAAACTTAAAATTCCACCTTTTATTGAAATCAATTGGATAAATCAATCAATTGCACTTCTGTTGGACCCCAGAGATCTATTGTTGGATGCAGGACCTAAGTACAGGGTAATTAAAGAGGTGTAAAAGGGTTTAATGAAGACATAACAAAATGCAATTAGTTTCAAATTAACTACACGTGACTGAACAGAAAGTCTTTTTCACCGTACAAGGAAACCTTGTTCTAAAAGTTGTGCTTCACAAAGGTTTAGTTCACCCACAAATGAAATAAAATAAAATTATAATTTACTCATGCTGATATCATTGGTTTATGAAATGTTGACTCTGCTCTCTTCTTCCGTACAATGAAAATGAAAAGGGAGGGAGGCACAAGTCTTTCTGCCAACTATCTCCTTTAGTGTTCCACGAAAGAAAGTCTGGAGCAACATGGGGAAAATAAAACGATAACAAAATGTCAATGTAAAGAGATATATCTTTACATTGACATTTTACATTGAAACTATCCATCTAAACTTAAATGTTGGGTATGGTAGCCTGAAGTTGGAGAAAACATCAATGAAAGCTATAACATAGTATGGAGCAGCATAGGAATATACTGTCAGTTCTAGTTTCAGTTGACATAATTCAGTTGGATGTTGAATGTCTAGTTAAGTCTATACTGTACATCGAATAGATGCCAGAAAAATGGACCAAAAGTGATTTTGCACCATTGCAAAATCAAGAGTCAGCAAAAGTGGCCCTCAAATGTATCCAAAAATTTAAATAAAAGGCCACAATCTGCCGTACATATATAATATACATGTATGGATTATCGGTCACTTAGTGAGCACACTTTTATGTTTTTTTGTCGTAGTTTAGATTGCCAGGACACGGTTTAAATAAAAGCTTTTAACAGTTAGCATCTCTTATGTTCTTTTTGCACCTACAGATTCTGATTCAGTGCACCCGGGTGCTTACATCACACCAAAAGTACCATTCGGCATCTGAATGCTCTAACAAGAATTTTGAACACTGTGAAAAAAAAACTGCTTATTCAAACTTCACAACACTAGTCTTACAAAGCTTTTTATGTAAATTATACAAAATGTATTTTTAATTAAATACTTACTGGATCTTCGTACAAAAGAATAAAAAAATGTTTGGTTTTGAGTTGTGGATTTTAATTAAATAATGGGAAATATATTACTCCACAGACATAATTTTGCATTTTATTGTTACTGCATCTTGGGTCACAGACAGGGTTGATCTTGTCAAGATGGCCAGTCTGTCACAGTTATCTACAATCCATAAACTTAAAAAAATGTTTGGCCCTGGATACTTGATCATAAAAGAAAATGATTATAGAAGTAAAAACCCATCAGATCATTTTTATCACCCAGTTTTGTTTGCATCTACATCTTCAAATCAAGATTTTATGTTTCATAGGTAAGTCAAGACCACCACATGCAGATGTTTAGGTATAGATTTCATTAAGGTGGTCTGAATTTTTATTCATTATAGTTAAACAGCTAACCGTTCAAAAACAATAATTGATGTCAAGTGTATAAAAAGAAAGCACATGATATTTATAACAGATTATTTATACATTCAAATATTTAATTGCAATCCAGTGTCACTTTGGATGCTTTAATCGATTTTGACAGTCAAGGCTGCCAATCCATCCCACATTCTAATTTCAAAGACTGCAGAGATCAGAGTAGCCCAATTATATTTCAGACACCCACAGGAATAAGTAACATCCCTGTCATTGGATTTAAAGCCTGTTTTTGGATATGTGGAGGAAAACCACCAGCCTTCCATCATTTTCACTCTTTTTTCAACCACAAGAACCTGGCTCTGCCAGGGTGAACAATATGGAAGAGTAGTGTCTAACAATGATGTCTAAAGTAAGACCAACATCTTATATCGCAGCATGAGTAATTAGGCTGTATATCACATATCACAAGTTTATAAATGCATATAATGACAAAAAGATCTAAATAAATTGCTCATGACTAAACAAGTTTCATATTAATGACAACAATATTTCTCATTTCATTTTTTATGCAAAGGCCCACATCATCTACATGGTATTTCACATGTCTTTGTTTCTTTCATGTAAATAACACAGAACAATCCTGTGCCTGCTCACATAAACAAATCTAGCAGGATCTCCACCAGTTGACACATTTCTATTGTTGTGTTGTATATACAGACATACTGCCCAGAGATAGAGTAGCTGATGATGTTTAATATCAGCTTATGAAACTGAGACCATAGTTGGATAACAGTATGTCATCATCCATGGCTTCGGTATCGATGTGGTGTGAACTGTGGAAGTGGTGGAATTATTCAAGATTCACTTGGAGGTCCATAGTGAGAGGACCTATTTTATATTTCACACGTGTTTTTAATTTTGAACTGTTGTGAAGCTGTAAAGCTTAATGGAAATGCTAGGAAAATCAAGGAATTGTGCAGAGTATTATTTGTTGTCATGGTTCCCCCCCCCCCTGTCTGGTATTTCTTGGTTTAGAGGTGGAATCATACAGAATCCTTTGTTTCATGTGGGGAGAGATGTTTTTTGACCTTGTGGTCTTCCATACTCCCCCCGAGTCGCGTCATCGTTCCTACCCTCCTGTTTCCTAGTTTGTGTTAATTAGCTTTCCTTGATTGTTTATCCCCTGCACCTGTTCCCTCTTGGTTCCTCTCACTTTAAAACATCCTCGTGTTCATTGTCCTGTGCTGGTTCATAGTGTATGTTCGTGAAACTCTCACATTGCCTTGTATACTGTTACTCGTACTCGTACTCGCTCTCGTACTCGCTCTCGTTCTTGCTCCTGTCCCATTGATGTTAACTGTTTCATGCCCGTTCTTGTACCTTGCCTTGTTCCTGTTTTCCCTGTGTCTAAGTAAGTGTTAGTTTAGTGTTTATATCAAGTGTTTGTTTTATAGTTTAGTAAGTAGCGTCCTTGTTAGAGTTTATTATTTATCTAGTCTTGTTTTCCCCCTTGTGGGTTTTGTTTTGCCTGTTTGTCTTAGTCTTGTTATTTGTAAATAAATATCCCTGTTTACCCCTACCTTCTCGTCCTCCATCTGTCTGCCTGCAATTGGGTTCGTCCGCGCATATCGTGACATAATGAACCAGCCCTTCAGAACCCAGCAGGCAGCAGGCTTGGTCTCTGACCGTTGGTCATGTACCTCCAACCCTGTTTGGTGGGAGGCTATCGCCTCCCAGTCACACGCTGGAGGTGGTCCGTTTCTGGCCCAGTGCCATTGGCCTCTGGAGGTCTATGCTCGGGAGGTTGAGGCCAGGAGGGCGTCTGTCCCTGAGGTGCTGGTGAGTGCCTACCTCATGGCCGGGATGGACAACCCACCATCTTTTCCTGAGCGGGAGGAGTTGGTCTATCAGCCGTTCCCACAGTTAGTGGAACGGCTGCAGCTTCGAGAGCAGTTTGATAAGGACTGCTCTCCCAGCTGTCATCCAATCTCCTCTCGTTCTGGGTGGGGGTCCATTCCGGAGGACCGTGTGGTGGGTGCCCTCACCTTGGGGAGACCCACACCGTTCCCCTCCTCTCCTCCTGTAGCCACTGCACCGTCGACCAGGTCAATGCGCAAGAGGGGGAGAAAGAAACTCCGGAGGGCGGCTCGAGCCCGGAGGTCCCGAGTCCGCAGGTCCCCCAGGGCTAGAACTTCCCCTCCCAGCCCTGCCCCATCTGGACTTCCCCCTGTTTTTTCTTGTTTGCCCCCACCCCCCCTCCCTTGTTTGTTATTTTTATCAAGTCACCCCAATCCCTTGTTTATTCTTGCCTTTCTACCCTTGATCTTGTTTTCCATGTTTTGTTTGGTCTTGTCTTTGTCCCAGTCTGCCTTGTCTTGTTCGTGCCTTTGAGGAGCATCAGGTTGCTGCTCCTTAAGGCGGGGGTTCTGTCATGGTTTCACCTCTCCTGGTCTGGTATTTCTTGGTTTAGAGGTGGAATCATACAGAATCCTTTGTTTCATGTGGGGAGAGATGTTTTTTGACCTTGTAGTCTTCCATACTCTCCCCGAGTCGCGTCATCGTTCCTACCCTCCTGTTTCCTAGTTTGTGTTAATTAGCTTTCCTTGATTGTTTATCCCCTGCACCTGTTCCCTCTTGGTTCCTCTCCCTTTAAAACATCCTCGTGTTCATTGTCCTGTTCTGGTTCATTGTGTATGTTCGTGAAACTCTCACCTTGCCTTGTATGCTGTTACTCGTTCTTGTTCTTGCTCTTTTTCCTGTCCCATTGATGTTAACTGTTTCATGCCCGTTCTTGTACCTTGCCTTGTTCCTGTTTTCCCTGTGTCTAAGTAAGTGTTAGTTTAGTGTTTATATCAAGTGTTTGTTTTATAGTTTAGTAAGTAGCGTCCTTGTTAGAGTTTATTATTTATCTAGTCTTGTTTTCCCCCTCGTGGGTTTTGTTTTGCCTGTTTGTCTTAGTCTTGTTATCTGTAAATAAATATCCCTGTTTACCCCTACCTTCTCGTCCTGCATCTGTCTGCCTGCAATTGGGTTCGTCCACGCAAATCGTGACAATTTGTACATTTTCTCACTTTTATAGAAGTAAAGAACTGGACTTCTTCCCCCCTTGAAATCCACTCCCTGGAACCCCTTCATTGGGAGGACCGTAGTAAGGACCTCCCCCTGAGCCTCACTCATATTTCTAGCCTGTATATAGAAACAGAACACTCATCTAAATATGTTGTTTATGTTTTGCTGTTATAAATTAAAAAAAATGATTTATTATATTTGCATATTTGAAATCTATTATTTAGTTAAATAGTCATATAAGCAACTAACACGTCCGCTTCGTATCGTGCCACAATGCCCTTAGCTGTTATAAAATGGACTGTAACCGACTGCTTCATGGGGCTTATTGCTTTAATTTTCTCCGCTCTTATACAAGTATACTTCTATAGTGGAGTGTTGGTTCCTTGCCACCATTGCCACTGGTTTACTCATTGGGAGACTGCGGATTTAGTCTAATCCATTAGTAAATAACTTGCGTTTAACAACATACATGTATGGTAACATTTTGAACAAATGTATTCTTTCCGGAATTTTGGTATTGTTGTAAATTTTTCTGGTATATTGTAATTTTAGGCACCCTCTCCAGATAATAATATTTAGAATAACCAAAATTAAATGTACTTCGATTTAATAATTTACAGTTTCTGACAATCCCCTGACATCAGTGAACAAAGAGAAAAACGATGCATCTTTATACCGCATATTCTATTTCATTTTTCCCCTAGCATTAGTTTTATCAAAATGTTTATAATGATGTTCAGCATGTATACAGCTGCTTTGCAACAATAAAATGTGAAAAGCGCTATATAACTAAAATCTAATTGAACAAAATTGTGTTTGCCCCCAGCCAACAGGTGTGTGACTCATCACATTGCATCAAACATAGATCAAAGCCTATGCAAGCTCAAGTACAACACTTGTAAAATGTAGATACATAATTGAATGGTAAAAAAGTGACGTGACCTTCCTTAAAATTTTCAAAGAATTCAACAAGGTCTTTCATAACTTCCTACCACTGTCCCTTTATAATTTATGTGCTGAACAGGCAAACAAGTCATACTGTACCCGTTTAGTCATGAGAATCTGCAAAGTTATGATATAATTGAACTTTTTTAATTAAAGTTTTGTCCCGAAAATTTAAATGCTGATTACACAGGAACTTGTGACCATGCCGAGGGCAATTTAACAAACAAACATCAAGTCTAATAAACTGACAAGCATCTAAGAACACAGTTGCCTGCCAATTAGAACATTTAAATAGTGTGTTTCCATTAACCGCCCGACTCTTCCCAAAACACCATTTAAACCCCCCCAAGATGAAAGAACTACACCCTCCTCCGCAGCTCGCCATCGACAACAACACAAACAACAAGGTGACCTCAGGCTTCAATCTTCTCGTGGCATCATGGATAAACACTCCGTCATTCCGTGAAGAGGAGACGGAAAAGAGTGGGAGGGCCAAACTAGAGTTATTTGTTAAAATAATAGACTTTGAGCAGAAGTCTTGCCAATTCACATTGTCATGCTGTCAAGCATAAACCCTCCCCTAACTGACAGCCCCTGACATTAGTCCAGCTGAGATCAATCGTCTGCTGTGAGGGACAAAAAAAATGTAACCTTTATAATTGCAGTCATGAGCCACGTAGCTTCAGCTCTGGGATAGTGGGAACCTCGCGCTACCCGTCCGACAGAGTCTAGAGTCCCAATGAAACAGATTGGGATCAGAACTTCCCTTTGCGTGATGTGTGAGGGATTTATCACACTGCTGCCCATTTACAAAATGGCTGGGAAATATCATTAATGGATCTCTGTGTGAGAGAGCCTTTCAGTGTAATGGACAACGTCACGCTCCACTTCATCATCTAAGGTAGCTTTATCCTAGAGCTCTATTTACTTAATCATGATCAAATGCAGGAAGGCAGAAACTTGTAAAACTCTTGTTTAGCGACCCACTGCTGTGGCCAAGTCTGGAAAAAGACGTAAATAGGTTAATGGTGCAGTGAGGACAAAAAATTGTTGGATTTATCAGGAGAAACAAGGTTTGTATCAATGTTTTCACCTATAATCTATCGTTGTGCTTGAAAATGCAAAATTGCATATTTTGAATTGCATTTTGTTATTTAAAGTGATGCAAGCTTCGTCAGTTTTTGGTTTGCTCGTCTGTAATAGTCTAAACGGTTATACAAGGTTATATTACGATGTAAACATTTTCCTATGTTCGAAATTTAACACTTTCGTCTGAAATGTGACCTACATCTGAGTTATTTTGACTGTTTATTTATTATAACATTATTTGTAAGTGAAAAACTTGACGCATGCGACTGTGCTATGATATGCATTTACATTTATGCATTTGGCAGAGGCTGTTATCCAAACCGTCTTACATTGAATTATCCCATACATTTATACTTAGGTTTATGCAATCCCCTGGGATCAAACCCGCAACCTTGCGTTGTTAAAGCAACGCTCTTACCACTGAGCTACAGGAAAACAGGCATGTTAAAAGGCATGCTCCAAAATTGCTGGTGGTCCGGTGGTTAGTATGGTGTATGCCTCAATGGGAGATCTGAGTTCGCAACCCGTCACGTAAAGTGGACATTGTTCAATATTTGAAATTAAAATGGGGTTGTACAACACATCTCCATGGATGGTTTCAGCTGTTGTTTCTTGTGTTACATTTTTGTGTAACGTTACTGTGGAAATAAATCTATTGTTATGTAATTTTGGAGGATTTTTTAAATTGTTAAGGATTCGTAGTCAGAAATGTTATTAAATTTATGTTGCCTTATAAGTTACAGTTTGTTAATCTTTGTCATTTAAATACACTTTTTAAAACATTTATTGTACTTTTCAACATACGTATTGTACTTGAAATAAATTATATGAATTTGAATACAATTTGTTTTTGTTTATAAAGACATGACATGAATAAAAAAACTGTTGGGTAGTTTTAACTCAACTGATGAGCAGAAAACATTTCCACATTTATTGAGTTAAAATAACCCACAGTTGGGAAGGTGCTACACCAATCCATAGTTGTTTTCCTTGTTGGGTTATATTCAACCAAACATTTTTATTGTGAATGATCACCTCAGACATTTAGATGGTAATAAAATACTGCTTTTCCACACATTTGGGGAATTTAGGGACATTTTAGGCTTCCAGAAATGTTAAACGCCTCAACCATTAGATTCAGTACATCTTTAACTATGCTATCAAACTTTGTTAAACTTGGATGAGTTTATAAAGTACCCCAAAAACATATTTTACAAAGCATGAAGAAATGTATTTCTTTTATACAATAAAACGTTTTAAATAAAAGATGTTACATTAAACTCTCCAAAAATGTAGTAATGAATTTTGAATGATTTCTTAAAGGCATGTTCATGGTAAAATAATTTCTCACACTGTGGGGAACGTTACCCGTAATGGATTCCTCCAGCAAACTTTTTTTGCACTGTATGCTAATGGTACTGTGATATTACCCATGTCATTAAACAGCATACAATTATGCAAATGTGTGAATGACTTCACATATACTGTCAAAAACATGGACACCGGTTGGCTTGCTTTTTCATACTATTAGATCAGAAACTCACCTGTTTTAATGTTACTGTGCAGAGCTCAGAACCAGGCAAATGAGGCCCTTTATGATGATATTCTGTCAGAGAATGTGACTCGAGATGATGCAAATGTCTGTAAAAATAAAAGGGAACAGAAAATACTGAATTATAACTATTCATAACACGCCCACTGCCAAAATTCCAATCTGTGTCATAGGTAGGCAAAAGGAAGAGGAAGCCAGTAGGACATCATTTTCGTTAGGATGAGAAGCACTGCTGCCTTTCTTTGTTCTCATGGTAGAGTCTTAGAAAACATAGAAAATCAAAGTGTTTGTGCAAATCAAAAGAGTAGTCCTAATCAGTTTAAAGAAAAAATGGTCCAGTGCTACTTGATTCAATTGTGCCACATTTTACTTAGTATAATCATAATGATACATTGTTTCATGAAGTCTGAATAAAGACTATACGTTTAATATTATATACAACATTATTTAACCACTTTCTTTTTCACTTTAAAACTTTAAAGTTTAAAGTTTGTTAAGATTCCACATGTCCAACGGCTCATATTTTTTTTAAAAGCGCAGCCTAGAACGCGAGGGTCTCAAGACGCAGGAATTGACATATGAGCAACGCTGCATGTAGAAGTTGCATTTTCTTTAACTTGATACGGCATCTTAAAAGTGCGACGCTCGTGTGGGATGAACGTGGAGGGATTGGTCATGCTTCTTCATCAAACGCGTGTCTACATAGAAAAACAATGGGAAAGTAACACATTGGAATATAAATACTTGTTCTGTCTGAATGGCCGCTTAGAGTGTTTAGAATAGAATAGAATAGAATAGAATCGAGTAGAATAGAATAGAAAACACAAACAGCCACTTGGGCAGGGCAAAATACATGTAGGGCCATGTAAACAAATAATGTATGTACAATTATTTGATGTAAAAATGTGTGACGAAACGTGTGACGAATTTCGGGGGGAGATATTACTTTTTGTCGAACGTCTATGCTAAAGTAAAAAAAATGCTGTGTTAGTTAAAAGCCCCTTTTGGGTTTGATTCATAAATAAGTAACCTGGGTCGTTCTCAATCATCTAAAGATAAATTCATGTGTGCAAAACACAACACCACTGTGTCAACTATCAACTTAAAACCACGTTGAATTTATAGACATGACACAGGGCTGAATGAACTGGTTGTAATGTTTGTGACATTAGAATGTATTAATACATACAAAAGTAATACAAAAATCTACCAGATCTATACTTTCAAGAGTTTCATGTTATTTTATAGTTAGATTGATCTTAATATCCCAGGGTGCAGTATTTCTGGCATAACAAAATCTTTAATTGTGAAAGGTAGCAATTTAATGCAGGAACTTGGATGTGAAATGTTTTTAAACATAATTCTTCACACATTCCTCGTATCGGCTCAGTCGTGTGGTAAAAAAGGAAAGTCTTTTTGAACAGAACAGCTACAAGGGGCAGCATTCCTATTAATTTAAGAAAGAATGCAGTCTAGCTGAATGCACATGTTAAACAACACAGAATACATCAGCCTGACCATGTATTATGTAAATAATGCATCTTCAATGACATAACTTCCTTTTGATGATCCACATAAAGCCAAAGGTCTATAAATGTTTATTTCACATTAAACATGCTGGTGTCTTGTCCTTTAATTAGGAGAAAACTCATTCAGACTAATAGTTGCAAATAAACAGAACATTTCTTTCACTTAAAGTGTCACTTTAGCCTTTTTCCTTTCTTGCCCAGTCTGAAAAAGAAAATATTAATATAACCCTTTGGAATAATAAATAATGTTCTTCACTTGTAATTGGCAAACAGTTGTCTCTGGTATACGACCGCTAATTAGCATTGCGCTATTGTGCCGCTTCTGAGCTGTTGATAGTTCGCCTGCAGTCTTTAAATAAGTGCGGTTACTATAAACTAGCGGCAGCTAATCAAGTCTCCCTTAGCAGCGATTTCTCTAATGATAATTGCTATAAGGCTCGGTGATGAAGCAGCATCTCCCTACTGATCTGAAATCAGTGATGAAGTTTCCCTTACAATGTCTGAAATTACAATTTATAGTAACAACTGCAAATTCTTGGTCTGCGTTAAAGTGTGCATAAATTGCTATCCTTCACATCAAGCGCTGATATAAGAAGTCACATGGGGCATATTGCAATACAATGTACATCTGTGATTACACTCAGTCACTTTTGTATTAGATGTTGAAATATGGCAAAAAAGGTGGAAAGGAAAAGCCCAGGTAATTTTTAGTCCTATCTTTGATGCCGAGGGTAAGATTGTCAAAGTACTATGGAAATTTAATATCCGGTTGATAAATCATTCCTTGCCTCTGGTGCTCAATCATGGCGGATATGAAAGACAAAGGCAAAATGGTTTCCTTTCAGTGTTCTGCAAATTTAGTAAAGCGGTAATGAATTTTCATCTCATCACAAGTGCTATAAATATCGCCTCTCATTTTGAGACAATGTGTTATGCAATGCAAAATATCAGTATTTAATATAGCACAACATTTTAACATTAAAGTGTCATTTAAACTTAGAAAAAAAGCTAGAGTAAAAAGTTTAATACTTAAAGCACATGCAAACACAAGAATTGTTCGACTAGACATGCACTGTTTAGTTTAAAAATTGTTCATAGAAATTCACTCTGAATCATGAAATGCATGCAAACTGTTGCAATAAAAATCTGTCGTTATGAAATTCGTGCCTTCAGTCCCAAGAAAAATTCTGTTTTGTGAGAAAAGAACATGTAGTTCTACAAAGAATAGAAAACATGTGGGGTTATGCTTCAATGAAGACAGGAAATTACTTCTGTCTGTGGAAGGAATTATCTGTTTTATCTTTAAAGTACTATATTGCAGTACTTTATTGCAGTAGGCGACGGGTCAGACTAAGAGCGGTTCAAAAAACCTTTATGATGACAAGGAATTGGAGGACCGTGACGTCGCCCGGTATGGCGCAGCCCGGGCCCCACCCTGCAGCCAGGCCTGGGTTGGGGCTCGTATGCGAGCGCCTGGTGGTCGGGCCTTCCCCCATGGGGTCCGGCTGGGCTCAGCCTGAAGGAGCGACGTGGGGCCACCCTCCCGTGGACCCACCACCTGCAGGAGGGACCGTAAGGGGCCGCTGCAAAGTGGATCGGGCGGCAGTCGAAGTCGGGGGCCTCGACAACCCGATCCCTGGACGCGGAATCTAGCTCTAGGGACATGGAACGTCACCTCTCTGATGGGGAAGGAGCCTGAGCTTGTGCGTGAGGTTCAGAGATTCCGACTAGAAATAGTCGGGATCACCTCTACGCACAGCTTGGGCTTTGGAACCACTCTTCTCGAGGGAGGATGGACTCTTCACCACACTGGAGTTGCCCATGGTGAGAGGCGGCGGGCTGGTGTGGGTTTGCTTATAGCCCCCCAGCTCAGCCGCCATGTGTTTTAGTTTACCCTGGTGAACGACAGTGACACCTGGAGGGGCCTGATTGGGAGGAACGGCCCCCCTGATCTGAACCCAAGTGGTGTTCTGTTATTGGACTTCTGTGCTAGTTACAGCTTGGCCATAACGAACACCATGTTCAAGCATAAGGGTGTCCATCAGTGTACATGGCACCAGGACACCCTTGCCCGGAGGTCGATGATCTTGGACTGGCAGACCGGGATGGTGGTCCCTCTTTTTAAGAAGGGGGACCGGAGGGTGTGCTCGAACTATCGGGGATCACACTTCTCAGCCTCCCCGGGAAAGTCTATGCCAGGGTACTGGAGAGGAGAATCCGGCCGATGGTAGAACCTCGGATTCAGGAGGAACAGTGTGGTTTCCGTCCCGGTCGTGGAATCCAAGAAGCCAGGCAATCTATGCGCATGCGTTCTTGGTTCCTAAATGGCACTCAGAGGAATGCAACAGTATTACGCTGTCTGTAGTCCTGGTGTTATCTCATTTTGAAAACAAACCAATTTATTGTTGGTACTTGAATGCAGCTAATTCCACAAGCTCATGCAAGTTAAGTAGGCTTACAGCCTATACAACACTGATTAACCTTGCAACATGACACAGAGTGAGTGAGGGTGTGCATTTGTGTGCACGTAAGTAGTTGGCAAAATAAAGTGTTTATTTGACTACTAAATTTTAAATGTGTTACATTTTCTTTTTTGTCTTAGATCAAGAATTAGTTTAGAAGGATAACCACAGTTTCCCTTGAGCCAACCTTTCATGCAATAACTGCCACTCTGGCACTAATTCACTCTGCCAGGTAAATGTATATATTACACTTCTGATATCCTGCTTCTTCCTGGCCTTATAGATATGCAGTTGTATCTACTGTAGACGGAAGTGTACACTCTTAATGTTCGCAGCAATTTACTTTTGTTTTGAAAAGCAAGTTGAAGATAAGCGAAATCCTGGGATTCGTTGCCTACTTTCTTACCTGGGAGAATCATCTGAAGAGCTCTTTGAAGTCTACCAGGTACATTAATAAATAAATTCAAGTTTTGGTATGACTTCGGATATGCACAGCCACAAAAGTCTGAGGCACATTAGTATTTTCATCCCCAAAATGTTTTTTTCTTATTATATCTCTGTGCTGTAGTTTGAATATCAGTTATTTGCTAAACATTCATTTTGCCATTATTTGTAATAATCCAGTGCGATTTTTGTATGCACAGGGAGTCTGACAACAGTTGGTGCTCCACAGAAGATCTGGTCTCACATTTCATTGAGTCTGTCTTTTATAACATGAAGAAAGGGATCAAACTGAGACAGCCTATATATATAAGTTATTCCTGTTTGCCCCTGTAAAGCTGCTTTGAAACAATACACATTGTGAAAAGCGCTATATAAATAAACTTGAATATATAGTTTATATATGTAGAAATATCCCCCCAAATCGTCCGAGCTGGGCTGTGATTATAAGCCTTCTCACTGCTGCACTATTAATGGAGAAAGTAAGGAAGACCCTGGGCAAGCTTAATCTCCAACTCTCTCTCTCCCCCAATAGTTCCTAGATGCTGTGAGACAGCTGTGAGAAAAAGCCTCATCCGAGACAGACTGTGAGTGTCGTCCAGAAACGTGGTGGGCCCAGTACCGACATTTCCTAAATGGCACATGTTGGTCAACAATGCCACACGTAGAACTGCTCCCACAGAACATTACAGACTGCTCTTCCACATTGGAGACATTTAATTAAACGTTTGACCATCTTTATAAAATAGGCTAAGGCATTTAGATTAGATTAGATTAGATTCAACTTTATTGTCATTACACATATACAAGTACAGTGTAACGAAATGTAGTTTAGGTCCAACCAGAAGTGCAATTAGCAAGTGCAGGATATACAGTGTGAATAAATACAGAATACAATATTAGGAAAATACTATACAATGGGCATGTACTATGAAAATATGACAGTCGGTATGTACTATGAACAGTATAAACAGAAGGCTATATACTGTGAACATTAATGTACAGGTGGTTATGAACAGATAACAATATAGACTATACAATAGTGCAAGTGACTTGAGTGTGCATTAGTTACAGACATTAGTTATTAAGGTTACAGTGCAGTAGATGTGTTGATGCGGTTATTAAAGGTACAGTGCAGTACATGAGTTAATGTAGTTATTGAAGTTACAGTGCAGTAGATGAGTTAATGCAGTTATTGAAGTTATAGTGCAGTAGATGAGTTAATGCAGTTATTGAAGTTATAGTGCAATAGATGACTAGATGCAGTTAGTTATGCAATAGATGCAGTAATGCAATAGATGAGTTACAGTGCAGTAGAGAAGTTGGTTACAGTGCAGTAGAGAAGTTGATCAATTGTTAAATTTATCAAATGGGGGAAGTACAGTACATGGGTACTGGCCAACAGTTCAATGATGTCCCATCATTTCTTATTTGGCTAAATAATTTGCAATGCTTCAAGGAAAAATGCTGATATGTCCCCATAAGATATATATAAGCTTCACATTGAATGTAATGTGTTATATCAATGGTCAAGACGTTGAAAATGTTCAATGTCTTAAGTTTCTCTGGACTACCATTTCTGCAACGTTAATATGGGACGACAACCTAAGAGTCATTATAAAGAAATCCCATCAAAGGCTTTTCTTCTTAAAACAGCTTAAAAAGTTTGGCTTATCTAAAGTTGATATGTTCAATTTTTATAGAGCTGTCATTGAAAGTGTGCAGACTTTCTCACTTATAGTGTAGAATTGTGGCTCCACAGTTCAGCAGAGAAAGCAGGTTTGTAATATTATACAGGCTGCTTCTCAAATTATTGGCTGTGATCTTCACACTTTTGATGACATTTATGTCTCATGTATGCAGAAAAAAGGTTTAACAATCTTGAACGATCCCTTACATCCAGCCAGACACCTCTTTAAGACTCTTCCTTCAGGCAGGGACGCATTAGAGCAATTAAAACTAAGTCTACACTTTTTCTGAACAGTACTTACAGTACTGTAGGATTGTTCATGCTTGACTCCTTTGATATTTTTGCATCTACATTTCACACTTTATAATTGATAGGACAAATAAAGGTATACAGTTGGATTTATGTATGTGAATGAATTTATGTATCGTAATGTTTGTTATATTTGTGTATGAGCAAGTTCTAAACAACTAGATGTCTGGAAATAAATAAATAAAATAAATAAATATCCTGTATTTTATGTTGCCTCTGTCATCGTTTTTTTCCTGCAGGAAAATGAAACGAATGAACAAAAATACCTCTGGAACCAAGGATGCTGATAATGTAGCTCTTTTGGCGCAGAGCCTCTAAATACATAGACTTCAGTGAATGAGATTACCCAAATTCTTATGTGCGGGTTGGTAAAATGACACGAGGTTACAAGGTGCATCCGTTTAACAGATTGACTCATGGCAGCTCATTCAGTTGGGAGGAAACCATCACACAGTCGCACACTAAAGGCAAGCTGAGTGAACTTTAAACTCGCTGAGATGAAGCCTGTCTCTCTGCCTCCCAGGAGCTGCCAGAACTCATAGATAAGACAGCAGAGAGAAAAAGATATTAAAGAGGCCAAAAAGTGAAACTTTGAAAGCTTTCGATGGGCTTCCATTCACCAAACCTTTTTGTTGTTTATTGCACAGTCACGTGACGTGATATGGTTTTGTGGATACATTCACACAACACTCCCACAGAAGTTTCTCCCTGGATCCTCAGCATGTATCTGGGGTCTGACACCGAAAACAAAGCCTCTCGATTCCCTCTCGCTCTGCCTCTATGTGGGCGCCGCCTCGGGCTTGATCTGAAACATGCTTAGCGCAGCCTTTTCTGTCACTTCTTTTAAAAAGGTTAGAAGATTGTTGACTCAACAAACCAGACTGACAACAAAAACTCAGTCAAAACATTCAGCGATAAGGTACATCTACACAAAGTCATAAGATTTGTTATACACCGGCCCTAAAAAGTATCTAGAAACTTTTGAAAGTTAAAAAATAGATTACGTCATTGTCATTGAACTGGTGTACTATATTTTTCTAAAATGAACGATGTTTGACATTCTGTGCATAATGCTAAAATAACACGAATGTTGTTTGAGTATCCAAAATGTTTGTGTAGATAAATATTGTTTGGTGTATATTTAAAACCTATTCAGTTGTATTTAATATAAACACTTGTACAATTGCATCACAACACGAGACAATGTTTCTGTTTTAAGAACTAGAAACAGACTTTGTTGAACTTTGCAGCACTTAATGTTAGAAGGGATATGGTATGAATGATGTTAGGGTTTGTAGTAGTTCAAAAAATGTACTTAACCTTGGTAATCTTTTAAACATTGAGAACTACACCTAGTATCACTGGCACAAATGCCTGTTTGTACCTGTTCCAAACAGGTATTTTTTTTATTTTAAACACTCCAGAATGCCTTGAACTAGAAGTTTTCAAAAATCAACACGTTTTTTGCTTTTTTTTAAATGAGGCCAATTAGTTTTCCTAAGTACTAAGCAGCAAGAAAACATTGTAACTTGTTCTGAACCCCGAACAACCCTTAAACAAAAGTGTCTGGGTTAATACAGGTCTGAAATGCCTCTGCCCTGCTCTGTTAGCGTGGGCACAACCACCATCATATAGAGGAAAAAACAATCTACTCGGCCCGGTGCTCCTTTCACCTTTAAACTGTGAACTCAGCAGAAAGCGTGATATGTCCAGGAACTCAGTAAACAAGCAAGAAGACAAAAGTGATTTATGAGACTATGAAGACCAAGCTATGACGATAAGCCAGCATTGGTTCAACCAGGGTAGAGTGCCTAAGCCATCTTGTTGCTTTTACATGTTGTGTTTTCTCTGGGTTTGCTGTGGTAAATGTTTAAAATGAACAGCATGTGTCTGGAATAGTTTATCAGCAGAAGAACGCTCTACTGTTCCGCGGGAAGGCATATTGAGCGAATCCTCTCCGTGGTCAGCAGGGCCTTTTAATCATTGATGAATACAACATCCAGGCCTGGCAAGGATCTCACTCGGAGAAACAAAGCATAAAGAAAACATTGAAAACCACATGGATGCTATACAAGAATTTATGATGCGATAATGTTCCTTGGGAATGAATCCAAACAGGCCTTACCCCTTATCTCTCCAGCAGCATCAAAACAAAGGAAATCCATATTGCTGTGGAACTGTCGTCGATTGGGGATGTGCTGTTTGAGATCCCTGCTCTACATTTCTGTTCTCTGGCAAGCCTAGTAAATAAGAACTAGGGTTCTAAGTGAGTTGTTGCACAAGGCCAGACAAAGATGAATCTTGCAAAGCTCAAGACTGGACTGTGGGGAGTCTATCACTCAAGCTTGCACTGGATAGCAAAAGCCTAGCACTCTGAATGATCTTATTACTAATGGCTCTTATTTTTTAACCATATTAATGATAGACCAACTTTTCAAAGATCAGTGTTTGTTTTAAAAAAAAGCAGTCACTAGCAGCTGAAATAGACAGGCTGCACCACAGTGATGTATCTAATCACAGACAGCTCAGTCAAATATTTTGCCAATGGGAGATAAAACAAGAATGCTACATTAAACCAATATAAAAAAGGCAGCAAATATACTGTAAATACTCTAATGATCTCTCTGAATAAAACTAAATCTGAAAGGTATAAAGCGCCAATAAAAATGAAAGTACAGTATTTCCAATCTTTAATTCATCTTAATTAGACCTGGATTTATAAATTACCAAATAGTTCTTGTCCCAAAGTTGACTAGTATGAATCTTTACTATTTTCGAGAAAGCTTGTTTTTGTAGGTTGTGCATGTTCCACTTACCATCATGCCATGGGTGACACACATATAGCTGAGGTTAAGGGTGAAGCCTCTCACAAAAGGCCACAGCAACGATTGCCAGAGGATGAGCACAGACATTAGAAGCATCTGACCTCGACTTTAATGTCAGCACCCAAGGTTATGAACAACAGTATGAACAACTAGGCCATCAATTACTTGCAAGGAGTTATAAAACATTATGCAACAACCAAACCCTTGGGTTTACCAAAATACTGAATGAAAGTGCAGGTTGCATACAAAGATACTAAACATTAGGTTGCCTTTAGACTTGGCATTAACATTGACCTCTAATCAGATGTTCCCTTTAAAAAGAACTTACACTGTGTTGCCGCAGTGATGCTTAGTGGAACACCTCTTCATCTTAATAACTGAAGTTGGTACAAATCTGTATAAATGTCTTTGTTCTGATGAACACAAAGAAAGATATTTAGTAAAAATGGTAGAATCTGACACTTCTGGGACATCATTGACTGTACCTGTCCACTATGTAGTTTTATGCTGCAGCCATTTCCGCCAATCATGCCCCATACTGTGCCAACTTGGGATCTGGCTGTTGTCCTTGAAGGGCTTTCTGGGGCTCCCTTTAAGCTAAAAGTTTGTATCTCTTAAGACGGTCTTCCTTCAAGCCATTACGTACTTCAAAAATTTGGGAGATCTTAAGGGCCTTTCATGTCGCAAGTTTTCCCTGGGGATGGCTTTTTGTACCCTTGGCATGGTTAGGTGCATGTTAATGTACTTATTAATGTGCCAAGGTTTGTTATTTTGCAAGCTTTTTGTCTTCCCCCTTTTAGGACAATAGGCAAGGAGAAGCTTATTTGTGTCCACTGCAAGGTCTTCCACTCCGGCAACTACTGTGAGCAGACTTTAATGAGTAAACATTTTGTGATTTTTAAGGTCCTACTTTGGTTTGTGGAGTGTCTAACAAAACGTTTGAATACATACATGATGTAAAAACACTTTCATTTCCTAACAATATAATAGCAATTATTATTACCTTAATTCTTGGCTGTCTCTCAAAGGATTTGTACTCGATTCATCCGTCTAATCCCCTACTTTCTGATTGCCTACTCTGATCTGATTGGTCAGATGGTCTAGTCTGCTGTGAGTGCCTTAATGAAAAATAAGGAAACTTGAAGTTCATTTTTAAGTATACTTAATTAATTTAAAGTATTTTTTTAAGTATTCTTTATGTATTAAGTATACTAATATCAAGTTTAATACTTTTAGCACATGTTTAGTCTATGAAAGTACACTTTGAAGTTTACTCCCAGTAAACTATTAGTTAATTAGTTGTTATACTGCAAGTGTACTTGTAGGTTATCTTTAGGTGTACTGGTAGTGTATTATTAGGTGTACTGTTAGTTTACTAGTTCATATCTTGTAGCACATGTGTCATTTGGAAAAGTATACTTTAATGTTTTCTTTCAGTAAACTTCTCAATTATTTAAAGTATGTTTGCAACCTTTCTTTAGATGAACTTGCAGATATATGGATAATTAATAGATCAATACTTGTAGTGCATTTCTATGTACACTTCGAGGTGTATTCATAGTAAACTACTAATTGCTTGTACTTTTATGAACATACTATTTAGATATTATTTTTGCACTTGAAATACTTGTAATATAGCTCTCACTGTACATGTTCAGGTGACTCAAAATCATTAATTACATCAACATTTTAGTGTGCACCTTACTTGGAAAACATTAGGAAAAACATACTGATCAGATTTTGAAATAAGCTAAACCAACAAAGTAAATTCTATTTTCCTCCATTCAAATGTATTTCTATAGCAGGATTTAAAACTTTCACAGCTTTACAAACACATATTAATATCATGAGTATATTAATATAATAAGAAATGACAAAAGTATAAAACAGAAAATTGTGCAATAGACATAATAAACAGAAAACGTTTCAATATTGTATCTACAAAAATATTGTGGTCATATGTTATAACTGAACAACATATTTTTTTACAAGCAGATATATTTTTGACATATAACAGAGCATATATCATATGTGTGAAAGGTTTTTAACTTCATCCATTAATGTCTTTTAAAACAATCACTTTTAGAAGGCTCCAAATGCATTACGTGTTGAGAAACTTGACTGTCTCTTTCCGACAGGTGATTGGGTTTGTCACAATCACAGTTCTTTCATATAAAGAAGCAGTGTTTGTGAGTCTTTCAGCATTTGATAGGAATTACATTTCAGAATAAATAAAAGTTTGTTCTGATCTTAGAATCCGATTGGCCGAGCTGCATTTCTAAGAGCTGATATACGGACTTGGAGTGTTTTTTTATAAATATTCCTTTAATCCATGTGTTGAATGAAACAAACTGACACAAATGTTAGTGGTTCTGGTAGATTTTATGTTTTATGCCAGTATGCAACACGATACTTACTATGTATACTTTCCTCTTGTTTCAGAACCCAACTTCTGCAAATGAATGTGAAAGTTTGTCTACATAATCAAGAATATGCAGTAATACTAAAAGTTATTTATAAAACTCTGCACAAGAAGATTCTGAAGTGTGTAAAACGCTGAAGAAAGTAAACTATACTTGCTGTTGCAAAACTTGGCACTTTGTTGCTTAAGTGTTTTTAGGGGGTTGCTATGGTGTTGCTACGGCATTCTGGGTCATTGCAAAGGTGTTGTAAGGTCGTTTTTAGGATGCTCTAAATAATTTCTTGGGCATGGATCAATAGCTTTACCGCCATCATATGCTCGATCGCTTATACAAGTCATAGCACACCACTCCTCAAAAGGCTGCTCAATTTTACACCTCATTTATGGGTCTACTACAAACAGTGCTGTGCAGGATAAGTTATGAACCGAAGAAAAAAAACCGAATAATAAGAAGAGCAATACTAACTTTGACAAAAATGTATTTAATAAGCAACTAAAATTTAAGAACAGACACAAGTACAAGCCAAGTATACTTTGAAGTCGAAAGATTAAATACAAGTATAGGCCAAATATACCTAAACTTGTATTTTTCTAAGAAGTACTGTACATGAGAAGTAAACTGAAAGTATACTTTCCTCTTTAAAGTTTAAAAGAAGTATACTTATAGCACACTGGATTAAAATTATTTTTGATAAGGGTAGGGCATATCACTACCCAAAATATCACTACAACAAGGTAGCGTCTAGTTCCCCTGTCAGGGAACCAGAGTAACAGTCGCGACATTTAAAATAAGTTGTGCTTGGAATTTTTACAAATCATTGTATCCTGGTACAGAGACACAAAACTTGAGAATGAATTATTTTCTGAAGTTTTTTGTTATTATTGTTGTTTAAATTGTGGCATCTACCCAATGTATTATTATTTGCAACCCACTCATCTACTAATCCTACTAATCCAAATGTTATACTGTAACAACTAAATAACAATCATTCCAGGTCAACTTTGCAACCGGTCAATCTTTTTAAATATTTAAACCATCTTTATGGTTAAAATTATATTTTAAGGTCCAACTTTCTGTAATTTTGCCGCAGGTTTGCCAGTGACTTACTGTAGATTAAATGTACAATTTAGTTTTAAGCAGAAACTCACCTATCTTATATATTTTCTTTCATAAAACAAGATTAATATCTTGGGTCACTTTTCTTATGTAAATGTTTTGTAATTTAAGAAGTTTTAAATATTTTTGCAGAAAACAAGAGAAAAAATGCTTAGGAAGAATGTCATTTTTTGCAGTGTTGCTGTGCTTATGCCAGTCTCTTCTTGCTCATTTTGAATCTCAAGTCAAAGTATTTTAATTTGGTTTAAAGTAATTGAAAACAGTGCTAATTGGATAGTATATTAAGAAGTTATTAAATCTACAGGAAGATTACAGGCAAACCTGCTGCAAAAACTACAGCAAATTTTTACAGTATATATGTCACGGCCCAGGTTGGGTTGGGGTATCTTCTGCACGTAGGAGTTATTGTCATTGTCGAGCACAGGGTTAGTTACTGGCTGACCGCGTGCTCAGTGTCTGCGTCAGTCACCCCGCCCCCGTGTATCCGTATCCTCTACACAGGTTATTTTCCACTCCACACCCACACTCTACTCATTAAAGCTCATTTCGTAACTACCCCATACCTGCTAGTCATTTCCCCTTGTTATGTTTTGTTATGAAAACTCACCACCCTACCGCATCTCGCTCATTGAGGACGGCTGCCCGGTGGCATCTCCTGCTGTGTCTTATCTCTTGTGGTATTGTCCTCCAGTTCCCATTTTCGCCCCAAAGGACAACCTCTCCGTTTCCAACAACCATCTTCCCCAAGTTAAAAGTCTTCCTCGCCGGACCTGCTGGCATCTGGGGTTCAGTATTCCTGCCGCCGTGGACGGGGGCATTCACAAGTTGGACACTATTCGTATCATTGAATGTACTCTTCAAATAAAGCGTTCTTACCCAGCACTTGGGTCTCTCTCGTATTCTGTTATGACAATATATATAGGCCTACTGAAGGTCCTGAAGTGTGAGCCAGGGAGCACTAATTATTATCTAAGCACTACAAACTGTCCGTTGTAGTCTTTTTTAGTTCTGATTTGGTGTAAAAATCTAATTGAAAAGTAAACATGTATTTGTTTACTTTAAAAAGTAACACAATATATAGTTAAACAAAAAAATGGGTATAACATTGAAGAGAATAAAAAGAAAATTACTTCCAGTACATATCACCGATCTCCTATGTATTAAAATGTCCATAACCACAAGCTTATTTCAGGTATAAATTATCGCAGCCTAAGATTATGCTAAACACACAGATTGCCTCTGTCCACTGAATCAAAATCTTTCTAATATCTGAGATGCTGTTGTCACGGTGTGACAAATGGTATATGGAACTTATTCCCGTTGAAGCCGTGTTTCCGCTGGGACACTTTGAGTGTAACACCGGTCCCAGGCCTGTGTGTGCATCTGTTGCCATGACAACCCCAAATGACCGATTGGAAACAGGTGTGGGGAATTTACCTTGGGGGTTTGAGTGAGGTCCTGTCAGCACTTGAGAGAGTATAAAAAGCAAGAGAAAGAGACTGTTGGTGTGGTTCTCTCCCGTGAGAAGTCGTTTTATCGAGTGGTTACAGTTATTGGAGTGCGGGTGAATGAAGAGGAGAGTGTGGACTTGATGAGGGATTTGAGGGCAACAGAGGGAAAGTGAAATATCCTGTTTGCATTGGAGAGGAGCTAGGTAGTCGAGAACTGAGTCTCGTAATTGCATGTATTCGACACTGAATTGGATGTGGTTTGGAGTGTGTGGATCACGATCATAAATGTCACCGAGTGGATTGTACTGATTCATTGCCGACCTCCTGTCTCTTTCTCCATCATAAATGGTGATGTGAACTCTGCCTGTGTTTGTGAAGAAAAACATCCCGAAATACCCTTTGTAGCATTGATGAACGCGGCCCCCTCGGACAGAGACCCAAGGGTGAGTGCGGGCTTTAAATTGCACGTCGTGAAGTGAGATTGCAGTGCCTAAGATTGACGTTTCCCCCACCTTATATGCTAGAAGTGGAATTGCTGTGTGTGTGGAAGATACATTCCCTTTGCCGTGCACTCTCCCTGTGCTACGCTGGTCTACTGTCAATAGTGAGAGTTCTGTGTCATTGCTCTGTTCTAACTGAGTGGATGTTGAGGAATTATCATCTGGACTCTGAATTAACCCCTCTGTTTGAGTGAATAAGAGACGAGATGCCTTGTTGAATTGTTCGTGGTCTGTCTCCGTAGAAGTCCCATTCATCCCGCTGACTTTGAGTCTGCTGTATTCCTGCAATGCAGCCGTATTGTGAGAAGTGCTCACTCCCTTCTATGCACATGAACTGTATACCTTGTGTGAAGCACCCTTTCTGTCTGCTCCAGTAGAGGTCCCGTTCAGCCCATCGACTTTGAGCCTGCTGCAACCTGGGAGCCCACCTGTGTGGGGAGAAGTGACTGTCCCTCTGCTGTGAACGTAAAGCCTGTCCGTTCTGTCTGGAATATCCACTTCATCTAGGCCAGAAGAGGCCTTGCTCAGCCTGTCGACTAGAGTCTAGGGAATTCCCGCAATTCATCTGTATCGTGAGAAGTGTTCGTCCCCTTCCAACTCATGTGAACCGTATGCTTACTTGAAGTATCCCTTCTGTCTGTTTCAGTAGGAGCCCTGTGCAACCGGTTGACTTCGAGTCTACTGTATCCTTATAGTCACCTGTGCTGAGAGAAGTGGCTGTCCTTCTGTTACGAACGGGGTTGGTACACTTTGGCTGGAGTATTCCTCTGTTCCAGTTTCTGTGCCTGTGGAGAGAGGGAGGTTGAAATTATTCGCTTACCCTGTAAAGATTCCCTCGCCACCCCATCATCAGAGTGTGAATCTGCTGTATACGTACCTGACCGACGGCCATCTGCCCCGGATCTCGTACCTGTGAAGGAAGGGAGGTTGGAAATATTTACTTACCAGAGAGACTTACCGGGCCGTTCGCCTGTTTACTGCATCTCCACCTGGGAAAGACCTACCTGACAATTTACCTGTCCACCGCCCCATTCACTACAGGGCCCGCACTGAGGAAGAGAGCGGGAGAGACCCTGGTTGTTGTACTGTTCACCTTCGATTCCTGAGGGCAAGAAGGAAGAAGATTTTAGACTAGGATTTTCAAATTGCTTTTACTTCTAAATAAAACTTGTTGAAATTTTATTCTGTCTCCGATTTCTCCCTCTGATACGCTCCTCGAGGTGGTCCTGGTTCAGGGGTGGGCGTAGTCCGGCTTGACCCATCCCGACCTGTGACACTGTTCTCAGTCTTATGGAGTCAGACAGTCCACGAGAAGTGGCAACAGACGTATTTGGTATTTTTCCCTACCATGAGCAAATTGCGATAAAAGCCTTCTCATTTTAGGGTGAATTAGGGGATAATGGGGCCAGTTGGAGACCTGTGGCAGACCTTTTAGAACATGTTTATAAAATTTGTCAAATCTTGACCGGTGGGCAGGTTGAACATTCTACTGAATTAGACAATGGAGCCAGAAGAAAGCAAGTAACATGCAAATGAGGAGAAAGGAGAAAAATTGAGAAAAGAGTAAGCGAGAAAGTGATACGTAAGATGTAGCGATATCCCAGAGTGCCCTTTCTGGGTGCCTGATTGGAAGCTGCACTGCAGGTATATTTTTAATAGCCAGCCTGTGTCACATGAAAGCAGGTCTTATGTTGGGCACCTACATTGAAGAGAAGGGGGAAACAGAAGAGGTGGACAGTTGAGTTTTGTTCTTCTTTGTTTGTGTCACTTGAAACCTTGATACCTCTGTTTTGGTATTTTCTTTTGAGCATAAATATTTCAGAATGCATGAAATGTAAAACAGCCTTTGCAAACCCTTTAGTTTCTTGTCTCCTTTTTTCCCAGCATGAGAACCCAGAGGTCTGTTAGTGGCGCAGGCTTCAAGAGGAGATGGGAGCAATTGGAGCCAAAGATGTGCTAACTGAGTTTTATAATTGCAAAATCTTGCAGAAACACCTTTTACTGGCGCACCAACAGAATGCCATGTCAAAAAATACATTGATCACCCTGCATTGCGTTTCCTGTGCTGATCTTAACACTTAACAGAAAATCTTCATAACAACTTGCATAAAGCTGCTCAGCCAAATTACAAGCCTGTGGGTGGACCGCAATCAGTCATAGGCATATACTTAGATCGGGGCCAGATGGAAGATAGATGCATCAAAGTTCAACATACATTTAAGTACTACTCATAAAGCAGTATTTAATAAGCGAATAAAAAGCATCAAGGGGCTTTATGCGAATATGGACGAGAGGCTGAGTTGCCACTTTTACCCTTCACAAGGTTTTGATGGAGTGGATAAATCAGTCATTATTGCATTGTATAACGCGGCAAAGCTTCAAGAGTTCTAGAGGGTAGAATCTCCATGTAGGATCAGAACTGAAAACGTGCTGTAAAATTTAATGAAACATGACCTCTGTTTGGAAAACAGATGTAGTGGTTTAGCACAGCCAATTTTTGGAAGGGCTGTCACACCTCCATGTGCCATAAAATATCTCCAATGTCATCAGCTGCTTAAAGGGCCAATTGCACTGATAGTTATTGTAGCGATAAACTGACTGGAAGATGTTTTTCATTTCGGAGTGATACAGTGACCATCAATGGGAATGCAGACTGGTCATGTGATGTGTCTCAGGATTCCGTTGTTTAGGAGAAATGCTTACTAGGAAACATCACTTTGGTCACATTCAAGCTTTAAATTCCTTTAGATTAAAGCACAGCAAACTGATTCAGGAATTAGCTACTTATATACTTATATTAGCTTCTTATAATATCAAGTCTAGAATGTAGGAGGTAGTGTGATGTCACCGTAAGCTGCCAACCTAAGTAACATTGCTGGTGTATCATGTTAACCCATACAGACTTCTCGCCCGAGTGGTCACAGAGCAGGAACCAACAGCCGTGAATTCAGAATTAAACGCAGGACTCATGGCCGAGTCTGACGTAGAGGAATAGTTGTTGACACTGTCCTTTTCCACTGTGTGACTCCAACAAACTCTCTCTCTCTGGGTGAGCTCACAGAGCCATGTCTGAACCAAGCTCAGAAGCACTGTGTATGCCCTTTAATAACTTTCCTGATGGCAAAGTTTTGAAATCAAAGAGTAGAAGCCCTACGGAAAAAACTTTCGGTAAAAAGCTGAAGGACGGGTTCATGAACCCAAGCTGAAGATGTTAAGATGACTGACAGCATGAGTCTGCTCAATAAAGGAGAAAACACTACTGGACAAAGAAAGTTTTTCCTCAGCTCCTTTGCCTCTGTTGTCCCTATTTCTTTAAATACACAGACCTCCACGCGCTGTCATGAAGGGAGTTCAATACAGACTTGGCCATTTATTTCCATAGTAATGGGAGAATAAAGGCATCTTCCCACTTTCAACACATTCTCCCCTTTACCAACTCTCTTCTCTCCCCTCTTACAACGATTGAACAAAAGAGTTAAAGAATTTCCTAGAGGGCACCTCTGAACAAAGCCGTAAATATGTTGTGAATTGCAACTGTCTTGTGTGTTATGAAGCAAAAGAGGTTGTGTGGGGGCATTTGAGAAGTTTACCCTCAGAATATTACCCTGCCTGTAAGAAAGATAAACTAAAATTTAAAATGACTGTATTTAATGCCACTTAAAAAAAACAAGATTTATGAAAAAAATCAGTTTAGAACATTATAAAAAATATATATATGTTGAGAGTAAAGTCAAATGTGTGAACTACCATGACTTCAGCTTTATAACACCAATGTTATATTGCAATATAATGTAATATTGCAGATATCAATACGCTTTTTTCTTTTCATTACTTTATTAACATACATTTATGCCTAAAATAACCCAATAGTATAAGTACATCTGCACAAAAAAATGCAAATACAAGAACACTGCAGTTTTGCCTTTAATTAACATTTCTGCATGCTTTGTGGTCATTCCAGTCATGTGTCTGTTGAATTTCTACAAAAGCAAACCTCAGGAATGATATGAAGTAATTCAACAGCAATGTGAAAGACTGGTGCGAGAAAGTTGTGAAAAAATCTGCCTTTTTTTATCAAACATTCATATTTGAATTGTGCCTTAAATGCATGTAAAACATCATTGTTTAGACATGAATATGAACATTCAAGACCTGAAACAATTGCATTGTCATTTTGACCTCTTTTTTTGAGGGGGGGAAGTTGCTGGTTCATTTTCATAAATTAGTTTTTTAATGTAACCCTTTCAGAACTATACACAGATTTCCTTTTAAACATTAGATATTGACATATGAACAGGTGAACTAAAATCAATTCTGCATGCTAGAGCCTTTTTAAGGATGCTTTCCCCAAGAGATATCTGCACAGTAATAAGCTCTTTAAGTCCTTAATCACAGTGGTACATATGTCAACACGTTGTTGAAATTCAAAACTTCATGCACACATCTGCTGTTTATTTTTTTTTTAATTTTCACAAATTAGATGTCCCTAAGAAATGTTAATATATCAGTTGATTCTCTCAGACAGCAATAAGCTTTTCAAAGCTACAAAAAAGTTGTGTCTACTGGGCTTTCCTTGTTTGTTTTTAAAACTTTGCTATCAGGGAAGTTTTTTAAGGGCTTTTGAGTTTAGTTCACACATGGCTCTATAAGCTCACCCAGAGAGAAATAAAGTTTGTTAAAGTCACACAACGTAAAAGGTCAGTGCCAACAACAGTAACTTTAGATACTTAACTCCTGTGATCTGTCTTAACCAGTCACAAAGTTGAGCCAGGTTGCCACAACACATTTCCTAGGTCTAGCATTTGAGGACAGCTGTTCTATGTATGCTGTTTGTTTCTTATTTTAGTTCATCACAACTTTTAGGACAGACAAGAAAGACGAAGTTGACACCTAAATAAAACAACTCTTGTGAAAATCATGGTAACCCACTAGTAATAATGACTTAGTAATGAAATAGTAAGTGTTACTACACTCTTCTAAAGATCCAATTCATTAGTACTTCCTTTAGAAGAGTCTATTAACAGTTGAATCATTATTAATGGGTTACCACGATGTTCACTTTAAAATACTCAACTCAACTCAACTTTATTTATATAGCGCTTTTTACAATTTTCATTGTTACAAAGCAGCTGTACATGAGACACATTTAATACAAGTATGAATTCTAAAGCAGCCCCCCCGGCCAGGCAGATAGTGCAAAACAATATGCAAACGGTGGTGAGGAACCCAAAACTCCCATCGAGAAAAAAAACCTCAGGGGAACCCAGGCCCAACCAGGGGATTCCAGTTCCCCTCTGGCAAAAGCTGCTGCCTCTGCACAAGCTCATCAGTGCTTGCACAACAAGGCTTAATAAAAATATAAAAATTAAAGATTATCATTAACAATCTAATAGCATTTGAAATGTTGTAGAAAAAAAACAAAGTTGTCGCGTCCTTTATCCAGCTCTATCCTCTTAGCACTTGTCAGGTCACCGCTTCCCATTCTCAGCTCTGCCATCAGGTCTGGGCATGAACTGCATCCTGCGGTAACCTTGGAACAAAGAGACAAGACTGGCTGAGAGTAGAGTACTGTTCTGCACTCTTTGATGCAACAAGTACATCATTTGTTGTTGGATGTGTTCCTGGTTCCGGTTGATCTAAATAATGCAGCCTAAATCCTCTGAGGATTAATATTATGGAGGTGTAGTGTATGCAAGATTAAAAAGATGAGTCTTTAGTCTAGATTTAAACTGACAGAGTGTGTCTGCCTCCCGGACCGTGCCGGGAAGAATATTCCAAAGTTTAGGCGCTAGATAAGAAAAGGATCTACCACCTGCACTTGATTTTGAAATTCTAGGTATTACCAACTGACAGGACCCCTTAGAGCGTAATGTACGTGGTGGTCTGTAATACAATAGAAGTTCATTCAAATACTGCGGCGCTAGACCATGTAGGGCTTTATAGGTAATAAGCAAGATCTTAAAGTTAATGCGATGCTTTATAGGTAACCAGTGCAAGGTTGACAGAACCGGGGTTATATGCTCATACTTTTTTGTACGTGTAAGAACTCGAGCTGCCGCGTTTTGAACCAGTTGCAGTTTTTGTAATAGGCCCGCAGGGCAACCACCTAGAAGTGCATTACAGTAATCTAGTCTTGATGTCATGAATGCATGAATTAATTTCTCTGCATCTGACAGTGACAGCATATGACGTAATTTAGATATATTCTTAAAATGGAAAAATGCAATTTTACAGGTGTTTGCGACATGGCTTTCAAATGAGAGAGTACTGTCAAATACAACGCCAAGATTCTTAGCTGATGACGAGGATTTTATGGAGCATCCGTCAATCGTTAAGCAGTATTCTTGGTTGTTACGCATAGCAGTTTTCGGTCCAGTAAGTAACAATTCTGTTTTGTCCGAGTTTAGTAGTAAAAAATTGTTACTCATCCACATTTTTAAGTCAACTATGCAATCCTTTATTCGATGAAACTGCTGGGTTTCATGAGGCATCGAGGAAATATAAAGTTGAGTATCATCAGCATAACAGTGAAAGCTAATTCCGTGTCGCTTTATTATATCTCCTAGAGGTAGCATGTATAATGCGAAGAGCAGGGGTCCCAAGACTGAGCCCTGTGGTACACCGTACTGGACTTGTGATTTGCGGGACACCTCATTGTTTATTGCTACAAATTGAAAACGGTCGGATAAATAAGACTTAAACCATTTCAATGCTATTCCGTTAATGCCGACGTAATTTTCGAGTCTATGTAGAAGTATGCTGTGGTCAATGGTGTCAAATGCAGCACTGAGGTCTAGCAGCACCAATAACGAAATACAGCCACGGTCAGACGCTAAAAGCAGATCATTTGTAACTCTGATCAAAGCAGTCTCTGTACTGTGACATGCTCGAAATCCAGACTGGAATTCATCATTAATGTCATTCCTTTGGAGGAAGGAGCATAATTGGGTTGAAACTACTTTTTCCAGAACTTTAGATATAAAAGGTAAATTCGATATAGGCCTGTAATTCCCTAGTTCTTTAGGGTCGAGTTTGGTTTTTTTTAAAAGAGGCCTTATAACAGCCACCTTAAATGCTTTAGGCACATGTCCTAATGTCAGAGATGAGTTAATAATACTAAGAAGAGGACCTATAATTTCGGGGAGCATTTCTTTCAGTAGTTTTGTAGGTATAGGGTCTAGCATGCATGTTGATGATTTAGATGATTTAATGATTTTAGACAGTTCATCGTGATCTACTGTAGAAAATAATTGCAATTTCTCCTTAGGGGTGCTGTAGTTAGTTTGTTCACCGGATTTCACTACAGGTTGCATTGTTATAATTTTTTCTCTTATATCTTGGATTTTACTTGTGAAGTAGTTCATAAATTCATCACTGTTATGCTGATAATCAGAATCTGACGTCGATGACGACTTATTTTTTGTTAATTTAGCCACGGTGTTAAATAAGAACCTAGGGTTGTGATGGTTTTCCTCTATTAGTGTTGAAAAGTAGGCGGATCTAGACGTTTTTATTGCATTCCTGTAATTTCGAGTACTATCCTTCCATGCTATACGAAATACCTCTAGATTCGTTTTCTTAAAGTTGCGCTCCATTTTACGGGATGCTTTTTTTAGAGTCTGAGTGTGTTCATTATACCACGGTGTTGGGCTGCTATTTTTAATTTTCTTTAAACGCAGAGGAGCAACTGTGTCTAATATTTCCGAGAAAGTAGAGTTAAAATTTTCAATAGTAGTGTCAAAATCGTCAACGTTATTACTCATGCTGGATATTTTAGACAATTCAGGCAGATTATCGAGAAACGCATCTTTGGTAGTTGAAGTAATCGTTCTACCATATTTGTAACAAGGAGTTTGATTTGCAGCCGTAGGCCATTGAAGCAAACATAATATCAGATAATGATCCGAAATATCTTCACTCTGCTGAACGATTTTAACATCGTCCACATTTATACCATAAGAAAGTATTAAATCTAAAGTATGATTACGAAGGTGAGTGGGTCCTGACACATGTTGACTAACGCCCATGGAGTTAAGAGTGTCTTTGAAAGCCAGTCCCAAGGCATCTGTATCATTGTCTACATGGATATTAAAGTCACCGACGACAAGGACTCTATCTGCGGCCAGTACTAGTTCTGATAAGAACCCACCAAAATCTTTAATAAAATCTGTGTGGTGCCCTGGAGGCCTATATACAATAGCTAGAATAAATTTTAAAAATGTTTTGTCCTTAGTAATAGGTGTCGATACGTGAAGTACCATGACTTCAAAAGAACTGTACTTAAAATTAGACTTCTGAGAGGTAATAAAAGAATTCTTGTAAAGTGCAGCGACACCTCCCCCTCTACCTTTTAGACGAGGCTCGTGTTTATAGTAATAATCATGGGGAACGGATTCATTTAGAGTAATAAAATCATCTGGCTTTAGCCATGTTTCTGTCAAACAAAGCATGTCTATTTTATGATCGGTTATCAAATCGTTAACAAAAAGTGCTTTATTTGAGAGAGATCTAATATTAAGCAATCCGAGTCGTAACAGCTGATTATCTGTATTTTGTTCATGTTTGATTTGTTTAACGTTTATTAAATTACTTTCAAGAGGTTTACGCAATATCTTATGTTTGCTAATCCGGGGGACAGACACAGTCTCTATTTTATGTTGTTTGTAAAAAGGGATTATTACATGTTGTATATTTTGTGTATTCTGTAACGCGAGACGGCAAGCAGACAGTTGGTTAAGCCATTCTGTCTCCTTCCTGACCTGGGCCCTAGGTAGTCAGCCTTTAGCATTATTAAGACTGTGTGCCAAATTTCTAGAGAGGAGGAAAACCCCATCCCAGGAGGGATGGAGACCATCTCGTTTCAACAGGTCAGGTCTGCCCTCAAAACTCTTCCAGTTATTTATAAAATCTATATTATTCTGCAGGCACCACTCAGACAACCAGCCATTTAGTGATGATAATCTGCTATAAATCTCATCACCACGGTAAGCAGTAAGGGGGCCAGAGAATATTACAGTGTCTGACATCGTTTTTGCGAGCTCACACACCTCTTTAATATTATCTTTAGTGATCTCCGATTGACGGAGTCTAACATCATTTGTGCCGACATGAATAACAATCTTACTGTATTTACGATTAGCCTTAGCCAGCACATTTAAATTTGACTTGATGTCAGGCGCTCTGGCTCCCGGTAAACATTTGACTATGGTGGCTGGTGTCTCTATGTTAACGTTCCGGACAATAGAATCACCGATCACTAGGGCACTTTCAGCAGGTTTCTCAGTCGGTGCGTCACTGAGCGGGGCAAACCTGTTCGAGACTTTAATCGGAACGGTTGAGTGATGTTTTGTCCTGCGACTATGCCGTCTCACCGTCACAAAGTTTCCCAGCTGCAGGGGATTTTCAACCGGAACCGAGCTGTGTGCGCTAACATTGCTCGCATCCGAAGTGTTTTCTACGGTTCTTACACTCTTACTATCCTCAAATAAAGATTGGATGCGAGACTCTAATTCTAAAATCTTCTCCGTCAGCCTAACTACTTCCCTGCATTTATCACATGTAAAACCCTCGCCGCTGACAGAGAAGGCTAAACTAAACATATGACATGAGGTGCAAGTAACAACAATAGGAATAGAAGCCATAACTCACCGGGTATGAAGTGCAATCCTAACTTACCAAGGTTGCTTGATGAGTCTTAGTATATACACTTAAAAAGAGAAACAGTTAGCACACAAGACAAATAGGGGGAGATGATATTCCACAATGTAAACAGAAGGCAAGCTAACACGCTAATATGCTAGCGGCGTTACGTTTCAATGAATATAGGTTTAAAATATAAAGTTATAAATAATTCGGCAACGACAGTGATATGTAACGACAGTGATATGTAACGATAGTAAAATACACTAATAATAAGACCAAGAACAAATGTGAGGTGAAGCAAGTGTCAGAGGATACAAACTCTCAGAGGATACAAACACAAATATTGTGACGAGGTACCGATCCAGGATCAGCGTCACCTGGGAAACGGCCCGGCTCAAAAGCCGTGTGCTCCCAGCACTCTGGGTCCTGGCTCTGACAACGCCTGAAGCTGTGTCTGGTCTACCCTCCCCGAAAGAGACCGAGAGGAAGGCAAGCGAGGGAAGCACCGAGGAGCAGACTGCACGAGCACGGATCGGCAGAGAAAATACTTATCCAAATCATTAGTAATTCCTTTAGACAAGTGTAGTAACACTTTAATTATTACTTGTGGGTTACAATAAGATCATGTAAATTTAATCATGAAAAGGTAATCTTATAGTTTAGAGTCTTCTAGCCATTTACAAGATATTCACATAAATAGGCTTGGATACATATAAAAAATATTATTTGACAGGTAGGTTAAATCATAAAATCATGGCATTTGGATGGGTGATGACTTGATATGTTCCAAAAGTCCGTCCATGGTGATTTAAAGATGCGTGGACCTACACTGTCTTATTTTATTTACATAAGTAGTAATCATGTACATCATGTGTGAGCCTGTGTGTGACCTTGTGTGTTTTTAGGTGCAAATAATGTGCACATGCTTGTCATAATACACGATTTTGGAGTCTGTATGATATGCAAGTAGTTTTACCTACATTTAGTAAGTCCCTTTGAATACTACTAATCCTACCTATTTTGAATCATACAAATGAAAATATTCAATACTGCATATGAAGCCCATAACACGAAAAATGTAAACAAACTCATGTAGATATACAGTAGTGGGATATCAAGTCTGCATATTTTTGTATTTGTTTACAGTAGCAGTTTTTTAAATGTTATTGTTGTGCCAGTAATTTGTCCAACATAAGTTAATGTATAGTTTTGCATAAATTATGAAACTTTCACCGTAGTTCTCTGGGATTGCTTAGTTATTAGTGAACAATTACTTACTAGTTTGTTAATCAGAGTTTCTTGTTAATTAACAGTAATTACTAGATTCTTGAAATTTAATTACTTATTTGTTCCTGGTAGTTATTCATTAATAATGGCTCAGTATTCTAAAGTGTTACCACAAATTCATATTTTATGTCAATAAATAGAACAAAATGATCAGTGTATTCTTTCAGTCTAGTAGCAGATGTGGAAATGTCCACAAAGACATCTTCTAGCATTTTGTGTTATGCATGATGGGAAACCCTATGTTATATTGAATAATCATGGAGGTTTGTGTAATATCAAAGCTTTGAAGCTTTGTTTCAATAAATGTTCATTGTCTTTTGTGAGGATAGAAGGCATTTATTTCAATCAATTAAATCCAGTTCAACTGAAATATTGGTGTACATGCAGTGGATTCATTTGCTATGCCACCTAATCAATACTACATTTTCACTGTGTGTTGTGTCCAAAATGCGTTCAAAACAAACATCTTTTTTTCTAATGTGTTTTTTTAGTGTGTGCTGTCCAGGAGCGACCTACAGGTGCTTCACGATGACATAAAATATCATTTTTTTGTCTAAACTGTTCCATAAATAAACTTTAACATCTGAGGAACCTTTCGGTTTCACAAAAGGTTCTTTGTGGAGATAAATAGTTTTTTATGGCATCATTGTGAAGAACCTTTCAAGCACCTTTATTTTTAATATTTTAATATTTACATTTTATAAAAGATTTCATTTAATTATTATTAATTTAAATATTTCAAATTATTTCACTTTATCATTAGGACACTGCAAAACAAGTTTTGTCTGTAAAACAGAATAAATTTCAGTTAAGAATAAATTATTCACACTTTTTTATGACACACCTATATGTGTTGACAGCTAATAAGGCAGCTGTCAACACATAACTAATGTGATAAAATTCAAAAACATCCCAAAATTTTGATAAAAAAGAATCTATGGAGTACTTTGTTTATTTATTGAAAAAAAAATACTGAGAGCTGAGACTGAAAAAACAAATAACCTTTGCGGTTGTGATTTTAGGGTTTGGGGTCAGGTAAGGTGTTGGTTAGCCAACTCTTAAAGTATTTGGGGACTTCTTTTGATATCAGGTCAGAAATATATAAATGTACAAACACAGTTGAGCAACACGAAAAAAATAGGAAACTAGTGTTGATGAACACAAATTCACTGTAAAATCCAATAAGTTGATCTTACTTAAAAAAAAACATGCAAACCGATTGCCTTAAGAAACTAAGTAAAGAGAAATGGTATTGTTGAGTTCAAGTAACTATAGAAATTAGTTGAAATGTACTCTTGACTTAGTGTGGTGTACTCAGAATTAACTTTTATTACCAACTTTAGAATTTCCATTGGATTTATTGCACTGTAAACCCGGACAAGTTTGCAATACTAAATTTTGATTACTGTATAGCTAAATTAAATTTTACTACAGTTTAAATATTTAATTTATCCATCATTGGAGTTTTAAGTTCACTAAATTAAATTCTTTGTTTCACATAAATATTATTCTAACAATACATAAATCAAATACCTTTACTTGTGCAACACAAAAATAAGCAAGATGATACTGATCTCAGAATTGTATGCAAAGGCTATGCTCATTGGTAAAAAACATATGAGCTTCGCAGACCCCTTATCACATGCAACTATCTTCTAAACAGTGGTAACCACAAAACTGAAAAATATGTCAAACTCTTCTACATATCTAAGAGAACTGAACATTAAACACTATCAAGTCTTTAACTTTACTAAAAACATATAAAATAATCATATTTTAAAATTGTACTCGCCTAATGCAGTCTGGCTCAAAGCATGCTGTGAATCTTTTCTGCGTACAGGCAGGATCTGCTCTCCACTGCCTCTCGCTGGTGTAGTAAAGTAATTGCTTTGCTTGCCGCTACTTGCTTGATTTAAGTAAAATATACTAAAGGCAAAAGTAAGTTTTTTTATTTCCCCTGCAAGTAATCGTAACTTAATAAAAACTAGTAAAATGTATACATTTTGACAACTGAGTAAAGTTAACAAATAATTTGTAAGTAAGGACAACAATTAGATTTTACAGTGTTGATAGATAACAGTTCTTGCCAATTTCACAAATTCCCGTGAGACTGCATTGCATGGCCATACCATCCGTTTCAGAGGCATACTTTAGCACTCCTCATAGAGAAAGATTAAAAGACATACTCACCAATAACTCAAGCTATTTAGAACCCTGCAGAATGGTTCGCGAACAAAAATATTGCGTCCACTTTTGCTACAGCAAACCTGATCAAAATATCAGAGATTTCTGCATGAGTTCAGAGATGAAGAGCTGTCAGCAGGAGTTAACAAGGGACCACTTCTCTAGACAGATGAGAAACAGAGAGGTTCATCTGAGGAAAGCCGTAATGCTCTTCCTGTCAAATATGTCAGTCTTCTGTTAAACAAAAAGACAGAAAGCCTTATCTTAGGACAGTGACTGGAAAAGTATATCTAGTCGCTTATCAGGACACAAAGGGTCAGCAGAACATATCAGAGCAGTGAAGCTCATACATAAGTGTAGATCCTCAAACAGACTCCAGGATTTGATGTTCAGGTGCAACATAATGGCGTAACATACAAAGACACATAATTACAACCAGTCTTCGGTTGAAGGAATAATACTTTTCTGGGTGGCAAAGGAATTTTACCATATTTTGTTTGATGAATGCAAACATGGAAATAGGGCTTATTCGCATCACTGCTGATGCGTTTGATTTGGGTAAAATCAGAAGCAAGTACTTCTCCCTGATTACAAATCCCATGCGTGACATTACTGACAATTATCTAGTTTCTGTGGTTCACTCACATACACCATGCTGCAGAACATATCAACAATGTTCTCACTTTGGTTCTAAAAATGTTTTTCGCATAAATTGATTTGATGAATGCTACAGTCAAAACATTGATAAATCTACTTTAAGTTATGCCTTTCATTAATATTTGTCAATGCAACAGCCAAATTGGTGTTTTTTAAATGATGTACAATTTACTTTTCAGTGTCAACCAAACAATAGGAAATTCTTGTCACGCCTTATGAAATGTGTTTTTTTTTTCTTACTTTGAAAGCCTTACTTTCACCAGATGCCAGCAAGATTTCGTGCAGCTGAAGTTCTCAGAGCAATCATGGAAGACATTTTTTTAATTCAATTTAAAAACAACACTGTAGAAAGCATGACCGCTTTATGTTATGTAGCAGTTAGCAGTTATGTACAACCTTGAAACTCCAGTTTTAACTAGTATTTAGCGCAATGGAGGGTCATTGGAAGGAGTGAAGCACTGTAACAGGTCGACCTAGGCCTTTGCACTGTTTCGTACAATGCACTGATAGATTTCATCTCGGAGATCACATGATGTCAAGGGGCTTTTTTGGCGCAAACCTATAACACCATGTGCAACTAAAGGGGTGTGTTCAATAAGCTCGTACAATCAATGTTCTTTCCAAAACAGTCTTAATGGAATTTATGAAATTGTAATTTATTTATTTGTGTTCATCAACACGAATTTCCCCCTTTTTTGTATCAGTCAGCACGCAATTTTTGCCAGTCACCCAGCACGACTTTCCATCAAAAGTACTTTAATATGCGATATCTTTCATATGTATAAATATATATCAACGCAATCTGATGTGAATTCATACCTATTTTACAAGGTGACCTTTGCGGTTGTGATTTTAGGGTTTGAGTTGAGGTAAGGTGTTGGTTAGCAAACTCCCAATGTATTTGCGAATTTTTTTTACCGATATCAGGTTTGTAAATATATCAATGTGCACACATGCGTGGTTTGTTTAATGAAAATTTGTTGTGGTGGTTACATGAAAAAAGGTCTTGCTGAGTGACATGAAAAAAAGAGGAAATTCGTGTTGATGAACACAAATTGTTAGATAACAGTATTAGATTACAGTGATAGATTAACAGATTAACATTTCGTGACAATTTCATGACAATTTCACAAATTTCTGTGAGACTGGGTTGTTCATTCACAGCATTCAGGACTATGTGCTCACACTCATGTCAGTCCTTTAGGGTTGTAATTAAAGTAAACAAAACAGTCAAAAAAGAAGATAGTAATCGATAAATGCAGAAGAATTTTTAAAATGTTTCCTCAAGTTCTCAGAGATGTTCAAAACCAATGCGGCAACATTTAACAACTTCCCCAAGGGAAAAATGGTGCATCCTGCCCTTAGCTATAATTCCATTCTGTTACCTCTCTCATGAGTGCATTTTTCTCACAATGGGTAGCAGCTAAAGACAAAGTGATACATTCATGCAATAGTGGTAATCTGGTCCCCTGTGAGAAAATGTGTTTCATTTACTTGGACATGAAAACCTATTGTGCTGGACTGTACAATGAACAGGTTTGACAGATGGAGTTTTCTGGGCCTGTTGAGGCTCTGGGACAAATGTTGGCATCTTTAAAACTCAACTGCATGTTGTGTGTTATATTTGACCCCAACTATGCATTTCACCCTTTTTTCCCCGCATAAATCGGATTATTCAGGGGGAGTGCCCTTTGCTATAGCCTGCCAATATTTACCATGGCATCACTTGTGTTTTCTGAACGTTTTGCCAATTCATACTGTGAGCGGAATCAGCCCAGTTTTTCATATCAAACACAATCCAATGTGTGGGCTGAACATTTGCATTGCAGTTCTTTTCAAGCATTCAAGAAATCTATTTCCTTTGTCACAAAATTTAAGATTCAAAGAATAATCTTTACCTCAAAATAATATTGGATAAAGGCGCTGCTTCAAAATGACAAAAAAGAAAAACAAAGATTTGCCTGATTTACTGGTCCAAAAGTTTTTAGGAGGATCTATTGACAGAAATGCAATATAATATACTTAAGTACGTCTTCAGAGGTATATAAAGACCTCACATAATGAAGCGTTATATTTTTATTCCCTTAGAAATAACTTTTTCTACCTACATACACCGCGGGTCCTCTTGCATGGAGTTCGCCATGTGTTTACAGTAACTGTGCTGTGGGGTCAGCTGTTGGTTGCAAATCACAATTATTTATCTCCACTTCACTATTTATCCTGTTTCATGGCAAAAATAAAGCCATACATGCTCAACAATGTTGTAATTTCAAAACTGTTTTTTGTGAACAAAGTTTTTGGGTTGTCAAACTATAACAATATTGTCAATAATCGGCATAAAACCACAATTATCGAAACACGTTACTTCTACACATATGGTATTATCGTTAACTATTCAGCACCTCTCAGCAATCTCTCTCTTTCTGCCTTCATACACTTTCATTTTAAGTGTGATTCGTTGACCAAATAACAGATAAAAATGAATTTCACTGATGGAATCATTTATTTATTTTTATAAAAACAATAAGATAATATCACTATGGAGATTTTTAGGGGGCGCAATAATTGTGGCGTAAAAATTGGTTATCGTGACAGCGATAACAAACCCTTAAGAAATGCAGAGATTTATGATAAGAGGACCTCTCGCTTTCTTGGGGACTAGCAACAAGATGTTCACGATTGTGTCAAATGGAACGGCCCTCAGAGGTGCGGAGGACTGCAGACTGAAACACGCTTCAACATGAAATATAGGTATCTCCTTCTTGATGAATCATGTATAAATTAACTGCACTCATAAATGTTCCCGGATTATATATATAACCTCATTTTTAGCCGGCTGTCACCTGAACCCCACTCTTTACCAAAAAGATATAACCTGAGTCACTTTAAATAAATATTTTTCACCATGGTGAATGACTAAGTTACATTTATGTATCGTGCTTAACGCACAGACTCAAATCTTCTCCTGTTCCAGTTCTACTATAATATAACCACTTATAACATTGATTACTATAGTATAGTTTCATGTCAAATCATTTTCAAGCTCTATTAGAATGATGGTCATAGAGTACGAGGAAAATTACAATGTGAAAATAATCATAGATGGATTCTACTGCTGTGATTTGATGTTATTTTTTTTCGTTCTAATACAAGTAACTATATTGTAATTCCTTGCTGAAGGTCCTGGTTTAGGTTGTAAGAAATAAAGTCCAGCCAGTGGAAGAAATGAAAAAATATGCTGCACATCACAGTCACTATCAAATAACAAAAAAAAATATTATACCCCTAATGTACAAAAAAGAAGAACATATTTGCTGTCAAAAATAAATCAGGCCATCAATGATAATTAAAATTAACAATAATATAAAAATAGCAGTCCGTATATAAATAAACGAATAGAGTTTGGCTTAAAATGACTTTGCCTTTCATATTGTTTTCCTTTCTAGTCTCTGTTAAAGTTTGATACTCACCCTCAGTCCAAATATCCGATATTCTCATTAAAATTCTGCATGTTACAAAACAACAAAAACAACAACAAAATAAACTTCTCATTCTGGATGGTTGGTCAACAGCGTATCAACTTTAATAACAGCCATTATGCAGAACACATTTACAGCTTTCTATTCCAGTAGTCAGGGCACTGATCAGAGAGTCAAGTGTTGTAAGGACTAGCTCATTCGCAAATAAAATGTAGCGCACTGAAACACCAAACGCAATGGAAAAAATAGGAAACATCCATGTACACTTGCTGAAAACCGGCACCCCCAAATCACTTAAACCAACTCAATCCATATAATGAAATTAACGTTTTCTTAAGTTAGTCTAGTTAACTTTTAAAATCAACAGTCCAGCAGACACCTGACAGAAATATTATAATTTACTGTAAAAGGCATTGAAAATAATGGTTGATCATTTATAAATATCAGCTGTGTCCATCACACTTATAGTTGCCGGAAAATGAGTCATCAGTGCACTAATGTATGAGTCATACCTTACTGGTACCTGAAATTATGTACACAATATTATGACCAACCAATGCACTGGTAATGACATATTAAGACAGGATGAAAAAACGTGTCTGTAAATCTCTTTAAGTGTTAGTTTGTGAGTAAGGCATTGCAATATACCAAATACATGTATAAGTGTTTGTGTGTATGTATCTACATGAGTTAGAGTGACATGCGTTTCTTTACAAACAGACAGATTTATAAATAAGTAGTGGACAGTTTTATGTTGTGTTGTCAAAAATCGGGTCATGGTCTACTGTTTATTACTTGACAGGAAACACAGACATCAAGCAGAACAGAGTAGTTCTCTCTCCCATCCAAGACACAGCATCTTCTTTTAAGAATTATGTATTATTAATAAATAATAAAATACAAACAAACTTATAAAATAGTTGACCTACACTTCTTTAATGTAGTTATATTTTAAACACACTAAACATACTGTCATGATTCTGCCTCATCATGTCATGTCTTTCTTTTATCTTGTTGGAGAATCATGGCAGTATCCCTTGTTTAATTTGGAGAGAGGCATTTTGACTTGCATTCTACTTGTTTTAGTCGTGTCATCATCATTAAACAGTAAGTTTTAGTTACCTTGTCTTTTGTGTTTTCCCCCCTGTGGAAAGTTTTTGTTTCAAGTTTTTGTATGTAAGTTGTGTTCCCTGTTTTGAGCCCCATCGTGGGTTTTTGTTTACGTTATTAAAGTCTTTGTTAATTCACTACCTACCACTGGCTGCAATTGGGTTTTCTCTACGTGATTTGTGACACATGCAGCATACACTGGCCTTGTTGTCTTGTTTTTATACTCTAGTCTAGACAATGTTCTTATTATCATTCGTTCAGCGGTGCTAAATAATTAAAAACCTGCTAGTAAGATTTGTTGCATGAATAACAAATAAATACATTTATTCTCCACACATAGCCTATAGTTAACAATGACCAAATTATGAAGCATTAATGTGGGATTTCTCTGTTCACGGGAGGATACAGCAAACTCTCTTGAAAAGTAATGTTTGCTGTAAAGATTAATAAACAGGTATTAAGCCATGATAATTTCCCACGCCTGTCTTTTTATGATGCCATAAAGACACTGTAGGAATCATAGAACAGTCAACAAATAAACATCAGTTCATACGTTTCAAAATAGTACAACATGCAGGGGCGGTTGAGGTGGTCAGGGGCACCTGAGCTGCTGTTTGGTTGAGCCCCCCCTTTAGGTGGCTTTCAGGTGCCTTTCAGGCTTATAGTTTAGTTAGAAACGGGGTGCGGTTTCCATGAAAAATCGCTAATGTAATGCAGATTTAAAAATAGTCTTGATAAATAATCTATTTGCAAGCAGCAGAAAGCTCTCTAAGAAATCATACAGCAAGACCAAGTGTTGTTTACTCTGAGCTGCACATAATAGCATCAAGTGAATAAAAAACACAAATATATTGACCCGTGTTCTGTTTACAATCATGTATCATGCACGTTCGTGATGATGTAAAATAAATGCAAACGCACCAGGGTTCGATAGAATCAAGCTGAGAGACAACAAACCAATGCTGTGAGGATTATTGGGAACAATTGCACTCGTATACACAAACATTAAAACAAAAAAATACTACAGTGTTTCCTCTAAATTCCTGGTTGCTCTGCAACGGCAAACACCAGGAGCGAGAAGGCTCCAGTGTTATACAAGTAAATTATACGCAAAATATGAACGCCCCCTAAAAACGCCTCAGTGGATCTCCTTCTGCTTCTATATTGGTCACTTTGTTCCTTTAACCTTTGTATTTTCGGTTTTTGTGCTTCACTATTGTACTTTCTTTTGGACATTTGGCCGCTATGCCATCTAGTTATAGCAATGGCGTAAATAAAAATGATTGGCATGATTTAACCAGCAGCAGATTGGACAGATGTGATCCAAATGTCACATCTATCCAATCACCGGCTTATTTGGGCAAATTAAGGTATTTTATCTTTGCAATTAATGGACCCATTGAATGAAAGTCAATTTTCTCATGTTTTAGTGCTATAATCGGGTCCCCGATGCATCTAGCAACCCAGAAACCATGAAAAATAAGATCCCATAAGCAGTTCTCTGCTAGCATGTGAGAAATCGAGCTGTTCAGATTTTGCTCCTGATGTGAAGTAGACGCAGGCTCTAATTATGATATTACTGCCCTTAATTTATACAATTCCACCCATGGCGCTGCCGCCATTGTTGTTTTCACAAGCGCTTTGGTGTACGTGACCTCGGAAGAGACCGGAGTGGATTTATTTTATTTTCAGTGGAAATCCCTCAGAAACCATAAGTAAAAATGCTTATTTGCACGAATCACTTCAAGCCGGACTGCTTTATCAACCTGGGACAGTACAAGCAGGATTCGCTTCAAAGTTGTTCCCCAAGAGGGATCGAGACCAACTGAACAAGACAAAGCTGCCGATATGAGTAATATTTATCAGCAGTCTCAATTGACGTAATTGTACCGTATATATAGGAGGATAACCTTAGCATATGATAGCAAAGGGAGGTACGTCAGTCATGGGCTAAATAGAAAACTCAAAGTCAGTGTTTAACTTAAACTTACTCTATATTTATATGCCAAATGGGCGCTTGGAGTTTAGCTGTATGTTAATACATTATGTGCGCTAATATGTTCAGCTGCGGCAAGCTGTTTGTTTTGCTTATGAGCAGGGGGAACAATGCGATTAGTTGCTTTTAAACGTCTCAAATCATTAGTCCTTAGGCTGAAAAATCTGTCCCAGCATACAAGGTATGCTCTCACGTTGTGGGTGTAACGTTATAACTTGTCAACGACAAGCGCTTGAATCCACACAATTTCGCTGAGATCTACAGGTGTGCATTCTGTGGATTTTAGGTAAGCACACAACGTGAACGCATAAGGATGCGCTGTTTGCTGTGACCGATTGTTTTGTCACCAAATGAATGATTTGAGATATTTTAAAACGAAACTAATCGCAGAGGAGTTCAGTACTACATGTGTGTTGTGTTGATACGCCGGACGGAAGGGTAACTGATTATCATTTTGTCATAAGCTGGAGGCAAGAACCCAATTGCAGGCAGACACAGGACGTGATGGTAGGGGTGAACGAGGATTTATTTTACAATAAACAAGACAAAAAGGTAATACTCAACTCAACTCAACTTTATTTATATAGCGCTTTTTACAATTTTCATTGTTACAAAGCAGCTGTACATGAGACAAATTGAATACAAGTATGAATTTGAAAGCAGCCCCCCCGGCCAGGCAGATAGTGCAAACTGGCAAAAGCTGCTGCTTCTGCACAAGCTCAACAGTGCTTGCACAACAAGGCTTAATAAAATATAAAAATTAAGGATTTAAGATTATCATTAACAATCTAATAGCATTTGAAGTGTTGTAGAAAAATCGTGTCAAGTTGCCGCGTCCTTTATCCAGCTCTATCATCTCAGCTCTTGTCAGGTCACCGCTTCCCATTCTCAGCTCTGCCATCAGGTCTGGGCATGAACTGCATCCTGCGGTAACCTTGGAACAAAGAGACAAGACTGGCTGAGAGTAGAGTACTGTTCTGCACTCTTTGATGCAACAAGTATATCATCTGTTGTTGGGTGTGTTCCTGGTTCCGGTTGATCTAAATAATGCAGCCTAAATCCTTTGAGGATTAATATTACGGAGGTGTAGTGTATGCAAGATTAAAAAGATGAGTCTTTAGTCTAGATTTAAACTGACAGAGTGTGTCTGCCTCCCAGACCGTGCAGGAAAGAATATTCCAAAGTTTAGGCGCTAGATAAGAAAAGGATCTACCACCTGCACTCGATTTTGAAATTCTAGGTATTACCAACTGACAGGACGCCTGAGAGCGTAATGTACGTGGAGGTCTGTAATACAATAGAAGTTAATTCAAATACTGCGGCGCTAGACCATGTAGGGCTTTATAGGTAATAAGCATGATCTTAAAGTTAATGCGATGCTTTATAGGTAACCAGTGCAAGGTTGACAGAACCGGGGTTATATGCTCGTACTTTTTTGTACGTGTAAGAACTCGAGCTGCCGCGTTTTGAACCAGTTGCATTTTTTGTAATAGGCCCGCAGGGCAACCACCTAGAAGTGCATTACAGTAATCTAGTCTTGATGTCATGAATGCATGAATTAATTTCTCTGCATCTGACAGTGACAGCATATGACGTAATTTAGATATATTCTTAAAATGGAAAAATGCAATTTTACAGGTGTTGGCGACATGGCTTTCAAATGACAGAGTACTATCGAATACAACACCAAGATTCTTAGCTGATGACGAGGATTTTATGGAGCATCCGTCAATCGTTAAGCAGTATTCTTGGTTGTTACGCATTGCAGTTTTCGGTCCAGTAAGTAGCACTTCTGTTTTGTCCGAGTTTAGTAGTAAAAAATTGTTACTCATCCACATTTTTAAGTCAGCTATGCAATCCTTTATTCGATGAAACTGCTGAGTTTCATTAGGCTTCGCGGAATATAAAGTTGAGTATCATGAGCATAACAGTGAAAGCTAATTCCGCGTCGCTTTATTATATCTCCTAGAGGTAGCATGTATAAAGCGAAGAGCAGAGGCCCCAAGACTGAGCCCTGTGGTACACCGTACTGGACTTGTGATTTGCGGGACACCTCATTGTTTATTGCTACAAATTGAAAACGGTCGGATAAATAAGACTTAAACCATTTCAATGCTATTCCGTTAATGCCGACGTAATTTTCGAGTCTAAGTAGAAGTATGCTATGGTCAATGGTGTCAAATGCAGCACTGAGGTCTAGCAGCACCAATAACGAAATACAGCCACGGTCAGATGCTAAAAGCAGATCATTTGTAACTCTGATCAAAGCAGTCTGTGTACTGTGACATGCTCGAAATCCAGACTGGAATTCTTCATTAATGTCATTCCTTTGGAGGAAGGAGCATAATTGAGTTGAAACTACTTTTTCCAGAACTTTAGATATAAAAGGTAAATTCGATATAGGCCTGTAATTCCCTAGTTCTTTAGGGTCGAGTTTGGTTTTTTTATTAGAGGCCTTATAACAGCCACCTTAAATGCTTTAGGCACATGTCCTAATGTCAGAGATGAGTTAATAATACTGAGAAGAGGATCTATAATTTCTGGAAGCATTTCTTTCAGTAGTTTTGTAGGTATAGGGTCTAGCATGCATGTTGTTGATTTAGATGATCTTATGATTTTAGACAGTTCATCGTGATCTACTGTAGAAAATAATTGCAATTTCTCCTAGGGTGCTGTAGTTAGTTTGTTCAGCAGATTTCACTACAGGTTGCATTGTTATAATTTTTTCTCTTATATCTTGGATTTTACTCGTGAAGTAGTTCATAAATTCATCACTGTTATGCTGATAATCAGAATCTGACGTCGATGACGACTTATTTTTTGTTAATTTAGCCACGGTGTTAAATAAAAACCTAGGGTTGTGATGGTTTTCCTCTATTAGTGTTGAAAAGTAGGCGGATCTAGAGGTTTTTATTGCATTCCTGTAATTTCGAGTACTATCCTTCCATGCTATACGAAATACCTCTAAATTAGTTTTCTTAAAGTTGCGCTCCATTTTCCGGGACGCTTTTTTTAGAGTCCGAGTGTGATCATTATACCACGGTGTTGGGCTGCTATTTTTTGATTTCTTTAAACGCAGAGGAGCAACTGTGTCTAATATTTCCGAGAAAGTAGTGTTAAAATTTTCAATAGTAGTGTCAAAATCGTCAACGTTTTTACTCATGCTAGATATTTTAAACAATTCAGGCAGATTATCGAGAAACACATCTTTGGTAGTTAAAGTAATCGTTCTACCATATTTGTAACAAGGAGTTTGATTTGCAGCCGTAGGCCATTGAAGCAAACATAATATCAGATAATGATCCGAAATGTCTTCACTCTGCTGAACGATTTTAACATCGTCCACATTTATACCATAAGAAAGTATTAAATCTAAAGTATGATTACGAAGGTGAGTGGGTCCTGACACATGTTGACTAACGCCCATGGAGTTAAGAGTGTCTTTGAAAGCCAGTCCCAAGGCATCTGTATCATTGTCTACATGGATATTAAAGTCACCGACGACAAGGACTCTATCTGCCGCCAGTACTAGTCCTGATAAGAACCCACCAAAATCTTTAATAAAATCTGTGTGGTGCCCTGGAGGCCTATATACAATAGCTAGAATAAATTTGTTAAAAATGTTTTGTCCTTAGTATTAGGTGTCGATACGTGAAGTACCATGACTTCAAAAGAATTGTATTTAAGATTAGACTTCTGAGAGGTGATAAAAGAATTATTGTAAAGTGCAGCGACACCTCCCCCTCTACCTTTTAGACGAGGCTCGTGTTTATAGTAATAATCTTGGGGAACGGATTCATTTAGAGTAATATAATCATCTGGCTTTAGCCATGTTTCTGTCAAACAAAGCATGTCTATTTTATGATCGGTTATCAAATCGTTAACAAAAAGTGCTTTATTTGAGAGAGATCTAATATTAAGCAATCCGAGTCGTAACAGTTGATTATCTGTATTTTGTTCATGTTTGATATGTTTAACGTTTATTAAATTACTTTCAAGAGGTTTACGCAATATCTTATGCTTGCTAATCCGGGGGACAGACACAGTCTCTATTTTATGTTGTTTGTAAAAAGGGATATTACATGTTGTATATTTTGTGTATTCTGTAACGCGAGACGGCAAGCAGACAGTTGGTAAAGCCATTCTGTCTCCTTCCTGACCTGGGCCCCAGGTAGTCAGACTTTAGCATTATTAAGACTGTGTGCCAAATTTCTAGAGAGGAGGGAAACCCCATCCCAGGAGGGATGGAGACCATCTCGTTTCAACAGGTCAGGTCTGCCCTCAAAACTCTTCCAGTTATTTATAAAATCTATATTATTCTGCAGGCACCACTCAGACAACCAGCCATTTAGTGATGATAATCTGCTATAAATCTCATCACCACGGTAAGCAGTAAGGGGGCCAGAGAATATTACAGTGTCTGACATCGTTTTTGCGAGCTCACACACCTCTTTAATATTATCTTTAGTGATCTCCGATTGACGGAGTCTAACATCATTTGTGCCGACGTGAATAACAATCTTACTGTATTTACGATTAGCCTTAGCCAGCACATTTAAATTTGACTTGATGTCAGGCGCTCTGGCTCCCGGTAAACATTTGACTATGGTGGCTGGTGTCTCTATATTAATGTTCCGGACAATAGAATCACAGATCACTAGGGCATTTTCAGCAGGTTTCTCAGTCGGTGCGTCACTGAGCGGGGCAAACCTGTTCGAGACTTTAATCGGAACGGTTGAGTGATGTTTTGTCCTGCGACTATGCCGTCTCACCGTCACAAAGTTTCCCAGCTGCAGGGGATTTTCAACCGGAACCGAGCTGTGTGCGCTAACATTGCTCACATCCGAAGTGTTTTCTACAGTCCTAACACTCTTACTATCCTCAAATAAAGATTGGATGCGAGACTCTAATTCTAAGATCTTCTCCGTCAGCCTAACTACTTCCCTGCATTTATCACATGTAAAACCCTCGCCGCTGACAGAGAAGGCTAAGCTAAACATATGACATGATGTGCAAGTAACAACAATAGGAATAGAAGCCATAACTCACCGGGTATGAAGTGCAATCCTGACTTACCAAGGTTACTTGATGAGTCTTAGTATATACACTTAAAAAGAGAAACAGTTAGCACACAAGACAAATAGGGGGAGATGATATTCCACACTGTAAACAGAAGGCAAGCTAACACGCTAATATGCTAGCGGTGTTACGCTTCAATTAATATAAATTTAGAAAATGAAGTTCTAAATAATTCGGCAACGACAATGATAGGTAACTATAGTAAAATACACTAATATTAAGACCAGGAACAAATGTGAGGTGAAGCAATTGTCAGAGGATACAAACTAGCCGCCGGCAGCGATGCAACGCGAACTTCTCCACACAGCACTCCAGAGTTAGAGTTTATTTTTGACCACTACTGTATGTTTCCAAGCAAGATTACAAAACCCACGAGGGGGAAAAACAGAATCACCTGAACTAAAACCTTGACAAGGGAAAATAACAATAACACTGACTAGACTGACTAAGAAAACAACAAGACAAGGCTACAAGTTACACTGACTAATTGACTTACTGAGACACTGGAACAAGGTGCAAGATACATGCAAGAGACCGGTAAGACATACAGCATACATACAACGAACCAGCAAAGGACAATGAAACATGAGAGGTATAAATAGGGAGACAAACACAGGATAATTAATTAGGGACCAGGTGACACAGATCAAACACTAAGGGGAAGCTAATGAGACGGAAAGGGGGGGAACACAGACGAGACTCGGGGAGAGTATGGAAGGCCACAAGGTCAAAAAACAACTCCCCACATGAAACAGAGGATTCTGTTTTGGTTCTGCCTCAAGACCAGGGATTAATCAACCAAGATTGGCAGAACCGTGACAGAACCCCCGCCTTAAGGAGCGACATCCTGACGCTCCTCAAGGGGACCCACAGGACAAGACAGACTGGGACAAGACGAAAAACATGGGTTGGGGTGGGACAATAAAAATAACAAACAAGGGAGGGGGGGTGGGGACAAAACAGAGTACATAGGGGGGAAGTCCAGAAGGGGCAGGGCTGGGTGGGGAAATCCTAGCCCTAGTCCCCGACAGGACTGCTGGGCTGGACCCCGGCTGGAATGCCGGGCAGGACAAGGGCTGGAGAGCCGTGCTTGACGCCGGACTGGATTCCGGCTGGACAGGGCTTGACGCCGGACTGGATTCCGGCTGGACAGGGCTTGACGCCGGACTGGATTCCGGCTGGACATGGCTTGACGCCGGTTGCTGGGCCGGGCTTGGCGCCGGTTGCAGGGCCGGGCTTGGCGCCGGTTGCTGGGCCGGGCTTGGCGCCGGTTGCTGGGGAAAGTCTGCGGCCGGGATGGGCGCTCGGATCGGTCACATCCCCACGCCGCCCCCCCCAAAAATATTTGGGACTCGGGACCTCCGGACTCGGGACCTCCGGACTCGGGACCTCCGGACTCGGGACCTCCAAGATTGGCAGAACCGTGACACATTTAAAGAGACATGCACAAAAAGGGTTTTGTTTACACAGCCATTGAGTGTTTTAAAGCAAATTATGTTCCAGACATTTCATGAAGACCCTAATAAATCATACCAACTTGTTGAAGTTCTTGCACAAGAAGAGTCCCCTAAACAGGTAGGACCCCTAGGCTGCAGCCTAGGCAAGCCTGTGCGTTAAATTCAGGCCTGACAACATGGAAGCTATTCCTGAAACCTCTTTTGTAAATTATTACTGATTCAACATTCAGCTTTCCTGTAGCTCAGCGGTAAGAGCACTGCGTTAACAACGCGGTTGTGGGTTCGATCCCAGGGGATTGCAAATACCTATGTAAAATGTATGGGATAAAGCAATGTAAGTCGCTTTGGATAAAAGCGTCTGCCAAATGTCTAAATGTAAATGTTCAAATGTTAAAGAATTCAGTGTTTTTCGGAATGTCTCACGAGTAATTAATATGCCAATATCCTTTAGACTCATTGTGTGCGTGATTGTTTTGTGGCATAAAATTAAGTCAGTTTAAAAAGAGTGAATATTCCAAACAAGTATAAAATGAATATTCTAAATATGCCAAGAGAATTTGGAATACAATAACAATAAAAACATTGCTTTCTAATATGTCACGAGTTTGAAATGTTTGACTTTATTGTGTCAGAAATAAGCTAGGGTAACTTGTTACTTATTGTTCCTGTTTTTTTTAATTAATTCTGAACCTTTGTCATTTTTTAATTTGGGTGCCTAGTATGACATTGTTACTGTATGCATATTGTTTATAAGCAATGTAAATGTAATCCATCTTTGCAATTCTAATGGCTTTCAGGTAATTTATAACCAGTGGTATTCCCTTTCTCTGCATTTAAATAGTCACATGTAGTTTGGCTGTAACGGTCAATAATGGTTAAAATGTTTAATCGATCTTTTGTAGTTAATGATGTAAAATATATGCATATACAAAATTGTCCTACCTACAGTACCCTGTAAGAGACGCAAACTTGGGATCCCTAAGTGTATTTTGTGGCACTGGCAGATTTTTCTCTTCTCAAATTTCAGATGCACAAACATCCTAACGATTCTATCTGGTCCATGGAAATAAGTCCAATCCTCTGCCTGTCCAGAACTGACTCGCTTTTCACGCGGCAAAGCCAATTTTCCATCTTAAAATCCAATCCAGTGTATTTAACTGACTGACTCTTTCTGACGGATACAGATGGGCTGATGTTGTCCTTTTGAAGAAATGTGCCCTCTACGTACACACCTCACCTCAATGTTGATTGATGGAAAACTTAACAAAGCATTTAAGAATTTCCCCTGGTGCAAACTCTTCTTGACTGATGGCAGGCTGGTAAAATAAATCACCCTTCAAAACGTCACACTTTAAAACACTTAAAATTCCTTTTACAAAAGCCGAAAATTGCCAATATTTGATCAAACAAACTATGTGTGTCTGGGAAGGATTTCTTTTTAAAGCAAATCATATCCTTGGCTAGTAAAACAAACAAAAAAATGACAACATTTTAATGATCTTAAATTTATGAAAAGAATACATTTTAACAAACGGTATTTTATCCCTATACGTGTATAAATAAAAGTTGATGTGCCACAACACAATCTAAATAAGGTTATTTCACATATACTGCAACTCTGCCTACCAGCAAGTTCCATAAATCCACATTTATATCCAAAATATTGTTGCTTTAACCTCTGCAAAATCCCATTACAGGTCTCCTGACTATATAATACCTGCTGAAATGAAGATCAAGACAAAAACTGCCAATGGTTGGGCCTTCCACAATATTAAATCCTTTACAATATAAAAAAATCACCACAGCCTGGCTTCTACAATAAGCATCACCACATCTCTGGATAAAAGCGTCTGCTAAATGACTAAATGTAAATCTCTTCACATAAGAGCTTCCTGTTTGTGTCACTTAATATACACTTAATAACCACAAAAAAAACTCTAAATGGAAGAAATGAGAACATGGTGTAATTAAAAGCTAATTACTGTTTAATAAAGAGGTCTTCGATGCATGCTTTTTGAGAGAAGGATGTCAGTTCTAACTTGAGAAACATACTACTGCTTTTAGGAAAAATCCTTGTTCTTTTTTTAAATAAATCAAAGAAAATCCACTTACTACCGTTTTTAGGATAAATCAGTATTCTTTAAAATAACCAAAAAAGATTCACTTTTCAAAGACATGACAACTTCAAGCAGTCAGTACTATACCAACGTCACCATTTCCTATTTAAACGTATGCCTTCGTCTAAAAGAGTCATGCTTTTCTACATCAGTGTTTATCAAAGTTTCAATTACATCAGTTTACAGGTAACTAATCATACTTCCCAAATGGTAGTTACAAACATGCTGTTGGAAGGTGCAGCATAGTGTAACTGATTCAAAAACACATTCAACATCAGGTGAGTTGTTGAGTTTCTCTGCAGGGATTTGAGAGAGAAAAAACTAACAGCAAACATTTACCTTGTCCGGAGGTACACCTCCCAATAGAGCATCCCACCGTAGTGTTTCTGGCTTTAATATAAGACCCACTGAATTTCATCAGACAGCTCCATAAATGAGGAAACGTCTTCAGTTGTCTAAAACAGGGCACGAGTAAGAGGTCAATGACAAATAACTGTTATTTTTGCATTCCGGTATTGGACAGAACTCATTTCAACAGGAAGCAGTAAATAATAATAATAAAAAAGAAATGTGTGCACTTTTTGCTCAAATGCACTGTCCTTCCAAAAGTAATAAGCACTGATTATTCCCAAGTATAATTTAGAAAAGAAAACATAAATATTATATCTGAATTATGCAAATCCCCGAAAGTCTGCATTTAGCACATTTGCATGGCACAGCTCCCCATCCTGGAGGCCGCTTCTGAAAGTGAAGCTATAGAGGAGGATGCCGACTGCTGCAATCTGTCACACTGTACTGGAACTGTACCACATAACTCCACTGTGGTCTAGGCACCTCTCCACTTCCAAAAAGATCCATCTTTTGTTTTTCCAACCGTCATTTTGTATTCGAATTACAGAAGAGCATTTCCAGTCGAGCAGGTTTGAATGTGAATCTATTCAACTTTTTTATAGTTGCTGACACAAGTCAAATTGATCTATCATCTTCGCCTAGCATGTCATTTGTGCCTTGGCTGTGCAGTGCAAATTTAACTTGTGTTTGATGAGGTGGAAAAAATCTTTATAAATCAGTTGAGTAGAGCATGTAAAGTTTAAAAGCAATGTTTTTTTCTTCTTTTCATATGATTGAAATAAATGGTATGGCTGTAGAGTAATTGCAGTCACAGAGAGAAAATGTTGATTACATAGTATTTGTAACGGCATTGGTCTAGGTATATAAAATAATTAAATAAAAATCAAATCTCAGTATATGATAATCAAATAACCACAGGAATAGTTATACTTTTTGAAGTGTTTAATTTGCTACCACTAAAGATAGATTATGTGAACAAATATAACAAAGAGACTCTATGAAGCAATATACACTTGAATCAATAGGTTACAGAAAACATTGAAAAAAACAAACTTCACAAATCCTCGCAGTGCACAAATGTAACTCTGCGTGTAGTGCACAACTCAAATATAACAGTATGCATACTTGATTATGTGTTGCAAACTGGTGTGTTCGGGCTCTGTGTTTACTACAGTGCGATAGACAAAAATCAGTGGCACTTTTTAGACATTGCTGTAATTGCATTCTACATCCTTCCTCTTTGCTACCTGAATGACAATGCATCCAGTATAATCGCACAAACACAAAAGGTCAACTTTATGGTCCCCTTGAGTACTGAGGTCTGCACCAGAAAACACAAAACCTTCGCTTAGTTTGTACAACGAGGCACATTCCACTGCCTTGCCTTGATCAACCATAAAAGGTAATACGTTACATTTCTTTGTTATTTACTGACTAATAATGTACATTGACATGAAGATTTCCATTCAGTAATCATATTCGCAACAATAACGGGCAGTCGTGGCCTAATGGTTAGAGAGCCGGACTCGTAACCAGAAGGTTGCCAGTTTGATTCTCAGGGGCGGCTTCCTGGGCACTGCAGTGATAGATGCCCAATGCTCCGTGTGTGATCACTACTCTCTGGATGGGTTAAACCCAGAGGACACATTTCGGGTATGGGTCACCATACCTGACAAATAGGTCACTTTCACTTTTAATAATATTCCTGTAAGAGGGCTCCATCTTCCGAATGTTAGTAAAATTGCTCTCTATGATCAGCTGCCTGTTTATAAACCATACGGTTTATGGTATTTTTGCAAAGTAATATTGCAGAGGTTTCCCAGTTTCACCCTCCTTATCAAGCCTTTACTATCTGCATATTGTTATCTGATTTCTCTTACTGTTCTTTGGATTTACATTTCTGGATTTCTGTTTTGTAATGTTAGCGGGTTGAATTGCTTCATTGTTTCAATGACCATTGCCTGTGTCTTGGGTAATGATCACATTTAGCTGTATCAAATTGTGTAAATGAGTAAATTCACCAATTTAAATAAATGACATGATCTCCTAATTAACATGCACATGCCAGTTTGTACATTAACAATGCATTTGTTGGGGAGTTCACCTCTCTAGGTATTCCCTGACATTCTGTGCCACATGGTGCTGAATTTAGTTTCTATCCTCTCAGCGTTTTCCAGAGGAATCCCAGTGAAGCTTCATGCATAAAAATGCAGATTTTAGTGGCAAAGACCAAAGGCTTGAGCCGAGACTAAGTCAGCATGCAAATTCAATGTTACACAGCACTGGACTGAAAGTTTTGACACAGTTATGGAGAGAGAAAGGTGGGAAAGAGGTTGAAGAGAGACATTTTCAATAAAAGCTTCTTTATGAGTTCACCTGTTCTATAAGTTTTGGGTATAATAAAGGTGAACAGATCTGGCTGGCCATGATAGGGGAAATATTGGAGGTCGTGGAATGCTGGCGAACAACCTTTCATATAGTTTTACTCTGTGATTGACAGGAAATGCACAAGTCACTCTCAAACTTAGAAACCTTATGATGTATCAAAGTATAACATAGACACTAACTACAAAAAATAAATGATTTAATCTGTATTTTGCCACGTTAGTAAACATGTTTAAGAGGAAACACTGAGATTTAGTATTGTTGCTTTTTTGTTTACTGGACTTTATGTCATTGGAGGTTCAAAATAGGTTTGAAACTATACATTTTATCAATTTCTAGAAGCTTCAGGAACCAAATTAACCAACACAACCTCTCACTAATAAAGTTGTGAGATCTTACCTTCCAGATTCTGCAATAATTACATAGAAGACAGATCCAGTCTAAGTTTCACAGACATTTAATTGTTTCGAACCTTCACATTTTATTGTTCAAATGGAGCAAATGTCTTTAGGAAACGCTGTATCAGCACACTTCTATACCACCATATACTTAAAAGCACTCTCCAGAGACAAAGTTATTGACTTTAGCATTTCATTTATTTCTCATCCAGCACTGTATATCTTAAGACGAGAGTTTAGACGCAAAAAAATGAGTGATTGTTTTAATCTGATGTCCTGCACTTATAAAATATCACCATGTCAACAGATTCTGTTATTTAGACAATGATGTAGTGTAGTTGCTTTAAATTATTGGACTTGTTCACTGAAACATTACTTATTCAACTTCATGTCAAAAATAATCCATAGTCGAGACGGTCCATAGTGACTACGCCTGACAAATTTCCGAAAAGACACCTAAATACTGAAATTGTGATCTCCTTCACATGTACTGATGTCATGCATTAGTCATGTGGACTTGATTTGCCACTTTTGATCCTTTTTACACGTTCAAGACATTCAAAATCGACTTTCACTTTAAGACTCTTGGCTAAGCATCTTTCAGACGATCCCAAAAAGCCAGTCTTACCAACAACACTGACATTAAGGCAAATCTACACACATCACCAATGGTTGTTACATTTCCCATCTGAATAAGTGACACCATCCTCAGAAAAGCACAGCGGTTGTTATGCTCTTGCTGCTGTTCTGGGCATTAGCATGAGAACCTGTGTTGGTCTGCCTGTCGCTAGACTCACGGCTCCAGATGGGATGAGGTAAGATCCCTGCCTGCTTTGGCTGAAGAACAGAGAGACTTGGTGAGACTGAATATGCTGCACAACATTGACTGGGAGAAGAATCTGAAGGAGTTAGAGCTCAGCGAGGCCTTTATCGGCTTGTCTGGGCTGTCTACAAGGTCTAGCAATAGAGAAAAGCAAATACTTGGATTCGTTTATAGAATCCTTGTTGATTAACCTGCCGCAAATAAACAAACAAGAAAAAGAGTGCATGTACTGAAAACATCAATGTTTATTCTGCATTCCCATGTCTTAAATCCATTTTGGCAGGACATCTAAATAATTCTTATACATGCTTATTTGTGGTGGCTTAAGAATTGATTGTATTATTGCATTAATTATATGTCTCATTGCTATCGCAAGTCTAATCCCTTCTAGGTTGTTTATCATCACTAAAAATATATAAATAATATGGAACTCAAGCACCTCCACCACCTAAATATAGGAGTCTTGTGTTGTGCTTACACCAGTGTTTTAAAGGTGATTTCTATCTTTTTTTAAATGCATATACAGATTTAAACAGGGCATTTGTGGGGTGTTATTCTACAAAAATAAACATTGTTGTGCTGCAGCATTCAAATGTGTTGTTTGTTTAAACCACATTGGTTCGGCCACTGTTAGGAAAGTGTGGTAATGCTACCGTTATTTGATGTTTGTTTATTTATTAACTTATATTTACTTTCTCAAATACCCCATAAAAATTATTATTGTCCCAATGGCACAATAACTTCCGCCAGTGTGTTGGCTGCGGGGTCATTGTACTCAGTAGATATTTTTACTTGAAATTACATTGTTATAAAGCAGTATGCATTATATACAAAAAATTATGGCTTTTCTATTACAAAATAAAAACACTACCAATGGACATCTTACCATATAATTACTAGCAATATACTAAGTAGCTAGTTCTTAGCTGGAATGATACTAAGGTACAGTGTTTCATTTAAGGAAATACAGTGACGTAACATCTCCACATTGCTCCTTTAAGGGCTGTTGGCTGTCTAAAATAAAGAATAAGGTTAATAATAAATAAATCCCAAAAAGGCCATCAAGAAATATGCTAATAAACAAAACATTAATTGAGCTGTTTCGTTGAATACTTAATAACAATGTTCTCTGACTTTAACACAAATTGATTTTAACGAATGTGTTTTCTTAATCTTTTACCAATACCACATAGGCCGAAATGTTAATATTAATCAGTGTTTTCACATCCTGACCTGTTTAAGTCCCAACTGTCAAAGTCACCATAGTTATATAATAAATACATATAATAATACATTACACATACAATAATACATAACAAATAATACATATCATTTGTCCTTTACTACTATAAATACTGCCTAAACAACGTGTCACATTTAGGGAGTTAAATGTGTCATTTGTATTTAAAACGTGCACATTTCTATAGCACTTTCAGTGCTGAATGTATATAGCTTCATATTCCCCTAAGGTCTTGCGGTGAACCTCGGTTAATACAAGGAAACATGTCTCAATTATATTACCAAAGCTTTTTCTGTCTTCTTTCGTGGTGGTTTGTATTCACAACAAGCATAAAGTAAAACATGTTTTTTTTCATTACCAGGGTAACCTTACAAGAGTGATGAGAACAGCCCTTTGTCGTTAATGCTACCTTGCCTTATCAAATGATGCACACACTACAGTACACATGCAATAACACTAACAAACAAGACCACGTACCACGTCTCTTCAGCACTCAAGTGGGCCGCCACCGCTTTTGCTGGAGGACATAGTGAGCACTCACCCACTCATAGGCCCCCGCTTCTGTCTCTCTCTCTCATTCTCTTTATCTCATAGGTTTTGCGGCTTGTATTGTTGTGCATCTGGTACAACCTTGACAAGCTGTGACGTACTGCCATGTTTTCGGCAGCGTGTCTCCATATTAACCCTTACTGGCAACAGTCGAAGGAATAGTGTCCTTCAAATTCCCCAACAATTCAATGCTGTCTGTTGTCATTTTTTCTTTCATGTTATTCTCTGCTTTGTTGGTGTGAATTGTTCAGCATAGTTTTCGGTGCATACAAATTGACAACAGATCAATTATAACATATTTGTGTTTACCCTTTAAAATGACAATTTATCGGGATGTTTGAAGCATCATACGCCACAATGTGGATATTGTTTGGACATGAAATATTAAACATTTACATTTACATTAAGTAATTTAGCAGATGCTTTTAACCAAAGCGATTTACAGAGAGTTCAGGGAGCAATAAGCGATATGTCAAATGAAAAGCCTGAATCATTTATAACTCACTACAGGATATGCATAATCTTATTAGAGATGTCATGCATAACGCGATAGCACATATGCCTCACACACACGTTCAAAGCAAATTACCACAAATTCCACATATCTTTTTTTTATATCGCTGTTTTTTATATTGCTCGCCGTGTGTTGACTGTATCTCTTACTTATCCAAATTATTCCCTCTGCGTTGAATATGTGACTTTAGGGTTTGCCTCACCAGAGACAGGCTGAGAAACTCTTGGTGTATCTGAACCATACTGTATGTTTGCTTTTGAGCCACATCCCGTAGGAACTCTGCTCCTGACAAACTGTCAGCGAGATTGCGTGGGCAGCAAGCACAAAGCCTGAATCTCCATGCTGCCATGGTAGCCAAGGCCACATGGGAATACCGGCCCCGCTGTCATGGTGACAACAGGTAACGGTGATGATTATGGAAAGTAGCGTCTTCCTGACGTCCACAATAGCCAGTGCTGCTAGGTTCTTAGGGTTCCCCTGACATTAATGAGATGTTTAGGTATGATGGCTATTTAAATTTGATGTATCTTATTTAGTGATTTCGCAGCACAGGAACAATCTTGTAGTTCCGGAACTATTTGACGGAAGTACATGCTTTGTGTTGTCTTAGCCTTTGTGTCTTATTTCATATGTAGCAAGTTGTCAAAGGAGAGATTCAAAGTAGGGAAGGAAGGAGACGGGAACCGGCAAACATTTAAACATTTAATAAAGTAATAATAGCCAGCGGCTCCTCACGGCCGACTGCCGGAGAAACAAAACGTAAATACAAACATGTTCGGCCCGGTTCTCTCTCTTCGACGGTCCGGTCTCTCGTTCTCTTATATGCTCCCGATCTCCTACGTGATTCGAGACCGGTGCACGCACAGCTGGTGCTCATTAACAATTACTCACCGGTCTCGAACCACGGTCTCGCCCCGCCCACTCCACTACAGTTGTTCCTTTGCGTTTTTGAAAAGTTTCACATAAACATGACTGCGTTAACAAAACTGTCTGCATTTACACAGATCCAGGAAAACGGATAAAAACGTTGTAGTATGCATGCCAGCCCAGTGGATGGCGATGTTGTTGTGTAAAGAAAAAAGACGTGCCTTGGCACATACATAAGCACCGTTATAAGGCAAAAGACCTGTTTAATACCATTGGTCGACGTGTATGTGTGTTTATATGTGTGTTTCATGTCTGGCTAATGTAAATAGTGTGTCTCCGCTAGTCTTATTGGTACAGCAAATACATATTTTGCTGGGGAAACCTTCATAAATAGTCGAGCAGTACGGGAAGCCGCCATATTGATTTGGCTACACAGGCGTGTGACGTCATCGGTTTCAGAAGTTCCGTCTTGCAGTTATATGGAAACGAAAAACGCAGCGTTTTCAAAAGTTGCACTTTGACCCCCCTCCTTTAAACTTTGCGTTTTCAGCCCCTCAAAACACCATTTCCGTCTAAACAGCGGTCAAGCCACATACATTTTTTTGCGCTTTCAGTTGAAAATTGTCTCGTGTAAACGACCCCTCAGTTTTCACGAAACCATCCTCAGACAACAAAAACGCAACTCAGGTTGCAGTATCCTTCAGTATTTTGTTTTCTAATATACCGCACTGTAAGCCGGTTATTGTCATATTCATGGTCCTTATAGCATTACTGATAGTGTAAAAAATGCCATGCCCTTATACAGAGGTCAAAAAACTATTACAGCGTTTGTCTCCACAAAACATGGCGTTCTTGATCTACGTATGTGCATTTTGAGACATTTGGAGTGCAAAAAATATTGTAAGAAAATCCTGTAAACCAAAGGCAGCTGGGGCTTTTATCATGTAAAATTTGATGTTTTTTATGTTAATTTTTGCAGACTTTTTCTGTAATTTGGCATTTTTTACCTCATTTCACGGTAAAAAAAATATCGTAAGAAAATGGATTTTTATGGCAGCTGGGGTGCCAGAAAAAAACTTTAAAACAGCTTTTCTTTTGTAAAATGTAATGTTTTCCTTTTAAATTTACAGTCTTTTCCTGTAAAATATTTTTTTAACAGTTTAACAATAGCTAAAGCCTGCTACAGTTTGATTTCAGCAATCTTATAAGACCTTGACATGTCACACAATGTAATAAACCTTGGTACGACATGTAGGTAGACTGTACAATAGTGACACCTCCTGAATCCCAGACTATGGCACTGATTAGTAAATGTTTTCACGGTACGTTAGTTGTAAACGAGCAAAACAATATGAATCACACTTTGGCAGTTGTGCTTGCCATGTCAACTGAAAAAAAAGAGTTGGCGACGGAAGAGAGCATTATTGTTATTTCTTTAAATAATTTGCATCTCTGTACGTTTAATTTACAGTGCCACATCGTCCTGATCAATACATCATTACATGTTTAATTTTCATTGGCTTTTCATTTCATCGGACATAGGACCATGCTAAATTTGTGACACTGCCTGAAAATGATCTCAGGCCATCTTTGATCTCAAAACCATGACATTGGCCATCTTTGCATCTCTCTTACCGTATGACATAGGACCGGCATTTAGAAGCCAAGAACACAGACATTTCCATGAATGGTTAACAACGGTCAACTTTCGAACAGCCCAAAATAATTTTGCTTTGGAATGACATTAAGGTAAGTGAGTGATAACAGAACTTCCATTTTGAGTGAACTTTTTGGGGACAGTGAAATTGGCATTTCAAGTTCTACAAATAGCTGCACACACTTGGAAAGTTGAAACAATGAAGAGAAAAAAATAAAGGACAAGAATGAAATGATGTGTATTTCTAATATCCATTTAGAGTTAAAATGTAGATATTTTCTATAAACAATGAATATGATTACTTTAGACAATACATTTTATTAATGCAATCATACTACTTTCCATAAAAAAGCATTTACTACAAAAGTTTCATCATTGTACATCTTACTGAGAAAAAAAAATGCAATAAGATCACTTAATACAATACCATGTATATTGTATTTTTTTTTATTATATCTCTTTACAACAGTAACTTCAGTCTTAATGTCTGTAAATGTGCTTTTTTAATAATGCAAAAGTTAGAAAAGTGCTGTATAATTTTTTTTTTTATTTAACTTCTATACTAAATCGTAGTAGGCTAAAGACAATTATACTTACAAAAAATCAAATGTGATTAAAAAGTTCCCATTTTGTTACAGTAGAAAAAGAAAAATATTTTAGTTGTGTAGTGTACCTTTGTAAAAAGTTAAGGCAAGTCAAACCCCCATTGCATCATGTTGCTATGATATTTTGAGTTTTCTCTTCTTAACTTAACACGGTGCGGTAGGGGTGGGTACAAGCTTTGTTATCAGATTGCCCTTTTTTACAGTCTGAAGTTACCTCCCTCTGAGCTACTTTGAGACCAATTCATTGTGATAAATCTGGTATTAACTGAATCTGGATGGTTCCTTTCCTCTGATAAAATAAGTAAAGTGAGAGATTGCTGAACAGAAGGATGTCTTGCAACTTTATTGACTGGTTAGATATTAAGAAGATTGTGTGTTTGTTTCTCGCACCTGTGTTCCAATCGGAGCTCATATCATTCTGCAAGTGCCGGTAGTTGGCAGATATCTGATAAGCTGTCTCAGAATTTTAAAGCACTTTTCTGCTTCTGTGAGGTTTCGAACTGTGTTTTATTGCCCAAACAGGCAATTTTCTGAGGAATTTGGCTCTATGACACATGCCAGAGTAATTGCCCAAATCCCAAATGCTTATAATAATCATTAAATTATAATTATGCATTATTTTTCTAATTCTCTTGGCTTTAAGCCACGTGGGAAAAGTGGCCCCATGCCCTTAAACTATTCAAAAGACGCTATTTTAAACCAACTAAAATGGATTGACTTATTGGTCACACAAGCAAATAGTCTTATGAATGATCATTTATTTCATACAGCATCAAAGTGATTCTGGCCCTAGCTGAAGATGAAATTGCAGGTCTTTGTTGCTTGAATAGCGAGTCCTATGAGAAGTGGATTTGCCGGTCATAACATTACCTTGCTGATTATTCTGGCTTGAATTACAACCCAAGTTTGAATATATGTCACAATAACCACGCTGTATGGCAACAAAAGCATGTCATTTCGTGCATCAATGCAAGTTCACTGAATAGCTTGTGCCTTCACAGTCCATGAAAAGACTTTCACTTGCTTCAATCAACCACCAAGGTCATGCCAATAATTAACTCTCTGTGAATTCAATGATCCATGAATGCCTACACTGATAATTAAAAGCAACAGTGCGTGCTCGATATGCGATTGAACGTAAATATTCTACATATTTTATTACCAAGAACATCTTATGCATAGCCTGGAGCTTGCCAAGAAGTTCAATGTAAGGAATTTATTAGCTGGCCACAGCATCAAACTAATGTATAGTAGAATTCTGAATGCAAGCTTTGTTCCTGTATGAAATGATTTTACCGCCTTTGATCTGACATGGGGAGATTCCATTCCATTCCATTCCATTTTCTACCGCTTATCCAAACTACCTCGGGTCACGAGGAGCCTGCGCCTATCTCAGGAGTCATCGGGCATCAAGGCAGGATACACCCTGGATGGAGTGCCAACCCATCGCAGGGCACACACACTCACTCATTCACTCACACACTCACACCCTACGGACAATTTGATGATCGAATTTATTTATTGATCGAGCTTATGGTTAAAACCTTGTTGAAAGTTGTTGAAAACAACTTCAACCTTGTTGAAAACCTCGGATAAATAATTTACCTTCAATGTCGTAATTTTGATGGATTAGACAACAAAATAAAATTGTATTGGCATCTGCAAACAAAAGTTTAACACATTAACTACGGATATGTTACTAAATTCTGAAACATTTGTTTAAGTTTTACTTAAAAAACGTTTATCCCATCGTTCTCTAAGAAAGTGAATGGCACATGCAGATTGATATGTGTTGGTCAAATGTAAGGATCTTTAAACATTTTAAGGATTGCCTTACAAGTTTGAATAATTTTTGCAGATCCAAATATTTAACAAAGTTATACTTTGGAGAAATGCATGTAGTATTTGGAAGGTTTAAAAAGCAAGGCAGGAATTCATTTTCTCTTCTCTTCAACAAACTCTTTAAGCTGGATTTCCAACCGCCAATTCATGCATGGCTTCAAATGAAATCTATGATCCTGTGAATATCAAGCATGCCCACATCCCCACTTAATGTCTGCTCAATTTAAACACTTTTCAACACAACAAAAATTCTGCAAACAGCAAGACAATATCATGAATCATTCGCTTCTAATGAGCTTTCATTCGGATGTCAACAGTGCAGCTCAGGGGCGAGATCAGACTTAGAGTACAGCTCTTTGTTCTTATTTTACAGAGGTGCTGATCCAATGCTCGTAGACTTGGAAACACATAACGTTCTCTTAATATGTGCTGAATCAACAGAGATTTTTGCCTCTCAGCAAAGTTTTATTTTCTTTATGAAGCAATTGAACACTCCTGCGCTGAGGATAAAGTTGACGAAAGTTCCAGATTTTCATTCTGGGATTGTCCCTTCCACAAGTTTAGTGTCAAAAAATGTACACATTTAAAGCCTACAGAGGGCACAATTATATTATAATTAAGAGGGCATATTAGCCACTGTAATTCATCATAAGCATAGATTTGTTTCTGTGCACATTGAATTTCAAGTAGGCTACTCCATTGGCTGAAGGCCTTTCAGTAATAATAATAGACATATTTAAATTTCTACATTTTGAAGTATATCATTTTAAAAAGGCCCGTGTGTGAACCTTCCAAAAATGACCATGTTACATTTCTCAAAGTAAAAAAAGGAAGTACATTTTTGAATTTGGGTTTTAAACAGAACCGTGGGAGGTTTTGTGAGATTAAGCCCTGTAGCCTTTATGAGCTACAAGTAGACATTAGTACTGCTAAAGTACTTTATAAAAGTCAAAGTGATGATAATTAACACTGAAATATTACCAAGTGATCACGTCCATGATTCATTATTGAAGAAAGAGGAACAAAGATAGAAGGGAATCTGATTTTGCTGATTTGATCTCTGTTTCTGAGAAAAGACTTCTTGTCTTTTTATCACTGTGAACTTGGCAGCATGCAATGTCATGGGCTCTGCTTGCATGTGTGCATGCAGATGTGTGAATGTGGAGGACCTAGTGTGTGTTACCCAAAGTGTGTTACTTTGACACTTGCGTTTCAGATCGTTAAAATATGGCCCTAAATCTGCACTCTTAAGTTAAAAAAGTTCTTCATAGCGATGCCGTAGAGGAACCTTTTTTGTATTCATGGTTCAATAAAGAACCTTTAACATCCGAAGAACCTTTCTGTTTCACAAAAGGTTCTTTGTGGCGTAAAAAAAATTCTTCAGATTATGAAAAATGTATGGTTTTGGAAAGAACCGTTTACTAAATGGTTCTTTGTGGAGCCAAGCGAGTTTTCTTCTATGGCATCGTGTAAAGAACCTTTGGAAGGACTTTTATTTTCTTTCTGTGATATTCTGGTGATGGGATATGGCTTGTATCCCTGCTTGAAGTCTATGGAATTTCTGTTTCGCTTAGTAGGACTAGGTGTTATAATCCCACATTTCAGCACAGTTGAATTGGCCGATATGACATTTTCCACACCTTTTGCATGACAGGGGGAAGCAGTCAAGTATATGAAAAGATGAAAGGAGGTCTGAGGTTTCACTGGTCCATCGGTAGGCATTGGTGTTTGGGGGATAAATTATTATAGAAATACAAAGCATACTTACCTTTCCTTGCCATTTTTAGAGAGACATCTCATGAGTTGTGTATCCCACTTTCATCACATCCATTATCCTGGGTGAAAGATGCCCTTTGGTGAGGTGCTGCTGATATTGCCCTTTGTATCATCAGTTGTGCACCTCAGCCTCATTGGTTTTTCGGCGCTTTATCAGAAGACACCCTCAGCCAAGAGAGGCCCACAGTGGGTTGATAAGACCTGTGTGTGTGTCGCATTTTACAAGGTCATCTGGCAGTCCATGCTTTGTCCATCCACCTAAACCACAGCCATTGGCTTCTTCCTTCTACACCACTGGACAGTTCTTGATTATCCTCCACTGAACCTGTCCACTTAGAGTGACCTATTTGTCAGCTATGATGACCTCTGCATTTAACCCGTCCAGTGAGTAGTGAACTCTCGCACTGCAAGTCATGAACACATATATACCAGAAGCAGTGGGCAGCTATAGCTGCAGCTCAAAGGCACCTCAGTCTGGACCCACCAGCCCTGATATTCGAACCGTCAACCTTCTGGTCACGAGTCCCACTCTATAACCATTACACCTCCTCCACTACCAGATGACGCAGTTCCTGGGTGTGGTTGACGCCAAACCAAGTCCCCCTCTGCCATATTACACTTGCCCCATGACGTCTTTTTGTCTGAGGGCTGCCTTTGCGTCTCCTACCGCTGTTGTTGGGTTCCATTTCCTCCCTGTCGCTACTGTTGGAGCAGCATCTCTTACACAGGGATCACAGGATCCTTTGAGCGTCATCTCTAACCTTGGTTTGGTGCATTTATGTTCCTCCACATGGCTTGAAATGGGAAGAGAGAGAGCTCCATTACCGTACAGCCCTATGAAGCTTAGGCATCTTGGTAGCCCAAGCTATTTCCTCACTTGTGTATTCACCAATCTCTCCAGGTTATTGGCGTGAGAAAACGTGTGCTCATACGTTGAAATTGGCCACATCAGGTGTGGCAACAAGCCAAATTGGAAGCACCAGAGTTCCAGAGTTTTCAAAATTGGAAGCATACTTTATGTTTATGTTTTTAATGCACCAAGCAAAAGTCCTGTGTTAAATACAACAAATCCTATATACCAATGTCAAAACTGACGTGTACTACACACTTTCTGTACTGTGAGTAGTACACACTACAGAAAGACATGGTTTTGGAGGTTAGGAACAAATAAAATCCTTCGGGGTGTAGAATTCAAGTGGGAATACACAGAATGGATTTTTAAATCAAAAGTAAACTTGCCTTTCTGAATGTTTTATTGGTTAATGAATGCTTAACGTCAGAGACTTTGGCAGTAAACATTGAAATGTTTTGGTAGTGTGTTTAGGTGTCACCCCTGAGTTCACGGCATTTATTGAAGAACTCTAGCGTGTAGGTGCAAAATATGCCAAAGATGAATATTTAATATCATGAGATGTATTCAAATCCCAACTCTGAGGAATTTAAACCTCTGTATTCTGTCCTAACCCTTGCCTTCCATAGAACAATACAGTGCAGTACCAAACACAACCACAGCAGTTCTTTAACTAAATTGAAGTTAAATTAAATAGACCTTCATAATGGTTTTTAAAAGTCATTATCCAATGGACATGCAAGACCCCCGGTCTCTCTTGCCTCTCTCTTTGCTGTCAGGGAATGAGGAATACCTGCCCTGTGGCTCAGTGCATTATCTGCAGACCTGCTTAAGCAGCACACAGCACATTCTCACCCACATTACTTATTTAAACGTCTTCCAACCTCATTATATGCTGAGCAGATCAGGGATTTAGCAACAACGTAGCCAACAGCAGAGGATAAAGATGAGAAGCGCGTTCTGTATGAGGAAATATAAATGTATTTATCCAATTCAAAGTTAATTAGGTGCCAGAGCACCAAGTGTGTAGTCCTTTAGACCTCTGCTGAATTTGATTAATGAGTGCTTAAACAAACTTTTGTCTTAAAGAAAGAAATCTTAAAAGCATTAGCATAAAAATGCACTGCTGAGTCTTATGATCTACTTAGCAGCATTCTGTGGATCCAAGTATAAGAAATATTGTTGAATATGTGTTTAGCTGTTTTTTTATAAAGATGATTAAGTGGGCCCCAGCCAGTCCTAGGCATGGTACTATACTATACTATACTATGCTTTCTTTGACAAGCAGATGTGACAAGTTGATGTTAGACAAATACTTTAACTTATTTGTACCCACTTATAAGTAACTATCAGTTATACTTGGTTAGTTCTGAAAGGTACTGTATTATAACAGTAAAAAAACACACATGTTTACATATTAAATATATAATAAATAAATCCAATATTATATTTATCTGTCATAATTTATGAATTAGTTTTCAGCTGTGTTTGGGACAGATGATGAAACAAAAAAATCCCATTGTTCATACTTAAAGAGCTGTCAGCAAAACTACATCAAGGGAACATGTGTGTGTATGAATTTTACTTTAAGCAACACAGTTATTGAGTTATTAAAGCTTATTTGTTTACCGCAACCGTCCAATCGCTGATGTGCTCATTAACTGTGCAGAATCACTGATGTTTACTTCTGTTTTGGGTTGACGGATTGTTCTGTCATCACATAACACTGGAGCCAAATAGAATTCATCACAACTCTAACATCTTCAGCTTATCCCTAAAGGCCTGTAAAACACAACATAAATAGACCATTATGAGATAATGAGAATGAAAATAATCCTGAATATGAAAAGTATTTATCTAGCCCTCTCATCTCAGAGGGGAAAACAAGCATGCAAAAGGAAAACTCAAGGTAGAATAAAACACCAATCACAGGAGTTTTTTAACAGCAGGTAAAATATGGTGGAAGGCAAACAGTCATTATATTCTACTCCGGCAAAGTGGAACAGATGTGACATATCTCCAGTGAACACAAACAGAGAATGGCAGGCTAACAAAGCTAAGTATGGTTGGGTATTCATGGCAATGACAGCCCAAATAAATAATGTAAAGAGGGACATTAGCTAGCATATGTGAGATATGCAGGTTTCGAAGCAGGTGCAAAGTATACGATTTCTTCCTGCTTTAATTCTAAATCATTTGTATTAGATTTAAGTATGTTGGAGTATCATTTTAGAGGTTGACTAAAATCTGAGTAATATAGTGTACACACTGTAATATGGCATATTAATAAATATGCATAAGTTTGATGAATAAAACATGCATCTTTTGGTATGATCTATATTTATGCGTTTTAAAAGGACATAAATATAACATAAGGGTCTTAACCTTAAGGAGTTGAATGGTCTAAATGTTGTTATAATGCTTAAAAACAAGCATAATAAGGCTGACTAGTGCATATCAGAACTCTGCATATCCGGTGTTACAAAGTCTTTACCAAGAGATAGCAGTAAATACGCACACGAATGGTCTGCAAACATACAGTGGCCCCAAAAATCAATAAGATTTAAATATGAATGTCTTAGCGTTACATAACAAAATATCCATGAATTATTTTAAAGAGTGGAACAAGAAAAACTTTGTTATATATTCATTAAAACATTGACAAATATAGCCGCAACCGGCAGTTTTCAGGGTCCAAGTAGGTTAGGAAAAAATGGGAACTGGGCCTTAACTGGACACTTGTAAAGAACAGATCCTGTGGATAAAGTTGATGCATTTGCTTACATATAGAAACAGTAATATTATAATTATTTGTGAGTTGTTGGGTTAAAACTATTTTGGAGTGTTAACTAATCATGGATCACTTCTTCAGTATACCCACTAGCATGGAAAATGAAGTTGTTCTCATGTTTACCTTTTTAATTACACTTTGCAGTAACAATATTTTTAAACACCTTACACATCTACCTTACATTAGTAGTTGATTAACCTAACTACAAATGATGTACTGTAACTCAGTATAAAACTCAAAAGATCTTGTCAGTGTATTGTGATTCCATGAATTGTTTCTATGCATTTAAACACTGATAAAGGCATTTGATGTTTTGATCCTGTTATTTTCTAGTCTACCATCTAGTTAAAAAAAGAGGAACAACAGCATTTAACTGGGAGTTATGATAGATTATTAAAATTGCTGGTTGCCCCCTTTCATTAATAATGGATAAAACTTGGTCTGTATTTTCATGTGTATTACACAGATGCTCTGAAATATCTCTGCTTGACCATATAGCAAAACACAATGCTGTGTTTCTTGCAATGTACATCATTATCCATCATATAATGTAGAAAATTATCTGTTGACTTGGAATAACTTTCGTACCTCCGTTTTCAAACGAACCACCTTGCAATCTCAAACTGTTTTTTTATGAATTGTAGCACTCTTCTCATCTTCATATATGTCCAAACAAAATTAACTACGGTACAAGATGCATCAGGTTTCAGGAAAAAAATGCCCCAAATGGGACAAGTGTGAAAAGAAATATCACTAAAGTCATTGTAATAAAGCTTTGTAGCTACAGTAGGATACAAATGTGTTGTACCATCAACAGCCTGGAGAAATTGAATGCTTTTTGTTTGTTTTGCTCCATTATATTAATGAAATACCGCAAGGAAAAGCCAGTGTAGGCTTCTGTACTTCCAGTCGTATAACACTGTATTGGAAAAGGGAAATTATTGGCTAGCAAATATGGTTGTTTTTAAAATAGAAACAAGAAAGTGGTATTTCAGCGTTTACCTCATTAACCCAACACATCTCAATACAACTATAAAAAAGCTATCATTATGTCCTCATTTATTCATAGTCCATGCTCAGGGGTTAACCAAAATCTGTATATACAATTCATTAATTAATTCAGGATTATATAGTATTCACTAACCAGAGAAAAATAATAATTTGTCTCCACTCTATTTGTGAGAAACACTACACTTCTGCGACACAGGGAGCAATGCCCGCCTGACTTGCAATGAATGGAATACAAACATTGTATTGCCTCTGTTGAAACTCTTTTACTATTTTTCGATGAAGTATAAGGTGAATCGCTGAAACTGTTTACAAGGAACATGACACAATTGATTCCACACCTGTAATATAGGTTGGCACGAATTGACAATACATTTTCATCATAGAGAACTTGTAATATTAGCAAATGTCAAAGACCCATCAGCAGAGTAGGTGATTTAAAACATAAAGAAATAAAAGTTCTGGTCCTTGAATCTGATTGGTTGAGCAGAGTTCCAAGCCATTATAAAATACCCTGATTTATAACAACAACGCCCTTAGCTGTTATAAAATGCACTGTAACGCACAGCTTCTTGGGATTTATTGCTTTAATATATACTCTAACTTGTTTCGGAAAGATTTTTAGAAGTCTGGATCACTGTTTCACTGTGGGCCTGCAGATGCAGCTGGTTACTCTTGCGATAGTGAGAGAAGTTTAACGCTGGATTTGGAGATCATTTGAAACTGAAAGATGACACGGTCCCAGTGCAAAAAGATGCCGGACATGAACTGCATGTGTAAAGTCAGATTAAGTCATATGTCTGTGTTTTGTTGGCAATCGGCGCGTATGTGCATTATAAGGTATAATGCAATGATGTATTGTGTACTCGTGCTGTAGTTCCATTCCCCCAGCCTGCCTCCAGCAGCACGTCCTTTTCTCGAAATAATTGTACGGCTATATCTCTCTTTTATCTACTTTTCGTAGATACAACGTTTGCTATAGGTACTCAAGATTAATATGAGATTGGCAGAATTTGCGTGTTATCTCATCTTTAATCAGTTTAACGCTTTTTTAGTTACACAATTGTACATGTAACATACAGTTTGACAAAAGGAACGTTTTTATAGTGAAACAAGTTTTTTTTATGGTATCCCTTGTCTTTCTTTTCATGAACTTTCATCTGTGGGCCTGATGTAGGTCACTCTGTTTCTACGGTCTTCACATCTGCTCATTTCCCCCAGAGCTACTCAGTATCATGCAAAGTGCCATTCACACTGATAACACAAAGAGTCAAATCCCTCTTGCCCACTTCCATTGGCTTTGAGACAGACTTTTTAAAAAGCACCAGGTAACTACACACTTATTTCATCCTCTCTGCTATTCAACATGCCACTTTTCATTTTCCAGTTCATACTGAGCTTTTTCAGTAGCTTAACGGAATAGAAATTCTGAAAGTAAATGACGCTACGTTTAATTCCTGTCAGGACCACTGTCATAAAATATATAAAGAATAGCAAAATTTAAGGTTGGTGGAATGAAACTGTTGTGGACAAACTTTCCACCTGTCCATACAGCGTAGTTAAAGTAGTGGTTAAGCTGCCAGGTGAAGCATATAGCCTATCCTGAAACAAATTGCTGAAGTTGATAATGGTTCAAAAAGCAATAAAGTGGCAGGGGAAACATACACCATGCAACGAATAGCACGGGAGTTACATGAGCAAGTTGTTAACAAACTGAACGGCGTTAAGCGAGCAGTAAGCTGGAAGGGAAAGCGTACATCCTGCAACAAATAGCACCGGAGTGAAATGGACTAGTTGTTAACAAGCTGAATGGGTTAAACTAGCAGTAAAGCTGGCAGCGGATGAATACACCCTAGTACCGCATAGTCATACCATCATACTTAAGAGGAGCGTCCCAAACCACGCCCGTATGCACTATTCTTTGCCATTTTGTAGTATAAATAGTGTGAGTAGTCTGTTTACAGAAAAATTACCCCCTCCCCAAAAAAGTGCCATGATGATGCAGTCATAAGAACGAATATATGAAGTGTGGGACTCTGGACACTTCACGCAGTCAACGGTCGCAGTTTTGCTTATGTCACAGAAGGGAGGTGGAGCTATCAGACGCTGCTTGAGCAAAGTTCTCCAGCATAGTGATAATACTTAATTTTAATGCTGACTGAGTCAAGCTTAGCAAAGATTAAAGTTACATTAATTGTACGATATACAAATTGATTTTCATTGACATGCATTGAGTTGTGACAATGACATCATTTGCCCTCGTCTGGGAAATCGCACACACTTCCAGTTAGTATTCCATTTGGGATGATACTACTCTTCTTAAATGCATACAGTAAAGGTGGTTGAGTTCATTGTGCATAGTATGTATTTTCGGGCACAGGTCTGGGAACTTTCACCGCCTTCTTTGGCCAAGGCCCGCCCAAGAAGCCATATGACTGACTGAGCAACCAATCACGTTCAATTTGTGCCACGTCATGTTTAGAGGCATGGACATTTACCCACAGTATCGGACCGGTGCACATTCACGAGAGTGTCATCAACGACAATTATAATAATTATAAGTTTATGCCGTTAAGCGTTTGGTTGAATTCCTATTGCAACAGCTGTAAACACTTTTTAGATCAGATGGCTTTGTTTTGTTTCCAGGCGGTCCGTTAAAGAATGCGGCATGCACGTCTTTAGGAAATCCTGTAAAATTTAGCCAATCAGATGACGATTTTGAACGTGCTGAAGTCTTTCCATGAAAAGTGTTCCTTTTGCATCAAATGTTTAGCCAATGGTCTGTAAGGCTGAGGCTAAGTACACCCTCCAACAAGTATCACTATAAGTAGCATGAGCAAATTGTTAACAAGATGAGTAGGTTAAACTAGCAGTTGAGCTGCCAGGGCAAGCATACACCCTGCAACAATAGCACCGGATTTGAATGAGCAAGTTGTTAACAAGCAGAACAAACTAGTAGCAAAGTCCGTTTAGGACAGTTCTGCCACTTCGCGCCATCTTTGCAACGTGCCTCCGGGCAGTTAGCACAGTTATTACATAATTCATATAAGAATGAATAGAGAATACTGATATTTCTACAATCGCCGGCTAAAATCCAAACTGAACGTTGTATTTAAAAACAACATTTAAAAATAACGTAAACTGTACCATATTGTTTGTTTCCCATGATAAAATGGTTCTTAAAAACAATTATTTTTAATGTTGCATGCGCACAGCTTTGGTAGGCCTACCATATTGGCCTACATCAGCTCTGACTATCATGATTGCATTCAATTCAAGTACTTATCTACTATGCTTGCAGAAGTATCACACAATTTACCTGGATGCACACATTTGAGTCCGCATGGCGTGGGGATTTTATCCCCTCACTTCTCAGTGTGAGAAATACAAGGTACTGTGTATGAGGCTAGGAACGCTAAATGGGGTCACACACCAGATGCGGAAGCACCACGCAGCATCGTGTTGCGTCTAGGACAACTCTGCTATTAATGTGGTAGAATCGAGAGGTTTTCTGTATTAATGAGCAGTTGTTCTGTTATTCCCAAACAGATAAATACATCTTGCAGTTTATGGTGAAGTCAGTGTGTACATTAAAGATGATTTCAGTCAAAGAACATCTAATTTAATGTTAAATTAAGCGTGGCGCGTTGTATCGCAGCAGGACTTAGAACATCGTCCTATGTTGTAGCATAGCGCCGCCAACAGGTGCGGAGTGGCGGCTCCGGTGTGTGCACACTTATAGAAAACAATATGTTATTTTTACATACAATAGCACTACGCAGCGCAGCTCGGCAGTTTCGCGTCTGGTGTGAGACCCACTTATGAGTTTCTCACCAGGGCCGAATGTTTATACTTCTCTGACTCAATGATCCTCCACTGTGTTGTACTGCTTCTTTTCTTATCATAGAGTCTTAAATACTTATCCTGTCATTCGCACTTCTTAATGTTAATGTCGATTAGCTGCACCGTGGTGTAAGGAGAACAATCCCCTCTTGTACTGAAGCCACATGAGAGAACATGGCGCAGACACAATATGGGCAGCAGAAATGTATTTCATTTTAAACACCAGCTAAACACGTGTGGCCATCTTCCGAGCCACTCTAGCACACCTACCTGTCTTTCCAGTTTTACAGGGGCAGAACATAGGACAGATGGACCAATCAGACACCTTACACATACGTCTGAAACTCATTTTTAATCTGATAAACGACATATAACTACTACTTACAATTATGACAAAAAAATTCTCTTTCTCTCGGTGTACAACACCATACTCCCCCTGATATGAATGGCTGATGCAAGCTATACACACGTGATCTGCCAGAACGGACGCTACGCTTGAAATGTGTGGAGTGTGAGATGTCTGGCACTCGAAGAAGGCAAGTGTGAACATAACATCCAGCTGTTTAATGGAGCAGACCAGCTCAAATGACTTGAGCCATTTACCATTTCCTGAGTGCGTATACAGACTCACATCAATATCAACACACACAAGAATCATAAACCTGAATCTCAGCAGGAAGTTGTTTTCCCCCTGAAACATGCCAGCATGTTACTTCATACAGAATTCTAGGGACATTTTGTCATGGCATGACACCCACATTTAATAGAAATGGCATAGCAGTGTAGTGTTAAATAAAACACAGTAGGGTTCCAGAAAAAACTCCCTATAGATTTGAATTGCTATAACATATAAACACTGTAACCCAGGCCAACCATAAGCTTGTTAACTTGTGTTATATGCTGCTGCAGAATCCACAAGTCATCCACAAGTCATTTTTAAAACATTATATTTAGTAGCAGGTGGAAAAAAATACACTGGCCAGTGCAATCCAATGCAAATGTAAATCGTGGTTCAGCCGTCTCTTTACAGTGTCCCTATACTGTAAATCATAACTTTTTTATCATCATATAAATGCAAAAAATGAAATATGTTTAAATATTTAATAAAGAACTTTTAATACTTCATTAAATGGTGTCAACTTTGAGTTTCTGTAAGGGTTTAGGGTTATTTGCCCCATTTCTTTGAACTATGGCATTCATTTGTTTGAGTCTGACCATTTGTGTGAACTTATAATGAAAGATAAGGAAGTGAAAAATCAATATATTTGCCAGCTCCATTTATTGATGCTAGTAGCGCTAGAATTACTTTAGCTTTGAGTATACGATCAGGTCCTTTTGTCTTTTTTTACCATTTTCCAAATATTGTTGTGAAGCAAAGCTTGTAACGTTGTTATTCATCTCATTTGATTCAAGGCTTAGAACTCTTTATTAAAGATTTTTGTTATGAATTCAAAGCCTCTGAAAATGTGGGTGGTCACTGGTATAGCAGATTGTAGAATATACCCAAAGCTTATCTGTCCTATACACTCCAGCTACAACACATGCATTAGCTGTTTCATTTTAATAGCTTGACACAAAGGCGCCAAACAGGCTGTATGGGGAAAATATGTCTCTTAGTGATAGGGTCATAACCATGTGAAGCTTTGCTATTATCTCTGCTTAAATTAAGCACATTGTGAAAGCATGTTTTAAAAACACAGAGGCGGAGAGAGACCTGCCATACGGCTCTCATGATATGAAACGCATGTGTAATGAGGATGTTGCATATTCATCTGGTGGGTTTGTCAGTGTAGGCCTGCAGATAGGAAGCGTTATCACCGCACAGCAATAGCAACCTGTGTCAAGGTCTTTCTGGGAAGTCATTTATTACCTGCCAAACGGCACTTCAGCCATCAGTGCAAGTGGACCAGGTCATGAAACAGGGTAGCCAGCATGTCTGGTGTTTCCTTCTAATTTGGGTTTTATCCTCGGGGATTGTGTGGGTGCCCCGTAGTATAAATATTTGGACAAGTGGCATTACAACTTTTAGTACAACGACCGACTACATGACGCAAAACGAATGCAATGAATCGTGACTTTACATGTACTCTCTGGTTTTATAACAATCCTGTTTATAATGGCATCCAGTAAATGATCAAGAATATGAGTGGTAGGTTAATCATAACATAGTGAGATTGGTAAGGGTTTATGGCTCAACCATAGTGACATTGTAATACTATAGCATTAGCAAGCTAGCAACATTGACAAGCCTTCAACGTTAACACTTAACCAACTATGTTGTGAATGTGAATTTTGAACGTGCGGTTTTAAATGACAATGATGAATTTGTTTCATTTTCTAACAGGTATCTTATTCAGTTTTCATTAAGGATGGAATACAGACCAGCCAGTGAGGCAATGCGCCCCTGGGTCTCTGACTCTTTGGGGTTTCAACCCGAGAGGCCAACAATAGAAACATACAAATAAAACTGATAATAGATGGATGAACAGCAGCCAAATCTGTGACATCCAGTTGCCTTAATGAGAAATAAATGAAGAAAGTTGTTTGGACATTCTCGCAATTATGAGACGAAGGAGGCCCCCGACAATGCTGGTGCCCCAGAACGTCACAGAATTATAACGCTTCCTTGTTTTATTTCAACAAATATGTGCATTCAACATTTCAGAAAGGTTTCTTTTGTATTTACAAAAGCGAACACTATTGTGTTGTGCTCCCTGGAGAACCTTATTCACTGAAAGGTACCAAAAAATGTTTAGATCGGAGTCCTTTATAGACACATTATCAACATTATAAAATGCAGATGGAATAGTTAAAAAGAAAGCAAATTAAAACCATACCCCTTAATACATCACAGTCGTGAAAAGGCAGAAATTGCAGTTATTATAGAGCTGGGAATAAAATGCACAAAGTTTTTTTTATACAAGCCTCAAGAATGTGCATCTCAATAAACTCTTTTTCCTATATCTTTAAGGTTTTTACTGTCATGTTTGGCTGCTAGAGTTGCAGGCATAATAACAATAGCAGGAGTGCAATTACTGTCAGCAAGGGGATAGAAGCTACACTGATAAGTTCGGCTGTCAAATTTAAGGTGACAGCCATTCAGCTTTTCAGATTAGTGGCGTTATTGTCGTCATTAAGTTTTAATGGAGATGAGGTTATGCGTTTGCAGCCACAAGAACAAGAATAATGCTGAGAGGGGAAAACACGACTGGTATACAACACTGCCAAGTCCAAAATTGTTAAATGGACCCATGCGTGCCATATAGCCTTGGCTGATTTTCATCAAATATGTCCCTGTACAGTTTGTGTGTAGGCCACACTTGAACTGCAGCCAGACATGCATTTTTAATATCAACAGATTGTGTGCTGTTTCCTAATCATTCATCCATATCAAAGTATCCGAGAGGAAGCGTTTTTCTGTACACTGGCCAGTATGCAGAAATGAGCTGAAGTTGCTTTAGCAGAGTTGGATAAAAATAGCATGTTGTAGAGATCAGACCAGATTGTTGGGATCACAAGGGCTGATTCTGTTCAATGCCTTGTCTAGTGACAAGTGCCAAAGCACACAACACCTCTTTTCATTAGATACGACAAACCGTTTCGATACATACACTCCCTCTTAATCAATGCCCCCAGCACACTTCACTTCATGGAAGACAGGCCAAGCTATTCACACAGATATAAGGCATCCGTTGGAATGCATATGGTTATTTTTTGCCAGTCAGTATACTATAGTATGAAGTCACATAAACTTTGTTGGGCGGTTTCTCAGACAGGGATTAGCTTAAAGTGATATTTCACCCAAATATGAAAATGCTGTAATCGTTAACTCACCTTCCAGTTGTTCCAAATGTGTAAAAATTTCTTTGTTCTGATGAACACAGAGAAATATATTTGAATAATGCTTATAACCAAACAGATCTTAAAACCCATTGACTCCCATAGTAGGATTTGTTGAACACAAAATAAGAATATTTTAAGAATGTAGGACAGCACTTTTGACTATGATTGTTTTCTTGTCCTACTATGGTAGTCAATGGGTGTTGAGATCCGTTTGGTTTCATACGTGTATGACTTTTTTATGCAAAACACAAAAGAAGATATTTTGAGAAATGTTGTAACTGGACCAATACAATAAGTGAATGGGGTCCAGTGCTGTTTGGTTACCAACTTTCTTCAAAATATCTTCTTTTGTGTTTTGGGGAAGAAAGCTATTAAGGTTTGAAATAACAAGAGGGCGAGTAAATGATGACAGAATTTTCATTTTTGAGTGAACTATCAATTTTAACCCTGTATGGGAAATCACCCCTATATCTTTATGGAACAGTCATACCTGGAACCTGCATAACAAAGCAACATTCTTACTATTGCTATTTCGCTTGGTAAATTTTTCATGTTTGAGCATATTTTCCCTCAGTGTTCCAAAAACACACGTTTCACATGGGATTTGCGTGTTGTCCATATATAAGCACCTGTTCATGGCTTTGCACCTTTAAATAAACCAAATAGAAAAATCACATCCTTCCTTTATTTCTGCAGTACGCAGTACAGTATGTGTACTGTTACAGTATGCAAATGAAATATGCAAATGAAACTACATTTACCAAAATGTGCATACTGCAACAGAGTGCGCTACATGGGATTTTGTATAATGCAATGCATTGAACCTTCCATTTCAAAGGTGAAAAATCTACCAGAAGCCATTTCCCCTGATTTATGCAACGGCTAAAAGCAGAGGCATTTACACCAGATTACTCTACAGAAGCTACAATGACTGATTGAAAAATAACAGGACACCATTCAAATACATGCAAGGTAATGCAAATGTTGCTATTTTTAATATATATTATATGACTAATAGGTATTATGCTAGGCAGAATGCAGGCCTTTGTATACACATTCATTGTTTCTTTTGTCTACATTATCAAAAGTAAAATATTTTTGTGTTCCACTGAAGAAAGTAAGTTTGAAGGTAATATCATGGTGAAATTATGACGGTATTTGGATTTTTGGGTGAACTTTTTTAAGACATTATTTTTAAGTTTGTATTACAGAGTATGCAGTAAGCTCACATTCCATTCTGAATGTAGCCCATATCCCTACTAGCCGCTTGGTAGCAGACTAATTACTTATTTAAGTGCCTAATAAGGATAACTCAAGTGGGTAATTGGGAATAGGAGAAGGAAGGATGGATGTCAGGCATACTGCAGATGTTTCTGTCCCAGACAGCAGCTCACACATTTAGTCTCATGCAGTCACATTTAGCTGCAGTTGATTGGAAGCTCCAGTCCTTAGTGACATGTAGGATTAGCAAATGGTCGTAACACCCAGAAGAACACTGCGGTTACCAGGACGTGACCGTAGATTTAGTGTGCTGTTTTCTGCCCTTTGTGCCCACTGGCTATGAAAACAAATGGGGCTGGTTTTCTGTATGAGCTTATGTATTTATTTTATTATTTATGTTCTGCACAGCAAGGTAAAATGTAGGCCTATATAATGAACAAGACTTTTCTCCTATGTTGAGAGCTGTTGTCTTGGAAGGAAACATCTGCTATATGCATGATATCCATTCTTCCTGTACAGTGGACCAGAGCATTAAGTATCAAAGCAATGTGGGGTGAAAGCATTCCTTAAAGGGAGGTCTGATGGAATTTCACTCCTTTAAATATAGTTAGAGAGTATTATAGCATTGACAATGTAGTAGAGTAGGCGAGGCGAGACCGTGGTTCGAGCCCGGTGTGCGCACAGCTGGCGCTAATTCACAATTACTCACCGGACTCGAACCACGGTCTCGCCCCGCCTAGTCTACTACAGACAACATCTGCCAAGTCGCAACGCTAGACAGACTTCAGTAGTTAAATCATGAAGGTCAAATTTATATAAACCCTGCCCCCTGGAACACAGATAGGGTAATGGGCTTGATATCTCAACACTCTCCAAGCTATAGACCAATCACAAAAGACTGAGCTTGACCAATCATAGCATTTCAGATGGAGGGACTTCAAAGAACCAGGTACTCAACAGCTTGTTTTCTGAGAATCGAGATGATGGTGTAAAACCCGGATGAAATATGTTATATATAAAGCATTTGTCGAAAATAGAAAAATGAAAACCTATTGTTTAGCACATCAAAAACACAATAAAGACTTTGTAAAATAGGACCCCTTTAAATTAAGGACTGCTGTGCCCACTTTTTACTATAATTTGTACTTGTAACATAAGAATGTACTGTTTTGCTTTCTTCTGTTCTGGGCACAACGTTACAGTACGTGGCCAAATGTCTGGTATTATAAATTCTGTGGAAGTTCTTTGGAATGAAATTTGATTCTCTTTTGTTCATTTAGGAGGTAAAAAGAACTGTGGGACAGCACATAGTGCAGCATGGCTCAGACTCTGCATGCTGTGAGGCTGATGTGAGGTATGCAAGTATAAGTTAAGACTGTGTTCCAGTGAAAACCTCAAACATAAGTGCGATAATCTTAAAAAAGTTGTCATGTTAATTGCAAGGTTAAAATATCTCATATATTTTCAAATGCATTACATATCCCTTCAACCACTCCGCTACATCCTTTCAAGTATAGACAGTATAGTTCTTCATTATTTGAGTTGTGTTAACTCAAAAATAAAGAATAAGCATAAGATAAACACATAATGATGTAATGGAACATGACATTAAAGTAAGAAAAAAATAAACATCAATACCAAAGAATGAATTTGATGGTTCATTCTACCATGATGTCAATGCCATGTTGAAAAAAACATCATATGCTAGTTAGGTATGTTTTGAAGCATGGTAGCTGGTTTGAGCTGGTTTAAAAAGGGTTACTCCAGCCAACATAGTTTAACATCTGTATGACCTTTATTTTTCCCTAATTTTTTTCCCCTAAAAACAAGTTCCTAAAGACATCGTAAAATTGTTGATGCGACTCCTGTGGTTCAGTATAAATTAAGATAATGCAACAAGTATGCTTTTTGTGGGCAAACAAACAAAACTAACAACTTTATTAAAAAAAAATCCTGATTTGAGTGTTAGTTTCCAGCGCGCGTTTCCGAAAACCACAAGACATGGCATCCGTTGTCAGCATTGCTCGATGCATGCACGTTCAGATGTAGAGCCTCTGTGGTGAGAACGCGCATGAATCGAGCGTTGCTGACACCTGATGCACCATCATCTGGCTCGTGTGTTTGGTTGCTTTTCAATCTGAAGTGTCAGAAAGAGAACTGGAAATTTGTGCTTAAGTACAAGAACCGGTACATTGCTGAAATTGAACTCAATTATAAATAAAAGTACTGGTGTTAAAAAAGTTATTAAGTAAAAGTAAAAGTGACACTGTTCAATCATGTATACTAGGCGTCACAATGCAAAAAAAAATGTACTCAAGTAAAAGTACACTGTTTTTAAACTGCTTCAATAACTACAATTCCTGAAAAAAACTACTCAATTACAGTAATTTGAGCATTTGTAATTCGTTACTTTCCACCACTGCTTGAGGGCAGAATTTTCCATTTTGGCCGGAGTTACCCTTTAAGCTTGTCCTTACCTGGTTATGAGCTGGTCCTGAGCTAGAAGCTAGCTGCTTGGGACCAGCACATGACTAAAACCATCTACGAATCAACACATGACCAACTCAAACCAGCTACCTTGCTTGAAAACATACCTAACCAGCTGTAACGAGGAAGGCGGGACGAGAGCCGTGAGGCGGGGCCGGTGGCGTGAGTGATAGTGGGAATCAGCCATGCGCACACCGGTCCCGCATATCACACGGAGGAGATCGGAGCTTACGAGGACGAGCGACAGGAAAACGGACGAGAGAGGACCGGGCCAGGACATGTTTAAGTTTGTATTTATGTTCTTTGAGCCGTCAGTCAACCGTGAGAAGGCTGTCAGCCTTTTACTTCCGTGTTATTGTTTGTTATTGTTTATTTTGATTAAAGTTTGTTAAATGTTCGTCGGTTCCCGGCTCCTTCCTTCCGTACTTTGAACTTTGCTACACCAGCGTATGCTGTTTTTTCAACTGGGTGAGCCGAGCCAAACCAAGCATTCAATAAACCTCAAATCACTTTCAGCTTCAGGGCCCCAGGTGAGAGGTTTGTCAAGGTTCTATTTAAAGCAAATTTATAGTTTATGTGGAAATGCTTTATCTAAAACTTTCCACAGTGAACCAAAACCGCAACAAGAAGCTCTGTTCCAACTGATAAAACAACCAACTTTGCTTTTGAAAGATTTGCTGGTACATCCTGTCACTGCACTTTTAAAGCAGTCTTCACATTTTAATGAGAAACTGCGATTCTATCGCAGGTAATTAAAAATCGGCCAATCTGATTCATCACAGACAATGCCATTGACTAAATTAAAAACTAAAGCAGGAGCGTCGTTAATATCGCGTAAAGGGCTTGTCGCATGGCTAAGAAAAGCTGGAACGCTCACATCAACAAACCCTTTGATGCATGAAAATTCGTATCGTAATGCGTCTCATTTAAAAGGAGCTGACGGTAAATTTGTGCTTGAGAAAGAAAATGTAATAGCAGGTTGGTAAAAACACACACTTAATCATTGCCGGTTCCAAATTGCTTCCCAATTACCTTGTCGGATCTGGAAGGAGTGAAAATCTTGGCTCAAACTAGCACATCAAAAAGCAATACCCTGTCTAATGTCTCATTTTATGGACTAATTATAGTTTTGTTTTAATAACACACCCATCCAGCCTCTTACAACGACAGTATCTCTCTCCATCGCAGCATTTTAATAACGCCAAATATCCTGATTAAAATGTTCTGATTTCCCTGTGACATTTTTGTGCATTAAGATGGCTTCTGTGTTTAATTTAAAGGGAGTGCGAGAACCTCTGCCTACTCACGGCGGCGTTTAATTAAATGGTTGAGGGCGATTCTAAAGCATTGCTCAAGTATTTTATTCGAGTTCAACAGGTAAATGAAAAAGTTTAAGCTTTTCTTACATGCACACGACCTTAGACTCACGTGGGCACATACACTGAGCAAGCACACTTTTCTACTGTGTTTGAAAAAAATCAAACATCAATTCTGGAGGGTCACCAAGCATCTTGTAAGATTTATTGCTTTTGATTCATTGCAGGCTTCATTTAAAATGCTCCTGAAGGGCACTGTTAATAAAGAGCGAGAGATACCATATTTCTAATGTCAGATTGTACCTTTTTACAGGCATCACTTTATGTTTTACCATTTACAGTAAATGTTCTTGGCAGACTAGGTAATCATCACTGAAAGCAACACATAATTTAATTTTATTGCTAATTTCATATATGCCCCCCTCCCATACATGCCCCTCTCCCCCGAAAACCACGAAGCTAACCGAAATGAGACGATCTAGCCATATTCAGGATTTCTAAGTTACGTCACCTGCTGCTCCTGTCACGTGGTGACAGCAGTGGGACACAGCAGAGACATTTCTGACTTTTTTAAAGAGAGACAGAAACTACGTTTTTTATTTTAGGTTGAGAATAGGACGCATCTATTTAGATTAAAACAGCCCAACAGTATATAAAATTAACCAACATTAGAAATGTACTTATGTAAAACACAATAATGCATCAATTATATCATGTATATAAAAACACCAACAGGAACCGGTTTCTGCAGATTACATACTTTTATTTAACTAAAGTTTCTAATTGATATTTAACAATATGCAGCCGTTACAGGCGCGCAATGAATCTCAGGATAGCCGAGGCTGTTAAGGATGCATTCGTAGGGCCGTATACCCACAATTTTTTCTGGGGTGTGTGTCAAAATTGGAGAAATTACTGACTAAACACAACATTGCAATATCAAAATAAGACAAGTGGCCAATCAAACGAAAGGAGGCAGAAGTTACTGGTCACAGAGGCGAGCGGTGACCAATCAAATCAAAGTAAACTGAGCTACTGTAATGTCTTTAGCTGTTCAGCAAGACGCTTCAGTTTAAAAGTTGAAAGAGTGCTGTGCAACACACGACATACTGTAAGTGTCTATAAACATTCAATATTTGACAAATGTTTAGTGTTTAACAAAAAAAATGTTGAACATCTGACAGTATTCACTGATCCGTTATTCGTGGAAATTATAATTTTCTTTCAATTTAGCATTTAGGATAAGGTTAAGAATAATTGTGTGCACATTTCATTTATTGGTTATCAAGTATATAAACTAAATAAATAAATATTAAATCATCATCAAGGGATGTGTGGCTTTAAAAGAGTGTCTTTAGGTTGTGGTTAAAATCTTTGCAAATAGTTAAGCGCATTGAACAATAAATTCCACAACCTTCGCTCAAAATTTAAATGGACAGTTCACCTATAATTGGAAGTAAAGAAATTGTCAAATCTTTTGACTATCACAATACACTTGTAATGCGAGGTTTTTGTGTTTTGTTTTCAAGTCATTCTTACATCCCAAAAACAAATACAACTAATAGAATTGAATGTGTTAGGCTTAAAGTGTGCGTGCAAATAATCAAACATTGACAATAGTCGACTGTATTGGGGGCACAGAAGTCCCCCAAGTAAAATTCTGTTTGGGCCCCTTAAAGGCTTGGGCCGGCTCTGCTTCCATGCTCCATCACGCCGTGACAACAAGCCGACGTTGAGTAAAAATAGGATAGATAGCCATATTCACATGCAACTTTACGTGGGTTTGGAGGCCGTCAAGACTATAGCAGTCTATAGTTTATAATTACAATGATATGAGGTTAACGAGATGCCTAGTGAGTTATGAGAAGATTGTAGAATAAAGTCTCATGTTTTCAGTTGTTTTTATTATTTATAGATGATAATTGTGTTGAATAATTGTATGTATTGTTTCTATCTTTAAATGTTACTTTATGTTTTTATTTTAAGGAGTCTCTCTTGTGCTTTTCTTTAGCCTGTTTTATGTATGTGTATATACATAAAGAAATTTTTGTTTAATTATACTATGCATTTAAAGGATGTACTGTTTTTGTTATGAAAAGTATATACATTTTTAGTGTGTAGCAAAACAATATTCACGCAATCGGACATACTAACAGGAAACGGAAGTGGCCGTTGTTGCCTAGACAACGTTGTGCCAATTTACTGTCACACACATCAAAATACAGCTTTATGTATTCATTTATTGTTTCAAATGTAATGTTAACTTATATTTATTGATTTAGTGATGCACCTGCTCACGTGAGTTGTGGGTTATATTGGAATACTCTTTTCAACATATTATGACACTAATTCTATTTTTGGATACTATTTAGGATTGATAGTATGTGAATTGGGACGCCGCTTGAATGATGGAGCGACATCGTCGCTGGACACAAAAGACACAAAAATCATCCTCAGGTACGTTTATGTAACCGATATAATAAAATATTCTGTACAGTATACAGCAATGTTTTGTAATAATCTGTAACTTGTCTTCTTTTTTAATGTTATAATGGATGTTTTCGGTCCTGTTTAAGTAATATTTATAGTCCATAATATAATACTTGACAAAAAATATTAAACAAACGACGAGCTATGGAAAGACAGAATTGCAACTGTACAGGAAAAAATGTTATCAGAATTACATTAATTTATCTGAGGGTGAGGAGGAGGATGATGATACTATAAATAAGAAAGAAATTTTAAGTACAAACACTAAAATAGAAAACAAAACAACAAAGATAACAGCATGCAGATCGCTCTCTAAAATCAGTTGCATTGTCTTCTGTATCGATTTCCTTGTCAGGGATCTGTCAATCAAAAACTCACTAGCCATTCAGCATAAAGTGGCCATAAATCCCGCCCACACGTGAGATTTGTACCAGAAAGGCAGACAAAAACTTGAGAAGTGTAAACGAAAACTCTGAAAGTGCAAATAAAAATTTCTAGCAGCAAATTCAAAGTCTATTATTGGCAAAACCAAACATAGAATTTTTTTATGAAAAAATGCTGTTTATGTGAAAACCATGTCACATTTTTGCAATTGAATGTGGTCCCTGAATTATCGAAGTGTTTTTCTTCTTTCTCATTGTATCACATAGTTTGTTATATCAACAAATAGTAATACTGTGATAGTCTGGGGACATCCTCTACAGAGATGAGTACTGGGATAGAGAAATAAATCTCACTGCCAAAAAGAACATAAGGCTAAAGAGTTACATTAAACATTTGACCAGGTTTTTGTGAAGAAGATTCAAAGGGTTTGGGTTTTAGAACGACATCCTGTCTTCATGAAATCACAGCTTTGTTTGGTATGCCTCTTAAAAGACTTCGTCTAGACAGTCTAAGGAACACTTAAAAAAGAAATGTCTCTGATTACATCGCATGGCTTCATATGCCTTTTCGTGTGAATGGAGGGCAAGAGAAATGGTCAGTGTGAGAAGGTTGCAATTCAAAGCTACTTAGTCTTTGAAGTGTCTATGAAAATTATTGACCTCTCATTTGCCTGACACTCAATCCATTTTGCTCTCTCTTCTTCAATTCACATCTCATTTGTTTGCGTGTCCCCACTCAAACTGGATCCTACACGCTCTTACAATCTCCATCTTTCATTCTTCTTTTCTCCAGGAGTCACTCTTTCCTTGCAGCTGTCCGTCAAAATACTATTTCATCAACCCTCTTCCGCCCACACAGCTCAGACACACTTTGCGCACACACACACACACACACAGCCATTATGTTAAAAGATGTGGTCCATTAGATGGCAGACAATGCAATCAGTTGATTAAAAGCTGCTTCGACCACCAGCATCAATCAGCCCTAGCGTGGAGAGCCCCAGAGACTTCTGTGTGTGATGTGTTACAGTCCGAATGACCATCGCAATGAACCATGTCATGTGACCTAGACACATGTGTCAGTCCCCATCTTTCAAGTGCTGCTCTGTGCTATTACTGTGCTATGGGTTCATGAGAAACTTCTATTGCCCCTTAGAACTAAAACCAAGTGGAATCTGCACCTCTAAATTACCAACCTCATAAAAAAATTAACCTAAATCTAAATTCAGAAACCTAAAATAAACCTAAATCTCATTCAGGGATTCGTAACGTTTTTACCAGGTGGCTAATTCATATGAATTTGAATAGTGTGAATCATGCAAAAAGGTATGATTATTAGAAAAAGCAATACTGAAGACCCTCCCCCACCCCAAACCAAACATCACTGGGTAGAAAGCAGATCGTACTAAAACTTAAGCATAAGATCGTACAAATTAGCCACCTCATAAAATAGTTAAGAATTACCATGATATTTTATTATGTGACAATTTTATATGAATCTCTATCATACAAAAATAGTTTTGATAATGGCCCTCTCAAACACTTAATGTCCCTGTGAACCGGAAGTTGCGATTGTTACATTTCTCTATTCTGACTTTTTGAGTAAAATGGAATATGAACTGAGTCAAACAGTGGACGTGACTTTCAATTTCCAAAATCAGTGGGCATGGCTTTCCTATCTGGACATGGTGGTCTAGTGGGTTAAACCACTGAACTGGTAAATCAAAGGTTGCTGGTTCGATCCCAGCAGCCACCACCAGTGTGTCCTTGAGCAAGACACTTTACTCCATGCTGCTCCAGGGGGATTGTCCCTGTACTTTGGATAAAAGCGTCTGCCAAATGACGTAATGTAAATGTTTCCATTGCAATTTTATTCGACATAATATCGAACGTGGCATTTTGAACTAAAAAAAGCAGCAGACTGACATACAAGGGGAGGAATTAAAGAATTAAAATGAGAACAGTGTCTTGATTCTTTCTTATTTGTTTCTCCAATAGACATTATTAAAATTTACTAGAGACCAAATAGAGACTCGTGCATATTTTAAATACAATTGACATTCAATACACACGTTTTCAGCAATCTCCACCCTTCTTAAGTGCTAAATATACCACCGCATCAATGATCAGCAGTAGACCTATTCAACTCTAGAGGGCCTGCAGAGTAATCGACCCCTGTAATTTTCAAGCAATCATTAGGACCTTGTTAATCATTAGGCATGTTTAACCCTTTGATGCACAAGCTATTGAGATCCCTTCTAGTGCACAACGTGGGTCTAAAGTGATACAAATTCATTTTCTATGTTTTTTCATGCACAGCTGGGTGACCAAATAAGAAAAAAAAAATCACAAATTAACATCACACAATTCCAGTGCCATCTCAAATTGCCAACTCAGTGCTTACATGGCTCTCTCAAATGACAACACATTTGTGCTCCTGCATCAGGACTACGAATGACCTTAACTTCCTAATCATGTTAATCATGCAACACTCTATGACCATTTCAGCATTTAATCTAGAATGACTGGGACCAGCTATTATAACACTCTGGATAAATAAAATCACAAGAATATTTTCAAATGCACATCAATCAGTTGGTCAAGTACAGTACTTATATATTGTCGCTGTTAGGCAGAAACCTTGTATGTTGAAAACTGTCACTTTTCAGGAATACTGACAGACATTAAAGGTGAACAATAGCATTTATTTATTATAATTTTTAAACTTTCCTTTGGCTCAGTGGTTAGAGAGTGGCGCTAGCAACGCGAGGTCCTGGGTTCAATCCCAGGGGACTGCAAATATTCAAAAACAAATGTATAATGCAATGTTAGTCACTTTGGATAAAAGCATCTGCCAAATGCATAATTGTTAATGTAAATTTATGACAAAATAAAAATAAAGAAATAGGGTAAGACAAGGTTTCTGCCCAAAAGCAAGAATATATAGTTTTAATATTCTATTCTATCTAGCTGACATTTGCTAGCTGCAATAGAATGTCAACAGCAAGCTATATATTTGGATCTCTTTCTCATTTAGTAATAGATTTCAAGGTTGAGGAAATCTTAGCCTAACATTCAACTATGATTTGTAGTTATCTTTCAGAATACATCAAATATTTTCTGTGGTTAAAAAACATTTATTAATTATATAGACGGTGTGGCAGGTGAGGCGAAAATATGCAAATATCAAAGGCTCCCATATCGGTAATTTTTGACCCATTCGTGATAAATTGATGTAAAAATACAAAAACTGTAGGTGAGAAAAGAAAAGTAAGAAAGGAAAAATAAGCTTGGAAATTGGAATTATCACTTTGGAAGGTTCTATCTTCCCATATTTACTTATTCTGTGACTTATTTACACTGTAATATTTTGTAATTAATTTAATTAAATTAATTTCTTGCAAAGATATAGAAAATAAAGAACTCTGTCGGGTCATTTTAGATGCATGTTGTGCATCAAAGGGGTTTTAATTATGGTTGGAGCTAAACTCAGCAGGACCCTAACCTTACAGGACTGGAGTTGAATACCCAATGGTCTACAGTAGCCATTAACCACATCACCACCCTTATCCTGAAGGCAAAGAGTCTCACTCAAAGAAAATACTCTGTGCTTTAAATACATGTGAATTTTCAAAGAGGTCAGTGATCATTCTGAGCATCCTGATAGACCGAAATCCACATTTTCGTGCCGAGGGCACATTTTCTAGATATACTCTTGGCTTGCCTGTAGCGTATTTATCTGCATGTAAGCATGGCTGCATGCATAATATATGAAATGGACTGAAACGATTTATAATTTGTGTTTATTGGAAATTCAGGAGAGTGAACTATCAGGCCAGAGCATTTCCTCAGCCTCCATCCTTAGTGTTTACATCCAACAAAATGATTAATCTATTTAGACATGAGTAAGAAATCTGGGGTTTAAATTAGGCTGGTTTTAACCTTCTCACATTTAGTGATTGTTATGTTGGGAGTGGGGTGTGAGGTTTGCTTTGTTGTCTAGAATAGATGATGGTTAAAGGTCGCCTGTTAGGAAAAAAAATCACAATTATTATCTGTATGATCTCTCCTAGAAAGGAATATGAAAAATTTAGATTTTTAAGAAGAGAAGCAAATAAAGATTCTATCAATTGTGGGTTGTTGATTTCTAAAAACTAATGATTTAATTAAAGATTTACCCTATTTGTTTTCAGGGGTCAAGAATTGTGAGCTCATTTATTTCTCAATTGCTTCGACTAAGATCAGACGACCTGGTACTATGCTATCCACAGCAATTGTCTAGCACAAAAAAGTAGTATAGTATAAACAAATAATATAACAACAAATAAAGCGAATAAACAAATAAAGTCAATAAAGTAGAAAAAGGGCTCTTTACGTGCAATAAAATGTTATTGGTTAAGACTGAACAGACTGTTTTTTCATTAAATTGAATATTATGGTATTTAAAGACATGAACATTTTGTTCTTTCAAAAAATAAAAGCTTTCCAAGGTATTCCATGTGTCATCTTCCTCCTCTTTTGTTAACATTTTCTTAAACATTGATTATATTACACACTTTAAAGTACTTTTTTCTTCCCACATAATATACAGAGACAATTAAATAAAAAATACACACAAAAAAGCATAAACATTGGGTTTCTGCAAATTTTACTTATTTTAGAGGCCTGTCATAACTTTAGGCTTAACCCATGTGTTACTGTGGGGTGTCACAACCTGTATAGGTTTTAGCATGTAAAAATAGTGTGAGTAGTTTGACTGAACAATGGAGGACAAGGGCTGAAGCATAAAACCAATTTAACATTTTCTGTGTGCAATTCTGTGTTGTTATGATTAACACACAACAGGTTCCCTAAATGACAAATATACCACCGCCTCAATGAATCGGTTCACATTGAGTGCGTCTGGGTCCAAAGCTGCCCTGATGGTCAAAACCCAATGACCAAGTAGCAAGATTGTTCTGCATAGGTTTGCATAAGAGAAAATAACTTTATGTACCTGCAGGTGTCAGTATTAAATACACGAAAAAACGGAAGCCAGAAGAGCTAGGGACTGTTGGGACATTAAATCTAAACACTGTTGGGACACTTATCCTAAACACTGCAGTGCTTTCTTACCAGTTTCTTGCTCACCACTGATGGATTTCTGAAATATCCATGATCTCTGATATGTTTAAAATATTCACATATTTGAAGCAGAAATTTAAAAACTAAATAATAGTTTCCTGTGAATTCCATCTTTGACATTTGCTTACTTTGTCACTTTTGTTTTTGTTCTCGTGCTCTAGTTCGCTAAGCTGAACAGCCTATCAGCATGATCCGAATTCTTCACCAATTCAGCATTCACAAAAAGTGTGAGAGGGACTTACTCTAGCAGGCAGTGCAGAACACACTTAGTCAGATGACCCTCAAAACCTGCCCTTCGTCCGACCATTGGCTTGGTGTGTTTTGCCCTTGAGGCTTACAGCTCTCTCAAGGCAACTTTACATTGTCAACCTGGTTTTTCAATTTTGACTGGTATTTTTCTTTTGTTATACTTGTGTAGAACTGTAGAATGCAAGTGGTTCGATGGACTGTTTGATATACTGCAATATTACTTTATCCGTGCAGCTGGTTGACACTAAAGGTTTGCTGGTTAACGTACTGTAGTTAAAAAACCTGGTGGCGAAACAAGCACCCAAAACACACTCCAGTCACAAGCTATTCTGGTCTTCTCAGCAGGGCCCCTTTCTCTCCCTAGAGGAAATTTGTATCGCTCAAGGGTTGCCCCGGAAACCTTATGAAGTTCTGAGAAAATCTGAGAAATATGGTAAGATATTTTGAGCTAAGTGTGTGAATTTGTTGATGTTTACTGTAAATATTTTCTCATCTTCCAGTTTAATATAGAGAGACAACTATAAATAAGTTATTTTTAATTTGATTCTCAGAAAACACACAGACCCTGTGATGCTGTCAAAACATTGCTCTGTTTGTTACCCATCCCATCTCACACACCAACAACAGCACATACAGGATGGCTTTCCTGTAACATGCGATTAAATCGTAGGGAATGCATTGAGTGATAAAATGTAAGACCTTAATATGAATTATAATGTCACGGCAATGTTTTGATCAATGCCAGACAAGGAACTGATTGGGAAACGTAATTTTTGCTTTTCTCTCTTTATAAACTTTAAGAAAATGTTTTTGTAAAACTGTAATTTGTTACGCATATACAGTTGAAAAAAAAAGTATGTGAACCCTTTGGGCTTACTTTGATTTCTTCATAAATTGGTCATAAAATGTGTTCTGATCTTCATCTAAGTCACAACAATAGAGAAACACTGTCTGCTTGGAGCCAGGAGTCAGCCAACCTGGGGTCCAATCAATGTGATGAGATTGGATGTGTTGATTAAAGCTGGCCTGTCCAATAAAAAACACACCATCTACAATAAGGAAAACATTAAAAAAGAATGGACTTCATGGGAGGACACCACGGTGGAAGCCACTGCTGTCCAAAAAAAAACATTGCAGCACGTTTGAAGTTTGCAAAAGAGCACCTGGATGTTCCACAGCACTACTGGCAAAAAATTCTATGGACAAATGAAACCAAAATTGAGTTGTTTGGAAGGAACACACAACGCTATGTGTGAGAACAAAAGGCACAGCACACCAACATCCAAACCTCATCCCAACTGTGAAATATGGTGGAGGGGGCATCATGGTTTGGGGCTGCTTTGCTGCCTCAGGCCCTGGACGGATTACTGTCATCGATGGAAAAATGAATTCCAAAGTTTATCAAGACATTTTGCAGGAAAACTTAAGACCATCTGTCCGCCAACTGAAGCTTAACAGAGGATGGATGATGCAACAGGACAACGACCCAAAGCATAGAAGTAAATCAACAACAGAATGGCTTCAACAGAAGAAAATACGCCTTCTGGAGTGGCCCAGTCAGAGTCCTGACCTCAACCCAATTGAGATGCTGTGGCATGACCTCAAGAGAGCGATTCACACCAGACATCCCAAGAATATTGCTGAACTGAAACACTTTTGTAAAGAGGAATGGTCCAAAATTTCTCCTGACCGTTGTGCAGGTCTGATCTGCAACTATAGGAAACGTTTGGTTGAGGTTATTACTGCCAAAGGAGGGTCAACCAGTTATCAAACCCAAAGGTTCACATACTTTTTCCACCCTGCACTATGAATGTTTACATGTTGTGTTCAATAAAAACATGAAAACGTATAATATTTGTGCGGTATTAGTTTAAGCAGACTGTGTTTCTCTATTGTTGTGACTTAGATGAAGATCAGAACACATTTTATGACCAATTTATGAAGAAATCCAAGTAAGCCCAAAGGGTTCACATACTTTTTCTTTCAACTGTAATCCCAATACTGTCAATGGGAAACCATTGAAACATTTGAGATTTATCTTGTGTCCCTCATTACACACTTGCTAAGGGATTGAATAAGAAAAAGACTGTAAATGAGATATGAAATATGAGGGGAGGAAGGGAGCACAGCACTTGTCGTTTTATGGTTATGGTTGTTGTTGTGTCATTGGAGGCAGTCCAGGAGATCTGGTCTCACATGAAATGACCACCAGAACACTTGTTTGCAGACGCCAAAAATGATCCATCTGTGCGACCGTGCCCACAGCAGCCATTCAACGCCTGGTCTGTCTTTATCTTACTGTTCTGTACTCAAGTAAAAAGCCTTATTCTTCCCACAAGCCTCAATGTAATGAAAACAGTTCAGAAGAGTCTTGTTCTGTCAGTTTAACCTGGTTTTAATGTCTCTTTCCCTATCTGGCAGCAATACATTTTTGTAGTTAAGATATTTTTTTGGTGGATTGTTTCAATGTACGTATTTCCGTTATGTTAGCTCAAAGACTAAAAATCCTTCCTTGATGGAAGTATTGGCAGGTGATTTGGGCTTGGTCCAATATAGTTTGTACACTATGCTGCATGGGATGTTGGGTAACAGCCTGTACCAGTGCAAAAGGCGCATAGCGGCTGTGAAGAATGTGATCTGACTCATAGTTGGAGAGACCTTGAAAATGCAGAAATGTTTCTGGAAATCTCTTTCAGATTATATGAAAACAAGAATGGAATAAGTTTCACTGTTTTTCATTAAATAGTCTTGTTGTATTCCCTACCCCACACATCATACAAGGTATATAAATATATATGCTCTACATATTATAAAGTGGGCGAAGTAAACTCATCCTGTCAGCTGAAAGCCAGGTGGTAATTGTATTAGAAATGACCGAGAAATACTGTGAAAACAATCAAATAACAGGCAGCATCAGGAACCTCACAGTGCTTCACTTTGACTCAAGTGCCATCTGCTGGACACACAAGACCACTATTTCGCTCCCAACGTCAGACTGCGACAGACAGCTGCTCCCAGACCAGCAAAAAAAGCGATTAAGCGTGTGCTGTAACTTCATTTGGGTGGCGCAGCCCAACAAGTGTACTGCTATATTATAACTCAGTCACCTCTCTGCTGGGTGACAGAAATCATGTGGACACACACAAGCATATGCAGTATAAACAAACTCAAACATTCATCTCACTCAAAGAAGTTTAAATAGTGACACGGTTTGTCCAAGTCAAGCATTACATTACATGCCAGTGCCAGTCTCCACAGGTTTATCCAATCACAGTGGAGTATGGGAGAAAATCTAACTTTAATCTCACGTTCCTTCATCTTTCTGATCATGTGAAGCAGGATGGACCCCGAAGGGGCCCTTGTGTCTGTAACTGTAACATTTTACAATCAAGAGTGAGTCTGCAGTGCCCCTGACCTCTTTTCTTCCGTTGCCTGTGTAGTGTCTCCCGCCTCACCATTGCGGACTTGGCCCAGAATACGGAATTAGAAAACAGCTCAGTTGTCTTTTTTAGTGTCTTCTCACACCCAAAGACTAATTTTCCTCAACTGAGACCTCAAAACGTCGGCCTGGCCCACAATTTATAAGCCTGGTGGCAAAGTGGGAAAATTAGTCCAAAATGGTGTGCACACGCAGGCTATAGATGATATAGATGACCCTGTGTCTACACCTAAAAAGGAATATTTGAAAAATGGTAAATTACCTGATAAATTAACAGTAAAAATTTGTTAATTTATATTACATTGTAAATGTAATGACATTGGAATGTAATTTTATAAACAACCTGCAACTTTTCAGTACAAAGAGATTTACCTGCACTGAAAGTAAAACGTAAAAATGTGCGACAATCCAATACAGACAGCCAAGACCATATTAGATATTTATTAAACAACTATAGGAAAAACAATATTTGTAGAGTGATACATTTTCAAACCACTTTAAATGATTAAAAAGCACTTTTCTATATTTTCAAAAATTCCAACTCTCATTTGTAAACTAAACTGAAAACCCCAAAATGTTGTGAAAACTCAAAAAATTTGAGGGAATCAGTTAAATCAAAATCTTTTAAATTATGATGTTCCCAATAATAAGTAAGCAGAACTATCAAGTTTTGAGTTTGTTGTACTCATGCATGATCATTTATTTTAATTTTGAACATTTAGTAAGGTTATTTTTTATTTAAAGTTAAATATAAGGCAGTTCTTAGTAAGACAACCTAAACATTTCACCTGCATCAACATTAGACAAACAGCCTTCACAGAGAGCGATATTACAAACACTTCTGTTATGGCACCTCTCACAACCTAATAAGCACCACTCTTCTGAAGTCAAAAATACAACAAAGTCTTCTAAATATCCAAAATAAATGAACATTCATCTTTAACCAGGCTTTTTCTTTTCGAGAAACTTATAAAATAACACTTAATTAAAATGTATTATTTTTTTGAATGTCCATCTTAATGTATGTTAGAATGCTGGGGCTGCGCATCCGTTGACTCCTTCCCTTCCACTGTCAGTATGCTGCCATTCCCATTTAAAAAGGGCATTGGCTGTTTTCATACATCCAATCAAATTGCAGAGAAAGAAGAAAGCCACGCCCACTGTTTTTTTCATTATAAAATTACATTTCACTATGAAATGTGTCAAAAGACGGAAGTAAAAATTATCGCAACTTCTGGTTCATGGGGACTGTAGTCTTTAGTCCTAAAACTTTAGGAGGCTTTATTTGGAACATTGATTAAACGTACAAGTTCCTCAATAAGAACTATCTGGCTTTAACTGTTAGGTTTTTTCAGTCTGTTTCTGATCAAATAAACGTTTGTCCTTACCAGGTAACAAAAATTTGAATAGGCTTAACTGTAAAGGCATGAATTGACTATTAATGTCTATGTTAGTGTTGTACAATTATCATGTGGCAAACAGCTATTGACGTCTGTGCTGTTCTCACACCGCCACCTTGTTAAAGTGACAATCACCTTGCTAATGTGACAGAACAGTCCGTATGAAAGCAAGAGTGAATCTCTCGATCTCATTCCTGTCCTTATGTTCCACGACCTGCCGGTAAACACAGAAACAGTCTGTTAGAGTGAGCTTCAAACCGTGATGGGCATCTCTTCCACTCGATATGATGAAAGAACCAAGCGCTCAAACAGCAAGACGAGGTGCTGGGTGTCTCTCTCACACACACTTATAAGATTCCATATTTTCTGTTCCAGACTCTCCTACAAGATAGATTCAGACTCCAGCTGTGATTTCAGCACACTACATCTTTCCTTTTTTCTGTCCATTTCAGTAAATCTTTTTTGTTGATGCGAGTACCAGTATTCTTCATTGCCTCAACCTCACCCATGGATCAAGTCCAGGTTGAAGAAGGGTGGGGGGTGGTTGGATGGGTTTGGGAAGGGTATCTGGGTCAGAATTGAGGTCTTTTCCTGTTCTGTTATCTTACATGATCACACATACACTCTTTTTTTCTATCTGACTTTAATCAATAGTGATGGTTCTGGGAGTTCTGCTGCCCATGTTTTATACAGCCATTCCCGCAATATTGAATATTTACTGCCGTTAGGAATGGTAGTGACAAGGAATCTAACAATTGCGATTCAAATCATTTAGTACTTTTGAGCAAGCAAAAAATTGATGAAAGGTATTTGAAAAAAATATGATAAAAAAATTAAACAATACAAAACTATTAAGTTGTTTTATGAAGTAAGGTGTCATGTAAAGTAAGCAGGCTGTTATTGCAGAATAAATCCCAACAAGGTGATCAGGACACAGACATAAATCTACTGATAGGTTACCTATTGGCTTTATGCCAAGACACAGCGTAAAGACAAGAAAGACATCCAAAATGATCTCAAATGTAGTATTCATTTAGCATATTTATATTTAACTTATTTTAAGTACATTAGTTTTATGGTCAAGAAGACTCGCAGTACCAGGGTGATCCAGTGTGAGTGTTATTTTTAGGCAATTGCGCTTATGGCATTATCTAATTACCACCAGCAATATATTTTCCCTGCCTTCAATAATCTTTTTTAATTGTTTGTTCATTTTAGTTCAATGGGCATTAATGTTAACAGATAGAACATAATTTTTTTAATTAATTAGCCAATATTGAAAATAACATGAATTAAAATGATAAACGCAGTGGAAGCACTGTTCGTTGTTACTTCATGTTACTAATTTAGTAAGTATAGTCACATGTCAGGTAATGCTTTTAAACACCTCAAATGTATTTGGAAACTGTTATTTTAGTACATCGGTCTGTTTAAAGAGTTTTTCCAGAATAATTTAGTTGATTTTTTTGTTACACATATAGTTATTCTTTTAAATTGAACTGTTAATTTAAAAAAAATATGTAATCAAATGCTTCGTTATTCTAGATTTAACTATGAGCTTGCTGTAAGATTAACTTCCTATATCTGTTCAGAGATTCACAACCGAAATGGATACAATATGTCATCATGGGCCCACGTGGGGTTTTGAGACCACTTAAGTGAAGTGAGGTCTTGGTCTGCACCAGCCAGAGTTTTTCTTACCTTATCATCCTTGTGAATGAAATGGATGATGCCAATGGTGGATTTAGAGCGTTGTGAACTCGTAGAAGTGTGATTTCCTCTTCCTGGCTTGCGGAGAGCGTGCAGAGAAGAGAGTCAGGTAATCCTGGCTCAGGATGGAAGAGCTGGCCCAGGATGAAAGAAAAGACCTCAGCTGAGAAAAGAAAGGGAATTAGGCTTTGCCACGAGGGGGGCTCCTGGATCATGGCAGCTGGAGAACGCAAAGTGAAGAAAACGTTTGTCGAGGTAGCTAGTGATATGAGAAGACTTTGTTGAGAAGAAGCTGAAATAATCTAACGTGTATGTTCATGAAGGTTACATACTAAACCCTATGGTGATTTTCAATGCTTTCTGAATCTTCTTGTTTTTGTCCTTGTATTTACTGATAAAAGTAGATATTTCAAACTTGGTTCTTTGTAGATCAATTCGATATTTGTTGAAGAAATTCAAAAAATACAGATTGGTATTGTTAAAAACATTCAATGAAACAGGAATGGGAAAAAAAGAAATGTCAAAGGCTCATAGTATGCACACAACGGGATTTGTTCTAGTACGACATGCTTCGGGATCAATGCTTCGGGAACAATGTGCCTATATGAACAGCCACAACCCAAACCAAAATTCTGATTGCATTATAAGTATGTAGATTTAAAACGTTATTTTTTATATCATGCATCAAAACTGCTTGTTAGTACAGCCACGGTGCCTACAGAGGGTCTTATCATTGGCGTCAGTGAGATCCATTCTAAAATGACTATAGCAGGGGGGTCATTTTACTGCTGAAAACATCTGTGTGGCAGACAGCATTGTTTTCCACAATAACAGTGTAATTTATCTTTTTGTTTTTATTTTCTGTGATTAAAGGATTTGTCTTTGACAAGTCTTACTTGATAGCACATTTAAATAGTACTGTATAATTTGCTGGCAAACTGAAATTTCACGGAATCGGAGTGATGGCACAGCACCTGCTAGATAAGTATGTCCAGCTGCGCGAGACGACAACTAAATAAACTTCAACAACCCAAAATGGGCAAAACCTTCATTAAGCATTAGTTTTACAGCTGAAAGATTGTTTCCTCATATACCCTATTCACACATGTAAAGAGCAATATATCACAATGTCACCAAATTCAATCTTCAATTTACACATAAATTGTTATAATTATCTTTTTGCATGTTGAAGTCAAATGACATCAAACTAATATTCCACAAAATTACTGAGCAGACTAAATGATCAATCCTTATTATAAGCTAACTGTTGTGAATAGGGTAAAAGTTGTACTTGCAATAACTTTAAAAAGCTATTGCTGCTTTATAAAAAATACAATGTATAAAAGAAGTTAAGCCCACTAACCAGCATTTTTGATTACCACTGAAAATGATTTATTACTGCAGCAACTGATCAATAAATATTCCATTCCATTCCATTTTCTACCGCTTATCCGAACTACCTCGGGTCACGGGGAGCCTGCGCCTATCTCAGGAGTCATCGGGCATCAAGGCAGGATACACCCTGGATGGAGTGCCAACCCATCGCAGGGCACACACACTCACTCATTCACTCACGCACTCACACCCTACGGACAATTTTTTCCTGAGATGCCAATCAACCTACCATGCATGTCTTTGGACCAGGGGAGGAAACCAGAGTACCCGGAGGAAACCCCCGAGGCACGGGGAGAACATGCAAACTCCACACACACAAGTCGGAAGCGGGAATCGAACCCCCAACCCTGGAGGTGTGAGGCGAACATGCTAACCACTAAGCCACCGTGCCCCCCGTATCAATAAATATTGATAGTGAAAATAATTGACAATGAATTTCAATATTGATTAGCAGTGGTGGAAAGAGTACTGGAAATTTGTATGCAAGTGCAAGTACTGTTACATTGCTGAAATTCTACTCGATTACAAGTAAAAGTACTTGTGTTACAAAGGTAATTGAGTAAAAGTTAAAATTACTCTTCTCAAAAACATCTCAGAGTTCTAGTTACATTTTATTCAGTGTTGTTTAATGAATTAACCATAATTATTAATAATCAAATTTGGAGATTTATATAGAAAAGAGCTACTTTTAACAAAACACATATTTACCTTACTGATAAAGCATATAACAGGATACAACTCCAAAAGTTGGCAACATAAAAGTAATCCCTTCCGCTTCTTTTGAGTTATTAATGACGTCTTATTTAAGCGAATTGATCGAACTGCACAGTTTGCAAAACTGCTTTGCATGCGTCTGTAAGGTGGTGGAAAATGTGAGAACAGAGGAACCACCAACCACCCACTGGCCCAATGGCGGAGTCCAAGTGGCATGGTGAAGGCATTCGCGCGTTCTGTCTTTCCAGCGCTCTGGGTTGTTACAGTTAACGTTATTTTAACATTGCGTAATTTAATATGACTCCATAAGATAAAAAGGAAACCTCGTTGAATGATATTATTTGTATTTGGTTATCATGAGTGGTAATAAACCTGTAATTTGGTCAGTGTTCGATTATTCTGCTTTATTCTAAATTATACTCCTTCATCCGATTCTCAGTATCGCTTAGAGTCTCGTGCCGGCCGTTACACGCGGATCTCACGGTCACAAACTCGTCAGTCTTGGTCACTGCCAGAGGTTCTATGACTAGTAACACTCAGAAAGCATTATTTTATCTAGTCCCCTTAGACTATAAAAACTTAATCAAAGTAATGATTATTTCTAACCAGAGGTCATGACCACTCCATTGAGATAAATAGACCAATCTTACTTCCTCTGATAGCTTTGTATAATCATGCCATAGTTTCCTATGTACACTAAGTTAGAATAATATTTCAATAACCAGAGGTTTGAGACTTACCTTATTTAGATTGGTCAGACAACATATGTGCTGTTCTAAACGGAAACATTAGCCCCTACGGTCTAAGTACACTTAAACTAATGCCAAGTAGTTAGCCGGAGCTCTAAGATCTCAGCTGGCGTACCCCAATGCTCCACCTAATACAGGATTTTAGTCCGTCACTAACCTAAACGTAGATTTGCGGTAACAAAGAATATAACATGATCTACTAAAGTTCATAAACTCAGAATAATGCCGAACAATTCAAACATGACAATTTATTAGTCAGGTAAATGTTTCTTGCCAATTACAATTCAATTCAATTCAGAGAATACGAAAACAAAACATCAAATCCTCAAAGATTAGTCTACGAGTCTAAGAAGCATACCTGACAGTAGAAAAAGATGCGATCGGAAAAAACACAGTGCTGTGTGTCTGAAGGCTCACACACAGCACCGTGGGGTTCATCATAGTCAGAATTCCCCAGAACATTTTGCCTGCTTCCCTTAAATACCCAGACCAAAATACCCTTCCTCCACACAACAACAATTTACATTGTAAAAGACTCTGTCCTGGATCTGATCAGGCCACATATGGGCATTTGCACGAAGACACAACCTCAACAGAGAGCAGAATATCTTAAAGCCTCAAACCTATGTTATGATCTGCTCTACTGCTGTGGATATGAGACCATTGTACCAACCGAGACATTTCAAATGATACCAAACATGCATATGAAGATTCTTTGTTCTTATAAGATATGGTATTTGTCAAATCCAGTTCATGGGTGAGCTTTGAATTGCTCTGAGTTCAGTTGGAGAGAGAGGAGAGAACAGATGTAAAGGTGTGAGTTGGTAATCATCATTCATTGTTATAAGCTGTCTGAGATGGAGATGCAAACTCTGCGGGGAGTTCATTGTATTGGATGAAGTTCTGTGTTTCCCGGAATATGGTGCCCTTTTGGTGCGGACACCTTGGCACCAGCCTTACACGTCCAATCGCATATATGTTTCCTACTCACTTATAAATGCAGAGCACTTAATGTAGAGACTTTGGAGTGAGATGGACAATTGTATCTCATGATATAGCCGTTTGGATGAAACTTGGCGAACGGAGTGATAGAGGACTCGAACCAGCCTTCGTATTGTGTCCCTTTCCCACAGGGACTTTCAAGCGCGCAAAACCGCTGTTCCCCTTCAGTCGGTCTCTCGACGTTGTGTTGAGAGACAGACTGGGGTTTGATTCTGAGAACCTATCGTCTCCGAGATAAAACTAAAACGCCAATGGGGATTGGCCAATGGCCCTTCCACACCAGTCTCCGCCCCGTACATATGGGTATAAAAGGAAGATGGCGGTGGTCATTCATCTTCCTTTGTTCTTTGGAACCTTCTTGGCATATGATGTCGAGTTTATCTCTTTGAGTTCCTGCTGCACTTATGACGCAGAGCAGCGGACTTCTCCCTTCAAACGGCGGATCTCCCTCGGCGAGAGGACTCTTTCCTGTCGGCGACGGATTTCTCCTCCGGAGCGCAGACTTCCCCTGGGCGTCTCGGCAGCGAGCAGCAGATCTAAAGAGCAGGTCCTTTTCAGGACCAATATTTCTCACAGTTTCCACTCTCATCCAGGAGGGGGGACGGACACAGCGGCTACCCCGGTTGTTGGGCTTCCAGCATGCTGGTGCTGCCGTTGTGGATCAGTTCTGTCCGCACTGCGGGCGGTGTATGATTCAGATGTTGCGTCACTGGGGGCTGTGTTCCCAGGGGACTCAGCCGCCAACTGAATTTTTCATTTCAGCCGTGAACGTTTTTCATCAGCTACTGGCTGGCGGATCGTTCGCACCTCGCCTCGTCTAACCGTTCCCCAAGAGACGGTCCCACCGTCTTGTTCCTACACCACGCACCGGAAACGGTGCATGGTGATGATGACATGTTGCAGCTGTGTTCCTGGGTATGACAGACCCATCTTCGAATCTTACGGGCACGACACCTGTACTGCACGTTGGGGTTCCAGCATGCATTGGTATGGTTTGTCCTCAGGTGTGGCGGTCACAGCGGCTACGTACTCCGGAATGTTACTGCAACCCCGTCTGTTCCCTGTGCGTGACCGCCGCCTCGGCGAGGTTGAACGCTTCAGCGAACATCGGGGGTGATCGGGGTTCTCGTGTTTGTTACTCGCGCGTCATCCATGCCCCGACAGGCTCACCAGGCTCGTCCCCGATGGGCGGTGGTGTACCGTCCCATAACGGGCAAGACTCGACAACGTGCTCTGTCATAACATCTGATAGCTACCTCCGGTCATCAGATGCGAAGCCCCTTTGAGCTTCTGCCTCCTTGCGGGCAAGCCCAAGAGGAGGCAACGCAGAGTTGACGGCCGTGCTTCCCCAGGCCGGAGATGCACGTTGAGCTCACTAGATGTGGAGTATGCCGTTCGCGGCATGCTCCTGTCTGATGCAAAGCCCCTTAGAGCTCCCGCCTCTGGGCGGTCGAGCTCGAGAGGCAACGCAAAAGTGATGGCCGTGCTTCCCCGGACTGCCGCGGGCATCTGGTTGTAGTGGCCCCGCCCTCCCCGAAGGCTCGCCGCTGACACGGAGATCCACGTGGAGCTCATTAGACGTGGAGTATGCCGTCCGCGGCATGCTCCTGTCTGAAGAGCTCAGGGAGCTATTACTTTCCTGGACGGTGAAGGGAGCTAGGGGCTATGTTGACCACCCAGGTGGACTAGCAGCCGTGGTGCAACCCTGATGCTGCCACTTGGAGGAGTCGACCAAGTCTCCCTTCCAGGGCATGTAGCTCTTCGACACTCGTATCGAGGAGTTATAATGCCGTGGGTTAAGCTGCTTTCACCCTCCACGCTATGGTGATCAATAGGGTCCAAAACATTATGGCGACCCATTGGGTCATATGCCAGAGCGTTTGGATCTGGTTGATGGGAAGGTCGACCCGGCTGCGCACCGCCACAGGCCTCGCGCCTCGAGCGACGAAGGTCAGGGCGAATTCCCTGGGTTGGACGATGTCCATGATAGTGGTCCAAGGATCTGTAGCTCAACCTTGCGTGATGAAGCTTGGAAGGTCCGCCTTCTAGGGCATTGCGCAAGCATGGCTGTATGGTGATACTGGGGAGATATTCTATGGTGAAGAAGCAGACTGTTCCGTGACCCGACCATCTATGGATTGCTGAGGTCCTGAGCACAGCCTGAACTCCATCAGCCCCACCTCCCCGCGGTGGCCCCTCTGATACTGGGCCCTCCAAGGATGGCCCGTCAGAGATGCAGAGCCTCGCATGAGGATGCCTTTACCCTGTTGGGTAACCGCCTCAGAGCGGCCCTGACAGGAGAGCCATGGGAATGGAGAGTACACTCACTCTCCGGGCTTCTCCCCAGTGATATCGCTGCCTTTCGCAATCTCCACGTGACGTTGCGTTGGCCGGCGGTAACCCTAAGCAGGTAAGTACGCAGAGCAGTCAACCTATCCTGGGTCCCACCCTGTGTAAGGTGACCGCTCTGTCAGCCACTAACCAGCCTCCCACGGCACGGTGAAGCAGATCATCCTCCGATTTTGCAACCACGGTTCTTGGGCGCAAGAGTGGGAGCTCCTCTTATCTAGCAGTGGAACTAGACTCTGCCCTTATGCAGCATGCTCACCACGAGTTTCTGCAGTCGGTGTTGAACTGGATGAATCTGGTCAGCCGGACTCCGGGTCCCGCTGATCACTTTCAGTGCTCCTGGGCACGTGGCGTCCTCAACGGGTAACCCGCTTGATGCGTGTTAAGATAAGTCCCCAGTCTGTCTCTCAACACAACGTTGAGAGACCGACAGAAGGGGACATCTCGGTTATGTCTTCATGCCACAACGCTTTGCCGATCCGCTGAAAGGAGCACCTCTCAGGTTCCTCAGCACAAAGGGTGATTAATGACCGCCGCCATGTTTTAGTTTTATCTCGGAGATGATAGGTTCTCAGAATCAAACCCCAGTCTGTCTCTCAACACAACATCTCATTCCCTCCATCAGGGAACGAAGGTTACAGACGTAACCGAGATGTTTGATACGTGCCCTGCCTGCCGCACACGTTCGTCCTCCTCCATGTTTAAATTAAATTGCCGGCAGATGTCTTGAAATCTGTGTGAATCAAGTTCTTTTGAGCGATTTGAGTGAACGGCGCCATGTGAGGATGACAATGTGAGTTAAAATACCGCAGTAAAAGTACCAATACAGCACAAAAAAATTACAAGTACACTGTTTTTAAACCACCTAAAAAAGTAAAATTCCTGAAAAAAACTGGACACCTCATACTGTGTAGCTGAACGCTATGGAAAAACGAATTTTTCACAGATGACTGAAGCTTTTTCCAATAACGCAGTGAAACTGCACTGCCAGTGGCACCGAAGCTGCACGGACCTATGGCGATGGAGCTCGCCAAATGGGGTGGGGCTTATAGCTATATAAGCAGACACATCTCTGCAGTGTCCTCAGGTTACTTCGACTGAAGCGACAACCCTGGAAGTACGGCCAGGAATGCAGTACTCCTTCCCGTATCTCAGGAAACCAAGGTTACTTGAGTAAACGAGTACCTTCCCTATCGATACTTCACACGTACTGCGTAGCAGGACGCTATGGGGGACCAATACAAACCCGCCGTGCTGCATGAAGACCAATAACTCAAGACCACCCCGGAACAAGGTTTGGGGGCCAAGCATGAGCAGGGAAGCCCTGCTGTGCAGACAGGGCCATGCTAAGAGGTGGATAATAATAAGACGATAATAGATTTAACACTTAAATTAACCGAGTTCATAGCTAGATAAACAAACTGTAATACCCCTGAAATAACGGTACATGTTAACGTTATATGCATTAGCTAAACACAACGACATAAGGTACACAAATGTAGTGGATTGGACTCAGCCCTTGTCAAAGCCTGTCCTACGTGATTTCCGCCTGGAACGGGATAAAATGGCGGACGGACGGTCGGATAGGAAGTGTGCGCATAGCTGCCTAACGTGACGCTCGCGAGTAGCTCCTTTCCCGGAGTTATGTAACTTTCTTTTTGTTATGTTTAGTTTTCTTTTGTTTAATTTTCTTTGCGTGGATGTTCGGAGATAAAGGCTGTGGTAGTGACTGTTGAGCAGTCTAACTCTGTGTGCCGTGTACCAGCTGCTTGCTCATATAGCGTCGGTCTGTGAGGACGATAATGGCTCTGTGACAAATCCAACATGTAAGCTGTGGCTCTGTGATGGTGTGTGATTACTACACCGGTACAATTCTTGATTATTCTCACCAAGACTGAGGTTCTCAAGATTTGACGATCATCCGGCTGCAGCTGCTGTGTGGGGATACGATGGTTCCCATATTGATTTGCTTTCCTTGTTATAAGTGGTTCCCCCATTACGGGTGAAGCGTGTCTCTCTGCAGCCGCCCCGTGGTGACGGGATGATTCTAGAATAAGAGACATGTAAAGAACCATCTAGATGTTTGTTTTGTTTACCACTGTTTTTCCCCAGTACTTGAATTTGACATATTCTGTTTACCCAAAAATTGCAGTTTGAGTTTGTTCTGTAGTATTTTCTGTTTGTTCTTTTCATATATTTATTTGTTTGGGGCTGTAACCGCCATTAATGGGTAAATCGCTCCCTTGGCCGCTAGAGGGTGGTGTACTGCAGTGACAACACACATTGTGGCTTGATTTGTGATGATTTGGGTGATAGGTGTGCTGTGATTTGAGGATCGGTTTGCACTAACACGCGCCAAGGGTGGTCGTTGCAAATTACCAATCTTGTCTATCTGGCCCTGTTCACTGTCTACAGCCTATTCATTATTTAGTTTTTTGTTGTTTCTTCATTTACCTACCTAAAGTCCTAGTGTTCATTCAAGTGACAACCTTGAGCAGGCATATTGCCTGGATTGGTATATAGGGTGAATGTGGACCTTAGCACAAAAATATTTCTTGAAGTTAAGACAGAAATAAATAGTCACACTTACAGGTTGTGATTCGGTGGAGCTAACAGTTCCAAATAAAGTTGGAATTGCCCCCTCTTTCAAGGATAGTCGTTTAACATACCCTGCAGTCACATCAAGATTATCGAAGCAATCTTTGGTGAAATGACGTGCGCACAGTAAAAACCTGGGGTTATACTCCTTTCATTGATATATACATGTGTCATTGAAAAATGAATTGTATCCATAGTTTCCTCAGAAGTTCTTCCTTTTGTAGTTTAAATAAGACAGACTTGGTTTCACAACGTAGAACACAGGTTCTAGACATGATGCTCACGCATCACGAACGAGCGACAGTGTTTGGGGGAGGAGAGTTACAAATATGGTAGAACGATTACTTCAACTACCAAAGATGCGTTTCTCGATAATCTGCCTGAATTGTCTAAAATATCCAGCATGAGTAATAACGTTGACGATTTTGACACTACTATTGAAAATTTTAACTCTACTTTCTCGGAAATATTAGACACAGTTGCTCCTCTGCGTTTAAAGAAAATTAAAAATAGCAGCCCAACACCGTGGTATAATGAACACACTCAGACTCTAAAAAAAGCATCCCGTAAAATGGAGCGCAACTTTAAGAAAACGAATTTAGAGGTATTTCGTATAGCATGGAAGGATAGTACTCGAAATTACAGGAATGCAATAAAAACGTCTAGATCCGCCTACTTTTCAACACTAATAGAGGAAAACCATCACAACCCTAGGTTCTTATTTAACACCGTGGCTAAATTAACAAAAAATAAGTCGTCATCGACGTCAGATTCTGATTATCAGCATAACAGTGATGAATTTATGAACTACTTCACAAGTAAAATCCAAGATATAAGAGAAAAAATTATAACAATGCAACCTGTAGTGAAATCCGCTGAACAAACTAACTACAGCAACCCTAAGGAGAAATTGCAATTATTTTCTACAGTAGATCACGATGAACTGTCTAAAATCATTAAATCATCTAAATCATCAACATGCATGCTAGACCCTATACCTACAAAACTACTGAAAGAAATGCTCCCCGAAATTATAGATCCTCTTCTTAGTATTATTAACTCATCTCTGACATTAGGACATGTGCCTAAAGCATTTAAGGTGGCTGTTATAAGGCCTCTTTTAAAAAACCCCAAACTCGACCCTAAAGAACTAGGGAATTACAGGCCTATATCGAATTTACCTTTTATATCTAAAGTTCTGGAAAAAGTAGTTTCAACTCAATTATGCTCCTTCCTCCAAAGGAATGACATTAATGATGAATTCCAGTCTGGATTTCGAGCATGTCACAGTACAGAGACTGCTTTGATCAGAGTTACAAATGATCTGCTTTTAGCGTCTGACCGTGGCTGTATTTCGTTATTGGTGCTGCTAGACCTCAGTGCTGCATTTGACACCATTGACCACAGCATACTTCTACATAGACTCGAAAATTACGTCGGCATTAACGGAATAGCATTGAAATGGTTTAAGTCTTATTTATCCGACCGTTTTCAATTTGTAGCAATAAACAATGAGGTGTCCCGCAAATCACAAGTCCAGTACGGTGTACCACAGGGCTCAGTCTTGGGACCCCTGCTCTTCGCATTATACATGCTACCTCTAGGAGATATAATAAAGCGACACGGAATTAGCTTTCACTGTTATGCTGATGATACTCAACTTTATATTTCCTCGATGCCTCATGAAACCCAGCAGTTTCATCGAATAAAGGATTGCATAGTTGACTTAAAAATGTGGATGAGTAACAATTTTTTACTACTAAACTCGGACAAAACAGAAGTGTTACTTACTGGACCGAAAACTGCTATGCGTAACAACCAAGAATACTGCTTAACGATTGACGGATGCTCCATAAAATCCTCGTCATCAGCTAAGAATCTTGGCGTTGTATTTGACAGTACTCTCTCATTTGAAAGCCATGTCGCAAACACCTGTAAAATTGCATTTTTCCATCTTAAGAATATATCTAAATTACGTCATATGCTGTCACTGTCAGATGCAGAGAAATTAATTCATGCATTCATGACATCAAGACTAGATTACTGTAATGCACTTCTAGGTGGTTGCCCTGCGGGCCTATTACAAAAACTGCAACTGGTTCAAAACGCGGCAGCTCGAGTTCTTACACGTACAAAAAAGTATGAGCATATAACCCCGGTTCTGTCAACCTTGCACTGGTTACCTATAAAGCATCGCATTAACTTTAAGATCTTGCTTATTACCTATAAAGCCCTACATGGTCTAGCGCCGCAGTATTTGAATGAACTTCTATTGTATTACAGACCACCACGTACATTACGCTCTAAGGGGTCCTGTCAGTTGGTAATACCTAGAATTTCAAAATCAAGTGCAGGTGGTAGATCCTTTTCTTATCTAGCGCCTAAACTTTGGAATATTCTTCCCTGCACGGTCCGGGAGGCAGACACACTCTGTCAGTTTAAATCTAGACTAAAGACTCATCTTTTTAATCTTGCATACACTACACCTCCATAATATTAATCCTCAGAGGATTTAGGCTGCATTATTTAGATCAACCGGAACCAGGAACACATCCAACAACAAATGATGTACTTGTTGCATCAAAGAGTGCAGAACAGTACTCTACTCTCAGCCAGTCTTGTCTCTTTGTTCCAAGGTTACCGCAGGATGCAGTTCATGCCCAGACCTGATGGCAGAGCTGAGAATGGGAAGCGGTGACCTGACAAGTGCTAAGAGGATAGAGCTGGATAAAGGACGCGACAACTTTGTTTTTTTCTACAACATTTCAAATGCTATTAGATTGTTAATGATAATCTTTAATTTTTATATTTTTATTAAGCCTTGTTGTGCAAGCACTGATGAGCTTGTGCAGAGGCAGCAGCTTTTGCCAGAGGGGAACTGGAATCCCCTGGTTGGGCCTGGGTTCCCCTGAGGTTTTTTTTCTCGATGGGAGTTTTGGGTTCCTCACCACCGTTTGCATATTGTTTTGCACTATCTGCCTGGCCGGGGGGGCTGCTTTAGAATTCATACTTGTATTAAATGTGTCTCATGTACAGTTGCTTTGTAACAATGAAAATTGTAAAAAGCGCTATATAAATAAAGTTGAGTTGAGTTGAGTTGAGAGTGAAGTTTTTGCAGCAGTCCCAGCAAAACGTAGGCGGGGACTATTTCTAGTGACGTAGATATGTGGTGGTTAGAGACTCGGACAAGTTCATGTCTCGTTTGAGTAATTCAGAGTCTACTTCCTTTTTTACAAGCCAATAACCTTGTTATTCATTCACCTTCAGACTTAGAACTTGGCAGACTGCTTACTTTCAAACACGGCATCATAACAGACTGCTTGAAATGTAATTTTCATAATCTAATCTTACTTTCTCTTTAAAGTTTTACTTTTCACAAACCAATGCAGTTTCACTGCATAATTGGAAAAAGCTTCGTACGCAGTATGAAGTATTGATAGGGAAGATCTATCAGTGATGTCACCTTAGAGTAGTTTTAACACACATTTGTATGATAAAAAGCATTTGAAAATGGCAAACAACACTAAGTATGCTGCCGGGGGACAACTGAACAAACCAAGCTGTCCAAGATTGGGATCATATGATGGAATCATGCGTACCATTTCAAAACCATCATCTATCTAAAGGCCTGTTTATACACGAGCCTGGCTCCGCTTCGCGAGCCTCCGCTGACCGCGCGCGCAACTCCCCAAACGGACGAGACGTTAATACTTGACGCGTTCACCGTTGAGATATTCTTTGAAACGACAAGGGGCGCACAAACGAAATTGTCCTGTACATCCTCAGTAAGTAGAAGAAAATTAGGAATTTTCCCGGAATTACGTCTGACTTAATGTCTCGAGTTTGATAATCTATTGCGAGCTTTCCATATGGATGTGTATTTGACCCAGAATATTGTACCATTCATCAGGCCTCTGCTCACAGCATATATCTGAGAGTGTAGAGAAAAGTATGTAGCTGAAAGGCCTGAAATGATATTGAATCCTAGGTTTGAGGGGTAAACGGGAGTCGTGCTGGTATTTTAACTGATAAATTGCTGACGATTGCTGCTATTAACTTGTGTCAGCGATCTCATATTGAACCATGAAGGGCAGCATTATCTTTCCCCCCTGATGGAAGGTTTGTTTCATTACTTTTATGTGTTCAATGTTTTCTTGCCCTGAGGTGTATTCTAGGTAATTGGGTGTATATTGTACTTTGTCTTCCCCTTGAGTTTTGTACCCCAAACTTTTACATTATAGAAGTCTGTCATAACTTTTGCGAACTTGGGTTTAGAATGAGATTAAAACTGATTAAATCAGAATGTGAATAAATTAAAATAGCATTATGCAAATATTTAATCAAACCCACCATTTTTTTCCCCTGATTGGCAGCGCATACTGGTCAGCATTCAGCACCAAAGACAACCAAGACGCGCAACCCACCATGTGTACAGTCTGCTTGCAAAGGCATAGCCTACCGCTCTGGGCTAAGGTGCCCTCCAGTTAAGCAACCTTCAGCCCTATGGACCTCCGACTGACTGCAAATATCAGGTGTATAATGAGGCTATAGCCAGAGGGGCTATTGAAACGTGAGGAGAAGAACATTCTCAAGCTTGATGAATTGAGAAGGGCTTTAAAAACACCAAAAATGAAGCACATGTCACAGAAGTACTGTTAGCGTAAGAGCTAAAGAAAAGAAATTATGGTGAAACAGTCCCTGTCTGATTGTTCTGCTTCCAGTTTGCGCAGTAGTTGCATCATCGCTATCAAAAAGAGGAGAGGCCTTATAGAAACATAAGTGAAATTTTGTCCTAAAGGATAAATCAGAAATAAGTTAAATGGGAATAGTGGTAACACACTGTCATTGTGGATTATATCTGGTGTTGTTTGCTTCTCACTAATTTTGAGACTTGTTTCACTAGCTCTCATGGACCTGAGCAGCAGATCATCACAGTGCCAGGCTAGGTAAGGGAACAACTGTGAAGCGAGGCATAGCTGGCAGTGCCAAGCTGGCGGGCAAACCCCTCCCCCATGAGCCCTTTCACTTTGTGCCAAATGTCTTGGGCATTGGCGAGGGGTTGGCGTGCTGGACCAAACGAATTCATAAAGACTAATTGGTTGGAAGGTTCTATAACTAGTTATTATGGAAAATATTATAACTAGATAGCTATGCTTGTTTCTTATCAGATTTATGAATGTATTGCCCCAGGAGTTATTCACAGTTTAAAGTTTCACATGAAGCTTTCATAGGCGGATATCGCAGTTTTAAGAGAAGGATAGAACAAGCTTTTACCATATTCTTGTGCCCTTTACCGACCATAATGAGGATAAAGGGTTACTATGGCAACCAAAGACTCAGGTACAATTTATCTTTGTGAGGCCCAGTTCTAGCAAATGCTATGAAGGTTTTTCAACAAGGAAAAGGGAGACTTCAGAGGCTCGACAGGTGAAAATAAAGCTATATTTTAGATGCTTAAATGGATGAAAATGAAATTAATCTGCTGCTAGTCACAAAAAGACAAACATCCTCTTTTTTCACGCACTACAAAAGAAACCTTTCTGCTTGCTGAGGTTGTGGTAATGAGCCAAAACAGCTCATTTCAGATCCGTCAGTTATTTGTCTTGAGTCTATAACTAAAGATCAGAAATAAAGATTTAGAACAGTTTTTTTCTCCAAAGGTGTTGAATATTATTTAAGAAACATATTGTGTGACATAATATTACTTTTAAATATCTACTAATGCACTTATGTGGCCATCCGTGCGGTTAATGTGTAATGTCTGTGCAACATCTTTTTTATTGCATTTTTTTAAATGACTCCACCATGCTCCATTCTGGTTTATAACTTTCACTTTTTACAATGTAATATTTCTAAATGATGAAATATAGTCCCAGCTTGTTTTCTTAAATACCTAGCTTCACTTGGAAATACAATTGTTTTTATTGAAGTAAAATAGGTCACAAATGCTGATTTGTGCCCAAATGTTATTTTGCAGTGATTACCTAATATTCAGTTGTAGTAGAGAGACATAATAGTCTTCCTCTTCTGATTTGTTACTTTTGACAGAAGCATATTAATAATGAACCATATTTGACATACTGCCACTGAAACCTTCTCAGTCTCTCCTCCGGTTCTGTAGCAGATGCAGGTCAGTCTGTCAGAAGATGTTATTGTAATTTGACTTAAGCTTGGATCCCAATGGAATGAAGGTCTGCTACCTCTCCAGAGTATGTCAGGCACTCCTCAGATGGCTTGAGGACACATAAGAGCAATGAGGATGGGTTCAAGTCGGGTTAACCTTTGATACCCCAGGTCTCATAACTCTGCAGGTTTGTGCTGTTTGAGATATTTTGTTGTTGACTGCAACAAACATGAATATAATTCACAGGTAAAATTACATATTAAGCTATTACTAAATAATGAAGAACACAGAAAATGAGTCAAGTAACATTGTTGGTTATTATAAGTATATTTTATTCCCAACAAGTGTAAAGAGGTACAGAGCACCAGTATCCCAGTATAATATCATCTGCCATTTTTAAGGACAAAAAATATATATTTTTAATTGAATGGTCTTCAATAGACAGTTGTGTGTAGTTGTGTTGTGGCATCTACAAGAATGTGTAAACTGCTGCAGGTAACCACGCAGTATGTCTCCTTTGAAAAGAAAATGCTGTTCTTATGCACATTTAGGCTTATGTTTCAGTCTTAAATATGTTTCTTTTACGCCTTACTGCAGTCAGAGCCACTGAGGTTGTCTCTGTAAAATATGCAATGTAGTGGCAGATCTCAACCCCTAGGTTTAATTATGGTTTAATTTAAGAGATGTGATAATTAGAGTCACAAAATGGAGCCACTGAAGCTGCTACAGATGTATGTAATGCTCTTTATGCCTTTTGAGTTTACTGAAATCCGAAAATAAATGCATAAAACTTGCCTGTTCAAATACATGCTGGGAGTTGTTCATAAAATGCTGTGTGGGTTAGCTGAGGCTATTTGCTGAATATGTATTACCAGTTCCCTTTTCCTCAGGAGCTCGACACCTTCTGAGCTTCAGGCGTCTGAGAACCAGTTGGAAGGTTTCACAGCAGCCATTTAGCAGCAAAAATGCTTCCCACACATTAGTTTAATTTGTTTACCAGCCTGTTCCCACATGAAGGCATTTAGCACCACACTTACATTTAGCGCTTTGAATCTGTATGACAGAGAGAGAGACATAATGATCTAAAAACAGGTTCATTGAGACAGAATTTACATTTACAGAGTGGAGAAATATGATAAAACAGCACTATGTTAGCATGAATGAGGACTGTTCGCACATAACTTGCATCTTAATGCTGCATTAGAGAATTGTGTTACCTTAATGACTTTTATTTTGTCCAAATAAATATCCTCCAGAGTTAGAATGTCCCATCCACTAATACCCCGATCATATGGAACAAGAAAACAAAAGGTGTAGAGAAGGCATTTTATTTTGCTATTACATTTGTTTTATGTTTTGCAGCTGGTGAATTGTGAAGAGGTTTCTTTTTATTTGGGCCAAAAACAAACTATTCAAACAACCCAGACACTACTGAAAACCGGCATGGCTGAACCCTGGCAACCATCAACTCACACTTTGTAGACAGGGCCAGGGCTGAGTGATTACACCGACACTGTATAAAAAATTCGTAAAATTCTTTGAAATGTTTTTTACAATCAAAAAATGTAGAATTACAAGAAAATAAATTTACAAGTAGGAAAACACTGTTACTGTACTTTATGGTGTATATATTTTATTTGTTATCTTGTATCTCTAGAGTTATTTTACTTTTTATTTCAATTTTTAACAATTTTTTTACTGAAGTGTACAAATTTCAATTTAAACTGATGGCTTGCGGTTCCTATTATGATAATGACAATTATTTTTTTTCGCTATTAATTAGACAGCAGTGAAATTAAATGGAGTATCTCTTTTTTCATCAACATTCAATATACACAATATTTTTTATTTATATCTTAAGCACAATTATCTAAGTAATTTCTTATATTTGATAAATCACCCGGCCTTAACTTCACTATTGTCACGTGTGCTGACAAAAGAACGCGTCCATACAAAGGGTATCCAAAATGTGTACTTTAACATAAGAACAAAAGGCAACCAGGGAACCAGGGAACCAGGGAACCAGGGAACCAGGGAACCAGGGAACCAGGGAACCAGGGAACCAGGGAACCAGGGAACCAGGGAACCAGGGAACCAGGGAACCAGGGAACCAGGGAACCAGGGAACCAGGGAACCAGGGAACCAGGGAACCAGGGAACCAGGGAACCAGGGAACCAGGGAACCAGGGAACCAGGGAACCAGGGAACCAGGGAACCAGGGACGTAGCATAAACAATAGCAGACAATGAACTGAAAAACACACATGGCTTAAATACAAGGGAAAACGTAATCAAGGTAAACTGAAACAGGTGAGGGACTAATTAACTAATGTTGAAAACAGGCACGGGATTTAAAAAACAAACAAAACATAAATAACTGTGACAACTATAGGCTCAAACACCAAATAGATTGAATGGTACTGTATACGGATTAAATAAATTATTTTTTAGTTTTCTGATCAACTGTCTTGAAGTGGATGGAGGTGTTTAAAGTAGCCTGTGCCAAGTATTGCCAAGTAAAGGTCTAGCCTATGGCAAAGAACCCTTCTACGTTGCACTCTGACAGTGAGAATTAAATACGATTTAAAATGTCACATAATTCATGCCATACTGAATGCTTGGTAAAAAGCAGCGATCCAGAATGATACGGTAGCAGTTATGCCGTGAAATGCTTTTTCACCATAAAACTGACCAGGTCACTCACTATAGAACCAGTTTAAAGCAATAGGACACTGAGGAATGCTGTATTATGATTATAGACATTCTGCTGTCCTGTATGCCTTAAAATGCCTTAGATTACTGTACATATCACAGATACTCACATTATTCTTATAGACTCATTTAAGAGGCTTCAGTTAACATAGTAATGGGCAGGAGATATCTCTAAACAATTTAACATTGCCCAGAGACAACTGGAAAGTGGGGAATCTGGGATATTACCTTTTCTATTTTTTTGTCAAAATCTATAGTGTTTCGGTCGAAGCACATGCTAAGTGATCATATCTCAGCAGGAACTCATAAATGACTGAGGTTGGTTCAGTAATCCCTTTTATTGAGCGCTGTTGGCATTTAGACTGAGTTTCAGCTATCATTCGGTGGGCGAAAGGGAAATAAATAACTTTATAAAAATTTTAAGAACATAACAGTATGGCCAAGTTCGCCTTATGAAGATATGATTCATTATAACAAAGTAAAGATTCTGAAGGTCGGTCACAGAATGGTGTTTTATTAAATACTGCCTGAGAACATTCAGTGCAGATTTGAAGACAGCCTCGCCCACCATCAAAAATCACAGTATCCATCATCTCAGTCATTCTGGCGAGATGTTAGCTGCTTCATTACTGTGCAATATCAACGTTCATATCCAGAG